>NC_138773.1:76069018-76669018 GCF_965119305.1 Pelophylax lessonae
CTCACTTCCTGTCCTGCTGATGCTGATTTCACCAGATAGGAAGAAATTGTGAATCTGAAATAAGGGTACAGACAGAAATCCCCTCCCTCTACTCCACTGCAGAAAAGTATTTTAATTTCTGTGTATGTGGCTGCTGCAGACCTGGGCATACACTTTAGTCCCGGTTCTCACTATAGCGATGACAGACATCGCATATGATTCGGAGCGCACTGCTCTGAAAATCACATGAGATGTTTGTGCAATGTGAATTCAGCCATACAGATTGTATGGATGAATTTTCATCGGATTCAGACACAACACACACAGGATCCTTTTTTGGGTCCGCAGTAGAATCAGATCGAATGGTGGTTCACGCCAATGCGATCCGATTCATGTCCCAACTGACAGTTTGCACTGCAATATGCGAACTGATCTGGGGGTGTTGTTAACTTTGTATTGACACCCCCAGCAATTCACATATGGCAGTGTGAACTGCCTGCGATTTAAATGCGATGCGGGAACCCGTAATGGATTGGCAGGGTTCACACATCGCATATGTGTGAACCGGGACTAAAAGCCCAATTCATATTTTTATTTAACTCTAAGGGCTCTTTCACAAGGTCCGCCTCCGTAGGCGATCCCCGCTGAGCCGGCGGATGACAGCTCCGTCTCCGCTTGCAGTGCGGAGAGGGAGGTGTCACAGCCCCCGCTGCTCTCTATGGGGGATCGGATGAGAGCGGACCGCCTGTCCGCTCTCATCAGATCCGATACCTGAACGGATGGAGAAATAGGGTTTCCATCCATCCAGATTTCACGGACAGGATCGGATACGGGTGTCAGCGGAGGTGTCTCCGCTGACATCCGCTGCCCCATAGAGCTGCATGGAGGATCCGATCAGATTCGCCAAAAAAACTGATAGGCGGATCTGATCGGCCGCCCGTGTGAAAGAGCCCTTACTCTAAACACATCCCAGGTGCATCAAAATAAAAGGTTTTTACAGTTACTTTTTTATAAAAAGCAGCTAAAGCCAAAGTAGAAAAGCCTGTCCTCTGCTAACATGCTGCAGAGTGGGGTATTTGCTCTCTGTTGGGAAGCAGTGATCTCTCTACAGTGGTTTAACACGCCCCCTGACAAGTCCAGGCTAGAGTTCTCCAATCAGCAAAGCTCATGTTCCATACTGGGGGGGGGGTTGTTACACCCATAGATGAAATATTAACCACCTAAGCCCTGGAGGATTTGGCTGCTCAAAGACCAGGCCCTATTTTGTGATTCGGCACTGCGTGAATTTGACAGACAATTGCACGGTTGTGCGACGCTGTGCCCAAATTAAATTGATGTCCTTTTTTTCCCCACAAACATAGCTTTCTTTTGGTGGTATTTGATCACCTGTGCGATTTTTATTTTTTGCGCTATAAACAAAAAAAGAGCGACAATTTTGAAAAAATAATATTTTTCACATTTTTTTATATGAAATTCTCAAAAAAAATGTAAAAATCAAATTTTTTTAACATTTTAGGGCAATTTGTTTTCTGCTACATATTTATGGTAAAAAAAATCGAAATAAGCGTATTTAGATTGGATTGCGCAAAAGATATTGCGTTTACCAACTACGGGAAAGATTTATGTCATTTTTATTATTTTTTTTTTAACTAGTCATGGTGGTGATCTGCGATTTTTTTTGCGGGACTGCGACATTATGGCGGACAGATCGGATCCCTCACTGACATTTTTGACACTTTTGGGGGTACCGGTGACATTAGTGCTATAAATATGCACTGTTACTGTAAAAATGACACTGGCAGGGAAGGGGTTAACTTTATTGTTGATCAAGGGGTTCAGTGTGTCCCTGGGGGTGTGATTCTAACTGTTAGGGGGCGTGGCTAGTGAATTAGTCACAGAGACATACGATCACATAGCAGGATCGCATAGCCTCTGTCATTACTTCAGGGAGAATTATAGACGGCTGTATTTACATCAGCCGTCTGTTTTTCTCCCTCTCCTGTGGGAGATTGAGAGTGGCCAGCGGACATCGGAGCCGCCGGTCACACGCGCTGGCTAGGCAGGAAACGAGCGGGGGCGGGAGCACGCCGCTGGCATCGTGCGCTCGCCCACGAGCCTGTAGTACTACGTCACTTTGCCCAGGAGAGGCTGACTGCCGCAGTAAACAGTCGTGCGGCAGTCGGCAAGTGATTAAACAATGTGAATGAACTTCTGTAATTGTCAACTATAATTCTCTCTCCTTCTGTCTACTCCAGGTGGTTTTGGCATCACACACCTCCACAGATGAACTGCTGGCTCTCAAAATCATGACCAAGAACAAATATTACGTAAATGAGACCCTCAATGAGAGCCGAATTCTGCAGGAAGTTCATACCAGCCAATTCTGCATCAATGTATATGGTGCCTTCCAGACAGAGGTAAGTGACTCTACCTTATTTTGTGGGAGAGGTCGGTGTGAAATAGTTAGCCTCTCAAAATACTGCTACTGGACACCTACCTTTCTCACAACCTACCCAAGATTGCAGAGGGATTCCATAGAAACAAATTTTTAACTTTGATATTTCTTTCTTCTGTGCAGGATAATGTATTCTTCGCCATGGAATATCTGAGCGGTGGAGACCTGATGGGATTCTTATTGGAAAGAGCACCACTAGATATCGCAACAACAAGGTAAGACAATGGATACCATAATAACAGGGAGAGGTAGAACATGGTACTCTGGAAAGATCACATTAAAGTGTAGGCTTGTCCTAGATATGAAATAGATAAGATAATGGGGTACCATGATAACAGGGATGAAGGTAGAACATAGCACTAGAGATAGATCAAATCAACCTGTAGGCTTTTCCTAGATATGCGATAAGTAAGACAATAGGGTACCATGATAATAGGGATGGAGGTAGAACATAGTACTAGAGATAGATCAAATCAACCTGTAGGCTTTTCCTAGATATGAGATAAGTAAGACAATAGGGTACCATGATAATAGGGATGGAGGTAGAACATAGTACTTTACATAGATCACATTAAAGTGTAGGCTTGTCCTAGATATGAGATTGCAGAGAGAAGGTAGAAGATAGGTCTAACAGGTCCTTG
Source organism: Pelophylax lessonae (assembly GCF_965119305.1). Taxonomy (NCBI): domain Eukaryota; kingdom Metazoa; phylum Chordata; class Amphibia; order Anura; family Ranidae; genus Pelophylax; species Pelophylax lessonae. The sequence continues at coordinate 76,072,094 of NC_138773.1, forward strand.
CATAACATAATTTTTGTTAAAGTTAGTTTGTAAATGTAAAACATTTTTTGGATTTTGGATGGAGCGGGGAAGCTTTTTTGTATTGCTTCCTGTTTTGGCCTTACATAAGCTGGCCATAGATGGATTACAATTCAGCCAGTTGAGCAGGGAACAGTTGAATTTCCATCCATCTTTGGGAAGGCTGGTTGTACTGAAGTTGAATGACTCCTGTACAACCAGCCTGTCTGGTTTTTTCATGCCATAGTCACTGGCAGGGATCATTGTATTCTGACTGATGGGAAACCTCTCGCTGTCAAAATACAGAAGCTCCACAGAAGGAATTCATCAACACTGACTGTGCTGATGAGGGAATTGGGCAATTTTTTTCCCTACAAAATTGCTTAATGTATGGCTGGCTATACAAGTTAAAAGAAACTGTACAATCACATTCAATCATTGGACATTTTTACTATCACAAAAAACAGTTTGCGAGAATTTACCACGTGTATTTCCTACAAATTCATCAGTGATTTTAAATATTCATATAAACCACTTCTGTGTAGTGTGATAAATTCTGCTGTTACTGGCAGAATTTCAACATGATTTGGTTATAGCACGCATACATGACTAATACTGATAATCGAAGCGTTAGGGTCAATTTTTTGTTATTTTTTGGCTTAGATTACCATACATAATGCTTACCATCAATCTTTTCTGTCTCCCTATCAGATTCCTCACTGCAGAGATCATTTGTGGCCTGCAGTTCCTTCATGGCCGTGGGATTGTACACCGCGATCTCAAACCAGATAACATTCTGATGGATAGCGTTGGACATGTGAGAATCGGCGACTTTGGCTTATCAGCAATAGGTGTGAGCCCTATTTACAAGGCTCTTTATGACTCGGTCGGCACTCCAAGGTACAGGGCACCAGAGGTAAGTATTGATTGGATCGTTTTGGTTTTTCTTTCTTTTTATCAGTAAAATAATCACTAACCACTTGCCGACCAGCTGCTGCAGTTATACGGCGGCAGGTCAGCAGGTTTCCACGTATGACCTTAAGGTGGTCTGCGGGAGCCATCGTGGGTGCCCACTCGCAAGCGGGGAAGCCGATCCATGGGGCCAGGGGCCACTATTGCCACCGGGCACCCGTAATCACTCCCCATAAAGAGAGAACAGCGGTTTGCTCTTGAAAACACAGCAGACCGTTGTTCTCTCTGGTATCAATGCAGAGCTCCTGTGTTCCTCCTATTTAGGAACACAGGTCTCTGTATTGATTTTATTAACCCATCCACCCCCACAGGTAGAAAACACCCACTAGGCTCACACTTAACCTTTTGATTGCCCCTGGGTTAACCCCTTCCCTGCCAGTGTCATTATTACAGTAACAATGCATATTTTTTGCACTGATTACTGTAGTAATGCCACTGGTCCCTCCAAAAGTGTAAAAAATGTCAGTTAGGGGTCTGATCTGTCCTCCGCAGTGTCACAGTCCCGCTACAAATCGCTGATCACGGCCATTACTGGTAAAAAAATAAAATAAAATAAATAAAAATGACAAAAATCTTTTCTCTAGTTTGTAGACGCGATAACCTTTGCGCAATACAATCAAAATACGTTTATTGGGATTTTTTTTTTTAGCAAAAATTTGTAACAGAATACAAGTTGGCCTAAAATTATGAAAAATTAGATTTTTACATTTTTTTGGGAATGTTATACAGCAGAATGTGAAAAATATAATTATTTTTTTCAGAATTGTCGCTCTTTTTTTGTTTATAGCGCATAAAAAATAATCGAGCAGAAGAAAGCTCTATTTGTGGGAAAAAAGGACATCAATTTTATTTGGGTACAGCGGCGCATGACCGCGCAATTTTACATTAAAAATATACCGCAGTGCCGAATCGCAAAAATGGCCTGGTTATTAACCACTTTAGCCCTGAAAGATTTGGCTGCTCAAAGACCAGGCCCTATTTTGCGATTCCGCACTGCCTGATTTAATGGACAATTGCGCGATCGTGTGACGCTGTACCCAAACGAAATTGACGGCCTTTTTTTCCAACAAACAGAGCTTTCTTTTGGTGGTATTTGATCACCTGTGCGATTTTTATTTTTTGCGCTATAAACAAAAAAAGAGCGACAATTTTGAAAAAATATTAATATTTTTCACATTTTTTATATGAAATTCTCAAAAAAAAAATAAAAAATCTAAATTTTTTAACGTTTTAGGCCAATTTGTTTTCTGCTACATATTTTTGGTAAAAAGAAAATCGCAATAAGCTTATGTTGATTGGTTTGCGCAAAAGTTATTGCGTTTACTAACTACGGGAAAGATTTATGTCATTTTTATTGTTTTTTTTTTAACTAGTAATGGCGGCGATCTGCATTTTTTTTGCGGGACCGCGACATTGCGGCGGACAGATCGGACCCGACTGACATTTTTGACACTTTTGGGATTACCAGTGACATTACTACAGTAGTCAGTGCTATAAATATGCACTGTTACTGTAAAAATGACACTGGCAGGGAAGGGGTTAACTTTTCTGGTGATCAAGGGGTTAAGTGTGACCCTAGGGGCGTGATTCTAACTGTGGGGGGGCGTGGCTTGTGATGTAATCACAAGAGACATGCGATCCTACATAGCAGGAACGCATAGCCTCTGTGATTACTTTAGTGAGAATGACAGACGGCTGTGTTTACATCAGCCATCTATCCTTCTCCCACTGCAGAGGAAGATCGCGAGTGGCCGGCAGGCATCGGAGCCGCCAGGCACACGTGCTGGCTCCCCAGCCAACGAGCAGGGGCGGGAGCGCGCCTCCGGCGGCACGCAATCGCCCCCTAGCTCCTTCCAGGCTAGCGCCGTACATGTACGGCATTTTGCCTGGGAGCACCAGACTGCCGCTGTACAACTGCGGCGGGCGGTCGGCAAGCAGTTAAGGGGAAAAATCTTCCAGTCCAGAAGTGGTTAATGACCGTTCTATTCTTTTTGATATTTCCACAGATCTATTTGGAGCAGCCATATGGATATCCCGCTGACTATTTCTCCCTGGGAGTTATAGTCTATATGATGGCGACTGGAAATTACCCATTTATGGGCTTAGAAAAGAACATGCTTGCATGCTCCATCCTCAACAATCGTCCACATTTCCCTGAAGATTTTGATATGGATCTCAAGAACCTCATAGGCAACATAGTAAGTAAACATCATCTGTAGCCAGCAAAAAAATGGCTATTCCATTATTATTTTAAAAACAGAATTACAGAGTTATTGTCTATTTACCATTAATAACCAATTTTTTTTGTTGTTGTTACAGCTCCTATGCGAATGGCAAGCTATGAGAGCAATGCTTTGTGAAAATCTGCGAAGCCACCCATTCTTTATGACCATAGACTGGGTGGAACTGGAGGCTGGGGAAGTTAGTCCGCCATTTACTATGAAGATGGTAAGTATAGGAACCACATATGGGTCCTTGGCAGTGCACTGTCTAATGTTCTGCATTTTATATTCTCCCAGCACCTGAGTGTGCATAACCATTTCAAATAGAAGGGCCATGATTGTACATATTCCAATACTAATGTTTCTTCTCTTCACAGTGCCCACCAATTGACCTAACGACCGAGATGGAAATGGAGGGAATCATTTCTCCTCCCAAAGAAGAAAATGAGCCTGAACTTACAGAAGAAGATCAGGAGCTTTATTGTGGGTTCTCTTTCACCAACAGCAAGTGGGGGGAAGTACAAAGGCCACAGGTGTCATCAGTTTCCCCTGCAGAGGAACCCCTGATCATCAAAAGCCAACAATGAAAAGACAGTTAAGGTAGGTTTTAGCTTACTGAATTTTGTACACTTGATTCATATACATATATACCTAGAATAATCCTAGAAGTAGCACCTTTATCTGTTGCAGTAGGATATTATGTCTCTAGGAGCCGACTTTTGTCCCTTCATAAAATCATATTTTGAGAACAGTGTACCAGCTTATCGTAACATATTCTTAGCGTTCATCAACATCCACACAGATTTGTAAATGGCAGCTTTGTAAACATTTCTACCTTTCTCTCTTCTCTTTAACAGATCTGCAGTAGAGGATCACTTTGTCAAATCTTCACTTGAGCGTCCTCTACATCTTTACTTTACTGAAGGAGTTTCATCACCGCCTGTCTCCAAGAGAGCAATGCCACGAATCTGCATTAGAGGATCTCTTTGTCAAATCATCACTGGAGCGTCCTCTACATCTTTACTTTACTGAAGGAGTTTCATCACCGCCTGTCTCCAAGAGAGCAATGCCACAGATCTGCATTAGAGGATCTCTTTGTCAAATCATCACTGGAGCATCCTCTACATCTTTACTTTACTGAAGGAGTCTAATCAGCACCTGTATCCAAGAGAGCAATGCCACAAGCTCTCTTCTAACAGGATTGTCACAATTTATTTTCTGCAGGTGTGCGTTGGACCGGCTATAAGGGGAGGTTGGAGGCCGGTAGACCTTTTTTCCCCGCAGGTGTGTGTTGGACCAGCTATAAGGGGAGGATGGAGGCTGGTAGACTTTTCTTTACCCACAGGTGTGTGTTGGACCGGCTATAAGGGGAGGTTGGAGGCCGGAAGACTTTTTTAACCGCAGGTGTGTGTTGGACCGGCTATAAGGGGAGGTTGGAGGCCGGTAGACCTTTTTTTCCCCGCAGGTGTGTGTTGGACCGGCTATAAGGGGAGGTTGGAGGCCGGTAGACCTTTTTTTCCCGCAGGTGTGTGTTGGACCGGCTATAAGGGGAGGGTGGAGGCCGGTAGACTTTTCTTTCCCATAGGTGTGTGTTGGACCGGCTATAAGGGGAGGTTGGAGGCCGGTGGACCTTTTTTCCCCACAGATGTGTGTTGGATCAGCTATAAGGGGAGGTTGGAGGCCAGTTTTTATTTTTTTTTGGCTATCTGGCGCTAGATGTGTGTGGAACCAGAAAAAAAAACACTGACTTGAATATTATTCCAAGTTGGGAGCGCTATGTGGCTTTACATGCGATTGCAAATATATGAAACCAAAACCTCTGTTTTTTTTAACAAATGTTTAAAAATAGTTTAGACTTTCAGTTTATTTGTTGCTTAGTCACAATATAGAAACAATGTTAGAGTAGAGTTAGGGACCGCACTTTGCAGAGGGGCCTTGACGTGGCAGTGCGGCTTCACATATATTTGAAAATCTGCACAACGTTAACCTAACACAAATTTTGGAAAACAGTTTAGAATTTTTCGTTATTTTGCTGGCTAGCTGGTAAGTATGCTGGAGGATTTTAAGTATTGAATTGTTCTGTAAACTGCCCTGCCCATATCCACCTTACTTTAAAGGATAAGTCCAGGCAAAACCTAACGCTAAACCTGCTCTGTGCCACATTCTAACCCTAAACTATCTAACCCTGTAAAGCAAACATCACTGTACTTACCTATTCTGCACCCAATCCGGTCCCCAGCGACGGAAGCTGTGTGCAGGAGAGGATTGACAACGGCTGTGAAATTAATGGTAAGTGACGTCACCCATAGACTTACTATGGGGCTTCCGTTGTCGCGTACCTTCTCCTGCACCCGCCTCTACGCTGAAACCGCCGCTGACAGATCAGCGTGGGACCGGACCAACTTGGTTGCAGTTGCAGAATAGGTAAGTAAATGGATTTTGCTTTACAGGGTTAGATAGATTAGGTTTAGAATGTGACACAGAGAGCAGGTTTAGAGTTAGTTAGGTTTTGCCTGGACTTATCTTTTAAGCACCCAATCACACTTTTGTGCTTTACTGCAACGTAGGCTGACACAAGTTACATGCGTTAGCGTGTTGCAGTGCCCTCCATTGTCATTGGTACCCCAACACACTTCTGCCAGATATGCATTGTGGCATACCACATTGCACATCCACTGTGCTGTGCTGAGTCAGAAGAAATGGTGCGTGTCTAATTTTTCTGTCTATTCTGGTGTGTTGGCAGCCCATTCTATTCAATACAATGCACAAGAACAAGCAGTTCAAAATCCAGTCTTGTAGCTAGTAATAGATTGTTCAGAGGTGCAACTCTTAGGTTACAGAAGACATTCATTCACAGTGACTGGAGTGACAGGAGAGTGAAAAGGAAGATAAGTCGACAGGTTGTTTTGCCCTACATGGTGAAGTCACAGAAAAACACTAAAGAAGATTGTATGGGATTTTTCATTTTTCCCCATTTAAACTTACCTAGGTGGATGCAGCATCTGTCCCCCAGCACCTTCACAATTAGAAACGAGCAATCAAACACCACCGATCGCTCGGTTCTGACAGCTCCCCAAGCAGAGAGCTGCTGACTGTCAGTCAGCAGCACTCTTCTCTGACCTCTCCTCGCTCATTGGAGGGCTGGGCTGTAAAGAGGCAGGGAGCGGCTGGCTCAGGCTCTCAGCGGCATCGCTGAGAGGCTGACCTGGGTGTTAGTCCAGGCACCTGGCATTCCATGCATTAAGATGAAAAGCCTTCTCTGTGCAGCAGCCCCCCCAATACTTACCTGAGCCCCACCTCGATCAAGTGATGTTGCACGAGAACTTCGGCTGCCCAACAACAACTTCGGCTGCCCAACAACATTTTCGGCTTCTGTGTCTCAGCCAATCCCTCCTGATTGGCTGAGACACAGGAGCCGGTGCAATTGGCTCCCACTGCTGTCCATCAAAGTCAGTGAGCATATGAGGAGAGAAAGGAGGCGGAGTTGAGCCATGGCTCCATGTCTGAATGGGCACACAGAGCTGCGGCTGGGGCTCGGGTGCCGCCATAGCAAACTGGTTGCTGTGGGGGACTCAGAAAGAGGGAGGGGCCAGGAGCACTGGTGAGAAACCCAAGAAGAGGAGGCTCTGGGCTGCTTTATGCAAAACCACTGCACTGAGCAGGTAAGTATGACATGTTTGTTATTTAATAAAAAAAAAACAAGACTTTAACCACTTAAAGACCAGTCGCTGCAGATATACTACGGCAGGCTGGCTCTCCTGTGCAAACCAACGTATGGGTACGTCAGCTCGCAGGAACGGGTCTCATGCGTGCGTGCACGCCGCTAGCGGTACGATCGCCCGCCTGCTCTCTAGCCCTGCAGTGAAGCGACGGGTCCAGCGGCCGCGATGGCCACCAGGAACCCGGCGATCGCTGCAGGGACTGACAGAAGGTGGTGTGCCGTTGTATAAACGGCACATCGCTCATCTGTCACTGATTGAAACAGGGCTCCTGTGTTCCTGTTATTTCCATCCACCAAGTCTGGCCCCCACACAGACTAGGTACACAATTAACCCTTTGATCGCCCCTGGTGTTAATCCCTTCCCTGCCAGTGTCATTATTGTAACAGTGCATATTTTTAGAACTGATTACTGTAGTAATGTCACTGGTCCCCCCAAAAGTGTCAAAAATGTCAGTTAGGGGGCCGATCTGTCCACCGCAATGTTGCTGCCATTACTAGTAACAATAAATAAATAAATAAATAAAAATGACATAAATCATTCCCCTAGTTTGTAAATGTGCAAACCAATAAAAATACACTTATTGGGATTTTTTTTTTACAAAAAATAGGTGGCAAAATACACATTAGTCAAAAACGATGAAAAAATGTGATTTTTACATTTTTTTTTATTGCGAATGTTATATAGCAGAAAGTGAAAAATACAGTTTTTCTTTTTTTTTCAAAATCATTGCTCTTCTTTTGTTAATAGCGCATAATCAAAAAAACGCGGATGTGATCAAATAGCACCAAAAGAAAGTCATTTGTGGGGGGAAAAAAAAAGGACATCAATTTTATTTTGGAACAGCGTCGCACGACCGCGCAGTTATCAGTTAAAGTAACGCTGTGCCGAATCGCAAAAAATGGCCTGGTCATTAAGGGGGCAAATCCTTCCAGTCCAGAAGTGGTTAATATCTCTTTAAGGGTAGGTTCACATTGGAGGGGGGTTTGAAATCATTCAGCTTAACTCGCACGATTTCAAACCTGCTTTTAATTGTGAGTTTGGTGGGTGATTTGAAAGACATCTGCGCAGTGGTGTCTATTGAAATCGCCCCCGAAGTCGCCAAAAGTACTGCAAGAACTACTTTTGGAAACCGATGCGGATGATTCGAACCGATTCGGACGCTGTCATTGCTGGAAATAGGCTACGATTTGACATGTCAAATCACCCCGATATGAACGGGAGCTAATACTTCAATGCAGGCCCGAATGCAAGTGCATAGGAAAACAATAGTGTTATATTCACCCTGTTCACACCACAATGCTGTGTTGAGGTGGGTTGTGATTCGATGCATAAAAATGTAGCATGCATGCAGTTTTTATACAGAACAACTCATTGCACGGCTTGAATGTCACGTCGTGCTAGAAATAAATAAAGTGTCATTTTTTGTCCCTTCAATAAAGTTAAAAAAGTAAACATTGCGAAGCATTGTAACAACACATCACACCATCCCTAGGCTTTGTATTATTTTTTGTACTGTCTGCATTGGAGCAGACGTTTCCAGCTGTAAGGCTGTCCTCTCTCCTGCCTGAGCTCAACTCTGATGACAGAAACTCATATAACAAAGTTTCTGTCACAATTACAAGAAATAAAATTACAGCCTTTGTTTTTTTTTGTTTCAAAATACTTTATTGGGTTTTATTCCAGCATGGTTTATACAATGAACAGGTATGTGACCAAAATATGGTCAAAGAGAGTCAACATGATGCAAACAAAAATACCCAAAAACATTAGTTAGCCGGCTCACAGGCCTGGTGAACCATATGAAACAAATATCAGGCCCTGAAAGAAAAATCGCATGTGCGATGTGGTGTTTGTAGAATGCAGGGTGATATTCTAGGAGTGCCGATCCCTACGAGGGGGAGTGAGGCCTGACAAAGGAGTACATCTAGGCTTAGTTACAACATCAGGGGAAACAAGTGTAGCAGTACTCCCATGGAAGCTGCTGAGTGTGGGTTCCCCTGGGTTACCATTAGCAACAGTAGGACATTTATGCATATTCCAAGTGTGATTACCTCAGACAAGAACCAGTCCAGTTTCTTTGGTTTTTAGGGTTTATTGAGAACTTGGGTAGGAGAAGGGATGAGTGGGATACTCCAACAACTGAACTATGCACGAAATAGGCAGGGACTATATAGAATTGCTGATTGACCCTGGTTAGCGCTGACTGATGCTGATTAACGCTCTATGGTCACGACTATGGCGCTTACTTTAGCTTCATCTTTGACTTTGAAAAGTCCTTTAAGCTCCCTAAGGTACTCTTTCCTGAGGTAGCTGACTTGTACTGTTGAGACACTTCAGGGCCCTTCCTGGCGCCCTCTTTTTCAGGGTTTCACAACTTAGCACCCCTTTTACTGCAACATCTTGGGTTAGCTGGCCCTCTGATCTCCTTGACCTCTCTGGAGTGGTCCCCTCTCTTAGGCAGACGCCTGGGCAGATCTTGAGTACTCAGAACACTGGTTTTCCAGAAGAATCCTGCACCACAGCTCCATTTGGTCAGCACACAATGGATCCTCCAAAGCATAGCTCATCCCCTGGTCCCTAGGCCGACTGCTTGGACCACCTTCCTCTGCAACGGGAGGAGAGACATTCATCACACTCCTCCTGGGACCCAGCTTCCCGCCCAAAGACACCATGTCACATGCTCCCCTCCTATTTATGTGCAATCCCAGGATGCATTGCAGGAATGCCCTCACACTGGAACTGACATACAACAGAGTGTGTCACTGACTAGGTTTCCTCCACTGTACAATGAGCTCCCTCATTGGCTGCAGGGGGGACACTCCCTCAGACCCAGTGAATCACACTTGGAAACGTGACAGGTTCAACTAACAGATCAGACCCTCCTGATAAGCAGAACAGGGCCATAACTATGCTTTACCTACCACCTACCTAGGAGGGTGCTACACAAGCTAACCAACATCAGGCGATTTACAAGCCGTAGGTCTGATAGGGCCTGGTAAGTGTATGGGACCCCAGGAGAAAGACAAATGACTCTGTAGTGATGGATCCCATGAACATAGTAATAAGAAGTTAGAATTTAGACGAGTCTAGTACGGCTCGTCCATCTGGCATCTAAGGTAACAAAACAGGTACTAATTGAGCAGGCAGCCAGGTGCCCGCTCTTGCCAAGTCAGTGGTGCGTGATCATCACTCCGAGGTCAGTTTAGGGAGTGCCCGTGAAGATGTGGCAGGGAGGAGTGCAATTAGAAGGGTAAGTGAGAGTAAGATACTAAAACCCGAGAGTGTTGGAGGTCCGGGGTAGGACAGATCAAGGGGGGGGGGGGGCATTGCCTCCATCATACCCTGACCTTATGACCTGCACACAACCCATTACCCCCCAGATCACTCAGGGTGCAAGGTAGAGGATATAGATAGAATGCAGCGGCTGGTCAATAGGGGGTGCAGGCTAGTCACTGTGTAAAATCAGGATAAAAAAAAAAAAGTGTACCTTTAATATGGCAGCGGGACGCTGGACACATTGCTGGCTATGGGAGGGGTGAGGGCTTTGGCATCATGTGACTCTTTACTTGTAAGGTGATTGGCTGCCTTTTAGAGTGTCCTCTGGGGGCACAGCGATGCGCCCCGAACACTCCCACTCTCCGCCTGCCGTCTTGTGATTGGTCCAGCCTGGCAGCATAGCACCAGGCTGGACCGTGAAATGCTGCATCCAAGTAGTGTGTAGCCCGCAGGTCGGTTCACATTCAGCAGATAGTGGGGCTTGACAGCTGCTCGATCCCGCCCACCCCCGAGGTTTGACAGCTGGTCTTTCTCCCTGCAAGCAGTTACATTACATGACAGTGTCACACACACTAAGCTCCCTCATTGGCTCCCTCTTGCAAGCCTCACTATCTGCTGAATGTGAAACTCCCCCTCTCCCCTGTTAGTGTCCATAAGTGGTGCCTATCAGGGCCACCTATCAGTGCCCAGTAGTGCCCACCAGTGCTACCTCAGTGCCCATCAGTGCTGCCTCATCAGTACCACCCATCAGTGCCCACCAGTGCTGCCTCATCAGTACCACCCATCAGTGCTGCCTCATCAGTACCACCCACCAGTGCTGCCTCATCAGTACCACCCACCAGTGCTGCCTCATCAGTACCACCCACCAGTGCCACCTAACAGTGCCCACCAGTGACACCTCATCAGTGCCCACCAGTGACACCTCATCAGTGCCCACCAGTGACACCTCATCAGTGCCCACCAGTGACACCTCATCAGTGCCCACCAGTGACACCTCATCAGTGCCCAGGAGGGCTGCCTATTAGTGCCCAGGAGGGCTGCCAATCAGTGCTGCCTATCAGTGCTGCCTATCAGTGCTGCCTATCAGTGCTGCCTATCAGTGCTGCCTATCAGTGCTGCCAATTAGTGCCCATCAGTGTTGCCAAGCAGTGCCCATCAGTGCTGCCTATCAGTGCCACCTATCAGTGCTGCCACTCAGTGCCCAACAGTGCTGGCTATCAATGCCCATGAGTGCACTGAGTGCAGGGATGGGGAGATTAACTCAGTAACCAGGCACATTGTCCATGGGGGGGTGGCTGGCCTGGTTGGGCACAACTGAAATCTGTTGATGTGTATTAATGCCACATGCCGATCTTTAGTATAATAGGTAATCACCACACTACCATTTACAATAAACTACTGGTAAAATAATGTCAGTAAAAGGCTTTCTGCTAAGCACTGTTAGGTGTTCCCCAAAAAAAAAAAAAAAAATGTGCAGCGCTAACTCACTAATGGTGGAACCCTCTAATGTATGGAAATCTTAATAAAGTTAAATATTACCACAATGCCTGTCTCTGTAATATGTAACTGCACATAAAACACGCATCAAACTGAAAACAAGACATAAACATTAAGGTAGAAACTCCTCTTATAGATATTTGCCATACAGATTAACTTCAAGTGCAATAATTCCAGAGATATGTGATTTCACATGTAATACACATCAAAAGGAAAATAAGGCATATATCTTTTTCAAAACTTAGCAGGGATGATGGAACCCCTCTACAGATATTTGTCATACAATTTAAGCAGGGCTTTTGTTTCTCAGAGAATAGGTACAGGAACTGTCACCTTCTGAGTCACCCTTCGTCTTTGCCCCCTACCCACCTTTGAGCAGGGTCCCTAGGTTTCACCCCCTACCAACCTTCCAGTACAGCCCCTTTTAGAGAATGCAGAACAAAGTATCATTTGTGCTACTAAGTATTTTCGCTGGGGCCTCCCTGCAAGTGTTGGCGACTGTATCTCACATAGTAATGTAATAAGAATTTTCCTCAAAAGTTCCAAGGAAATATAACAGTGTAAACCAGGGATTCCCAAACTACAGCCCTGCAGCTGTTGCAGAACTACACATCCCATGAAGCATGGTAAAACTCTGACATTCACATGTATGACTAGGCATGATGGGAATTGTAGTTCCTGAACAACTGGAGGGCCGTAGTTTGAGAATCCCTGGTGTAAACCATTCAAGACATCTAGATTACTTTGGGCAGAGGGGGTATAGCTCAGTGGTAGAGCATCCGACTGCAGATCGAGAGGTCCCTGGTTCAAATCCAGGTGCCCCCTGGAATACCCTAGCCCATAGTTGCCAACATTTGAAAAAAAATTTCCAGGGACACTTTGCTGTACAGCTATCAATTACTTTCCACACCCACTTCCCTGAAGCTCCGCCCACTCAGCATAATTAATCTCTGTCTACTTATCAGATTATAGGGTCTACTTCATAATGAGAGAATTAAAGGGAATTGAAAACTTGAGGCCAAAGTAGCAGAGCTGGAATAATTCTGCCATTCAGCTGCACCAATGTTTAAAATTCTCATCGCAATTCTAAAGTGTCAGCTTGTCGGAAGGTGCTCTGCCTCCCCTTGCTGGCGGACTTCGGAAAGTGCACCATGCTGACACCCTGGCTCCGGTGATACGTTAAATTTGCGACAGACGGGAAGAGTGAGCGGGCACCGAGAGAGAGAGAGAGACACACAATCTGCTGCCAGAACAACAACACCTAGCTGGGGTGAGAGCGACACTGTGTGGAACAAAATAAAAAAAAAAAAAAAAAAAAAAAAAAAAAAAGATTTTTTTTTTTTAATGATTTACATTGTCCCTGATTAACAGGGACAGTGTAAATTACCCAGGGCAGGCTCCTATTTGCCGGGATTGTCCCGGGAAAAAAATGGGACAGTTGGCAGGTATGCCCTAGCCCCGTATCCAAATGGAGAAGAGCAAAAAAATTACAAAAACAAATATTTCAAGGGAGACATGATAGAGCATTCAACTGCAAATACACATACTGCTTTGAGTTGAAACAATATGTACAAAGGGAAGTCTCTGGTCACATTTTGGCAGAGGGGGGTATAGCTCAGTGGTAGAGCATTTGACTGCAAATCAAGAGGTCCCTGGTTCAAATCCAGGTGCCCCCTGGAATACCCTGGCCCCGTATCCAAAATGTAGAAGAGCAAAAAAAATTACAAAAACAAATATTTCAAGGGAGACATGATGGAGCATTTAAAGCGGAGTTCCGGGCACAGAAATTTTTTTTCAAATAACATACCCCCGGGACAGTCAGGGCTAGTACATTCCATAATGGCTAGCCTCTGATATGTCCCGGTTCGCACTTACCTGCAAGAAGAAATACTTACTTATAATAAAATTTCTTCTACAGCGTTGCCATCTCTGTTGTGGGCAGCTGAAGCCAGCGCGATCCTCTTCTGCGTCCTCTTCCACATCTTCTTCTCCCAGAATGCGCCTTCACCGGCTCCTCTTGTCACTTCCGGCGCGGCGCCGCATTCCTACACAGCTTCTGGGCATGCCCAGAAGCTGTTTAGCAGGGAATGTGGCGTCGCACCGGAAGGGACGAGCGGGGCCGGTGCCGTCGCATTGATTCCTGGGAGCAATGACGTTCAGCTCCCAGGAATCATTGCAAACCGGAAGTGACGGCGCGGGCCGCGGCCACAGAGGGAGGAAGTGGAGAATAGGTGAGTATTTCTTTCTACAATTACAAGGTAAGTTAAAAAAAAAAAAAAAAACTAATCCTAACTATCCAATTCCTTTTCAGGTGAAGAAGGGGAAACGGATGGGCACAAAATCGATTAGGTTGATTTTGTGCCCGGACCTCCGCTTTAACTGCAAATACACATCCTGCTTTGAGTTGAAACAATATGTACACAGGGAAGTCTCTGGTCACATTTAAAAGAAAAATCAAAGCCTGTGTATTTAGTGAGAATGGTGATCACTGACTGATTGCATTTCATTTGAAAAATATGCACCTGGAGGTGGGTAGTAGGTATGTGAGTGCTTCGAACCAGCCCCTGTAGCAGCTACCCCCTTTCTGATGTCCATATAGAGGAGTGTGACTATGAGATATCCCGTATCCAGAGGAGATATCCCCTTAAGTCTACAGGTTGACAAGAGATACCTGAAAACGCTCTTGAGAGTGTTAATGGAGGTGAGCGGCCATTACACCTATTTGTTTGGAATTTCAGCTCACTAAAGAGTCGCACTGGGAATCACCGGAATTATTTGATTTTTTTCACCTGTTATGAACTTGAATTTTTTCTATTTGCACTGATTTTCATCTGGACTGGGATTATTCATCAGAGTTATCTCAGTGCATGATTCACTTTATGATATTAGTATTCACCACGTCACTTTTTTGATTTTGATATTTTGTCTTGCTGAAGAGCTGACAGTGGTTTGCCCTTCAGAGGGCTTTTTTTCATTTTCTTCATATTTGCCGATTAAGTTTTATTTAGGCTATTATTATCACTTGTGCCACTGATTTTTCCACTCTTTTACAAAGAGCGACAATAGTTCACTCTTCATAGGGCACTTTAGTAATTTTATTTTTTGACCAGCATACTTGCTTGAAGATCTCACAGGAACAACTGGAGAAAAAAAGCTGCCTAAAAAAATTTTTCTAAAAAAAAAAAAAAAAAAAAAAATCTTGCCAGGACCAAGATCCCAGCAAGGAACTTAGGTCCTTACTCCTAACTAGACAGAAAAAAAACTGACATCCTGTAGCAGGGAGAGAGAGGATATACCCTCTGGGACTGCCCCTAAGGTGTGGCCAGAACGTTTTCCTTCTGCCTAGTGTCCTACTCCTGTAGAGGGCAGTATAACCCAATTTGATATTAATCAAGAGGACTGCGTCTGTCAATGAGCGACAGAGAAATAATAATTACATTTACACACACACACACACACACACACACACACACACACACCTCGACCAAACACGGATGAGATGAGATACGGTGCGTCACGCCCATGAGAAATTTGGCCATTCGCGGGCCTGCGCCACAAGCGTGCACCCAAGGCGTAGCTTACGCTCGCGGGCCCATAATACATCCACTGTGGCGGAAAACAGAAAAGAAAAAAAAAATGAAAAAAATAAATAAATTACATTTATATATACAGTGGGTACGGAAAGTATTCAGACCCCCTTAAATTTTTCACTCTTGTTATATTGCAGCCATTTGCTAAAATCATTTAAGTTCATTCTTCTTCCTCATGAATGTACACACAGCTCCCCATATTGACAGAAAAACACAGAATTGTTGACATTGTTGCAGATTTATTAAAAAAGAAAAACTGAAATATCACATGGTCCCAAGTATTCAGACCCTTTGCTGTGACACTCATATTTAACTCAGGTGCTCTCCATTTCTTGATTATACTGATTGGACTTTATTAGGAAAGCCACACACCTGTCTATATAAGACCTTCCAGATCACAATGCATGTCAGAGCAAATGAGAATCATGAGGTCAAAAGGAACTGCCTGAAGAGCTCAGAGACAGAATTGTGGCAAGGCACAGATCTGGCCAAGGTTACAAAAAGATTTCTGCTGCACTTAAGGTTACTAAGAGCACAGTGGCCTCCATAATCCTCAAATGGAAGATGTTTGGGACGACCAGAACCCTTCCTAGAGCTGGCCGTCCGGCCAAACTGAGCTATCGGGGGAGAAGAGCCTTGGTGAGAGAGGTAAAGAAGAACCCAAAGATCACTGTGGCTGAGCTCCAGAGATGCAGTCAGGAGATGGGAGAAAGTTGTAGAAAGTCAAAACATCACTGCAGCCCTCCACCAGTCGGGGCTTTATGGCAGAGTGGCCCGACGGAAGCCTCTCCTCAGTGTAAGACACATGAAAGCCCGCATGGAGTTTGCTAAAAAACACCTGAAGGACTCCAAGATGGTGAGAAATAAGATTCTCTGGTCTGATGAGACCAAAATAGAACTTTTTGGCCTTAATTCTAAGCGGTATGTGTGGAGAAAACCAGGCACTGCTCATCACCTGTCCAATACAGTCCCAACAGTGAAGCATGGTGGTGGCAGCATCATGCTGTGGTGGTGTTTTTCAGCTGCAGGGACAGGACGACTGGTTGCAATCGAGGGAAAGATGAATGCGGCCAAGTACAGGGATATCCTGGACAAAAACCTTCTCCAGAGTGCTCTGGACCTCAGACTGGGCCGAAGGTTTACCTTCCAACAAGACAATGACCCTGAGCACACAGCTAAAATAACGAAGGAGTGGCTTCACAACAACTCCGTGACTGTTCTTGAATGGCCCAGCCAGAGCCCTGACTTAAACCCAATTGAGCATCTCTGGAGAGACCTAAAAATGGCTGTCCACCAACGTTTACCATCCAACCTGACAGAACTGGAGAGGATCTGCAAGGAGGAATGGCAGAGGATCCCCAAATCCAGGTGTGAAAGACTTGTTGCATCTTTCCCAAAAAGGAAGGAGAGATATGAGAGATAGAGATGAGATGTTACCTGCATTGTTCTGCAAGCCTTTGTACAAAAAAAAAAAAAAAAAAAAACATTTAATAAATAGAAAAAACAATTGGAGGATAAAAGATTGAGATATGAGGATTGAGTGAAAAGGACTAGATGAGGTTTGAACTATCTATGGGCAGGCTACCTATACTCAAGTTGATCCATCAGTAAGGGGGGGGGGGGTCCAGCAGTGTACAAGATAGTGGGGAAGGGGGGGGGGTCAGCAGTGTAGCAGATATTGCGTGGGGGGTCCCGCAGTGTACTAGATAGTGGGGGGAGGTCAGCAGTGTATTAGATAGTGGGCAGTGCGGGGGGGGGAGGGGGGGTCAGGAGAGTATTACATAGTGGAGGGGGGGTTCAGCATTGTACTAGATGGGTGGGGGGGGGGGGGCAGCAGTGTATTAGATAGTGGGGAAGGGGGATCAGCAGTGTATATAGTGGGAAAGGGGAACCATGTATTAGATAGTGTTGGGGGGGGGGGTTCAGCAGTGTACTAGATAGTGGGCAGTGCGGGGGGGGGGGGGGGGGGGGGGGGGAGTCTAGCAGTATACTAGATAGTGGGGAGTGCAGGGGGGTCAGCAGTGTATTAGATAGTGAGGAGTGCGGGGTCAGCAGTGTATTAGATAGTAGGGGGTCCAGCAGTATATTAGATAGTGGGGAGTGCAGGAGGGAGATTAGATAGTGGGGGGGCGGGGGAGTCCAGCAATGTACTAGATAGTGGGGAGTGCAGGAGGGTCAGCAGTGTATTAGATAGTGATGGGGGGGGTCAGTAGTGTATTAGATAGTGGGGAGTGCGGGGGGGGGGGGGTCCAGCAGTATACTAGATAGTGGGGGGTCAGCAGTGTATTAGATAGTGGGCAGTGCAGGGGGGTGTGTCAGCAGTGTATTAGATAGTGGGGAGGGGGGGGGGGGGGAAGTTCAGCAGTGTACTAGATAATGGGGGGGTCCAGCAGTGTATTAGATAGTGGGGGGGGGGTCCAGCAGTATATTAAATTGTAAGGGGGTCCACCAGTGTATTAGATAGTGGAGAAGGGGGAATCAGCAGTGTATTAGATATTGGGGGAGGGAGAACCGTGTATTAGATAGTGGGGGGGGGGTCAGGAGGGTATTAGATAGTGGAGGGGGGGGGGGTTCAGCGGTGTACTAGATAGTGGGAGTGCAGGGGGGGGGGGTCAGTAGTGTAGTAGATATTGCGTGGGGGGGGGGGTCAACATTGTACTAGATATTAGGGGGTCAGCAGTGTATTAGATAGTGGGGGGGGGGGGTCAGCAGTGTATTAGATAGTGGGCAGTGCGGGGGGGGGGGGGGTCAGCAGTGTATTAGATCAGTGTTTCTCAACTCCGGTCCTCAGGGCACACTAACAGGCCAGATTTTAGGTATTACCTTGGGGAGATGCAGATTAGAATACTGCAATCACTGAGCAGCAAATGATATCACCTGTGATGTATTTCAGTTTTCTTACAAACCTGGCCTGTTAGTGTCCCCCATACCATCTTTATACCTGAGCCTCCATTTTTGGACTCCAGCCGTATACAACTTTGTTGTGGATGGGACCTTTTAAAGCCTTTGGCAATTTGAGGGTGATCACCCCCTCAAGTCACAGGTCTCTCTGACCTGTTAGTGACTTGTCTACCACCTATATTGTACCGGGAACACATGGGAAAATGCAGAGTCTGCCAAATTGGTTTTAATCTGTGCAAGCAGAACCATCTTTACACAGTTTGAGACTATGCAAGTATGTATTCACCTAGAATTGTTACCCTTTCCCTTTCAAGACTATGCAAAGTTACATAATATACTTAAATGTCTCTAACATGTCTTTATGTTGTTCTCATTGTAGAAATCTATGTGCAATATTTTATATTACCCCTGAAGAAGAAGCGAATAGCTTCGAAACGCGTTGGGTATTTGACTGTGAAATCAATTGCACGTCTCCATAGCTGTGTTGCACTGTATTATCTGCCTGCCCATTTTGTATGTATATGTACTATATTTGCTGTTTTTATATTTTCAATTGTCATTAATATAATTATGCTATATTTTTTTAAAAAAAAAATTCTACATTTATACCTTTTTCTTACCACTTTGAGTGCCGTTAAAGTCCCAACCCCTTAGGGGAACCCTCTTTTCCATTTTGTATTAGATAGTGGGGAGGGGGGTCCAGCAGTGTATTAGATAGTGGGGAGGGGGGGGTCCAGCAGTGTATTAGTATTAGATAGTGGGGAGGGGGTCCAGCAGTGTATTAGTATTAGATAGTGGGGAGGGGGTCCAGCAGTGTATTAGATAGTGGGGAGGTCCAGCAGTGTACTAGATAGTGGGGAGTGCGGGGTGGGTTAGCAGTGTATTAGATAGTGGGGAGGGGGGTCAGCAGTGTACTAGATGGGGGGGTCCAGCAGTATATTAGATAGTGAGGGGGTCCAGCAGTGTATTAAATTGTAAGGGGGTCCACCAGTGTATTAGATAGTGGAGAAGGGGGATCAGCAGTGTATTAGATATTGGGGAGGGAGAACCGTGTATTAGATAGTGGGGGGTGGGTCAGGAGGGTATTAGATAGTGGGGGGGGGGGGGTCAGCAGTGTATTAGATAGTAGGGGGGGTCCAGCAGTGTATTAGATAGTGGGGAGTGCACTATATAGTGGGGGGGTCAGCAGTGTATTAGATAGTGGGGGGGATCCAACAGTTTACTAAATAGTGGGGGGTCAGCAGTGTATTAGTTGTAGGGGGGGTCCAACAGTGTATTAGATAGTGGGCAGTGCATTAGATAGTGGAGGGGTTAGCAGTGTATTAGATAGTGGGGAGTCAGCAGTGTATTATATTAGATAACGGGGAAGGGGGTTCAGCAGTGTACTAGATAGTGGGGGGGGGGGGGTCAGGAGGGTGATAGTGGAGGGGGTTCAACATTGTACTAGATAGTGGGGAGTGCGGGGGGTCAGCAGTGTACTAGATAGTGGGGAGGGGGGGGGTCCAGCAGTGTACTAGATAGTGGGGAGGGGGGGTCTAGCAGTGTACTAGATAGTGGGGAAGGGGGGGGTCCAGCAGTGTACTAGATAGTGGGGGTCCAGCAGTGTACTAGATAGTGGGGGTCCAGCAGTATATTAGATAGTGGGGAGTGCGGGGGGGGGGTCAGCAGTGTATTATATTAGATAACGGGGAAGAGGGTTCAGTAGTGTACTAGATAGTGGAGGGGGGGTCAGGAGGGTGATAGTGGAGGGGGGGGGGTTCAACATTGTACTAGATAGTGGGGAGTGCGGGGTCAGCAGTGTATCAGATAGTGGGGAATGCGGGGGGGGTTCAGCAGTGTACTAAATAATGGGGAGGGGGGTCCAGCAGTGTATTAGATAGTGGGGAGTGCAGAGTGGGTTAGCAGTGTATTAGATAGTGGGGGTCCAGCAGTGTACTAGATAGTGGGGAGGGGGGTCAGCAGTATATTAGATAGTGGGGAGTGTGGGGGGGGGGGGTCAGCAGTGTATTATATAAGATAGTGGGGAAGGGGGTTCAGCAGTGTACTAGATAGTGGGGGGTCAGGAGGGTATTAGATAGTGGAGGGGGGGAGTTCAACATTGTACTAGATAGTGGGGAATGCGGGGGGGGGGGGTCAGCAGTGCATTGGATAGCGGGGGGGGGGGGTCAGCAATGTATTGGATAGCAGTGAGTGTGGGGGGGGGGGGGTCAGCAATGTATTGATAGCGGGGGGGAGGGGGGCCAGCCTGTTCCTAGAGCCTGTGGTCTCCCAGCTGGGCTGTCCTTGGAGCCTGCACCACTCTCCCAACCCCCCACAAGGAGTAAGAGAAGGAATAAAAAAAAAAAAAAGGAAAGGAAAAAGGGGGGGGGGGGGACAAAGAAAAAGGAGAGAGAATAAGAAAGCCAGAGAGAGATGGAAAGATTCCAAGAAATTAGGACAGAGCACTAAATTTCCGCCGGTTAGGGGCACAAATTACTTGCCTTGGGTGCAGACAACCCACGCTACGCAGAATGAGACATTTGGCCTTTCAGGTTATTGGGGCCCAAGGTATAGCTTGCGGCTGCAGCGCCATAATAAACTGCTAAAAAATAAATAAACAGATGAGACTGAGTGTGTCACGCCCGTGAGAAATTTGGCCATTCAGGTCAATGGGGCCAGACCAGGGTGAACTGGCCCTAAACGCAGAGAGCCCTTGGTACAGCTACAGTGCATTTTGCCTACTTTCACACTGAATTGATTTCAAACCCCCATGTCAGTGCAGTTCAGGGGCGATTTGATAGACATCTGTGGGGGTTCATGCACAGGTGTCTATTGAAATCACCTCTGAAGTCGTCAAAAATAGTGGAGAAACTACTTTTGGGAATAGGTGCGGCGCCGCAAAGACGGCGTTGCACCGATTCAGACAGTGCCATTGCCGGCAATAGACTCCGATTTGCCATAGAATTTGACAAGCAAGGTCAAGCAATGTTCATTAAATGAAACCAGTTCTATATAGAGAGTATATATTGTAACAGATGGCTTTAGGAAGGGCTGCTGTTACCGTATACGTCATTGGACCCTCTACAGCCTACAAGACAGGCTCCTCCAATCAAGTGAAAAGGGTTAAAGCAAGGGGTGAGGAGGTGTGGTCTGCCAATTGCTCTCTGAAGAGTGATCCACATTGTAGCCCTTAGAGCTTGTTTAGACTATATGCTCTGTGTTTGAATCACCTCTTCATAGACCATTGAAAAAGGTGGTTAGGAGGCTTTGTATCACCTAAAAGAAAGAACCTTATTCGCTGCTACAGGGTAAGTAGATGCCACAAAAAAAAAAAAAAAAGTGTTCAGTAAGCTGCTGCATGAACCTAAGTGCGCTCCCTAACACTAAGCAAAATGATGTGTTATTATGTTAATCATCAGAACTCTATATATAAATTTAATTATCCCTCAAAGGCAGGGAGATAAGATATAGACAATACTTCTTGCATAAAAAAAAAAAAAAAAAAAAAAAAAAAAAAAGTACCGTTCATAGCTGTGCGCCTTTGAAGTCGCACCAACTTCAAAGTAGTCACTGCACTACTTTGGCCCAATTTTAAGGCGTTTTGAGGTCCAGACATAGGTATTGCTTCAAGCCCAGTCAAAAACAAATTGCCTGAAAAATCACAGCGACAAAAATAACCGTAAAATCGTGCAACTTAGTCACACAAGTGACTTACTGAGATGAAAAATCTATCCATGAATCTAAATTCATATATATATATATATATATATATATATATATATATATATATATATATATATATATATATATATATATATATATATATATATAAAAATGCTGGAACACCCCACTGCCCTGCTTACACACAAAAATGTAGAAGGCAAACCACTCAAATATTGGCGTGAGAGAGAGGAAAAAAAAAAAAAAATATATATATATTTTTTTTTTTTTTTCCCTCTCTCTCACGCCAATATTTGCCTTCTACATTTTTGTGTGTAAGCAGGGCAGTGGGGTGTTCCTGCATTTTTATAATATATATATATATACATACATATAGCGATTTGCAAATCTCAGTGGGAACCACTGTAATTCTGGTGCAATGCAGGAACCCAGTACTGAATCGCATGGCTTCTCACCTAGTACCAGTGTGAACCGGGAATTTATCAGTGAATAGCATCCTAATATAGCTGCAGACTGCTTCGATACATTTGAAGAATTAAAACACATACAAAGCAATAGAAATTGCATCAGCTGTGGATCTGTTTGCACAATAGTCAAAAAGGATACTTCTCCCAATCAGCAGGATTGTTTGCCTTAAAGGAGAAGCACCTTTTTAGACCAAAATTTCACTTTTTAGATAGATAGAAGGGTTTTCTGAAGCCATTGGCACTCTCGCTATCCCAATGTGCTCCCCTCTCACTTACCTGGTTTCTGTCAGCTTTTAAGTTGTCACTCTTTTCCCAATTTCAAAAAAATGCATCTTAAGACTAAGGCTGGCCATATATGATACAAATTTCTGTACAATTTTCCTGAGCCTGCCTAATTGGATGCAAGTGAAAGTATGGTTTAGCTTTGGTAAATCTAACAGAAAATTGTACAAGAAAAATTGACCATGCGTGGCCAGCCTTACCTTCCTGTAATCACGTGTCCATCCAGAACCGGTCATTTCCCATCATGCACCATCACAAAGTAGGAGGTGTTGTACTTCTCTGGACCCAACTCCCTTATTTATATACCACCTCTTTTAAGTCCTCATTAATGCAAGCACATAGGGTGGGTGAGAAGACCCAGCTGTGATATTACTAGTGATTAAGCTCAGGGAAAGTGAGGGGGGAGGGGAAAGGTGTGCACACACTGATCTGACTTTTACTACAAAACCATCCAGCTCAGAAATCCATTAGAAAAGCATAGAGCAGCAAACTTGTCACTATGCTCTGTGCTTTTACTGAGCAAGGTCAGGCAATGTTCATTAAATGAAACCAGTACTATATAGAGAGTATATATTGTAACAGATGGCGTTAGGAAGAGCTGCTGTTAGAAATCATGGGACCCTCTGCAGCCTGCAAGACAGGCTCCTCCAATCAAGTGAAACGGTTAAAAGCAGGTGGTGAGGAGGTGTGGTCTGCCAATTGCCCTCTGAAGAGTGATCCACATTGTAGCCCTTAGAGCTCGTTCAGCCTAAATGCTCTGTGTTTGAATCACTCTTCATAGACCATTGAAAAAGGTGGTTAGGAGGCTTTGTATCACCTAAAAGAAAGAAAGAACCTTTTGCGCTGCTATAGAGTAAGTTAGTGCCAAAAAAAATGTACAGTAAGCTGCTGCATGCACCTAAATGTGCTCCCTAACAACAAAAAAAATGATGTGTTATGTTATTTATCACAACTCTATATATACATTTAATTATCCCTCAAAGGCAGTGAAATAAGATATAGGCATAAGAAAAATAAAATAAATGCCCACCAGACCATCAAACCAAGCATGAGCAAAAAAACATATCAAATGAGAGAAAACAATAATGATGACAAGTAGATATTAAGCCCCTTTCACACTTGTGCGACTTGTCCTGCGATTTGGGACTGCAAAATCGCATGACAAGTCATTCTCCATTATTTCAAATGAGTACCCTTCATATCGGTGCAACTTGAAGTTGCCTGCACTACTTTGGCCCGATTTTAATGCGTTTTGAGGTCCAAAGACATAGGCATTGCTTCAAGCATGGTCAAAATTGCGGTAAAATCGTGCAACTTTTAAGTCGCACAAGTGTGAAAGGGGCCTTACTGTGATGAAAATCTATCTATCCATGAATCTAAATAAATATATAAAATGCTGGAATAAACACCCCACTGCCCTGCTTACACACAAAAATGTAGAAAGACAGGGGGCAAGGCAAACCACTCAAATATTAGTGAAAACAATATATATATATATATATATATATATATATACACACACACACACATGTCCAATGAACATAAACGCAACACTTTTGTTTTGGCCCCCATTTTTCAGGAGCTGAACTCAAAGATCTAAGACTTTTTGTACACAAAAGGCGTATTTCTCTCAAATATTTGATGTGCATTTTTGATGTGTTCCAGTGCATCTGCTGCGTTTTACCGCGTTACAGTACAGTACAGTGCAGGAAAAATGCAGCACGTTCTACTTTTTTTCTGGAACAAGAACGCATTGGAACTAGGGATAGACCGATATGATTTTTTTCAGAGCCAATAACGATATTTTGTTCACAACGTATCGGTATCGGCCGATATTTTGTACATTTAAAGAGGTTTTAAACCTCCGATTTTTTTTTTTTTTTTTAAAAACTGAACACCTGAAAGAAAAACACATAATGAGCTAGTATGCATTGCATACTAGCTCATTATGAAATACTTACCTAAGAACGAAGCCCCCGCCGTGCCGACCACTTACCTGTCCATGAGCAACATGTTCTGTTGCCCTTCTTCCAGGTTTGCGGCATCTGGCCGTCTGATTGTCTGGAGCCGCAATGACGTCACTCCCGCACATGCGCGTGGGAGCTGACGGTAACGGCACGGGGCTCTGAAGGAATGGCCCAAGCGGCCGTTCCTTCATAGCGCATGCGCCAGTGACGTCGTCGGCTGCATGCAAAGTAAATATCTCCTAAATGGTACATGTTTAGGAGATATTTACAGTACCTATAGGTAAGCCTTAATATATGCTTACCTATAGGTACAAGTTGTAGAGGGGGTTTACTTCCTTTTTAAAGTTTTGAAAAATAAAGACAATTTTTTACACAAATCTGGTACTGAACATGTTAATTTTTGTTTAATGCTTAATGGCTGGCTGGCACCCTGTGGTGGGTGGCTGGCTGTCTAGCACCCTGTGGTGGGTGGCTGGATGGCTGGCACCCTGTGGTGGGTGGCTGGATGGCTGGCACCTTGTGGTGGGTGGGTGGCTGGCTGGCACCCTATGGTATGTGGGTGGCTGGCTGGCACCCTGTAGTAGGTGGGTGGCTGGTACAGTGCCTGTGGCTGGCTGGTACAGGGCCTGTGGATGTGGGTGGCTGGCAGGCACCGGGCTGCTGTGGATGGGTGTATGGCTGTGATACACTCCTGTGAGACTAGTCCCAACTCCAGACAAGGCTGTCTAAGGCGAGGGAGGCGGCCCAACAAATATCAGCAATATCGGCCAGTTTCCGGGCCGATATCGATATATTGGGAAAGTGCATATCGCCCCCCGATATATTGGCCTTGCCGACAGACAGTGGCGGCCAATCCATTGGTGGTTCAGGGGGGCTGCCCCCTCTATCCATGCGTCCGGCCCCCTAATCTACATGCAGGGCGCCAGACGCATTGGATTCCAATGGGGTTTTTTTTTTTTTAAGTTTTGAAGCATGTGACTAGAGCCAGAGGCTGTAATAGGCTTCGAAAAAGGGTGGGCTCAGGGCGCAGAGCACTGCACCCTGAGCCCACCCAGTTGTGTGACAATAGAAAATGAATATGAGCTATTGTCACACGGCTTCTTCTCCTGGCCAATCAGGAAGAGACCCGTTTCCTGATTCGCCTAAAGGAGAAGCCATGCTATTGGCCAAGGAGGAGGAGGGAGGAGACGCAGGGGAAGCCCGACCCACGGAGGAGACTAAGGGGGAAGCTGCCGCCTGCCAGTCCAGGGTGAGTGAGCCGGGGGGGTATGGTGTGCGGGCTGGAGCTGGTGTGGTCGTGGGGGGGGAGTGTGTGTGTGTATGATGTGGTCCGTCTATCGCCCCCCCCGAACCCCCCCCCCCCTGGCCCGGCCCGGCCCAGCCCATGGAGCACCGGCCGCCACTGGATGCAGACTCACCAAAAAACAATTTAGCACTGCTGTTGCATCTCCACATCTATCAGAATTAGCCCTAAATCTGCTAGTTGATGCACATGTAGCACCCTTTTTAGGTAGGTGCTAGGCAAATTATAAAGGAGGCCCTGTCTGTTTGTCAGAGGGGTCTAATTGTTCAGCTAGGCTGTCATGTGTACCAGGTGTGTCTGTTGAGCTTGGGGAGTCTCCCCACTGTGTCCAATAAAGGCTCTTATTGGACAGTTGAGAAAACCTGGCCAATAGCACACTAGGGCTTGTATCTATCCCAGAGGGCAGAATCTGCTGAAATGCATCCTGGGAAGGGTATAAGTCTGAGGGGAGCACGTGACAGGGTGTTTTTGGCGGGAAGCAGAGTCCCAGGAGGAGGCTGGCGTATGTCTCTCCTCCTGTCAGCGCTAGAGAAGGTGTCCTTGATGGTCGGCCTAAAGGACAGAAGGTTGAGCTGAACTGCAGAAAGGGATCCGGTGTGCTGAGGACTGAGTGGAGCTGCTGGGCAGGAGTTTTCGGGAAAGCAGTATTGTGAGTACTGGAAGCCACCCAGGGGTCTGCCTAGGATAGGGGACCACTCCAATAGGTCTGAGGGATCCCGAGCCAGCTAACCAGTAGAGAGGCATTCCCATTAGAAATAATTTGTGACGAGCGCGTAGGATCCGGCGTGCTGACGTCGCCATGCAACCTGGAAGGACGGGCTACACTGTGAGCCGGCCGGCTTCTCTGTTTTTATGCGTATCATTCTTCTGTTAAATGTGAGTTTAATTTTATTTATTTAAATAAATGTGTCTATGGTATAACACCATGGAGCCTATTGTATTTTTATATGACATTACCGGAGACATTATCAAGGAATAGTGCTCAGGAACATCGCTGCCCGTGTGTCATACACCACCTGTGGTCCTAATCGATCGGCCGAGGAACATGATCTCTCATGAGAAGTGGTGATATGAGCAATTTGCTCTAAACAGGCCTATTTCTTTTTGCTCTCTGGTAAGCTCATATGCATGTCTGATTGATTGGAGCACCGTGGTGGAAGCCAGCATCGCTGATATTTATTTTCACTTCTATTCACTTACCATTCGTCACCTTGGGATCTTCAATTATTTGGGAATTATTATTATAAGAGAGATATACATATTGATTTATTTGTTTACATAATTTGTGATTTATATTTGTTCACAACACCTGTGATATTTGGTTTATAATTTTGTGATTCATTTTACTTCACTTGCTCATAAGTGTTCACAGTTTACAATAACATTTTTTGCATTTTTCACATTCGGGACATTCAATTGTCCTTCTTCAGATCAACGCAGCTTGTTTCTTTTTTTTTTTGCTTGTGTTATCTCACTTCAAAGCTACAGCTGTTGATTCTTGGATTTATTAGCGTGGTTACACACTGGTTATATGTTCTTCTTAACCAGTAGAGAAAGAGGGTGCTAGTGTCTGAGCCTTGAAGAAAAGTGTAAGAAAAGGGGGTGCCGGTGCGGGCCCTGAAGTGTTACAGCAGTGCAGCAGATCAACAAGTAGCTACCTCAGCCAGGAGGGCTAAAGGGAGCAGTACAGAGGACTTTGTGCCACAAAGTAGTGTCAAAAGTCAGCTCAGAGTTAACCGACAGCAAGTCAGCGTTAACCAGCGCCAACCGGCGTTGACCGGCATCCAGCCAGTGTCAAGTCAGCGTCAATAAGCATTTTTCAGTTGTCCCATTCAAATTGTGCATAGTTGAGCCAGAGGAGTATCCCACTCATCCCTTCTCCCATCCAAGTTCTCAATAAACCTAAAAACTCAAAGATACTGGACTGGTCATTGTTTCAGTGCTCACACTTGGAGAAGCATGCACAAAGGTACTTTTGTTGCACCCGGTAACCCAGGGGGACCCATACCCAGCAAAGCGGCTGGGAATCCTGCTACACACGTGAGCTGAATAGATGCATGGAAGGGACCTAAAGCTACTCATCATTGTAGAAATTGTATATATGAAACATATAAATCCAGGGGAATGTAATCAGGAACTTATTTTAAGAATTTCTCTGTACCTGGATTATGGCTCAGGAAAAGGTTGTCAGTATCTTCCTAGCAAAACAGGAAGAATTTGAGTTAATCTGGGAACCTTGGTGTTCATCAGTGGCAGCCGGTGCTCCATGGATCGGGGGCAGCAGACGGACCACTCCATAAACCCCCCCCCGCCCCTCCGGTCACCGGCTCACTCACGCTAAGCAGGCAGCAGCGGCAGCTTCCTCCTCAGTCTCCTCCCTCCTTCTCCCCTGCTCCTTGGCCAATAGCATGGCTTTTCCTTTCGGCCAGTCGGGAAACGGGTCTCAGGACCCACTTCCTGATTGGCCAGGAGGAGAATCAGTGTGGCAATAGTGAATATTAGTTCGCTATTGTCAAACAACTGGGTGGGCCTCTGGCTCTAATCACGTGCTTAAAAAAAAAAAAAACCCATTGAAATCCATGTGTCCGGCGCCCTGCATGTAGATTAGGGGCCGGACTCATGGATGGGGGGGCGTTGCCCCTGCGCCCCCAATGGACAGGCCGCCACTGGTGTTCATATCTCCATCTATCACTGTAATATGATGTTATATATCCGCTTACCTCCTACTCCGGTACCTGTCCTCTCCCCTCTCATTGTTTCACACCTCTTCTTTTCTTCTTAGGCTTCTTTCTCCATTTCTACTGGATTTCCTATCTTACTACGGGTCCTTGAATAGGGCTTTGCTATCCAATGTTAGGTCTCCCACTATAAGTTCTGTTTTACATGCACCCTATACTGCTCAAGTGACTCAACATACAAGAGTGGGCAACCCACTCTCCTTTCCAATTTCCTATATGTGTTCCCTAATTATTATGCCATATATACTGTACATGCCATTTGAGGACCCATGTCCCTCTTACCTTTTATATTTTTCTGTTTTTTCTTTTGTTCCTCTACTGTGTGGACCATTTATTTTGCCTTTTACAATGGATATTGCATCGCTCTTTTGTTTCACTTTTGTATTGTAACTTGTTCTTATTGACTTTTTTTCAATAAAAATGATTGCAAGTAAAAAATTTCTCTGTACCCTCTGCAGTCTCTCTGCTGTCTCTCCTCTCTGCTCTCTTTCCTCCTGCTCCCTTTGGAATCTCACAACTAGAGATAGACTGAACACTCCCATGTTCAGTTCGCAGCAGAACTCCCAAATAGGGGAAATGTTCTAACCTGAATGGTGAACCCCATTGAAGTCTATGGGAGCCTAACAGGAAAAGTCAAAAGTGCCCATTTTGAAGACTTGTATGCAAGTAATTGGCCATAAAAGGGGTATTATCAATTTACTCTCCACCCTTTAATCAATAAGGGGTACCCTCAGGAGTATCCTGCCAACAAAACCAATTTTATATATATATATAGACGGGCACCAGGTCTGAGGAACCTTTTAGCAAAAACCCCCCCAAAAAGGCACCACATCCCTACAAACGAATAAGTTCTATAGATGTGGGAAATGTAAAGGGTGCAAAACAACTCTCGATAACAAGAGAAAGGTAGAATCATTCACATCATCAGACAGAAGGGAATATAAAATATGAATATTTATTACCTGTACTACACAATAGGTCACTTATCTTTTGATTTGTCCGCGTGGCCTGAGATATGTGGGTAGAACCACAAGATGTTTTTATAAAACGGATTAATGAGCACATCTACAACATAAAGCTATGATGTAGACACCATAGTGTGTCCAATCATTTTAGAATTACATACAATAGAGCAGTGTTGCCCACCTACCAGATTGAAATTTACTGACACGACAACCAACATTTACTGGCACAGCCAAGTTTGTACTGACATTTCCAAAGGTTTTATGCTACAAATAAGTACAATATGCAATTAGCAATGTGATTTTAGGTAGATATTAGGGCAAAAAACATATTTCTTATTTTTGCACACACATGAAATGGACCCTCACAGTGACAATGACAGCAGTGTGCAGCAACACAGATGATGATGACACCTCGCTGACATGACACATCCCCTCTTGAGCCACAGTGCCAGTATTTCTCCACACCAGATGGTATGTTCAGTCTACTCCAGCCACTACATTCGGCTCCCTTGCACCATGACATCACACGATACACTCACGCACTGCCTCCGCCAGACCCACAAGAACACACTGTAAAACACACTCTGAACTGGACCTGTGCATGCGCAGTTCCGAGCCAAGCGTCACAGCCATATTGTTTTACTGGCAACCTTTTCCTGTCACTGGCATTTACTGGCAGGAGAAAAGTGTCCATTTTTTCCTGGCTACCAATAAAAATACTGGCGATTGGCAACACTGCAATAGAGATCCTTCAAAGGTGAGATTTTATGGGATAGACAGAGTGCAACCACATTGGCGAGGAAGTGACATGTGTAAGCAAATATCACAAAATGAAACGTTCAGTAGGTGTGAATATATATCAGACACTAACCCCTTGGGGCCCTGGGACCACAGTATCCCAATCATTGGATACCTAGAGAAACTACTGACCGACGTGCCAAATTGCGCTTCCATTTGCCCCATGGGCCTAAACATAGATATAGATTTAAATTGCTATATCATTGGTTTAGGAACATGGGGTAAACTAAAGAAAAATAAAACATTTTTGTGCATCTGATGGCCAGTATTGTAGTCCCATAATTTTACACAATTGAGGAATAGATATTTTTACATATGGATACTGAGGAGGAGAAGGGTTATTTATATTAATTTTACCTTAAAGACATAAATAATTATTGCAAATGTAGGGATGTCCCATATATACCCGACGCCGACATGGCGTTGGCGTGGATCACATCCTTACTTCTGGGGCAAGCAGACTGATCACAGATTTACCGCCTACTCTTCACTCGTTATGCTGATATTTCTCTGCAGATCTGAACTCCGGTAATTTGGTCCATCACCCACTAACACAATAGCTATACTCACTACATGTTTCTTTCTCCTGTGTTGGCACGACTCATCCTATTCCTTGTACACTCACTCTCTTTTAGTGTGGTTTCTAATTCATCTTAGGTCATACTTCATCCCCTTTTTTTTTTGCTCCCTCTCACCCTTTTATATTACTATCACCTTCACATAACCATCGCATATTGTTTCCTCTATATGTCTTGCTCTCTTGTTTATGAGCAAATCCATCTCACTATCCTCGCGGCACTGGTGTACACTGGTGAATCTTCTCTCTAAATGCGGACTTCTGTTTTTGCTGGTGGCGGTTTTCGTATTCTCTTTATTTTAGCTCTATCTATATCTGAGACTTTTTTGAATATGGCAAAAAAACTTTCTTTTTATGAATATCAGTTTCATCTTTGACAAAAAAAAAAAAAAATAAATAAATTTAGAATTGAACAAAGTTTAATACATTATATATTTGCAGATTTCTCTAATGTTGGAACTTCTACCATATCTCTCCTTGATGTGACTAAATCATATGCCAATTCAATGCCTTCCTATATGCACCTTCGATTTCTATTTCGCTGCTGCTTTTCCCCATTTGGTTGGATACTGTCCACGCCTCAGCCCCGGGTCAGGCATCTCCCGGCTTATCCCTATACCTCCTCTCCTAGAATTGGATTATTAGAAGATGTCCACACTACTCAAGGTAGTGTTTATTTTATACATGCCCATATTTATTTATTACTTTTTCTGGTGTTCCCCTTTTCTCCCCTTCTATATTAATATTCTGGTAATATTTTCCAGATATAAAATTCATTCTGTTATGCTCCTGATGAGTGGACGGAGGTCCATGAAACGCGTCGAGCCTACAAGTACTCAAATTAAATACTTCATTCAAGTTTCTTCCTACTCAAAAATATGTTTTTATACAGAATTTAATCTCATATGAAATTTGGTCTTTTTATATATATATATTGGATATGTTCATTAATGTATTCATTTCTTATTTATGTGATTTGTATAT
Source organism: Pelophylax lessonae (assembly GCF_965119305.1). NCBI lineage: Eukaryota > Metazoa > Chordata > Amphibia > Anura > Ranidae > Pelophylax > Pelophylax lessonae. The sequence continues at coordinate 76,104,012 of NC_138773.1, forward strand.
GTGATCTTTTATATTTATCTGTACATGCTAAGCTTGAAGTTATGTATGTGATGTCCATTTTCTATGGGTCCCCATTTTTTGGGTTACATGAAAGTGTTTGTATATCAAATTTTATGTGTTTTTGAGATTGAGCACCCATAGAAGATTGGTTGGTACAATTAATTGATTATTACTTTTGAATATGAATTTTTAGATATGTTATCATTATATGTATCCATATTTTTACCAATTATATGAATTAAATATTATCAATACCCATATCTGGTGTGTTACATAACCCTTAATCATAGGCCTTAGATACAATTCTTCGGGTCCCCCCTCTTTTCCCGGATCCTTTAGACCATCCAGGTTATATACTTGATTAAAGTTATGTGTCCAGCCGTACTCATTTAAAGTCCCACACTCCCTTCTTTCTCTGCTACATACAATCAGGGATGGAGACAGCTGGACATCTTTGCAATGATATATTGTATATGTGGCAGACCCTGTTCCCTACATTTGCTCTACTAGATTTTGGGTGGAAGGCACCCGGTCTGCTACATACGGTTTTTGTTACGTATATATAAACAATATTTTGGCCCATCAATTTATAGCCTATTATTATTAATTATTTATATACTTCTAACATTTAATTCCCCTTTTTTTACTTTTTCACCCATCCTTATATATCCGTTTAGCCTTTGACTCATTACAAATCTGAGTTCAGTGGGGGTTACAGCTTCAGCCCGGGCTTCCTGTTTCCGGGGCTGCGATCGTACGTCCAGCTCCCCTCCCCCTTGTCTGCCTCTGGTATCCATCCAGGCTGGGGGCGGGGTTTTTGCTGCAACGATCGGCGCCATGCACAGTAGGCGAGCGGTGCGGTTGTCTAATTCACACCGCATCTCTATGGTTACTGATATCCAGCAGTGTCGGAGGCGGGTCGGGCTGACCAGCATCCGGTCCCTGCAACGGATGTGGGAGGTCCCTTTCCGCCCATATATACCCGACGCCGACATGGCGTTGGTGTGGATCACATCCTTACTTCTGGGGCAAGCAGACTGATCACAGATTTACCGCCTACTCTTCACTCGTTATGCTGATATTTCTCTGCAGATCTGAACTCCGGTAATTTGGTCCATCACCCACTAACACAATAGCTATACTCACTACATGTTTCTTTCTCCTGTGTTGGCACGACTCATCCTATTCCTTGTACACTCACTCTCTTTTAGTGTGGTTTCTAATTCATCTTAGGTCATACTTCATCCCCTTTTTTTTTTGCTCCCTCTCACCCTTTTATATTACTATCACCTTCACATAACCATCGCATATTGTTTCCTCTATATGTCTTGCTCTCTTGTTTATGAGCAAATCCATCTCACTATCCTCGCGGCACTGGTGTACACTGGTGAATCTTCTCTCTAAATGCGGACTTCTGTTTTTGCTGGTGGCGGTTTTCGTATTCTCTTTATTTTAGCTCTATCTATATCTGAGACTTTTTTGAATCTGGCAAAAAACCTTTCTTTTTATGAATATCAGTTTCATCTTTGACAAAAAAAAAAAAAAATTTAGAATTGAACAAAGTTTAATACATTATATATTTGCAGATTTCTCTAATGTTGGAACTTCTACCATATCTCTCCTTGATGTGACTAAATCATATGCCAATTCAATGCCTTCCTATATGCACCTTCGATTTCTATTTCGCTGCTGCTTTTCCCCATTTGGTTGGATACTGTCCACGCCTCAGCCCCGGGTCAGGCATCTCCCGGCTTATCCCTATACCTCCTCTCCTAGAATTGGATTATTAGAAGATGTCCACACTACTCAAGGTAGTGTTTATTTTATACATGCCCATATTTATTTATTACTTTTTCTGATGTTCCCCTTTTCTCCCCTTCTATATTAATATTCTGGTAATATTTTCCAGATATAAAATTCATTCTGTTATGCTCCTGATGAGTGGACGGAGGTCCATGAAACGCGTCGAGCCTACAAGTACTCAAATTAAATACTTCATTCAAGTTTCTTCCTACTCAAAAATATGTTTTTATACAAAATTTAATCTCATATGAAATTTGGTCTTTTTATATATATATATATTGGATATGTTCATTAATGTATTCATTTCTTATTTATGTGATTTGTATATGTGATCTTTTATATTTATCTGTACATGCTAAGCTTGAAGTTATGTATGTGATGTCCATTTTCTATGGGTCCCCATTTTTTGGGTTACATGAAAGTGTTTGTATATCAAATTTTATGTGTTTTTGAGATTGAGCACCCATAGAAGATTGGTTGGTACAATTAATTGATTATTACTTTTGAATATGAATTTTTAGATATGTTATCATTATATGTATCCATATTTTTACCAATAATATGAATTAAATATTATCAATACCCATATCTGGTGTGTTACATAACCCTTAATCATAGGCCTTAGATACAATTCTTCGGGTCCCCCCTCTTTTCCCGGATCCTTTAGACCATCCAGGTTATATACTTGATTAAAGTTATGTGTCCAGCCGTACTCATTTAAAGTCCCACACTCCCTTCTTTCTCTGATAAATAATTATTGCACTACCTAAATCTGACCACTAGAGGGAAACCTAAAAATATAAAATGGCATAAAGATACCAAAACTGAGTCATATCAATGTCAACATGGGTATTCATATTAAAATTATGCAGTGTAGCATTATTAGTATGTTAATTTGAGACTTAGTGGGGTTTATAAATAATACGTTTTTATATTTTTAGGAAAGTGTATGTTTGAGATTGTACCAGACCACATGACTTGAACAACGGGAAGCAGGGAATGTCACTCCTACATTCTGATTGGAAAAACCCAGCGGAGCTAATTGTCAATTACATGTCCTCCGATCCAGTCATGTGGATAAGGAATGCATAGTGATATATCAACCAATGGGAAACCAAAAGGGGGATATATTGGATATATTAGACATCGAAAAAATATGGCTGCTATACGACTTCCTGATGACGCCGGTGAAATGCATTGAGGTCATTGTAGCGATGATACTTCAGGTTTCATCAGGTCCGCCTCAGGTGGAACGCATGCCGTCTTTGGCTGTGAAGATTGCACTGTACCAGGCGATTTATAGTGGGTGCCGCTCTATGGTACACTAAAGTGTGAGTTTTTGGCATATGAATTTTATGTTACAACTCTTAAATAAACGTACTGCACATTTATTCAATATTGTTTTTTATTCTGGGATATTTCTGATGATGCTGAGCCTATTCTGATGCTAAGGAGATCTATTTTAGCTGTGAGGTTCTGGGTGGCCCAGAGTCATTTGGTAAGCTATACTGGTGACATTGGATGTATGCTGAGTCTCTCCTGATGTGAAGGAGTTCCGTAAAAGCTGTGAGGGTCCTGGTGGCCCAAAGTCATCTGGTGAGTGGCCCCCTTACTTAAGGTGGAGGAGCACAAAAAAGGAGCACTTTTTAAGAAGAATACAGAGCACTAATTATACATGTGGTGTTTTGAAGAAATTTTATTAAGGACAGTCAGGATTGAATTTGAATTCTGTCCTGGGGACAACCTTTTTTTTTACCGGGAAGAAAGAGAAGCTGAATAGTTGTTATGTGAGCAGACATTTTTTATACATTTTCCATGTTGAATTTTCTTTACACATAAGATGGTTGTTTCTTATAAACTCTTAAGGTCTTCTGGTAAGGAAACCGTGCAGATACAATTCATTTTCTTCAAAATTTTCCTTTGAGTTTAGTTATTGGGACACTTTATGCTCTCCACCTGATTATTCCAGTCCAGGATTAATGGGAAGGCATCATGGGCTACAGTCTTGGGCAGCTGTGGGCAGTAGACTGCCCTTACTGTACCATGTTTCTCACACAGCTCTTCACATCTTCAGGGATAGAAATATTAGGAAATTAAAATTGCGTGTAGTAAGCACCTTTTGTAGGGATCTCATACTCCCCAATTGTCCAGGATCCTGTGGAATTGTCTTGGATCTTTACCAAAATCTAACTGCCTGTAGATCCAGGACATGTCATCTGCCAGGTGACAGAATTTTTACTCAACAAACAGCAGTGACTCTTTACTGATACTGCCAGGCAAAGTGATCTTCTGCCTGACAAAGTCTGCATATTTTCAGCAATCCTGCTACATGTCAGAGCCCAGAACCCAGTGGTTCAGGACCCATTAGCTAAAGTTTTCCCCTTACTCTGTGATGAGATTTGTGTTCTCCTATGTCACAAGTAGTGTGTGTACCTGTGACCTATGAGTAGTAGTTCAGAAGTCAAAGAGTGTACCTTGGACCTATGAGTAGTAGTTCAGAAGCCAAAGAGAAAGAAAGATATTCCTCCTAGAGAGAGCATGGAGCAACAGCCAGTTAAGTTTTGCATTCACTTCCTTAAACATGGACTTTGTCAGCTATACCACAGATGTGTTAAAACACATTCTGCTAAACAAATGCCTATTCACAAGCGAAAAAAATGCATTTTGGAATCAAAGCTACATAAATATTACACTGCAGCTCAAATCTACCTCTTGACATCCCTACATAGCTCACATGAGTTCCCCCTTGTGGGCCTACTTGAACCTTATGAACTTATGGACTTGTGCTAGAAGGTGGGTGGGGCGATATGTGATAAGGGGGGCACTTTGGGAAGGCAGTGGAATTGTGCTAGAAGGTGGAGGGGGGGACAGATATGTGAGGTAGGCTTTTTGCACAAGTCCTCTCCCCTCCAAAAGCACCCCCCCCCCCAGCACATATACTCTTACCACCAGCCCTGCCAAATCACTCCCCAAAGTGTACATCGCTGTTATCTACCCCCCTCCACCCCCTTTCCCGGTCACTGTGCCCACCTCCTCTGTAAGTCTCCGTCCATCATAAACTCATCAGCACAGCTCCTGCAGAGCGGTATCCCTCCTCCCTGGCTTCACCTTCTCTCTGTGTACATGAGAATGTCAGCCCTCAGGACGAGGCAGCTTCAGTTCACTCTGTGCTGTGTTGTAGAGGGAGAGGCGAATAGAGGAGTGCGGCACCCCAGACACCCTGCAAAAGAGATGCAGGATAGGTGTCCACCCTAGTGAGCTCCATCAGGTCAGTTACTGGTCTGGCCACTTACTGGAGTTTAGTGCCTGGGCTCTAGGATGCAGCTTGGATTCCCTGGGATTTTTTTTTTTAACAAACGTTTTATTGAGAAAAATAAAAATGAACATTGACAAGTGATAACATTATGGCACAGTCAGCAGATACAAATACAAATAATAACACACATCCAAAATCACCATAGACTGTATCAAGGAGCAGGAACATGCCATATGCAGTAAATACAGAAATATAAACAAGTCAAGTGTGACCCGGCCATGTAAAATACAAGGCCAGGGATTCAGTATAACATTGCAGGTAGGGGGGGCCGATGCGGCTCGGGCACGGGCCCCAGCCACATGGGCCAAAACCAGTGTGTAATGGGGTTAAGAGCAGTCATGAGGGGTATTGGGATCCTACTTGGTAGAGCAGCTATGGGGAAAGGAGAGAATTCCGACCCATCAATCTGGAGAGACGTGGACGGGGATTCCCTGGGATTTAAATCAAATCTTTGGATGGTTCCAGCAAATCCAGGACAGTTGGTAGGTATGGAAGTTACAGACACTACAAAAAAATGGATCGTTCCTGCTCTAGGGGTAGAATTCCCCTTGTGAACAAGGCCATACAAAAAGACAATATAACAAAAAAGGGGAAAATATCCTGCGCTAAAATGTCAATGACGGAAATCATAAAAAATGATATCAACAAATGAGAGCAGCACTCACTGTATCTACACACAATAATACAAAAAATACCACCAAAACAAATGTGTTGCCCTGCCAAATAATAAATAATGTGAACCCACCATAAATTCAATTTAATACATAAATGCATAATATAACTACCACCATAAACAATAAATATAAAGTACAAAATTCGTATAAAGTGAAGTGTTATAAATTAATCCAAAAATACATGGTTTGGGTGCCTCATACAGGCCTATATCTTTGTTAAATATAGACTATAAAATTCTCACAAAACTTATGGCCAACAGACTAAATACAGTGACTCTCAGCATTTTACACCCGGACCAAACCAGTTTTATGGGAAGTCCACTTCCATAAATCTCTGAAGGACACAAATTATAGCACAACTCAGAGACCATTTACCAAACACATGTGCCTTAGCCTCACTGGACACAGCAAAGGCCTTTGATTTCATAGAATGGCCCTTCCTACAGGCAGTCCTGCAGGGCTTTCGGTTTTGGAGAAAAATTTTGCACATGTATCACTATACTATATGCTAACCCCACTTCCCAACTTTTGGTAAATGGACTTCTGTCCAACCCTATACAACTCCACAGGGGCACTCGGCAGGGATGTCCCCTGTCTCCGCTGCTATTTGCAGTGGCTATTGAGACCTTGGCTCTTCGGCTGCGGCAGTCCCCCTCTCTCATTGGCATTACATTGGCAAACAGGACTGATGTGGTTGGTCTGTATGCGGACGACCTCATACTCTACCTCAACGATACCCGGGCCTCCCTGGCGGCGGCTATGCATATTATAGAAACATTCGGCTCCTACTCATGACTCAAGATCAATTGGCAAAAGTCTGCCCTTATTCCTCTCCAGCCACAAACATCCACATCAGAGACTACCTCGGGCCCACTTGAGGTGGTAACATCCTTTAAATATCTAGGAATGATCATTACAGTAAAACCCTCTGAAGCCTTACGTGCAAATTTAGATCCACTTATGCATTACATTGAAACCAAACGTATTACCTGGGCCAAATTACCGCTGTCAGTAGCTGGTAGAATAAATTTAACCAAGATGATTTTACTGCCCAAATGCCTGTTCATTATTTCTCACATGCCTATTTCTATTCCCAAATCTATTTTTAAGACCCTGGAAGCTTTATTCACCACTTTTATTTGGGGTAATGGCAGGCATAGACTCAAATTATCTGGTCTCCAAAAACCAAAGGTGGAGGCAGGTATGGTTCTCCCCAACATGTACTTGTACAACCTAGCTGGACAACTTAGGCACCTAACCAGTGACTCCCATTAGGCCTTCGGTGGTGGAGTCTCACCTGGCCTGTATACTACAGTGAGACAATTTAATTATCGCTCTGGAGGCTACCTCAACTCTCCTGAACTGTAGAAATTTACCGATATTGACCCTGGCTCGCACAGTGTGGAGTGAATCTAAAAACATAGACAATTGTACACAGATTAATATAGATCTGCCGTTATGGCGCAACCCAATGTTTATTCACTTAAAACAATACGTTGACTACCAGTTCTGGGAACTTAAGGGAATACATATCCTGGCAGAGATTTATAATACTGACATCATGTATTCATTTGCAGACCTCCAATCTTAATATGACCTGGCGCATACCTCATTTTACAGGTACCTACAGTTACGCCATGCATTGCAAGCGCAATTTGGCATGTCGGTCAGTAGTTTCTCTAGGTATCCAATGATTGGGATGCTGCGGTCCCAGGGCCCCAAGGGGTTAGTGTCTAATATATATTCACACCTACTGAATGTCGGCTTCGCAGCTGCTCCGCTGACGGTCAGGTCCAAGTGGCAGGCAGTTATCCCCAATCTTTCAGATGAGGATTGGGAAGAGGTGTGCTCGTGTCATTTACATGTATCACCAGCAGTTAACAATAATCAGATTCAGCTCTATATGATACACAATCCTACCTGACCCCCAACTAGGTTGTTTGCAATGCATCGCATACCATCCTCTAACTGTACAAGATGTAATGCTCCCAGAGCAGATTTTTTCCATATCATTTGGCAATGCCCGATAATAGCCAGATACTGGAAAAAAGTTGTAGAGATATTGTCCTCAGTACTATCCACACTGGTACCCTTGACTCCAGAGATTTGCCTGTTAGGCATTCTAGATGAAGAAATATGGCCCAGGTATCAAAGAATAATGCTTAGGAAAATGCTCTTGTTGGCAAGGAAATATGTTACCCTGAAGTGGATTCAGCCTACTCCTCCCACTGTGCGAAATTGGATACTAGGCGTCAACCAAGTTTTACCGTATGAAAAATTTCTTTATGAACACAGAGGATGCCTAAAAAAGTACAATAAAATTTGGAATAGCTGGTGTTCCTCTACCCAGACTGTGTGATAGATTGGAGAGGATCCTGGTGAAATGACCAGGGGAGACAGGAGGTTTGGTACCTGGCTGGCCCATGTCTGAGGAAGGTCTCATCTGAAATCCGCGAATATGCACTCATTTAACTGAATCCCTGTAGACAGTAAACACACCAAGTTTAGGAGCTTTTATGTTTTATTGTTTTGTGTTTGGTTATCTTAACAAAAACTTACATGTATCTATAATGCACATTGTATTTGATCAAAGATTTACATGTAAACATGTTGACACACCCTTTTTTTTGTGATGTACATTGTATTTGCATACTTTAACCCCTTCCGTACCGCGTCATGTAAAATGACGCCGGCACAAATCCTTTCTCGATCCGGGCCGACGTCATATGACGGCGCCCGGATCTCCCCGCTACTGCGCACCCCCGGGGGCGCGCAGCGCGGCGATCGGGGGTGAGGCTCGTCCCTCGGACTGAGCCCAACCCCGATCAAGGTAAACAGCCAATGAAATTGGCTGTTTACCACGTGATCGGCTGTGTCAATCACAGCCGATCACATGAGCGGCTCCAGCGCGAGCCGCTCGTTCCTTCCTTAATGCGCGCCCCCGGGGGCGCGCAGCGCGGCGATCGGGGACGAGGCTCGTCCCTCGGACAGAGCCCATCCCCGATCTAGGTAAAGAGCCAATGAAATTGGCTCTTTACCACGTGACCGGCTGTGTCCAATCACAGCCGGTCACAAATGTCATCAGAGAACACGGTAACTAGCTGTCACCGTGTTCTCCTCCTCACACACTGATCCTGTGTGAGGAGGAGATTGTGGTAACAGCTAGTTACCAATCATAGTGCACCCCAACCACACTGATTGCCCCCCCCCCAATAAAGAGCACCTGTCACTAGCCCATCAAAGTACCCGAGTACCTGTCACCAGCCCATCAGGTACTCAGATGACAGGTACTCGGGTACTCTGATGACAGGTACTCGGGTACTCTGATGGGCTGATGACAGGTACTCTGATGGGCTGGTGACAGGTACTCGGGTACTCTGATGATGGGTACTCGGGTACTCTGATGATGGGTACTCGGGTACTCTGATGACAGGTACTCTGATGGGCTGATGACAGGTACTCTGATGGGCTGGTGACAGGTACTCGGGTACTCTGATGACAGGTACTCGGGTACTCTGATGATGGGTACTCGGGTACTCTGATGACAGGTACTCGGGTACTCTGGTGACAGGTACTCTGATGGGCTGGTGACAGGTACTCGGGTACTCTGATGACGGGTACTCGGGTACTCTGATGACAGGTACTCGGGTACTCTGATGACAGGTACTCGGGTACTCTGATGACAGGTACTCTGGTACTTTGAGTACCCGTTATCGGAGTACCCGAGCAACCTGTCACCTATCCAACAGAGTACCCGAGTACCTTCCACCTGCTCATCAGAGTACCTGACACCTGAAGTACCCGAGTACTTGCCACCTGCTCATCATTACCCATCACTACTCATCAGTACTCATCAGTACCCATCAGTACCTATCACCTATTAGTATCAGTACTGATCATCCGTACCCATCATCAGTACAGTATCAGTATCACCTATCAGTATCAGTACTACTCATCAGTACCTATCACCTGCCTGTCACCTGCCCATAAGAGTACCCGAGTACCTGTCACCTGCCTATCGGAGTACTCGAGTACCTGCCACTTGCTCATCAGTACCAGAGTACCTGTCACCTGCCCAGCAAAGTACCCGAGTACCTGTCACCCTTCATACAGCCACCATGTCTAAGTCCAAAAAGGTTAACATACGTCGTCCGTTTAAACCTAAATACCGGTGTTATGGTAGCAGATAGCTGCCATAACCCTGGTATTTTTTTAAACGGTGGACGGTTGGCTTTCCGATAAGGGTGGTCCCAGCGGCAGATTCGCCGCGGGATCACCCTTCCGGGGTGGCGGAAGAGGTGCCCCCCCCCCCTCCCGCTGCATTCTGGTCCTTTTCCCCGCTTACCGGACCCGCCGGCAGCGGGGAAAACGATCCGGTCCCAGATCCTCACAGACAGGATGTCGAGTGAGGGCAAGCTTGCCCTCACTCGACTCTATGGTCTTGGAGGACCGGAGCTACGGCAAACGTCGTTGCCTAGCAACCAGTTTAAAGGTCCCTTTTTTTTTTTTCATTTTATTTAATTTTTTTTTTATTTTTTTTTTTTATTTTTTCTATCTTTTAGTGTACTTGTGAGATCTGAGGACTTTTTGACCCCAGATCTCACAAAAAAGAGGTCCTGTCGTGCCTTTTTCTATTACAAGTAATGTTTACATTTCTTGCAATAGAAATAAAAATGATCAATTTTTTTTTTTTAAAAAAAACAGTGTAAAAATAAAAAATAATAAATAAAATAAATAGTAAAAAAAAAAAAAAAAAAAAATTAAAGCGCCGTGTCCCCGCGAGCTCGCGCGCAGAAGCGAACGCATACGGAAACCCCGCCCACATATGTAAACAGTGTTCAAACTACACATGTGAGGTATCGTCGCGATCGTTAGAGCAAGAGCAATAATTTGAGCCATAGACCTCCTCTGTAACTCTAAGATAGCAACCTGTAGAAATTTTTAAAATGTCGCTTATGGGGATTTTTAAGTACCAAAATTTGTCACCATTCTGTGAGCGTGCGCAATTTTGAAGCATGACATGTTGGGTATCTATTTACTCGGCGTAACATTATCTTTCACATTATGGAAAACAATTGGGCTAACTTTACTGGTTTCTTATTTTTTAATTAAAAAAAGTGATTTTTTTCCCAAAAAATTGCGTTTGGAAGACCGCTGCGCAAATACGGTGTGATAAAAAATATTGCAATAATCTCCATTTTATTCTCTAGGGTCTCTGCTAAAAAAAAATATATAATGTTTTGGGGTTCTAAGTAGTTTTCTAGCAAAAACAACTGATTTTAGCTTGTAAACACCAAATGTCAAAAATAGGCCTAGGCAAGTGGCTAGGATGCATGATGATGCTCCTTGGATGTTTAGGCCCCTCTATATGGCTAGGCTGTGAAAAAGTCTCACACATGTGGTATTGCCATACTCAGGAGGAGTGGCAGAATGTATTTTGGGGTGTCATTTTTGCGATGTACATGCTATGTGTTAGGAATATCCTATAAATTGACAACTTTGTGTAAAAAAAAAAGTTTTTATTTTTTTCCCACATTTTCCAAAAACTTGTGGAAAAAAATGATATGTTCAAAGGACCCATAATGCCTCATAGAATATACGTTGGAGTGTTTGCTTTCCAAAATGGGGTAATTTTGTGGACTTTTCCATTGTATTGTTGCTCTAGGGCCTTGAAAAGTGTGATAGGTAGTAAGAAAGTTTTATGTGTATTTATGCTCCTAAAACGCCTTATGGTGCTACTTGGACGTGGAGTCTCTTTTTGTGGCCAGGCTGTGTAAAAGTCTCACACATGTGGTATCACCATACTCAGAAGGAGTAGCAGAATGAATTTTGGGGTGTCATTTTTGCTGTGTACATGCTATGTGTTAGAAATAGCTTATAAATTGACAACGTTTTGGGAAAAAAAAGAAAAAAAAATGTTTTCTTAATTTTCCCAAGAATTGTGGGAAAAAATTATAACTTCAAAAAACTCACCATGCCTCTTACTAAATACCTTGGACTGTCTACTTTACAAAAAGGGGTCATTTGGGGGGTATTTGTACTGTCCTGACATTTCAGGGCCTCAAGAAAGGAGATAGGCCATCAGTACATCTGGTGTGATCAATTTTCAGTAATTGGTACCATAGCTTCTAGACTCAATAACTTTCACACAGACTAAATAATATACACTAATTTGGGTTAATTTTACCAGAGATATGTAGCAGTATAAATTTTGGCCCAAATGTATGAAGAAAAATTAATTTTTTGCAAAATTTTATAATAGAAACTAAAAAAAAGTGTTTTTTTTGCAAAATTTTTGCTCTTTTTTTGCTTATATCACGAAAAAAAAAAACCCCAGTTGTGATCAAATACCACCAAAAGAAAGCTCTATTTGTGTGAAAAAAATGATAAAAATTTTGTTTGGTTACAGTGTAGCATGACTGAGCAATTGTCATTCAAAGTGTGAGAGTGCTGAAAGCTGAAAATTGGTCTGGGCAGGAAGGGGGTCTAACTGCTCTGTATGGAAGCGGTTAAAATAAAAAGAGTTTAACCGGATGCCGACTGTGCACAGTATATTTACTGCGGCAGTCAGCCCCGGCCAGGCAGAGTGACGTAGATCTACGTCGCTCGCCTGTCACTCCTTTTAGAGCCAATAGCGGGCGAGCGCGCGCCCGCTGAGGTGCGCGCCCACCTCGGCTCGTTCACAGAGGAGTGCGGGCGTGTGACCGGCGGACCCGATGTCCGCCGGTCACACTACAATCGCCGGTACAGCGGGAGAAAGACAGAGCGGCTTATGTAAACAAGCCGCCTGTCATTCTCCCCTGTGTAAAAATGAAGATCAGATGGTTCTACTATGTAGAACCGTTGATCTTTGTTTTTACAATAGGAGACATGTCCCACTACAGTAAGAATCACGCCCCTAGGACACACTTAACCCCTCCCTGTCCAATACAGTTAACCCCTTCCCTGCCAGTGTCATTTTTGCAGTAACAGTGCATATATATAGCACTGATTACTGCTGTAATGTCACTGGTACCCCCAAAAGTGTCAAAAATGTCAGTCAAGGGTCCGATCTGTCCGCCGCAATGTCGCAGTACCGCAAAAAAAAAATCGCAGATCGCCGCCATTACTCGTTAAAAAAAAAAAAATGACAAAAATGTTTCCCTTTGTTAGTAAACGCGATAACTTTTGCGCAAACCAATCAAAATACGCTTTTTGCGATTTTTTTTTACCAAACATATGTAGCGTAAAACAATTTGACCGAAAATGTTAAAAAAATTTGATTTTTACATTTTTTTGGGGGGGAATTTCATATAAAAAAAAGTGAAAAATATTGTTATTTTTGCAAAAATTACGCTCTTTTTTTGTTTATAGCAAATGATCAAAAAATCGCACAGGTGATCAAATACCACCAAAAGAAAGCTCTGTTTGTGGAAAAAAAAAGGACGTGAAATTCGTTTAGGTACAGCGTCGCACAACCGCGCAATTGTTCGTTAAAGTCACGCAGTAAAAAATCGCAAAAAAAACCCTGGTCAGGAAGGGGGTAAAATCTTCCGGGGCTTAAGTGGTTGAAAAAAAAAAAATTTGCGATTTGGAAAGTTAATAAAAAATAAATAGATGTAACAGATCCCCTATTCTCCGACTGAGTATATCCGTTATAAGTCTCCCAACTCCCAAATAAATCAGTGATCAGAGCCCTTGGTTACCCAAACATCAGCCAAGACTTGATAAAGGGTACAACAGGAATGACAGTTTATTGAACAAACTCATACAGTATATGTACCCACCAGGTCAGGTGAGTTTATACATTATCATATGCAAATGAAATTGTATACAGAAACATAATTAACCTGAGCTAATTAACTAGCCATCTGGACAGAAACAATAGGTGAATGGGAATCCACATCTAGACAATGCTTTGATTATTCAGGAGTCGCAGACTTCATGGCAACGGTCTACAATCCAAGTCCTTGGGGTCCAATGTGACTAGACAAGTGGGTGCCCACATGTGGGTATGGCACTCAGTGATGGCGTTTCATCACACACGTAAATAGGTGATTGAAGTTCATGAAAATTCGTAGATGATGAAAGAACAACCAAGTGCAGTACTGCATGAAACAAACGTGCGCTAATTGTTTTTTTTTTTTTTTTAATGAACTTTCCAAATCACTTATTTATTGATTTATTTACTACAATTCACTTTATATTCATTTTTCACTTGGTATTTATTGTTTATGGTGGTTGTTATATTATGTATTTATGTACGCACACACACATATACGACCTCATACACACACACTCCCATACTTCCTCTCCTTAAAAGGTGTTGAATGGGTCATCTTAACCCCAGTCCTCTCCTCTTCCAGTCAGTGGAAAGTTGCTGAAACCCCATTCCTTGCTCTCTGATCGGCAGTAGGTGGGCAGGGCCGTAGTTATGTTTTGCTGCCTGGGGTGAATGGCCAGTCCTCACCTCCAATTATCCCATCCTCACCTCCTGTGATGTTTGCCAGCCCGCATTCGTGATATCTTCTCTAGGGGCGGGCTCCCTGCAGGAGGCTAGAGTGTGGGAGGTGCGGGGGAGGTTCCCTGGTGATCGGCTACAGTGCATCCCTGTGAGATGTATGTATTAAAGGAGCCCAGTGCCGGAACTCATTCACTTTATATGAAGTGAAGCGAACTCATTCCGGCACTGGTCTCCTGGACTCAAGCCGGATTCACAGGGCGCCGGGATTTACTTTCAGTCCCGGAACGGTCCCGGCAAACGGTTGGGAGGTATGAGTTTCTAGCTTAATTTGGCTCTCACGACAACACTGCCCTCATATTATTAAACCAACACTGCTCCAGTCCCTGAAAGAATGGAACGCAGTAAAATCTAGTAGTTTCGTGTCTCCCCATTTTCCCTTATTAGAAATAGTTAACTGGTTGTTTGTAAAGGCTCAGGTATATTGTTTTTTTTTTGTTTTTTTCTATTGATAACAGACATGGTATACTTATCTGCTCTGTGCAATGGTATTGCACAAAGTGGCCCCAACTCCTCCTCTTCTCAGTGTGCCACTCAAGAAGCCGCTTCCCACACACACAGGGCAGCTTGGCCCCACCCTTGCTCTCTGCTCACAGGATTTGATTGACAGCAGCAGAAGCCAATGACTCCTGCCTCAGTAACCAAAGAGAGAGGAGAGAGAGACCAGCGCTGCTGCAGACGGGCACACCACTGGATCAAGATAAGACTCAGGTAAGTATAAGAAGAGTGAGGGGGAGATACTACCACCTTTCTTACTGTAACCACTTCGCATCTGAGCCAATTTTGGCATTTCTCTCCTACATGTAAAAACTATCATTTTTAGCTAAAAAATTACTCAGAACCCCCCAACACTGTATACAGTATATATATATATATATATATATATATATATATATATATATATATATACCTTAGAGAATAAAATGGCGGTCATTGCAACTTTTTATGTCACACGGTACCGTGTTTCCCCCGAAAGTAAGACCTACTGTTATTTTCGGGGAAGGCTGCAATATAAGCCCTACCCCGAAAATAAACCTTAGTTTAGTGGTAGCGCTCAGTACAGCTTAGCTGTACCGAAGGTATTTCACACTAATAGATTACAGAAACCCACTGGACATTATATAAAACAGTAATAAAGTGGATTCTAGGATTTCACAAACACTTGTACTAGGGGATTCCTGACGGGCAGGGAGGGAGATAAGACCTACCCTGAAAAATTGGACTTTTGTCTTACATTAAAATTTCTCTGAAGTTATTTGATGGACGCAGTTTCTGTTCTTCATACCAGTAGGGCTATGCTGCCCCCTACAGGAGTAGGACACTAGGCAGAAAAATAGTTCTGGCTACGCCTATGGGCAGTCCCAGGAGATATACCCTCTCTCCCTGCTATAGGATGTCAGTTTTGTATCAAAGCAGTGTCAGAGAAAACAATACCAACCCAACTCAAAATAGAGGGGCGGGTACTGCGTCTGACAATAAACTTCAGAGAAAAGGATTTTACGGTAAGACAAAAATCCAATTTTCTCTATCGTTAATTGACGCAGTCTCTGCTCTTCATAACAGTAGGGAAGTCCCATAGCAGTGCCTTAAAGATGAGGGGTGGGAACAGCAGAAAATAATTCCCCAAGGCTGGAACATAGCCAACCAGGCATCATAGGACTCATCAGAACAACAGGATGAGACCCACCTGAAAAAACATTAACCACTTGCCTACTAGGCCTATTTTTGAAATTTGGTGTTTATAAGCTAAAATCAGTTGTTTTTGCTAGAAAACTACTTAGAACCCCCAAACATTATATATTTTTTTTTAGCAGAGACCCTAGAGAATAAAATGGAGATTATTGTAATATTTTTTATCACACCGTATTTGCGCAGCGGTCTTCCAAACGCAATTTTTTTGGAAAAAAATAACTTTTTTGAATTAAAAAATAAGAATCCAGTAAAGTTAGCCCAATTTTTTTCCATAATGTGAAAGATAATGTTACGCCGAGTAAATAGATACCCAACATGTCATGCTTCAAAATTGCGCACGCTCACGGAATGGCGACGAACTTTGGTACTTAAAAATCCCCATAGGCGACACTTTAAAAATTTCTACAGGTTGCCATCTTAGAGTTACAGAGGAGGTCTAGGGCTCAAATTATTGCTCTCACTCTAACAATCGCGGCGATACCTCACATGTGTGGTTTAAACACCGTTTACATATGCGGGCGGGGTTTCCGTGTGAGTTCGCTTCTGCGCGCGAGCTAACGGGGACAGGACGCTTTAGTTTTTTTTTTTTTTTACTATTTATTTTATTTATTATTTTTTATTTTTACACAGTTTTTAAAAAAAAAAAAATTGATCATTTTTATTTCTAATACAAGGAATGTAAACATTCCTTGTAATAGAAATAGGCACGACAGGACCTCTTTTTTGTGAGATCTGGGGTCAAAAAGTCCTCAGATCTCACAAGTACACTAATAAAGATAGAAAGGAAAAAAAAAAAAAATGACAAAAAAAAAAGGGACCTTTAAGCCTTTAAGCCCAGAAGCTGTGGAGGAATGCGGCGCCGCACCGGAAGTGACGAGAGGGGCCGGTGCATTCTGGGAGAAGAAGACGCGGAAGAAGACGCCGAAGAGGACCGCGCTGGCTTCAGCTGCCCACAAGAGAGATGGAAACGCTGTGGAAGAAATTTTATAAGTGAGTATTTCTTCTAAAAGGTAAGTGCGAACCGGGACAGATCAGAGGCTAGCCATTGTGGAATGTACTAGCCCTGACTGTCCCAGGGGTATGTTTGTTGAAAAATGATTTCTGTGCCCGGAACTCCGCTTTAACAGGGAAAGGTGGAATCTGACGCTTAATTGAATAAACCTGCACAACCGTCTGTCTTATCTATCTGGAAATAGTCGCAGCAGACGCAGGCAGCCCTTTCTTTGGTCCATCCGTGAGCACAAAGAGCGAATCCGACTTCCGAAAAGACTCAGTGGTCGCCAAGTACACCCTGATTGCCCGAACCACATCCAAAGTATGCAGTGCAAATTCCTTGGGATGTTGAGGCTTTAGGAAACAAAGAGGGCAACAGAATGTCCTCATTTAAGTGGAAACTGGAAACCACCTTCGGAAGGAAAGACGGATCCGAACGAAGCACTACTTTATCCCTGTGAACCACCAGATAGGGAGAACGACCGGACAACACCGCCAGGTCGGACAAGTAATATCCACCAAGAAGGCCATCTTCTGAG
Organism: Pelophylax lessonae; assembly: GCF_965119305.1. Classification (NCBI taxonomy): domain Eukaryota; kingdom Metazoa; phylum Chordata; class Amphibia; order Anura; family Ranidae; genus Pelophylax; species Pelophylax lessonae. The sequence goes on from NC_138773.1 coordinate 76,121,529, forward strand.
AGAAGGTAAGCAGGGGAATCTCCAGAATATTTTCGAAGAGAGGTTTCTGGAGAATCAACAGCACCAAATGAAGGTCCCAAGGTGGCAACGGGTGTTTTTCTACCCTGAAAAGCATGAGATCAAAAAAAAAAAACATCAATCTCTGCTTTCCAGAGTAAAAAACTGGCAGTGTGTATACTTGCCAGCGCCGGAAGTGATGTCATGATGTCACTTCCAGCCTGCAGGCCTCATCCAGACATCACCACTTCAAGTCCAGGACGTCAAATGACAGCCATCCAGCGGGAAGTGGGTAATGCAGAGAGTGCATTACAGTAAAATATGTTCTGTCTTTAGAACCACTTAAAATTTTTTCTGCATTCCCAATGGAGAGATTTCATATTTCTTCCTATTCTAAAAGAAAAGTGAGAGGAAATCTCCCCAGTAAGGATATAGAAGGCAGTAAAAGCCTCACTGTGGCTCCAATATTAACCACTCAAGTCAATTATGAAGCAGCGCTATAAGCCCCCATTCACATTAGGTCGCTCCGACTTCGGGGGGCGACCTGTGAAGTCGCAGGCAGCGTGACTTCGGCGCGACTTGCAAGGACTTCACATAATGGAAGTCAATGCAAGTCGCCTCCAGGTCGCCCCGAAGTAGTACAGGACCCTTTTTCTAAGTCGGAGCGACTTGTGTCGCTCCTATTAGAACGGCTGCTCCTGTACTACACAGTGGGAGCGACGGTGCACGACTTGTCAGGCTGACCAAGTCGCCTGACAAGCCGTGCCAGTGTGAATGGGCTCTAAAATTTAACTCAATATTGTGAAAGCACAAAAATTATTCAATATAATGACATCAAACTTATTAGAGGAAAAAACGTGTATAAAGAATTCACATCAAATATATAAATAAGAGCCCATACACAAGGGCTAAAAAGGAAAAATATATGTGAAACAAAATAAGTCTAAAGGAAACAAATTGTCCATGATTCACTTGCTCCACCAGTGTCCCCACAATCAAAACTCCTAGAGCTTCCACCACCAGGTGACACCAAGTATTCATGTGGACCATAAACTAGTATGGTCGTAAGCCAGTCTCCCGACGACGTCATCTCTTTGACAAAACTAGTTGGGCGTGGCTACGACGCTTTATCATCACGCATGTTTGCTGACCGGCGGGAGAGTGTGGTGCAGCCACCCAGCCTGCTTCTTTTTGGGAGAGCATTTGTATCTGTTTTTATTGCTATATGCACATTTTTTAAACCTATTGCCCAAGGATTTGCTTAGTGTGATTCCCTTTGCAAGTTTCACTTGGTATTTTCTGAATAAATGTTTGGGTCACGCTATGGGGTGTATGCTTTTTATTTTTCATCCTGATAGTGAACCAACCCTGATTGGATCACGTTTGGCGCTTTGGAGTTTCCCTATTTAAGGACCTGTAACGTGCAAATTTGACCATACTATGATGGTCCACAGGATCCGGTAAGAGGCTTTTTTTTACTTGGTGTCACCTGGTAAAGGAAGCACTACAAATTGTGACTGTGGGGACATTGGTGGAGCACGTGAATCGTGGACCATTTGTTTCCTTGGACTTTCTTATTTTACATATATTTTTCTTTTTCAGCTGTTGTGAATGGGCCCTTATGGACACTATACTTATATATTTGCTGTGATTTCTTTATACACGTTTTTCACTTAACCACTTAAGCCCCAGCCCTATTTCGGACACTTTTTGTTTACAAGTTAAAACCAGTATTTTTTCCTAGAAAACTACTTAGAACCCCCAAACATTATATATATTTTTTTAGCAAAGACTCTGGAGAATAAAATGTCGGCCATTGCAAAATTTTTTGTCACGCGGTATTTGCGCAGCGGTCTTTAAAACGCCATTTTTTTGGAAAAAATTTGAAAAATCACATTTCACTGCATTTAAAAAATACTAAATAGTAAAGTTAGCCCATTTTTTTTGTATATTGTGAAAGATGATGTCACGCCGAGTAAATAGATACCCAACATGTTACGGTTTAAAATTGCGCCCCCCCGTGGGATGGCGACAAACTACAGTCAATAGAGATCTCAATCTGCGACGCTTTAAATTTATTTAACGGTTAGCAGTTTAGAGTTCGAGTGTAGCTCTTCTTTTTAAATTATTGCCCACGCTCTGGCGATTGCGGCGATACCTCACATGTGTGGGTTGAACAGCGATTTAATTCGCGGCTCGACTTGCGTAAAGGTTTTTTTTTGTGCGCGAGCTAACGGTGACGGGGGTGGCTAAATTTTTTATTTTTTTTTCCTATTTATTTTTTCTTTTTTTTTTTAACTTTATTACAGGTTTTTTTTTTAAAAAAAATCTGATCACTTTTATTGCTGTCACAAGCAATGTAAACATCCCTTCTGACACCAATATGTAGTGACAGGTACACTTTATGGAGGGATCGAGGGTCTAAAAGACCCTAGACCCCTCCACTACACTTCCCTGTATGCAAAACGCCGAAAAGGGCGTTTTTGCATACAGCCGTTTTTCAAATTTGCCGCCTTTTGCAGCACAGTAACCCGGACGTGACGTCATGGACGCCGCCTCCGGGTTACGTCATCGGAGACCCGATCGATGCCGTTTCCGGCATTCATCGGGACTCCATCCAGCCGGCGGACGTGCCGGCTGGGTGCTCGGGGCTCCCGGTGGGACGGGAGCCCCGAGCAAAGCCACGGGGGGGGACGTCCCCTCCCGCCCCCCCCGGGTAACGATCGAGCAGCTCCCAAGCCGCATCGGTCGTTACCGACGGAAAGCCGACCGTCAGCTTCAAACCACGGTACCGGGATGATGTCTCTAGTAGTGTTGAGCGAACACGGACTGTATTATTCGTGTTCGTACCGAATAATTGGATTTTTTGTACCCGAACACGGACACGGACACTTTACTGTATGTTCGGGTAAAAATCCGTGTTCGGTCGTTTTATTTCCGGGTTTTGCATGCTTTGGCGCTCTTTTCATGGCGGGCTTTCAACAGCCAATCAACAATCGTTTAACTGGTGTGCCTTAAGCCATCCCAGCCATGCCTGCAAATGTCTTAGTAGCTGTGATTGGCCGTCTGAAGCATGTGACCAAGTCTTTATAAGTTCGAGGCAGCCGCAGCGGCGTCATTATGCTGCTTATATCAGGGACAGAGCACACATCAACGTGCTGGCTGCTGATTAGGGAAAGATAGGCAGGAAAAAACCATTTGTGTCCGGATAGAATTGAGGGACAGGTCGGAGTGTTTAGGCAGGGCGAGTTGTAGGCATTTTAGGGATAGAGTCTGCTGAATTATAGGGTCAGTGTCTTCTACAAACTACAATCGATATTGCTGTGTGGGGGGTGGGGTGAATCTGCACTCAATCCTGATCTACGATCTCTTCTCAATCCTGTTAGGGACAGAGTCTGCTGAATTTTAGGGAAACTGTGTTCTACAAACTACAATCGATATTGCTGTGTGGTGTGGGATTGGAGATAGGCAGGTGTCAGTGATCCACATCCATTTTTCTGTGTGTGAGCTGCAGTGAACACAATCTTTTTGGGCTGCAGTGAACACAATCTTTTTGGGCTGCAGTGAACACAATCTTTTTGGGCTGCAGTGAACACAATCTTTTTGGGGTGCAGTGAACAAAATCTTTTTGGGGTGCAGTGAACACAATCCTTTTTGGTGTGCAGTGAACACAATCTTTTTGGGGTGCAGTGAACACAATCTTTTTGGGGTGGAGTGAACAACATCCTTTTTGGGGTGCAGTGAACAAAATCCTTTTTGGGGTGCAGTGAACAAAATCATTTTTGGGGTGCAGTGAACACAATCTTTTTGGGGTGCAGTGAACACAATCTTTGTGGGGTGCAGTGAACACAATCTTTTTGGGGTGGAGTGAACAACATCCTTTTTGGGGTGCAGTGAACAACATCCTTTTTGGGGTGCAGTGAACACAATCTTTTTGGGGTGCAGTGAACACAATCTTTGTGGGGTACAGTGAACAGAATCTTTGTGGGGTGCAGTGAACACAATCTTTGGGGGGTACAGTGAACACAATCTTTTTGGGGTGCAGTGAACACAATCTTTGTGGGGTGCAGTGAACACAATCTTTTTGGGGTGGAGTGAACAAAATCATTTTTGGGGTGCAGTGAACAACATCCTTTTTGGGGTGCAGTGATCAAAATCCTTTTTGGGGTGCAGTGAACACAATCTTTTTGGGGTGCAGTGAACAAAATCCTTTGTGGGGTGCAGTGAACAGAATCTTTGTGGGGTGCAGTGAACACAATCTTTGGGGGGGTACAGTGAACACAATCTTTTTGGGGTGCAGTGAACACAATCTTTGTGGGGTACAGTGAACAGAATCTTTGTGGGGTGCAGTGAACACAATCTTTGGGGGGTACAGTGAACACAATCTTTTTGGGGTGCAGTGAACACAATCTTTGGGGGGTACAGTGAACACAATCTTTTTGGGGTGCAGTGAACACAATCTTTGTGGGGTGCAGTGAACACAATCTTTGGGGGGGTACAGTGAACACAATCTTTTTGGGGTGCAGTGAACAACATCCTTTTAGGGTGCAGTGAACACAATCTTTGTGGGGTGCAGTGAACAACATCCTTTTAGGGTGCAGTGAACACAATCTTTGTGGGGTACAGTGAACAGAATCTTTGTGGGGTGCAGTGAACACAATCTTTGGGGGGTACAGTGAACACAATCTTTGTGAGGTGCAGTGAACACAATCTTTGTGGGGTGCAGTGAACACAATCATTGTGGGGTGCAGTGAACTCAATCTTTGTGGGGTACAGTGAACACAATCTCATACTTCTGAAGATTTGAGGGTGCTGCCTGTTCCATACTCCCCCTACTCCTCATCTAGCCTTTTAGGGGTACAAACAATAGTAATTGGGGCCTAGTGTGGTTGTGTACGTGTGATATACATACACTTTTTTTGGATCATATTTTCTATTCCGCTATTTAATCAAAAACCTTTGGGGATCAGTTAAATTGGGGGATAGTCTGTGTTGGTACGTGTGAGAGAGATCCACCTTTCCAAGTTGTTGGGGTTCATCTCATACTTCTGAAGGTTTGAGGGTGCTGCCTGTTCCATACCCCCCCTACTCCTCATCTAGCCTTTTAGGGGTACAAACAATAGTAATTGGGGCCTAGTGTGGTTGTGTACGTGTGATATACATACACTTTTTTTGGATCATATTTTCTATTCCGCTATTTAATCAAAAACCTTTGGGGATCAGTTAAATTGGGGGATAGTCTGTGTTGGTACGTGTGAGAGAGATCCACCTTTCCAAGTTTTTGGGGTTCATCTCATACTTCTGAAGATTTGAGGGTGCTGCCTGTTCCATACCCCCCCTACTCCTCATCTAGCCTTTTAGGGGTACAAACAATAGTAATTGGGGCCTAGTGTGGTTGTGTACGTGTGATATACATACACTTTTTTTGGATCATATTTTCTATTCCGCTATTTAATCAAAAACCTTTGGGGATCAGTTAAATTGGGGGATAGTCTGTGTTGGTACGTGTGAGAGAGATCCACCTTTCCAAGTTGTTGGGGTTCATCTCATACTTCTGAAGGTTTGAGGGTGCTGCCTGTTCCATACTCCCCCTACTCCTAGCCTTTTAGGGGTACAAACAATAGTAATTGGGGCCTAGTGTGGTTGTGTACGTGTGATATACATACACTTTTTTTGGATCATATTTTCTATTCCGCTATTTAATCAAAAACCTTTGGGGATCAGTTAAATTGGGGGATAGTCTGTGTTGGTACGTGTGAGAGAGATCCACCTTTCCAAGTTGTTGGGGTTCATCTCATACTTCTGAAGGTTTGAGGGTGCTGCCTGTTCCATACCCCCCCTACTCCTCATCTAGCCTTTTAGGGGTACAAACAATAGTAATTGGGGCCTAGTGTGGTTGTGTACGTGTGATATACATACACTTTTTTTGGATCATATTTTCTATTCCGCTATTTAATCAAAAACCTTTGGGGATCAGTTAAATTGGGGGATAGTCTGTGTTGGTACGTGTGAGAGAGATCCACCTTTCCAAGTTTTTGGGGTTCATCTCATACTTCTGAAGATTTGAGGGTGCTGCCTGTTCCATACCCCCCCTACTCCTCATCTAGCCTTTTAGGGGTACAAACAATAGTAATTGGGGCCTAGTGTGGTTGTGTACGTGTGATATACATACACTTTTTTGGATCATATTTTCTATTCCGCTATTTAATCAAAAACCTTTGGGGATCAGTTAAATTGGGGGATAGTCTGTGTTGGTACGTGTGAGAGAGATCCACCTTTCCAAGTTGTTGGGGTTCATCTCATACTTCTGAAGGTTTGAGGGTGCTGCCTGTTCCATACTCCCCCTACTCCTAGCCTTTTAGGGGTACAAACAATAGTAATTGGGGCCTAGTGTGGTTGTGTACGTGTGATATACATACACTTTTTTTGGATCATATTTTCTATTCCGCTATTTAATCAAAAACCTTTGGGGATCAGTTAAATTGGGGGATAGTCTGTGTTGGTACGTGTGAGAGAGATCCACCTTTCCAAGTTGTTGGGGTTCATCTCATACTTCTGAAGGTTTGAGGGTGCTGCCTGTTCCATACCCCCCCTACTCCTCATCTAGCCTTTTAGGGGTACAAACAATAGTAATTGGGGCCTAGTGTGGTTGTGTACGTGTGATATACATACACTTTTTTTGGATCATATTTTCTATTCCGCTATTTAATCAAAAACCTTTGGGGATCAGTTAAATTGGGGGATAGTCTGTGTTGGTACGTGTGAGAGAGATCCACCTTTCCAAGTTTTTGGGGTTCATCTCATACTTCTGAAGATTTGAGGGTGCTGCCTGTTCCATACCCCCCCTACTCCTCATCTAGCCTTTTAGGGGTACAAACAATAGTAATTGGGGCCTAGTGTGGTTGTGTACGTGTGATATACATACACTTTTTTTGGATCATATTTTCTATTCCGCTATTTAATCAAAAACCTTTGGGGATCAGTTAAATTGGGGGATAGTCTGTGTTGGTACGTGTGAGAGAGATCCACCTTTCCAAGTTGTTGGGGTTCATCTCATACTTCTGAAGGTTTGAGGGTGCTGCCTGTTCCATACTCCCCCTACTCCTAGCCTTTTAGGGGTACAAACAATAGTAATTGGGGCCTAGTGTGGTTGTGTACGTGTGATATACATACACTTTTTTTGGATCATATTTTCTATTCCGCTATTTAATCAAAAACCTTTGGGGATCAGTTAAATTGGGGGATAGTCTGTGTTGGTACGTGTGAGAGAGATCCACCTTTCCAAGTTGTTGGGGTTCATCTCATACTTCTGAAGATTTGAGGGTGCTGCCTGTTCCATACCCCCCCTACTCCTCATCTAGCCTTTTAGGGGTACAAACAATAGTAATTGGGGCCTAGTGTGGTTGTGTACGTGTGATATACATACACTTTTTTTGGATCATATTTTCTATTCCGCTATTTAATCAAAAACCTTTGGGGATCAGTTAAATTGGGGGATAGTCTGTGTTGGTACGTGTGAGAGAGATCCACCTTTCCAAGTTGTTGGGGTTCATCTCATACTTCTGAAGGTTTGAGGGTGCTGCCTGTTCCATACTCCCCCTACTCCTAGCCTTTTAGGGGTACAAACAATAGTAATTGGGGCCTAGTGTGGTTGTGTACGTGTGATATACATACACTTTTTTTGGATCATATTTTCTATTCCGCTATTTAATCAAAAACCTTTGGGGATCAGTTAAATTGGGGGATAGTCTGTGTTGGTACGTGTGAGAGAGATCCACCTTTCCAAGTTGTTGGGGTTCATCTCATACTTCTGAAGGTTTGAGGGTGCTGCCTGTTCCATACCCCCCCTACTCCTCATCTAGCCTTTTAGGGGTACAAACAATAGTAATTGGGGCCTAGTGTGGTTGTGTACGTGTGATATACATACACTTTTTTTGGATCATATTTTCTATTCCGCTATTTAATCAAAAACCTTTGGGGATCAGTTAAATTGGGGGATAGTCTGTGTTGGTACGTGTGAGAGAGATCCACCTTTCCAAGTTGTTGGGGTTCATCTCATACTTCTGAAGGTTTGAGGGTGCTGCCTGTTCCATACTCCCCCTACTCCTCATCTAGCCTTTTAGGGGTACAAACAATAGTAATTGGGGCCCAGTGTGGTTGTGTACGTGTGATATACATACACTTTTTTTGGATCATATTTTCTATTCCGCTATTTAATTTAACTGGGCCTCCATGCGAGACCTGTGTGCCTTGTTGCGCTGTTTTGAGTACTCCACCAACATGGCCAGTGGCAATGACGCCGTTCTCAGCTTAACTATCCCACTTCTATGCCTCCTTGAAAAAACAATTCGGGCGATGATGGAAGAGGATGTGGCACAGGATGAGGAGGAGGAGGAGGATGAAGAGGTAACATTTCCAAGGCTTTCAGGGCAGTCATTCGCAAGGGGCTCCGAGGGTGGGTTCCTGCACACGCAAACGCCAGGGACGCAATTGTCCAGCAGGGGCACAGTTCTGGAGGATGAGGAGGATGAGGAGGAGGAGGAGCTGGAGGAGGAGATGGAACCATGTTCACAGCAGGGTGGCACCCAGGCCAGCTCATGGCCATCACTGGTGCGTGGCTGGGGGGATACAGAGGACACGGACGATACACCTCCCACAGAGGACAGCCTTTCGTTGCCTCTGGGCAGCCTGGCACACATGAGCGATTACATGCTGCAGTGTCTCCACAACGACCGCCGAGTTGCCCACATTCTAACTTGTGCTGATTACTGGGTGGCCACGCTGCTGGATCCCCGTTACAAGGACAACGTACCGTCCTTAATTCACTCACTGGAGCGCGATCGCAAGATGCGCGAGTACAAGCGCACGCTGGTAGACGCCATGCTGCTGGCATTCCCATCTGACAGCGGGGCCACAGTGGAAGCACAAGGCAGAGGAGGAGGAGGAGGAGGTCGCCAACGCAACCAGGGCACCGCCAGCACCTCAGAAGGCAGGGTTAGCATGGCCGAAATGTGGAAAAGCTTTGTCAGCACGCCACAACAAACAGCAGCACCAGCAGCTCAGATGGAACGTCTTAGCAGGAGGCAGCATTTTACCAACATGGTGGAGCAGTATGTGTGCACACGCCTACATGTAGTGAATGACGGGTCTGCCCCCTTCAACTTCTGGGTCTCCAAATTGGGCACATGGCCTGAGCTTGCCCTTTACGCCTTGGAGGTGCTGGCGTGCCCTGCAGCCAGTGTATTATCTGAACGGGTATTTAGCACGGCTGGGGGCGTTATAACAGACAAGCGCAGCCGCCTGTCCAGAGACAATGTGGACAAGCTCACGTTCATTAAAATGAACCAGGCATGGATCCCACGGGACTTTTCCGTACCTTATGCAGAATAGCAATGGATACCGACCTTACCCACCCATTGTTCCATTTTTGCTCTTTCTCACTCTTTTGGGGTGTACCCTCATTTAAAATTTTTGAAAAGAAGCAGTGTTGGCTACCTCGTCCTCCTCCTCAGGGCCAGATTAATGTAGGGGCTATTGGAGCTGCAGCTCCAGGCCCCTACCTTTTATATAGGCCCCGGGTTGGCCATATTCACTGTTACCGCTCTTCTGTCACTTGTAAACACAGAAGTCTGGCTTCTATGCTCGCTTCCCCAGGCAGCACCCTCAGAACCTCCCCACACAGCGTGAAGGCCGGACAAGGAGGGACAGTTGGCGATGCATGGATGTGTTTATGGGCTTCAGAGACAGCATCCCATGTTGAATTAGGCATGCATGGCTGCACCCTTCCTCCTCTGGGTGCATGGCAAGGCACGGCCCTTAAGGCCCTTCAAAATCCTCAGCACCAAGCCCATGATGCTGTTAATCCGGCCCTGGTCCTCCTCCACCGCCGCTTCCACCTACACCGCCCATAGGTGTGCGCAGCCTATTGCATTAAGGTGTGCACCCCAAAGTTGAAATACACATGCATGTGTTTGCCAGCAGGGAGAGTAATGTATCGGGGCCATGTACCTGTAGGCAAGGAGAAATAGAGCAGAGCAGGTCCCAGGGAGATCTTTCCCATCTCCTCACTGGCAATGCTATGTGCCCTAGGTGATTAGGGTGTGCCCAGGCACACCCAGCACACCCTGTGCGCACGCCTATGTCACCGCCACATCCACCACCACCTCAACCTCCCTCCTACTCCATATGGGCCTCGTCCTTCAGAGATGAAGAAGAACATTGTTTTATTTTTCTGTTTTTTTTTGTTGTTTTAAGTTATTTCCCTATCCACATTTGTTTGCAGAGCACTTGCCATGCTCTTAATTACGTTTTGCTGCCATTTGCAGCACTCTAGCCCTTTCCTTTGGTGTTTTAGAGCCATTTTAGTGCCTTAAAGTTCGGGTCCCCATTGACTTCAATGGGGTTCGGTGTCCGGGAAAAGTTCGGTAAAAGTCCGGGACACGGACCCGGACTTTTTTTTAAAGTTCGGCCGAACCCGTCGAACACGGACATCTAGGTGTCCGCTCAACCCTAGTCTCTAGCTAGAGGCATCATCCCGGTATAAGCCCGCAAATTTTACCGACGTAGCCCTACGTCGATATGCGGTAAGTGGTTAATAAGTTTGATGTCATTATAGTGGTTCCTTTTTTTTCCCACTATATTGAGTTAAATTTTTTAGCGCTGCTTCATATGTTTATCACAATTCTTGCATCTACTGTCACACATTGCTTAAGCAGCTACTCATTTGTATTTTACATGTTTTAGCATAGATATCCTATAAGATTTTTTACTGTAAGTCAATTACAGGGCTCCATCCAGTGACTAATCTAAACATTTTCTTATTTCACTGATATACACTATATAACCAAAAGTATTGGGACACCTGCCTTTACACGCACATGAACTTTAATGGCATCTCAGTCTTACTCCGTAGGGTTCAATATTGAGTTGGTCCACCTTTTTCTGCTATAACAGCTTCAACTCTTTGGGAAGGCTATCCACAATGTTTAGGAGTGTGTCTATGGGAATGTTTGGCCATTCTTCCAGAAGTGCATTTGTGAGGTCAGGCACTGATGTTGGACGAGAAGACCTGCACTCTAATTTATCCCAAAGGTGTTCTATCGGGTTGAGGTCAGGACTCTATGCAGGCCAGTCAAGTTTCCCCAACCCAAACTCGCTCATCCATGTCTTTATGGACCTTGCTTTTTGCACTGGTCCAAATCATTTGGTGGAGGGGGGATTATGGTGTGGGGTTGTTTCTCAGGGGTTGAGCTTGGCCCCTTAGTTCCAGTGAAGGGAACTCTTAAGGCGTCAGCGTACCAAGACATTTTGGACATATTTGTGCTCCCAACTTTGTGGGAAGAGTTTGGGTACGGCCCCTTCCTGTTCCAACATGATTGCGCACAAGTGCAAAAGCAAGGTCCATGAAGATATGGATGAGCGAGTTTGGGGATGAAGGAACTTGACTGTCCTGCACAGAGTTCTGACCTCAACCAGATAGAACACCTTTGGAATGAATTAAAGTTGAGACTGCGAGCCAGGCCTTCTCGTCCAACATCAGTGCCTGACCTCACAAATGTGTTTCTAGAAGAAACCTTGTGGACAGATTTACCAGAAGAGTTGAAGCTGTTATAGCTGCAAAGGGTGGGCCAACTCAATATTGAACACTACAGACTTAAGGGCCATACACACTATAAAATTATCTGAAGACTTTTTCCTTCAGATTTACCTTTTCTATGTAGTGCAAGGGCCTGCCAGATTGCATACAAATTGAAAGTGTTTATAGGTTTGACCTCATATTATATGGTTTTGGTAAGTCTAAAGGAAAAATTCTTCAGAAAATCGTATAGTGTGTATGGCCCATAAGACTAGGATGCCGTTAAAGTTCATGTGTGTGTAAAGGCATACTTTTGGTAATATAGTGTACTTCTTTTAATACAAAAATATGAGACCTAGCATGAAATATCACATTGAAATGTCACCAAGGTGCACACTGCAATTATAATTCACAATATGCAATCAGAGAAAATACATTCGACTTTCCTTTTAGGGTCTTTTCACACGGTCCGCTGTGCAGTGCGGACCGTTCTCTGCTCAGTGGGGATCGATCCACCGATCCCCGCTGAGCAGGCGGATGACAGCTCTGTCTCCGCACTGTGTGTGGAGTGGGAGGTGTCGGAGCCCCGCTGCTCTCTATGGGGGCGGTCCGCTCTCATCCAATCCCCTGGACAGATGGAAAATAGGGTTTCCATCCACCCAGATTTCACGGAAAGGATCGGATGCGGATGGCAGCGGGTGTCAGCAGACATGTCTCCGCTGACATCCGCTGCCCCATAGGGATGCATGGAGGATCCGATCAGATCCGCCTGAAAAACTGACAGGCGGATCTGATCGGATCGCCCGTGTGAAAGGGGCCTTAGGTGGGCTTCATACATGCAGTAAAACAAGCTTGTGCTTACTTTCCATGTACACTATACGTAACTAAAAATTATGTGGACATCCCTCCAAATGACTGATTTCTGGTGTTTCCAGGGAAGCATACCGCAAATCAGGGGCATAACTACAGGGGTTGTAAGGGTTGTAATTGCAACCGGGCCCCATGCTCCAGGGGGCCTGTGCAGCTCCCCTGTACACCTGGATAGAAGGGGCGGCGGGGGCAGCATGTCGAGAAATCACTGTCCTTCTTTTTCCTCCTGTAGCTACAGGAGGAAAATGGAGGAGATTGGTTCCTCTGTATGCTGCCCCCGACACTCCTCCTATCCAGTTCACTCACTTGTGTTCTGCTGTTTCTGGGCCCCTGTGTTCTGCCCTGGCCCCCCCCCCCAACTGTGCTGCCCCCCCCCCCCCCCCCTCACTGTGCTCCCTCCCCTCTCCTGCCGGCTGCTGAAGGGGATGTATCACAATAGAGAACCCGGAAGGGGTCAGTAAATATGTAATTTACCAGCTCCTTCCTTTTCTGAATGGACAGAGTCAAAGTCAGTAAAAAATTAAATAAAATGATAAAAAATAATACAATTAAAATACCAAAAAATAAAAACTACTGACACCAGTGGGTGAACTTCCAGGATTGCAAAGGTCACACTTGCAACTGGAATTCCACCACCGTGAGGAGGCCCCAAGACGGCAGGAAGGGGGCAAACTTCCAGAACTTGTGAAAGGGTCCCGCTGCAGGACCTTAATAAAGGGCCCCGCAATGACAGTAAAGGGCCCCAGGATCAGTGGGAAGAGCCCCAGGCTTGAAAGGAAGGGCCCTAGCCAGGGGTCCAGGGGGCCCTTCATGGTTTTTTGCACCGGGACCCTGAAGGTTCTAGTTACGCCTCTGCCCCAAATGTTACAGAATACAAAGATATTTCAGATGATTTTGTGTTTCCAACCTTGTAACAACAGTTTGTGGAAGGTCTCTTCCTCCTCCAGCCTGACTGTGTCCTGTGCCGATTATGATCAAGGTCTTCTGGTCCAGCATTAATACCTGACCTCACAAATGCTCTTTTTGCCCACAGACATGCCCTAAAAACCTTGTGTAATATCTTCCCAGAAGAGTGGGGGGGGGGGGGGGGGGCTGTTATAGCCACACAGAGAAGGGGGAGGCATATTACCTATTATTTCCCATGGTTTTTAAACTGGATGTCCAACAAATTTATATAGGGGGAATGGCTGGGTGTCCACAAACTTCTGGCCATATAGTGTATTTATAAGGTCTGATTCCTCATATTCCTCATCCTAGCATTCTCTCGGCGTGACCTTCTCTTCTCCGCTAGTTCCTTTTCGAATTTGTCGATTTTCTCTGCCACCAAATGGTAGTACTCAGCCTGGAAGAAATGAAAAAGACAGAGGTAAACAGACCAACAATCACTATCTCTAAAATCCATGGGCCCTAAAATCTCAGCCTCTGCAAGATAGAATAGAGAACAATGGGAGAAATTCAAATTTGAGGAGGGAAGTCTCAAAAATGAAACATATTGAATATTTAATATAAATACAATGAAACCCCAATTATTGAATGATAGGTAGCATATACTCTACAATTTTTGATCACAACATAAAACATTTTTTAATTTTTATCTTTATTTATTTGGCTAGTTTTTCCATATTATATATTATGATGTCATATATATAAATTTTCACTTTCAACAAGTTTGTTCGTTTCATTATTTTAAATTTTTATTATATTTTTTATTCAATAATTTTATTTTATTTATTTGTCACTCTTATTTTTATTTATTTTTTTTACATTTTTATTTTAATAAAATAAAAATCGTAACATAAATGGGAACAATAAGCTAATAGGAATAGTAAAGATGGTGGAAGGTGGACTCCCGGCGGATATAGAAGCTGATTTGTTTCATAATTATAGAGTAAGGGCATAAATACCACAGTTAAAATGGCGGCACTAGCTTCCTGATGACGCATGTGTGATTGCAAAACGAGCTGAGACTAGTGGGCGTGGGTGACATATTTAGGCTTCCTGTTGCGTTAACAAGATCATGGCTTGGAACCCACGCTGGCTCCAATACACGGAGTGGCGAGTGCACGGCCACAGAGACCGCTGGTGAGACTTTGTACTGGTCTGAAGGCACCAACCTATGTGAGTGTATTTATACTTTTAATACTACAATAATAAACTGATTCAAGGAAGTTGCACAATGATGGCTATTCTTTATCTTATCAATGCATGAAAGAAATTGTCATAGAAATCAGAAACAACCGGCAAGTTATAAATAAGGCTTAAACTGCTTATGCTAACTGCTGGTGAGTGTGCAGTTTATCTGGTGGCGGATTTGCACAACATTGGGTGAAACATTGCATGAGAAAAAGGTTTTTTTTTTTTTTTTTTGCACAAAATGGAATCAATGGACACTTGGATATTTGAGACAATTACTGTTTTTGTCATTCACATAGTTGTATAATTTTACATAATTCACTATGGGGATACATTGTTTAATTGTGTGTTTTTTTTTATCAATAACGTTTTTTTTTGAGCAAAATAATTAACAGTTTACAATATCAAATTGAATATGTCGTGCCATAACTTTGCAAATGTTTGTGTAAACTTCAGTCATAAGCATTTTATCATAAATTACTGCTTAAGAGGCTTGAATATATTCTTGTAGTTTCTTCATCAAATAAAAACAATAAGAATTATATTAGCAGGGTTAGTACTTTGAAACAACAGCATATAACTGTTACACACATCTTGGTCCTTGCATACGTTTTCATAAACCAACAAAAGTAGGTTAATTGTTTAATTATTTAAGCATTTTTGTTTGCACTTTTATAGGTTAGTGCAGCTAATCACAATTTTTTAATTTTCCATACGCCAACATTTGGAGTCACTTTTAGGTGCAGCAAACCAGATCATTCACATTTTAATTTCATTATAATTCGTTGTGCTGGTGACACTTACGCGATAAAGGTGGTATTATATAGATTGCTGCGCTTAATGTGATACTCTACAAACAAACAAAACTTGAGTCTAGTGATATGCAATTCAAAATCTAAGGTTCACATAAATGCATATAATGGCACTTTTCCACTGCAAGTACCGGCTCGGCTCTACTCGGCCCTGCTTGGCCCGGTTTGCTTTTCCACTGCTGGTACCGCATGGTACCGCATGGTACGGTGTTGGAACAGTTCGGTACGGTACGGTATAGGTTTGCTTTTCCACTAAAGTAGTACTAAAGTGGGTGGGATAACAACGAGGTGGGTGGGATTCTCTGACCAATCAGTGGCTAGAAGTGACTGCATGCAAAGGATTGTGGGATATGGTACCAGTTATGGTACCTGTTGGAACCACAATCAAGTAGGTACTGTTTTTTCAGAGCCGTACCGTACCGTTCGGTTCCATGCAGTGGAAAAGCGCAGCCGTACCGTACCGAACCGTTCCGACACTATACCATGCGGTACCAGCAGTGGAAAAGCACAAAAGCGCGCCGAACCGTTCGGTTCCATGCAGTGGAAAAGCGCCATAAGTGAAAAAATATAAAACAGTCCAAGATGAATCTTCAAACACCGCTGTGACGCCTGACTAAGAAATTCGATTCAATCTACTTTTGTGATCACCACGTGAGCTGTCACCAATTATAAAAAATGGGCTCTTACCAAAACGGAATGACTCCACTACAGATTCATGTCAGCCTGTTAATGACAATCCTCTCATAGAGACATCTGGTTCACAATACTTGGCTGGAGTTCCACAGTGTAGTTCACTCTCCAAAATGTGGTAACATTAACAGTAACCATATAATGCACGAAATTCTGCATGAAATCAACACGGGACAATCCACATAGTGTAAATCCGACTAAAACCCTTATTGTGCTTCAAAGTACAAAAACTACTCACACGGTTAAAACAGATATGCGCTTTTAGTGTAAAATATTCCTGGGATAGATGGTAAGGATGTCAAGCAATACTTCACACAATTACCAGTCCAGAGAGAAGTGGCGTCGTCGTGTGCGTTATCTCTGTCCAACATGTTTCGTCATAGGTGACATCATCGGGGTCATCTTTGTCAAGTTTTTGAAGATTCATCTTGGACGGTTTTCATATTTTTTCACTTACGTACATTTATGCGTAAGCTCTAGAATTTCATATCACTAGACTCAAGTTTTGTTTGCTTGTACAGTATCACATTCAGCTAAGCTTTTGTACCCTGCACTCACAGTGATGATAATGCTGGAGTGAAGAGGTTGAGGGAGAGATGCGCTTTGAGCTGGATTTTAAACAGAGAGCAAGTCACAATTCTGCTTCATCAAATGTAGTCATGCATGTTGGGATCCCTGAACATAAAACACCAGAACCAAAAAAAAAAAAAAAACTCAGATACCAAACTCAGGATTCATACACATTTTTACCAATAAAATTCCATGACTTTTCCATGACTTCACGTAAATATTCATGACCTAAAGTTTCATGAAATGTCTATGTATACATGTTAAATAAGAAGAAAATCCATGTCACACCCAGCATATTTTTACTAAAATAAATGACAATCTTTGTAGTGTACAGTACCTCTACAGTTAGGGTTTCGTTTCTGGATACAGCGCGACTCAAAATGGTCCCTTGTTTTACAGTGGATGAGATGGAAGCACCACTGCCGCAGCTGGAAAGGGGGTCACTTCAGGCGCAGCTGAGAACTCTGATGTATGGGGGACTCTGGTGACCAGAGACCACTTTCCACAGAGTGAATGCACTAAGGAAGGGAGGGGGGGGTCCTGATATAAGGAGGAACCTTTATAACAGTGCCCCCTTACATCAGTGACCCCCCCCTCAGACTGGCTGGGCAGCACTGTCACTGACCTCCTCTTAGGTGCACAATGCTCTGGTTTTATCCTGTAGTCTCCTCTCCCCAGTCCACACATGTCTGACTTCTCCTGTGATCCCCATCCCGACAGCACCCCCCCCCCCTTTTGACTCCTCTCCAGACCCCCTCAGAGACTGCAGACATGATAAAAGACAAGAGATGGTAAGAGATTACGGACATAATAGAAGAGATGGTTAGAGGCTGTGGACATGGTACAGGAGGTGGTCAGAGGCTGTGGACATGGTACAGGAGATTTTCAAAGGCTGTGGACATGGTACAGGAGGTGGTTAGAGGCTACAGACATGATACAGGAGGTGGTCAAAGGCTGTGGACATGGTACAGGAGGTGGTCAAAGGCTGTGGAAATGGTACAGGAGGTGGTCCAAGGCTGTGGACATGGTACAGGAGATTTTCAAAGGCTGTGGACATGGTACAGGAGATGGTTAGAGGCTGCGGACATGATACAGGAGGTGGTCAAAGGCTGTGGACATGGTACAGGAGGTGGTCAGAGGCTGTGGACATGGTACAGGAGATTTTCAAAGGCTGTGGACATGGTACAGGAGGTGGTTAGAGGCTACAGACATGATACAGGAGGTGGTCAAAGGCTGTGGACATGGTACAGGAGGTGGTCAAAGGCTGTGAAAATGGTACAGGAGGTGGTCAAAGGCTGTGGACATGGTACAGGAGATTTTCAAAGGCTGTGGACATGGTACAGGAGGTGGTTAGAGGCTGCGGACATGATACAGGAGGTGGTCAAAGGCTGTGATATGGTACAGGAGGTGGTCAAAGACTGCGGACATGATACAGGAGGTGGTCAAAGGCTGTGGACATGGTACAGGAGGTGGTCAAAGGCTGCAGACATGGTACAGGAGATGGTCAAAGGCTGCGGACATGGTAGAATAGATGGTCAGAGACTGCGGACATGGTACAGGGGATGGTCAGAGACTGCGGACATGGTAGAAGAGATGGTCAGAGACTGCGGACATGGTAGAAGAGATGGTCAGAGACTGCAGACATGATAGAAGATAGAAGAGCACTAGGGGGGGCCGGAGAGTACAGGGGAAGCAGAGAGCACTGGAGGAGCTGAAGGGCATGGGGGGGGGTAGAGAGAATTAAGGGGGGGTTGGAAAGCATTGCAGGGGGGTTGGAAGGCGCAGGGGAGTGAAGAGCACTGGGGGGGGGGGCAGGCAGGGAAAACCAGGGGGATGGAGAGCACAGAGGGAAAGGGGAAACTGGAGAGCACTGGGGGGGAACAGGAAATCACTGAGGGGGGAGCCAGGGAGCACAGGGGGGTGGAGAGCACTGGGGGAGCCAGAATAAGAGCACGGAGGGGGCTAAAAGAGCACCGAAACCGAAAATGACTTTTTCCCCCCAAAATATTTTTAAAAGAGTAGGCAAGGTTAATTACCCATGGTATTTGTATTATGCAGCATGAGGGGGGGTTAATGTATTGCCACTGGTCACTGATGCATTAGTGACCGACCAGTGGCAGTTAATTAACCCCTTTCTGCTGCATTAGTGGCACCAGTGTCAGTGTTAATTAACACTGGTTGCACTGACACTGATACTGGTTGCACTAATGCAGCTCACTGATATTGAATTAATAGATACTGAATTAATAATAATTAATAATAATGAAAAGATACTGAATTAATAAAAGTTTGTAATCAACAGCATAAACAACCCGTCATCCCTGCACATTAACTATTGGAGCCAATAGCTCACCAATCCAATTATTACAGCACTGGATGGGTTAATTAATCTGGGATATGTGTGTGTCTGTGTGTGGGGGGAGGCTTAATTATTTCTGCCATCTTATTTTTCTTTTTAAGGGGAAAAAGATGGAGGGGTAATATTGATTTGGAGGTAACTTTTAATATGTCTATTAGGCTGCTGCTTGATAATAAAAGAGAGTGAGAGAGAGTGTGAGAGAGAGAGAGAATACCTTCTGCAGCACGGGAGGGAAGCAGTCAGCTTCCACATTCCACAGCACATTCTACAGCACGGGAGAGAAGCAGTCGGCTTCTACATTCCACAGCACATTCCACAGCACGGGAGAGAAGCAGTCAGCTTCCACATTCTACAGCACATTCCACAGCATGGGAAAGAAGCAGTCAGCTTCCACATTCCACAGCACATTCCACAGCACATTCCACAGCACGGGAGAGAAGCAGTCGGCTTCTACATTCCACAGCACATTCCACAGCACGGGAGAGAAGCAGTCAGCTTCCACATTCTACAGCACATTCCACAGCACGGGAGAGAAGCAGTCAGCTTCCACATTCCATAGCACATTCCACAGCACGGGAGAGAAGCAGTCAGCTTCCACATTCCACAGCACGGGAGAGAAGCAGTCAGCTTCCATATTCCACATCACATTCCACAGCACATTCCACAGCACGGGAGAGAAGCAGTCAGCTTCCACATTCCACAGCACATTCCACAGCACATTTCACAGCACATTTCACAGCACATTCCACAGCACGGGAGAGAAGCAGTCAGCTTCTACATTCCACAGCACATTTCACAGCACATTCCACAGCACGGGAGAGAAGCAGTCAGCTTCTACATTCCACAGTACATTCCACAGTACGGGAGAGAAGCAGTCAGCGTCTACATTCCACAGCACATTTCACAGCACATTCCACAGCACCGGAGAGAAGCAGTCAGCTTCTACATTCCACAACACATTCCACAGCACGGGAGAGAAGCAGTCAGCTTCTACATTCCACAGCACGGGAGAGAAGCAGTCAGCTTCTACATTCCATAGCACATTCCATAGCACATTCCACAGCACGGGAGAGAAGCAGTCAGCTTCTACATTCCACAGCACATTCCGGTGCACCACTAGTCCAATCCCATCCCCCTCCTATCCAGCACAGGAGACTCCTCAGGCACTCTCACTAACCTTCTTCCTGCCGCTGCCTTCTTCACACGGAGATGCGGGCGGCCCGACGGACACCGGCCTGACACCCCCCCCCCATAGTGCAGAGATGCGGGCGGCCCGGCGGACACCGGCCTGACACCCCCCAGTGCACGCGCTCCCCCCCCCCCCGCTGGTACGTCCCTGAGAGCGGGACAGTAAATGCATGATTTCTCAGTTTCAGGTTTCAGCGGATCAATCCGCCGCAGAGTTCTCAGCCTGTCACGGTCTATTCATATTGAAGAGGCCAGTGATCAGGCTTCAGCTGTGCGCTGCGGCAGATTAATCCACCTAAACCCGAAACAGAGAAAATAGTCCACTTACTGTCCCCGCTCAGAATACAGGGGGCCCAGAGACAAAATTAAATAGTTGCACAACACTTTTCCATGACTTTTCCAAAACTTAGTAAGTTTACTCATTTTCCAGGACTTTTCCAGGCCTGGAAAGTGTCATGTCAAAATCCCATGACTTTTCCAGGATTTTCATGACCGTACGAACCCTGCAAACTATATTCATAAATGTAAATAGAGTATAACAGATTACTTTCAGAAGGTCAGTAATTAAAGCCTCCATACCTCCTTTATGACATTCTTATCTTAACAAAGCTCTGCAAGACACTGTAGGACAATGCATACCCGACTATTGGCAGACTCAAATATGTCATCCTCAACCTTCCTAGCATATGCCTTCAGGCTCTCCATTCGCCGATCTCCTGGATCAGGACAGGGGAAGATTGCCTGGACCCTGTAATTAGAACAACATTGGATAACATTCAGATTTACTATCTTAGGAAAATGGAGGACAATTCACTTCTTAAACCTACAGTATAGCCCAACACCATGTCTCTACAGAGATTTACTTACACTTTGTGGACAATGTGGTTTCGAAGATCCTGACAAACTTCTTTGTGCCAGGCTTTGCTCACCCCTGAAGTGCGCTCAGCAGATGGCATAGTGCCCATGTTGCCATCCAATCTGTGATTATTTCCATAATTCAGCAAATAAGTGAAATGAGAAAAAGAAAGTATTAGCCATGGGCATTTTTCATAAGCAGCAATATATACAGCAGCCATTGGGAGTAGATGAAGGGGACCAGTTACCTATATATAGATCACATGTAGGCACCACTACTATGCCTTTATATTGGCTTTTGGCATTTACAAATGCAGCAATTTAGAAATTGGATGAAAGGTTTAGCACTGGGAAACACTTTTTGAAATATAAATAGTGCATTTTATATACAACTATATAGATGAGACCAAACTGAGGCACAAATGAGGAGGAAAGAGGGACAGAGGGACTTTGTTCCATATCGGGGACAGTCCCTCGAAATCAGGGACAATTGGGAGCTATGCCTTGCACTGGGCTACCAGTGTAGCAAGGGGGGATGGGTGCGCTGATAGTGTGTTGAAGCTGCTCCCGGTATTCAGTGCTTTTGAATATGGATAAATGTATATGTAGTGTGGGGTGCGCTAAACAACAAATAAATAATGAATATATAACATATATCTATATGTGAACCAAATCAACAAAAGTAATATATATAACATATATCAATCAGTGAAGCCAATTAATAATACAAATCAATTGGTGCATAAACTTAAAAGTTCATAAGTGTCCATAAATATTGTGCAGGTGAGTAGAAATGTATTCTATCCAAATAATACGTGTATCCACCACCGAGTGAAATTCATCCTTACCAAACAGAAATAAATAAGGTGCAACTATATTTTCTTGTGCTAAAAAAATATCCAATCTCCTTGTGAACAAACACCACATGTAAATCACCAAGAATTAGCCTCTTACCAGATGGTAATAAGTATGCACTTGTTCAGTGAAACCACCGCCTTGCTTCCTCTTTAAAATCCTGAAGTGGGATGTAGAACCGCTCTACCTTTCTTTCTCCACTAGATGGCAACGAGTACCAGCAAGAAACACAGCCTCCTCCTTCTTCACAAGCTCACAAAACCACGTGTATTAAAGGAAAAAGGAGGACTAATAGTGTATTACCCTTGAGATTTATTCAAAAAACAGTTGATATTGCACTTACAATTAGATGTCTTGTATTCAGCATAAACATAGGCATACGAATTCCTGCAAAGGCTTGCGGCCGGCTGCAGCACGGACCGCAAGTTGTGTGTGACGTGTGCGCCTCCTAATCTGACCGGTTTCTTCCCATAGGACTTCTACTGAGACAGGAGTACTGGCGCATCGTCACTTCCGCTTTATTTATACAGGTGGAAGCAGATTGTCTAACTTCCGGTGTCTGCAGAGCAGGTAGTATAAAAACATCGATCTATAGCACATCCTGATGACACAGGAAGTAAACACTTTACTTCCTGTCTGCACAGCAAGTGTCTGCAGAGCAGGTATGCTTTGGAACTTCTGGCTGATAGCAATTTAAGGCAAATTAATTAAATATGGGTAACTTTCCTTGTGTTAAAAGGAATGTATAAAAACATACTTTATTATTTGTTAAAAACAAATGTATAAAAACATCGATCTATAGTACATCCTGGTGACACCGGAAGTAAACACTTTCCTTCCTGTCCCACAACACACTGCTTTAGGAGCGTAGTGGGAAAGGGGTGACACCGGAAATATGTGTATAATAAAATGTATTGAACTATATTAAACCATATGCTCCAATACAAATTTAAAATAAATGTTAAAAGATAACTAAAATATAATACCTGCCAAAATCTATGTGGGGATCAACAGTTATTAATGTGTGCGTTTATGTCCCACTCTATGTTGAGTCCCTGGGGTCTGGAGCAGCCGAGCTCATATATCCAGAAGGTTTCCCTCCTGGATATAGACCTCCTCAGATTGCTCCCCCTCCAGTGTGGTGTATATTTCTCAATAACGATGATTTTTAACCTCTTGGGATCCCAAAAAAGGGAACCGAAAAAAGTGAAAAGGGGCTGTAGAGGGGGATCCAATCGGAAGCTCAATGTAGAAACCAATGGAATTTTTAATCTCAGTGGGATCACATTGACGAACTCCGAAAAGCATACCCTCAATAAAGGGCTCAAGTACGCTCCAAAAAAACAATTGAATAAATTTGAAACCTTTATTGACATCCATAAGTATGTGAGAAAATTGAATGTCAAGCGGCACTTTTTGTCCAATGCTTATGAAAGAAATCATGTTTCTTATACATCCACCACTTCCATTCCAACAGGTCTTAGAAATGCTTCCTTATTTAACCCCCAAGGAGTACAGAGTCACCATGTGACCATTTTTAAGGACCTAGTTTTAAAGGAATTGGAAGAGAAGGAATTTAAATCACAACCGCAGAGAGATCTGAAAAAAGGTGTGAAATCCCTTTGCGAGAATAACAACCTCGTGATAAGACCGGCGGATAAAGGTGGGGGTATCGTTCTTCTCAATAAGGAACAATACACTGAAGAAATGGAGAGGATGTTATCTGATAATGGCACCTATGAAGTTTTGCAAAAAGACCCCACCTTCAAATATAAGAAACAGTTGGAGAAAATAGTGACTAAAGGTTATGAGGAAGGTATTATAAACAAAAAAGAGAAGGAATTCTTGGTACCTTTGGCTCCCAGGATTCCGACCATATATTATCTTCCCAAAGTACATAAAAGCCTCACTAGACCACCTGGGAGGCCCATAGTGAGCGGAATCGATTCCGTTACCTCCAGGATTGGAAGGTATGTGGACCACTTTCTGCAACCCCTGGTCCAAGAAACCCCTTCATATCTTAAAGATACGGCTCAATGTATCCAGGAAGTGACACAATTAGAGGTGGAGGGAGACGTACTGCTGGTCACGGCAGACGTGACGTCTTTATATACCGTGATACCCCACCAGATAGGATATGAAGCGGTATGCACTTTTTTGGACACTGATTATGAAATACCGATGGACCAGAAGAAGTTCATCCTGGATCTACTCATTTTCGGCATGGAGCACAACTATTTCTATTATGGCGAAAAGTTCTACCTACAGAAAATGGGCGTAGCTATGGGGGCCAAGTTTGCCCCCAGCTTAGCCAATTTATTTATGGCACTGTGGGAAGATAGAAACATTTATTCCAACAGACCCAGGCAACTGGTTATGTGGAGAAGGTACATAGATGACACGCTGTTAATATGGCAGGGAGAAGAAGATTCACTGAGAAGGTTCATGAGAGATCTGAATTGTAATAATTGGGGGATCAGGTTTTCTTATGAATTTGGCAAGACCTCAGTGAACTTCTTGGACCTAGTCATATCCAGGGTAGGTTCCAGTTTTTCCACCCATACCTATTATAAGCCGACTGATAGGAACGGCTTTATAGCCCTGGACAGCTGTCACCATCCAGCCTGGCTCAGATCTGTACCCAAATCACAATTCAGAAGAGTCAGAAGGAATTGTACCGACAGCCAAGTATTCCGGAAACAAGCTATGGTCCTGAAAGAAAAATTTCTGGAAAAAGGCTACAAACCAGAAGTGCTAGAGAAAGAAATTCAGACCCTGGAGGTAGTTGAGCAAAGAAGTTTGATACAACCTAAGGAAGTTCAGAACCCAGGAAAAACCAGTTCCAAGTTTGAATTTGCTTTCATTACGAGATTCTCACAAAACTACAAGTGGCTAAATCATGTATTCCGGAAACACTGGGGAGTCCTACAGAAAGATAAAATTTTAGGACCCATGCTACCAGAAGTTCCACCTATTATTTACAGGAAAGCACAGAACTTACGAGATCTGGTAGCCCCCAATCCCATTGATCCTCCTACCATCCCAAAATGTTTTCCTGATATGAAGGGCTTCTTTCCCTGCAGGAGAAGCAGAGTGTGTAAAGAAGCTCAAACTATCAGGACTAACAAATTTCATTCAACTGTGACAGGTAAAGATTTTATTTCCTGCCATACGAAAGGGGTTGCATACCTTTTACAGTGTCAGTGCAATTACCAGTATGTTGGAAGAACCATACGTACTGCCGCCATACGTATTGGAGAACATCTGACCAAAATACACAAAGCTTTTCCTGGGCATAGTGTATCCCAACACTTCGCCCAATGTCACAGAAAAAATCCCAAGAGGTTAAAAATCATCGTTATTGAGAAATATACACCACACTGGAGGGGGAGCAATCTGAGGAGGTCTATATCCAGGAGGGAAACCTTCTGGATATATGAGCTCGGCTGCTCCAGACCCCGGGGACTCAACATAGAGTGGGACATAAACGCACACATTAATAACTGTTGATCCCCACATAGATTTTGGCAGGTATTATATTTTAGTTATCTTTTAACATTTATTTTAAATTTGTATTGGAGCATATGGTTTAATATAGTTCAATACATTTTATTATACACATATTTCCGGTGTCACCCCTTTCCCACTACGCTCCTAAAGCAGTGTGTTGTGGGACAGGAAGGAAAGTGTTTACTTCCGGTGTCACCAGGATGTACTATAGATCGATATTTTTATACATTTGTTTTTAACAAATAATAAAGTATGTTTTTATACATTCCTTTTAACACAAGGAAAGTTACCCATATTTAAGTAATTTGCCTTAAATTGCTATCAGCCAGAAGTTCCAAAGCATACCTGCTCTGCAGACACTTGCTCTGCAGACAGGAAGTAAAGTGTTTACTTCCTGTGTCATCAGGATGTGCTATAGATCGATGTTTTTATACTACCTGCTCTGCAGACACCGGAAGTTAGACAATCTGCTTCCACCTGTATAAATAAAGCGGAAGTGACGATGCGCCAGTACTCCTGTCTCAGTAGAAGTCCTATGGGAAGAAACCGGTCAGATTAGGAGGCGCACACGTCGCACACAACTTGCGGTCCGTGCTGTAGCCGGCCGCAAGCCTTTGCAGGAATTCGTATGCCTATGTTTATGCTGAATACAAGACATCTAATTGTAAGTGCAATATCAACTGTTTTTTGAATAAATCTCAAGGGTAATACACTATTAGTCCTCCTTTTTCCTTTAATACACGGTGGTTTTGTGAGCTTGTGAAGAAGGAGGAGGCTGTGTTTCTTGCTGGTACTCGTTGCCATCTAGTGGAGAAAGAAAGGTAGAGCGGTTCTACATCCCACTTCAGGATTTTAAAGAGGAAGCAAGGCGGTGGTTTCACTGAACAAGTGCATACTTATTACCATCTGGTAAGAGGCTAATTCTTGGTGATTTACACGTGGTGTTTGTTCACAAGGAGATTGGATATTTTTTCAGCACAAGAAAATATAGTTGCACCTTATTTATTTCCGTTTGGTAAGGATGAATTTCACTCGGTGGTGGATACACGTATTATTTGGATAGAATACAATTCTACTCACCTGCACAATATTTATGGACACTTAAGAACTTTTATGTTTATGCACCAATTGATTTGTATTATTAATTGGCTTCACTGATTGATATATGCTATATATATTACTTTTGTTGATTTGGTTCACATATAGATATATGTTATATATTCATTATTTATTTGTTGTTTAGCGCACCCCACACTACATATACCAGTGTAGCAAGTAAATAAATAAACCTCCCAGTAATGCTTATATTAGGTTGCAGCTAGAGGGAGCTCTAATGAGATGTAGTGTGACATCAGGGGACTAACAACCAACAAGCTGCAAGTAAGCAATATGTGTTTTCTGTCTCCTCTAGTCAGACTTTGTTTATGTTATCTTTGTTCAGTTTAGTGTTCATTTTTACACCCTCTTTTTCTGTTTAGTATCCTTTATGTTAATAATGGTAATTCTCTAATACAAACTGATGTGCTTTTCCATGTGGCCTGCGCTGCCACTATAAATAAAGTAATTATCTGTATCATGTCATCTATTTCTGCTTGACACATTCAATTCGGAATGCAGGTGAGCAGCATGTGTTGTCTAAAGGAAGAGAGAGAGCAGCGCCATCTAAGAGTAGCAGATCAGTACTTTAATAGACAGAAGATATAACAAATCTCATGTAGGTAATGTACAGTAAATGCACTTATCAAGATGGATAGTCCCTGTTGTGGCTGGCCGGGTGGCCGTCTGGTGGACACTTCCCCTGCATGGGAGGCTGGATGGGTCCTGGGCAGTGATGTGGAGCTTCAGCGCTTTCCAGATGACAGCCTGGGAATCCTTAGTGGGCGGAGATCAGGACGGCGTCGCAGGCAGTGGGCGTGGCTACACCTTCAGAGCATGCATGCTCCTTCATCAGGCCATGGGACAGCCATGTTGATGTTGGTATTTATGGGCAGTGGGGACTCTGAGGAGACTGTGCAGCCAATGAGGAGGGGAGTGGGACACTGCTGCAGCATCGCTGCATCTAGATGGGGCTCAGGTAAGTATTAATTCCCTGCTAACCACTCATCTCTGTAAGTACTTCTTCCATTACATTCATTATTGGTTATTGTGCTTCCTTTTACTCTCGTTCATCACTAGTAAATAGTCCAGCTAGGGCACCATGTATTGCATTGTATTAGGCAGTGCATAGATCAGTGCCGCCCCTCCCTGTTCTTCTTGCAGTCTGGCCCATCTCCCTACTGCCCATAAATACCACCATCAACATGGCTGCCCCATGGCCTGATGAAGGCGCACGTATGCTCCAAACGCAAAGCCACACCCACCACCTGTGATGCCGGAATACCAACCAGATCTCTGCCCGCCAAGGAGTCCCAGGCTTTCATCTTGGAAGTGGGGCTATCTACTGTATCTAAGATGAGTGTATTTTTATTACCTACATGTGAGTTGTTATACCTTCTGTCTATTAAAGTACTGATCTTCTACTCTTAGATGGCGCTGCTCTCTCTCTTTATTTATTTCAGAGTTTCTTCTAGCTCTCACGCAGCAGCTACCTCTATATGAGTAAACTGACATAGACTGTCCCATGCTCCTGTAGCCTGACCACATCAGGGACTGATTGTTTTATGTGCGCTGGATTTCCCCCCTGCCTTGTCAACGTGTTTTCTGTCTCCTTTTTAAATACAGATACTGCAGGCTACATCTTTGGCAAACTTTGCACTCAGATCATCAATAATCCTGTAACACCAGCGTCTGCATTAATAAAAGTAATTTTGTGCAGGTTCTGATTCTTCTTTAACCACTTGCAGACCACCCACCGTACATATACTATGGCAGGGCGGCTGCTTTGTGCCAGATCATGTACCTAGTACATGATCTAACACTTCCGGGTCTGAGACTTGTGCACACGCCTCAGACGACCCGCTCTCGCTGTGTGTGTTCAATCGAGGTCCACCAGCACCTGCCGATTATACAGTACACAGGCAGAACAGCAATCTGCCTATGTAAACAAGCCAGATTGCTGTTCTGTCAAAAGGGAAAGTATTGATCCTGTGTTTCTGCAAAGCAGGAACATGAATCAATGCGTTCCCCTAGTCAAAGCACCTCACACACAGTGAGAAAGCACAGGCTAGGCACACAACCCTTTGATCGCCCCTGATGTTAACCCCTTCCCAGCCAGTGTCATTGACAGTGCATATTTTTGGCACTGATCACTGTATAAGTGTCACTGGTCCCCACAAAGTATCAAAAGTGTCAGTTAGTGCCTGATTTTTCCTCCGCAATATCACAGTCCCACTATAAATTGTTGATTGCCGCCATTACTAGTAAAAACCATAAATAAAAATATCCCATAGTTTGTAGACGCTATAACTTTTGCGCAAACCAATCAATATACGTCTATTGGGATTTGTTTCACCAGAAATATGTAGCAGAATACATATTGGCCTAAACTGATGAAGAAATTCGATTTTCTACATCTTTTTATTGGATATTTTTTATAGCAGAAAGTAAAAAAATATATATTTTTTTTCAACATTGGCAGTCTTTTTGTTTATAGCACAAAAAATAAAAACAGCAGAGGTGATCAAATACCACCAAAAGAAAGCTCTATTTGTATCAGTTATAATAACACAGTGCCGTATCACAGAAAATTGCCTGGTCATGAAGGGGGTAATTCTTCCGGAGGTCAAGTGGTTAATGTGTGTATAATAACGCATCACAATGAAATGGAAAGATTGGAAGGGGACCAGCCTTAATCTAACACTGTAGGCAGTGGTGGGATTCAAAAATTTTAGTAACCAGTTCCGACTTTCCCAGCAGAATGACCAGCGTGCCCCCTTTCAATGCACAGTGACCAGCGTGCCCCCTTTCAATGCACAGTGACCAGCGTGCCCCCTTTCAATGCAGAGAGACCAGCGTGCCCCCTTTCAATGCACAGTGACCAGCGTGCCCCCTTTCAATGCACAGTGACCAGTGTACATGCCCCCTTTAATGCACAGTGACCAGCGTGCCCCCCTTTCAATGCACAGTGACCAGCGTGCCCCCCTTTCAATGCAGAGAGACCAGCGTGCCCCCTTTCAATGCACAGTGACCAGCGTGCCCCCCTTTCAATGCACAGTGACCAGCGTGCCCCCCTTTCAATGCACAGTGACCAGCATGCCCCCTTTCAATGCACAGTGACCAGCGCTGCGTGCCCCCCTTTCAATGCACAGTGACCAGCGCTGCGTGCCCCCCTTTCAATGCACAGTGACCAGCGCTGCGTGCCCCCCTTTCAATGCACAGTGACCAGCGTGCCCCCCTTTCAATGCAGAGAGACCAGCGTGCCCCCCTTTCAATGCACAGTGACCACAGCATTGCCCCCAATGATTGCAGAGTGCCAGCCACAGCATTGCCCCCAATGATTGCAGAGTGCCAGCCACAGCATTGCCCCCAATGATTGCAGAGTGCCAGCCACAGCATTGCCCCCAATGATTGCAGAGTGCCAGCCACAGCATTGCCCCCAATGATTGCAGAGTGCCAGCCACAGCATTGCCCCTAATGATTGCAGAGTGCCAGCCACAGCATTGCCCCCAATTGCAGAGTGCCAGCCACAGCATTGCCCCCAATTGCAGAGTGCCAGCCACAGCATTGCCCCCAATTGCAGAGTGCCAGCCACAGCATTGCCCCCAATTGCAGAGTGCCAGCCACAACATTGCCCCCAATTGCAGAGTGCCAGCCACAACATTGCCCCCAATGATTGCAGAGTGCCAGCCACAGCATTGCCCCTAATGATTGCAGAGTGCCAGCCACAGCATTGCCCCCAATTTCAGAGTGCCAGCCACAGCATTGCTCCCAATAGCAGAGTGCCAGCCACAGCATTGCCCCCAATTGCATAACGCCAGCCACAACATT
Source organism: Pelophylax lessonae (assembly GCF_965119305.1). Taxonomy (NCBI): domain Eukaryota; kingdom Metazoa; phylum Chordata; class Amphibia; order Anura; family Ranidae; genus Pelophylax; species Pelophylax lessonae. The sequence continues at coordinate 76,151,869 of NC_138773.1, forward strand.
GCCCCCAATTGCAGAGTGCCAGCCACAACATTGCCCCCAATTGCAGAGTGCCATCCACAACATTGCCCCCAATTGCAGAGCGCCAGCCACAACATTGCCCCCAATTGCAGAGCGCCAGCCACAACATTGCCCCCAATTGCAGAGCGCCAGCCACAACATTGCCCCCAATTGCATAACGCCAGCCACAACATTGCCCCCAATTGCAGAGTGCCAGCGATCCCCCCCCGCGAGACCCATGCACTTACCTCACGGAAGGTCTCGCAGTCGGCTCCCCGCGTCTCCGAGTCCTCCAGCGGAGCCTCCTTCTCGTCCAACGGCACGGTGTTTGCCTTTCGGCCAATCAGGAAGCGGGAGGACCCGCTCCCTGATTGGCCAGGAGGAGGATCATGTGACAATAGCGAATTCTCATTCGCTATTGTCACAGAATGGGCGGGCCGTGGCGCCACGTCTGCCCGAGCGCGGGACATTCAATTGTCCTGCGCGTCCTCAGACGCGCAGAGGGATTCAGCCGGTTCTGCGAACTTGCAGAAAGTTAGCAACCGGTTCTATGGAACCGGTGCGAACCGGCTGAATCCCACCACTGACTGTAGGTTTCAAGATCTATAATGATTATCTTGTTTGTATTATGAAGGTCATAACTTGTTCTACACTAGTAGTATATGCTTTCTGAAGGGTTCACATTCATTATAACAAATAGGTCCACCAAAACAGACACAGAGAAACTGCTTTTGATTCCAAAAATATTAGTTGTTTAGTAGTAATTTTACAACCACATTTTACATACTACAACTAGGAAATTGCTGCTGAAATTGCTAAAGCACTAATTGTGTCTCAGAAAACATGTTTCTGATGTGTCAGTGTGGTATAGACTATGTCCCTAAGCAAGTTTCTGGTTGTATCAGTACAGTTCTGATTAGGTGTAGATCTCACCCCAGGAGGTGCCGCTGAGAATGACCCAGGTCTCCCATGTTAGTACAGAGACTTCCTGCCGCTGAACCACAGACACAGTTTCATGCACACTGACAATACAGGCTTAGTCGGGTGGGATGTCTCTTTAAAATGTATTGCTGAATAGCTTGAAAAGGAGAGGTGTTCAGGGATCCAGTGTTCTGCCAAAAACTCCAACGACAATAATTCTGGTGAGTGTACACAAGGAATAATTGGAGATTTCAACCACTTGCAGTGGTCGACTGGTGTGTTGGGGGCACAGGGGCGCCGCCCCCCATGCATGCGTCCGGCCCCCTAATCTACATGTGGGGCGCCGGAAGCATGGAGTTCAATGGGGTTTTTTTTCTGAATCACCTGATTAGAGCCAGAGGCTCTAACAGGCTTCAGAAAAGGGTGGACCCGGGGCGCAGAGCAGTGCGCCCTAGCCCACCCATTTGTGTGACAATAGCGAATGAAAATTCACTATTGTCACACGGATCCTCCTCCTGGCCAATCAGGAAGCGGCTCCCAGACCCACTTCCTGATTGGCCGAAAGGCGAACCCATGCCATTGGCCGAGAAGGAGGCGGGAGGACTTGAGGAGACGCGGGGTACTGAGGAGAAGCCGTCACTGCAGGTAAGTGCACTGGTCTCTCTGCATTGAAGGGGGCACGGCACGCTGGTCACTCTGCATTGGAAGGGGGCATGGCACGCTGGTCTCTCTGCAATGAAAGGGGGCACGCTGGTCACTCTGCATTGAAAGGGGGCACGGCACGCTGGTCTCTCTGCATTGAAAGGGGGCACGCTGGTCACTCTGCATTGAAAGGGGGCCCGCTGGTCACTCTGCATTGAAAGGGGGCACGCTGGTCACTCTGCATTGAAGGGGCACAATGATCTCTCTGCATTGAAGGGGGCACCCTGGTCACTCTGCATTGAAAAGGGGCACGCTGGTCACTCTGCATTGAAAGGGACACGGCACGCTGGTCACTCTGCATTGAAAGGAGACACGCTGGTCACTGGCACGCTGGTCACTCTACATTGAAGGGGGGCACGATTATCTCTCTGCATTGAAGGGGGCACGCTGGTCACTCTGCATTAAAAGCGGCACGCTGGTCACTCTGCATTGAAAGGGGGGCACGATGATCTCTCTGCATTGAAGGGGGCATGATGATCTCTCTGCATTGAAGGGGGCACGATGATCTCTCTGCATTGAAGGGGGCACGCTGGTCACTCTGCATTAAAAGGGGGCTCGCTGGTCACTCTGCATTGAAAGGGGCACGGCACGCTGGTCACTCTGCATTGAAAGGGGCATGGCACACTGGTCACTCTGCATTGAAGGGGGGCACGATGATCTCTCTGCACTGAAGGGGGCATGCTGCTCACTCTGCATTGAAAGGGGCACGGCACGCTGGTCACTCTGCATTGAAGGGGGGCACGATGATCTCTCTGCACTGAAGGGGCACGCTGGTCACTCTGCATTGAAGGGGGCACGCTGGTCACTCTGCATTGAAAGGGGTCACGCTGGTCACTCTGCATTAAAAGGGGGCATGCTGGTCACTCTGCATTGAAAGGGGCACACTATACCTTGATTACTGAAGGCTCCTTTCACACTTCTGACCTCAAAGTCATGCAATTTTTTACAGCGTTTTTTGCCACAAAGTAATGCCTATTACATTTTTCTGTTTGCGCCCCCCCCCAAAAAAAATTTTGAGCACCAGCCGCCACTGACCACTTGGTGATTTGACAGAACGCCGTCAGCCTTTACACTCTAGTACATGCTATAATGGAACATATAATTACAGATATTTCCTCTATCTTATGACACATTTCTGCCATGGATTGATTCTGGACCTACGTTACTTTTCTGTGTTGTGTGAGGGAGTTTTCATTTGCTTTATTGACATCATTATATGGGGAATCTATGCTCTATCATCTGGCTAACAACTTACCTCCTCTAGACCACACACAGACTTTCTCTATCTCATGTCACGGATGTGACTTCTCCATGACTCTGGATTAACCAAGATCTACTACTACTATTACCTTTTGGAAACAAAGAAGCAATCTTCAAACCATCCTTGGCTCAGTCCAACCAATACCATTCATTTTGAGTCTACTCAATTACAATTTTCTTTTTTATCCTCCTTTTTTCTGGGGATATTCATCACCTGTTTCACCAACTTACCCTAAACCCATACAATCCAGCTATATACATATATTTACTCTTATTGTTTGTATACAGTGTATCATTTATGATCTAATGTGCTCAGTTGAGGAGGAGGGGTGTTTTGAATGTTTTTTTTAGCATATGTGTATGTTTGTCCTTTGGTACCATTTTACCTTGCATATATGCACAGACTCTTGATCTGATATTTATTTTGCATTTTGTGTTTTTGATAATAAATTAGATTACTACATACATTTTCTACGTTCAGTGAGTGGTTGTTTTTTTTTTTTTTTTATATATATCTTTTGATAGGGTGGTATAGAGTTCTAAATCAGCTTTTTATTTTATTGAGTGTTCATACATGCTATAATGAGTGGACATTGTTAGTCCGCCCGCTAGTTGTCCCTGCCTTAGAGGCGGCCATGTTTTTTGTTACTAATGGGTGGACTAACAATGTCCACTCAATATATCATGTACAGGAGTGTATACGCTGCTGCCTGTTCTGTGAAAACACCAAGTTGTTGAAATCTCCTATTATTCATGATGTACACTCACTGGAAGTGACGTGATTAGAGTTCTCGGCAAGTTGGAGTTTTGGGCAGAACACCGGATACTCCAAACGATAGCAGAAATGGCAGGACGACAGCTTCTCACTAAGCCTTTCCACTAGAGGTGCACCAAATTAAAATTTTGGTGCCCAAAATACAGGATACACTTGGCCGAAAAACAAAACTGAAAGCTACAGTTTTTAACCACATAAGCCCCGGAGGATTTGGCTGCTCAAAGACCATGGCCTATTTTGCGATTCGGCACTGTGTGATTTTAATAGACAATTGCGTGGTCGTGCGACGCTGTACCCAAATTAAATTGATGTCCTTTTTTTCCTACAAACAGAGCTTTTGGTGGTATTTGATCACCTGTGCGGTTTTTATTTTTTGTGCTATAAACAAAAAAAGAGCGTCAATTTTGAAAAAATTATATTTTTCAAATTTTTTTATATGAAATTCCCCAAAAAAAATTTAAAAATCAAAATTTTTTAACATTTTAGGCCAATTTGTTTTATGCTACATATTTTTGGTAAAAAAAATTGCAATAAGCGTATTTTGATTGGTTTGCGCAAAAGTTATTGCATTTACTAACTAAGGGAAAGATTTATATCATTTTTATTGGTTTTTTTTTTAACTAGTAATGGCGGCGATCTGTGATTTTTTTGCGGGACTGCGACATTGCGGAGGACAGATCGGACCCCTGACTAACATTTTTGACACTTTTGGGGGTACCAGTGACATTACTACAGTAATCAGTGCTATACATATGCACTGTTACTGTAAAAATGACACTGGTGGGGAAGGGGTTAACTTTATTAGAGATCCAGGGGTTAAGTGTGTCCCTAGGGGCATGCTTCTAACTGTCAAGGGGCGTGGCTTTTGATGTAACCACAGAGACATACGATCCTACATAGCAGGATCGTATAGTCTCTGCTGTTACACCAGGGAGAATGACAGGCGGCTTTGTTTACATTAGCCGACTGCCTTTATCACTCTCCAGCGGGAGATCGCGAGTGGCCGGCGGACATCGGAGCCGCCGGTCACTCTCGCGGGGATGGCCGCGAACGAGCGGGGGCGGGAGCGCACCTCCGGCGGCGAGGGGCGCTTTGCCTAGGAGGGGCTGACTTCCGCAGTAAATGTACTTGCGGCGGTCGGCAAGCGGTTAAAAAATATACTGTATATATATTTCTATATATGCTTGTATTATATTCGACTTTTTAACTAATATCATGATATCAAATGAATACACATGATAAGCACAGTAAAATGGTGGTAAAATTGCGGCAAAATGACACGTGATATTGGCTTCCATTATCGGCACCTTTTTCTCTTATTGGCAAAATAACACCATTTTCGGACCATAGGTTTCTGAGGCTAAAATTTCGGTGCATCTCTACTTTCCAGGAGGTAACAGGGAATGGCCAGTATATCTAGGACTCTAGAGCAGCCTCAGTCCATATAGCATCTGCTGGACAATAAAAAATAAATAAGTGGTTAGGGCGCATGTGTGCAGTGTCCAAAATGGCCATCTAAACTTGGAGCTGCGCACCTGGCCAGCCGCCTGAAGCCTTGTTTTGGCGGCTCTGCGGACCCTGGACCCAGAACACTGAAGGATTCTGTAGAGGGAACACACCTAGATCAGCAGGATGGCCAGAGGAAACGAGCGCCAGGAGCGCTCACATCCCCTGATAAGCACTGGGATAGTGCCACTGGATTGGCGTAGGGCCAATGTGGTGCCTATATTTAAAAAGGGATCAAAGTCTTTACAAAGTAGCTATAGAGCTGTTAGTTTAACTTCTATAGTTGGGAAGATAATGAAGAATTTATTAAAAGACCACATAGATGAGTTATTGCTGGGAAAATATATTTTAAGCAGCAGCCAGTATGGATTCATGAAAGACAGAAGTTGTCAGACAAATCTGATTTCTATTTATGAGAAGGTAGGTAAAACCTTAAGCAAAGAAGTGGCTTTGGATGTAGTATACATGGAATTTGCAAAAGCATTTGACACAGTTCCCCACACACTGCGATTGTGTAAGGTTAAAGCAGAGTTCCACCCGAAAATGGAACTTACGCTTTAAGGCCTCCTGACCCCCTGACATGCCACATTTGGCATATCTTTTTTTTTGGGGGGGAGCGGGTACCTAGATTTGAAAGGTATCCTCTCCCATTTCCACTCAGGCCATCTAGGCTGCTCGAGCGGAAGTTCTCTTCTCCCCCTCCCTCTCTGCAATCTTCTGAGACACGTCACAGGTCCCAGAAGATTGCCCGTCCACTAAGGACGTGCAGCGCGGCTCGCACATGCGCAGTGCGCACCTGGCTGTGAAGCCCCGGGCCAGATTAACGTAGGGGCTATTGGAGCTGCAGCTCCAGGCCCCTACCTTAATATAGGCCCCCGGGTTGGCCATATTCACTGTTACCGCTCTTCTGTCACTTGTAAACACAGAAGTCTGGCTTCTATGCTTGCTTCCCCAGGCAGCTCCCTCAGAACCTCCCCACACAGCACGAAGGCCGGACAAGGAGGGACAGTTGCCGATGCATGGATGTGTTTATGGGCTTCAGAGACAGCATCCCATGTTGAATTAGGCATGCATGGCTGCACTCTTCCTCCTCTGGGTGCATGCCAAGGCACGGCCCTTAAGGCCCTTCAAAATCCTCAGCACCAAGCCCATGATGCTCTTTATCCAGCCCTGGTGAAGCCACAAGCTGTCACAGCCGGGAGCCCACACTAGAGATGCTGGCGCCACTTGGAGAAGAGGGTGAGACCCGGGGCTCCTGTCGGCCGCATCGCTGGACCATGGGACAGGCAAGTGTGTGCTTATTAAAAGTCAGCAGCTACACTTTTTGTAGCTGCTGACTTTTAATAAACACAAAAACGGGTGGAACTTCGCTTTAAGTCTACAGCCTTGGAAAGATCAGTTTGTAAATGGATAGAAACTGGCTAAAAGTCTGTATTCAGAGAGTAGTGGTAATGATTCATATTCTGAATGGTCTAGGGTTGGTAGTGGTGTGCCCCAAGGTTCAGTGTTGGGACCCTTACCTTTTTAATATACAGTATTTAGAATTGATATAGGGTCTGGGATTAAAAGTACCATTTCAGTCTTTGCAGATGACACCAAGCTATGCAGTGGAATAACATCCTTACAGGATGTCTCAAAATTACAAACTGACTTCAATGCACTGTTTAATTGGGCAATTATGTGGCATTGGCAAATGAGGTTTAATGTTGATAAATGTAAAGTTATGCACTTGGGGGCTAAGGATATTTATGCATCATACATACTAGGGGGAGTACAACTGGGGGAATCAATGGTGGAGAAGGATATGGGTGTTCTGGTAGATCATAAGCTTAATAATAGCATGCAATGCCAAGCTGCGGTTTCCAAAGCAAGCAAAATTATTTCTTGTATTAAGAGAGATATGGACTCCAGAGAGAAAGATTTAATTTTGCCCCCGTACAATTCATTAATAAGACCTCATCTAGAATATGTAGTTCAGTTTTGGGCACCAGTTCACAAAAAGGATATTGGGGAGCTGGCAAAAGTGCAGAGAAGGGGGACCAAATGGAGGCATGGGGGAGCTCAGCTATGAGGAAAGATTAGCTGAAGTTAATTGATTCTCTCTTGAGAAGAGGAGATTAAAGGAGGATATGATCAACATGTATAAATACATAAGTGGTCTATATATAGTACTTCGTGTGGAGTTTTTCACTTTAAGGTCATCACAGAGGACAAGAGGTCACTCTTTATGTCTAGAGGAAAAGAGATTAAATCTCTAAATACAGAAAGGCTTCTTCACAGTAAGAGCCGTGAAAATATGGAATAGACTCCCTCAAAAGCTGGTTCTTGCCAGCTCAGTAGATTGCTTTCAAAAAGGCCTGGATTCTTTCCTAAATGTACATAATAAAACCAGATACTAATATTTATAGGTAAAGTTGATCCGGGCAATTTCTGATTGGGGGATCAAGAAGGAATTTTTTCATCTGCTGGAGCAAACTGGATCATGCTTTGATGGGTTTTTTGGCTTCCTCTGGAAGCATTACAGGCCTCCGAAGATGACCATCCAGAGCAACACTGTGCATTACAGCCCTCTCAACGAGAGTCCTAACTCACGACCATCCAAAGCAGCAGAGCACTGTATGTGTGTACATTACAGGCCTCCCCTCAGACAACTGTCCAGTCCAGAGCACTGTGTGTATTGCAAGCCTTCTCAGACTGTCCAGAGCACTGTGTGCAATGCAATACAGGCCTCCTCTTCAGACTGCCCATGTCCAGAGCACCGTGTGCATTACAGGCCTCCTCAGACCACTGTCCAGAGAACTGTGAGCATTATAGGCCTCCTCTGACTACTGGCATCAAGAGCACTGTGTATTACAGGGCTCCCCCTATACCACCACCCAGAGCACTGTGCAGCATTACAGGACTCTCAGACCACCATCCTAGAGCACTGTGCCTTACAGGACTCTCAGACCACCATTCCAGAGCACTGTGGATTACAGGTGTCCTCAGGTCACCGTCCAGAGCAGTGTGTGCATTACAAGCCTCCTCAGACTGTTCAGAGCACTGTGTGGAAGGCATTACATAGTTACATAGTAGGTGAGGTTGAATAAAGACAATAGTCCATCCAGTTCAACCTGTGTAGGCGTGTGTGGCTGTAATCATCTCACATACCCCTGAAGGTTCTGATTCTTGAGATGTACGTCTAATAGTCTTTTGAAAGCCACCATACTACCCGCAGAAACCACTTCTTGTGGTAGAGAATTCCACAATCTTGTAACCCTAACAGTAAAGAACCCCCCACGTTGCCTGAGGTTAAAACGCTTCTCCTCTAATCGCATTGTGTGCCCCCGAGTCCTCATGCAATCCCTTCGACTGAACAGCTTTTTTTCTAAGCTGAGATCCCCATTGAGATATTTAAAAATTGCTATCATGTCCCCCCTCAGGCGTCTCTTCTCCAGGGAGAATAAATCAAGCGATTGGAGACGTTCTTCATAATCAAGGTCCTCCAGTCCCCTAATTAGTTTAGATGCCCTTCTCTGTACTCTCTCCAGCTCCAACACATCCCTTCTGACGACTGGCGACCAGAACTGGACAGAATACTCCAGATGCGGTCGGACCAGAGTTTTATAAAGTGGAAGGATTATAGTCTTATCTCTGGAAAACATCCCTTTCTTTATGCATGCTAATATTCTGCTAGCCTTGGTAGCCGCCGCTTGACATTGCAAGCTGTTGCCTAGTCTATCATCAACCAAGACTCCCAGATCCTTCTCCATTTTTGATTCCCCCAAGGGTTCTCCTCCTAACGTGTATTGTGCTTTTATGTTTCTAGTCCCCAAGTGCAAAACCTTACACTTCTCCACGTTAAACCTCATTTGCCAAGTCGTTGCCCACTCCTTTATTTTGTCCAGGTCATTCTGTAGGATATCTGCTTCATGCTGTGCTGTTATTGCCCTGCCTAATTTTGTGTCATCAGCAAAAACTGATATCGAACTACTGATCCCGTCCTCAATGCTGTTTATGAATAAATTGAACAAGGTTGGTCCTAGGACTGAGCCTTGGGGGACCCCGCTTACTACCTCAGACCAGTCTGAGTATGCGCTGTTTATTACCACCCTTTGGATACGTCCTTTTAGCCAGTTCCGTATCCAAGAGCAAACCCTGCTGTCGATACCTGCAGACCCTATTTTATAAATTAAGCGCTTGTGGGGAACTGTATCAAACGCCTTAGCGAAATCTAGGTACACCACATCCACTGGTTTGCCCCTATCTAGCTCACAGCTCACCTCCTCGTAGAATGTTAAGAGATTGGTTTGACAAGAACACCCATTTGTAAACCCGTGCTGGTTACTACTGATGATGCTGTTGTCCTTAGCAAACTCCACGATATAGTCCCTTATCATCCCCTCCAGAAGTTTACATACTACTGATGTCAGACTGACCGGCCTATAATTTCCCGGTATATGCCTCTGACCCTTTTTGAATATCGGAATCACGTTTGCTTTCCTCCACTCCCCTGGTACATCTCCTGTCCTAATACTGTCCGCAAAGATCAGGAACAGTGGTCTGGATATAACCTTACTGAGTTCCTTGAGTACTCTCGGATGTACGCCATCCGGGCCTGGTGATTTGTTTGTGTTAAGTTTGTCCAGCCTTTCCCTGATTTCACCCTCTGTTAGCCATAGTGGCAAGTCCTGTGTATTACTACTAACCATACAGTCATGGTCAGTGTACCCCTCCGTTTCCTGTGTAAATACTGACGAGAAAAAAGCATTCAGTGTCCTCTGTAACCATCCTCCCATCATCGTTAATTATGTGTGCAATATGCTCTGCCCCAGTTTTTTTGATGTTGATATACTTAAAGAATTTCTTTGGTTTTTTTTTTACTATCGTCCGCTATTTGTCTCTCAAAGTCTATTTTAGCCATCTTGATTTCGTGTTTACACTTCTTATTTGCCTCCTTGTATTGGTCGAAAGCCGATACTGTGCCCTCTGATTTATATTTCCTGAAGGCCAATTTTTTTCCCCTAATACGTTTTTTAACGCTACGGTTTAGCCAGCCAGGTTTGGCTTTGTCTCTTCTAAATTTATTTCCCATAGGAATGCACTGCAAGATGCCTTTGCTTAATATGTTCCTAAAGCATTCCCATTTTTCCTCTGTGGTCAGGGATCCCAGGGTCTGATCCCAGTTTACCCTTTCCATCAATGAGTACCATTTTGGAAAGTTTGCCCTTCTGGGTTCTTATGTTCCCCACTTGCCTTGCTATATTGTTATTTACGCTAAATGTGATCATCCTGTGGTCGCTAGAGCCCAGGTTGTCCTGGACTCCTACCTCCGAGATTATGTCTGGGTCATTAGTGATCAATAGATCCAGGACTGCGTTTTCTCTGGTAGGAGAATCCACCAACTGTGACATGTAATTATCCTGTAAGGTTTCCGTGAATAGACGGGCCTTCTGTGAGTGTGTAGTCCCCTCTTCCTAGTCAATGTCGGGATAATTGAAGTCCCCCAATATGATGACTGATCCTAGCTTTGCCACTTTACCCAAAAGTGCTAAAAATTCCAGCTCTACCTCCTCCCCTTGTTTAGGTAGCCTATAGCAAACCCCCACAATTACTTTTCCCTTTTCTCCTTCCCTATGGAGTTCTACCCACACGGATTCTAACTCCATACTCATCCCTTCCGTAATGTCACTCCTCTCTATCACCTTTACATTGTTCTTGACATAGAGACATACCCCTCCCCCTCTTTTTCCTACCCTGTCCTTCCGGTACACCGAATACCCTTGGATATTGGCCAGCCAGTCATGTGAGGGGTCGTACCAAGTCTCCGCTATTCCCACAAGGTCTATGTCCTCCTCATGTACTAACATTTCCAACTCATCCATTTTATTAGCTAGGCTCCTGGCATTAGCATATACCCCTCTTAGTTTTACGGAAGTTAAACGTGATTGGTGGTTATGTTTATTCCTGTTTGGTCTGCGGTTCTCCCGCACAGACCTGCCAATTGACGTTGTGGACCTACTTTTGCTGCTGACCCTACAGCTGCCTTCAGTCCTTTGCTCCCTCCTGACTGCCTCTACTTCTGAGCCCTCCCCCCGTCTCCTAGTTTAAAAGCCCCTCCAACTTGGTGGCCATCTTTCTCCCCAAAAGAGCTGTACCGTCCCCATTAAGGTGCAGCCCATCCTTACTAAAGAGCCGGTAGCCGACTGAGAAGTCAGCCCAGTTCTCCAGGAACCCAAACCCCTCCTTCCTACACCAATTCCTCAGCCACTTGTTAAGTTCCCTAATCTCCTTCTGCCTCTCCTGTGTGGCTCGAGGTACAGGCAGTATTTCAGAGAAAACCACCTTGGAGGTCCTTTTCCTCAATCTATTACCTAAGTCCCTGAAATCGTTCTTTAGGATCCTCCCCCTACCTTTAACTTTGTCATTAGTGCCCACATGCACCATGACCGCTGGGTCATCCCCAGCCCGGCACAATAATCTGTCTGCCAGATCTGCGATGCGCCGAACGCGGGCGCCCGGTAAACAACATACTGTTCGGTTCACGAGATCTTTTTTACAGATTGCCCTCTCTGTCCTCTTGATAATTGAGTCCCCAACTATCACAACCTTTCTAACCTTTCCTGAGTTACGGCCCCCCTTCTTCCTGGAGCCGTCCCTCCCCTGGCAGTTGGGGGAGGGCGCATGCTCCAGCACTGCCACCCCTGAGTTGATATCCCCCTCAACCTGCAACTCGGCAAATATGTTAGGGTGTACCAACTCAGGACTGGCCTCCCTGACACTCCTCCCACTAACATTCCTAACGGTCACCCAGCTGCGTACCTCTGCTGCTTGCGTCTCCTCTATTCCTCCCTCCTCTATGCTGGCCCCTGCCAGCGCCTGATGGGTAATGTCCAAGCTCCTTTCCAGGTTGTAGATGCCACGCAGTCTTACCACTGTGTTCTCTAGATCCACGATGTGGGCTTCCAGAGCAACAAGTCGCTCACATCTTGCACAGCAGTATTCGCCCTCGATTGGTTCATCAAGAAACTCATACATGGTGCAAGAAGTGCACTGAGTGGCATCCCCAATCCTGTCGGACATTATTACCCACTACTCTATGGGGATAATATTAACGACCTGCTCTTCCTTACCTACACTACCACTTACTCCCCTGGTACAAAACCTGGGGTACTCACCAGTCGCTAATATACTAACCAGTCACTAAGATACTTACCAGTCGCAAAGATACAACAGACGCAAAGATACTCACCAGTTGCAAGATACTCACCAGTCGCAGAGATACTCACCAGTCGCAAGATACTCTCCAGTCGCAGCTACTCACCAGTCGCAGATACTCACCAGTCGCAGATACTCACCAGATACTCCCCAGTCGTAAAGATACTCACCAGACGCAAGATGCTCACCAGTCGCAAATATCCTCACCAGTCGCAAGGATACTCACCTGTCCAAAGATCTTCACCAGTCGGTCGGTCACAGAACACTGTCAGTCAGTCGCAGAGCACAGTCAGTCAGTCGCAGAGCACAGTCAGACAGTCGCAGAGCAGTCAGACAGTCGCAGAGCAGTCAGACACAGCGCAGTCAGTTGTCAGTTAGTCGCAGAGCGGTCAGTCGGTCGCAGATCGGTCAGTCGGTCACAGAGCAGTCAGTCGGTCGCAGAGCAGTCGCGGAGTAGTTTTAAGCAGATAGCAGCCCCTTAGCAACCTGTATTGCTAGTAGTGTTGTGCTTTTAGTCCCCCCACCAGCTGATCAGTTGTTCAGTTGTTACCTTACGTCCCCGGTCAGGTCCTATCAGGTCCTTGTCCTTGCCGTCGCCGTTGCTGTTGGTTCACCGAGCCCAGTCACACAGCTCTCTCTATTCCCTGCCTTGCTTGCAGCTGCTGCTGCTGCCTCACACACTGGGGACGGTCCCCTCCTCTCCTCCTCCCAGGAACACTCTCCTCAGTATCGTGCGGTGTCCGTCCGCCGCCGCCGCTACCACCGCTCTCTGCCCTCTCTGTCCCGGTCCCTGGGGTCCTCTGCACCCGCGCCCGGCTTCCGGTATCCTACTCACGTCCCTGCTGCTGTCGCTCCCTCCTTCTGGCCGTCCGCCGCCGCTGCTCAGTCACAAGATACCGGTTCCCACGCTCCCGCTCTGGTCTTCCGCAGCTCCACTTCCTCCTCGCCCACACACAGCACAGCACCCGGCTCAGCACAGCGCACGGCTCCCTCGCCGCACGTCCGCACATACACACACAGCACAGCTTCTGGCACAGCTTCCGGCTTCTCTCTCAGCACAGCTTCCGGTTCCGGTTTCCCTTACAGGCCTCCTCCTCGGACTATCCATGTCCAGAGCACTGTGTGCATTACAGCCCTCCTCAGATTACTGTCCAGAGCACTATGCAGCACTATAGGTCCCCTCAGACCACTGTCCATAGCACTGTGTGCATTACAGGCCTCCTCAGACCACTGTCCAGAGCACTGTGCAGCATTACAAGCCTCCTCAGAGCACTGTGGACAGTAGTCTGAGGAGGCCTGTAATACACACAGTGCTCTGGACAGTGGTCTGAGGGGACCTGTAATGCTGCACAGTGCTCTGGACAGTAGTCTGAGGAGGCCTGTAATACACAGAGCACTGTGCAGCATTACAGGTCCCCTTAGACCACTGTCCAGAGCACTGTGTGCATTACATGCCTCCTCAAACCACTGTCCTGAGCACTGTGCAGCATTACAAGCCTCCGCAGAGCACTGTGTACATTACAGGCCTCCTCAGAACACTGTCCAGAGTACTGTGTGCATTACAGGCCTCCTCAGACCACTGTCCAGAGCACTGTGTGCATTACAGGTCTACCAAGTTCCCCCTAATTCAACCCTACAGATACAGATTCAGAAAACCTCCAGTGATGGGCCAAGTCAAGCCTGTGCACCACAGCTTACTATCTGCACTGCTCTTTTAAGTGCTTCAAAATACAAAATTGACTCTAAGAAACAACAGGCCACTGAGACCAGTGGGGAGGCCATGGCGAAATGGATTGTACGCACTGGATTACCAGTCAGACTGGTCCGCTGGTCTGCGTTGCCTGTTGGGGAAGATCCTCTGCCTGGGGCTTCTGCAGCATTTGGAAAGAAACCATAAGACTGGCTGCTATATGTGGATGGTGCTTCTTCCACTTCCTGTAATTTTTCAATATTCTCCCCTTACACATCATCTTCAGAATCAGACAGATCCTCATCTTGTGTGTAGGGCAATGTGGACTTTCTTATGGCACGGGTGTAGTGTATAAAATGTAGTGTATTAACACAGACCAGGCTGTACAGGTTGCTTCTTTATTCACTGCACATCAGCATGCAACTAACTTCAGCCACACCCAGCTCCCAGACATATACATAATTGTAACATTTTGCAGACAGCAACTTAACCCGTTGCTTACCATACTACATTCCCTCCTCTCTTTGAATAAAATATAACATGCACAACATATTAATAAGATTAACAAAATGCATGGATGAACAACTAAAAATTTAAACTATAAACTCCTGACTATACACATAGTCCTTAAGGTAGGCCGGTGGATTTGTTGCTCGTTTTTCTCTTGGCCATTCCGATGTGGATGGTTGTGGATTGAAGTCTGGATCACTGGCAGTATCATCACTACTCTTTGCCTGTTCGCCATCTTCCGATACTTGACCTTCTGACTCAATAAATTTCTTCACAAATGAGGAATTACGCACTTTTGTGTGTCCATCTAAATCCTCTAAAACCACTTGAGTACCTCTTTTCTCCTTTACAACATAAGGCTCAGGTTCAAAGGACGGAGCCAGTTTGTTAAACTGATCATTTTGAAGCAACACCTTATCACCCTGTTGAAGGCCACTAGGTTGACAATGGCGGCGGTGGTTTGCATACTGTTCAGCCCGGATCTTCCTTTCCTCATCAATATGCCGAAAAGGTTTCTGACTCGTAGGAGGACCCCCAATGTCTGGCAATTTTGTCCTGAATTTGTGACCACAAAGAAGTTCCGCAGGACTAACGCCAGTGACAGTATGCGGAGTTGTGCGATAAGCCAAAAGAAAACGCCACAGTTCCTTTTTCCAGTCTCTTCTCTCAAAATGAGCAATCCGCAAAGCTTTCAGCAAGGTTCGATTCTGGCGTTCCACTTCCCCATTAGCCTGTGGCCAGTGTGGAGTTGTACGATGATGTTCAATAGCATTTGATTTCAGATAATCCTGAAATTCCTGAGAAGTAAATTGGGCACCATTATCACTCACAATCCGTTTAGGCAACCCATGAGATGCAAAAATGCTCTCCAACCCCTCAATTACAGTTGATGATGTAGCTTTAGTGAGAACTACCACCTCTTGCCACCTTGAATAATAGTCCACAACAACTAAAAGATGGTGTCCAGATGGAATGTCGCACAGATCAATGGCTAAATCTTCCCATGGTCCCTCAGGTAGAACAGTGTGAGTTACTGGTTCTGGTTTAGGTTTGCTGCCCACCAACTGACATGCTCGACATGAAGAAACCAAACGTTCCACATCCTTGTCAATTCCTGGCCACCAGACTTTCTCACGTAATCTTTGTTTGGTGCGTACAATGCCTTGATGGCCCTCATGGGCTAAATGTAATGTACGTTTCCGTAAGTCTTTAGGCATCACAATACGATTGCCACGTAGAACTAGTTGTCCTGCAATACTCAGCTCTTGTTTGATTCTGTGATAGCTTGGGTCACAATCCACCCAAACCCCTTGTCTTACACATTTTCTCAACCGAGCTATTTCCGGATCCACGGATGACAATTCTTCAACCTCCCGCGGTGTCAATGCCTGAGGCATGGCGTTAGTAGCCACAAAACGAATGTACTCTTCTGCCAGGTTATGAACAGGTGCAGAAGACTGAGGCAATCTGGAAAGTGCATCTGCCGCATTAGTCGGTCCAGGTCTGTACCGCACTGTAAAGCGATATGGTAACAATCTGAGAACCCATCTCTCAATTCTGGCGGATGGTTTTGAGCGTGGCGAATATATCACTTCCAGAGGCTTGTGGTCTGTGATGATTTCAAAATCAAGGCCGTAGAGATAGGTGTGAAACCTTTCACATCCCCAAACAACAGCCAAAGCTTCTTTCTCGGTCTGAGAATAACATCTCTCTACATCAGTGAGGGATCTGCTTGCATACTGAATAGGCCTGTAATCGCCTGTGCATTGTCTCTGAACCAAGATGGCGCCTAGATGGCTAGCATCGACAATAACTTGGGTGTGTGCAGTAGGATTGAAATAAGCCAAAGTTGTGGCGCAAGTCAGCCGTCTCTTAAGTTCATCAAATGCACCTTGTTCCAAAAAGCCCCACTTCCAAGGGACTGCTTTGCGTGTCAACACTCTCAAAGGTTCACTGACAGTCGCCATATCTGGAATAAACTTGGCACAGTAATTCACTAGCCCAAGAAAACTGCGTACTTCTGCAGGGTTTTCAGGATTTCTGGCATCAGACACAGCTTTAATTTTACAGTCCTCCGGACCAATGCCCCTGTCAGACAGCACATGGCCCATAAAAGTCATTTTATTCATTTGAAATGTGCACTTCTTCTCATTTAATGTTAACCCTTTCTCCTTCAAGCGATTTAGCACTGCACGGAGACGTTCATCGTGCTCCTGTGTGTTTGTTCCCCACACAATTATATCATCAGAAATGTTATGCGTGCCTTCACACCCATGTAGCACTTGCTGAATCACATGTTGATAGGCCTCCGGTGCGGACGATACGCCAAACATCAACCTCTTGTATCTAAAAAGACCTTTATGGCTTGCAAATGTAGTGATGACTCTAGATGCTGGGGTCAATTCAATCTGATGATAACCCCATTTCAAATCCAGTTTACTGAAGACACTTGCCCCATTCATTGCATGTAGAACATCTTCAATAGTGGGAATTGGATGTCTCTCTCTCTGCACAGCTTGGTTAGCACATCTCATGTCCACACAAATCCGAATATCTGTGCCCTTTGGTACAACAACTAACGGCGATACCCACGGAGTGGGCCCTTCCACAGGTTCAATAATGTCAAGGTCTAGCAGCTCTGCCAGTTTGTGCTCAACAGGTGATCTCAGGCTATAAGGAAGTCTGCGTACTGGCTGTGCAATAGGCTTTACATGTGGATCAATGTGAAGCTCCAACTGAAAATCCTTTAATTTTCCAAACCCAGAGAAGCAATCTTTAAATTCCTCTTTCAATGCAGAAATAGCAGGAGACACCATATCACTCTTGCGCTGCCTACATCACGGCCAATCTGTAACACCTCTAGTGCCATTGCGGTTTGACGACCAAGCAGAGGCGACCCTGTGCCATCTACAACATAGAATTCGGTCTGCAATGGAGGACCAGTCTCATGTGTTTGAACAGAGGTATAAAATTTGCCTTTAAGTTGCAGTGGTGTACTGGAGCCATAAGTATAAATCTGTTTAGTGGTGTTACACAATTTAAGGTGATTTTCTCTGCCATTAAGACTGTGCCAAGAAGCCAAGTCCATAACATTGCATGTAGCTCCAGAGTCAATCAACACTGACACATCTGTATTTCCAATCTTAATGGTTAATGTCCCGGCTTGCAGAGAACACAGGGAGAATATAAATTCACAGTCAGGAGCACTCTCTTTATCCTCAGCTATAACATTTACTTGTGCAGATGGTCCTTTGGTTTTGTTATCTCTGGTTGTACTTCTACACACAGCTGCAAAATGACCTGTCTTTCCACAAGCATAGCACATTTTATTCTGTACCACAGTGCAGTCCTGACTTGTGTGTCCCTCCCTGCCACATTTACTGCAGGTGATATGTAAAGTCCTCTTTGGAAAACTCTCTTTCCTACTCCAGATATTCCTATTATTATAGGTAGGTTTGGAGACCGTATTGACAGATGCAGTGTTCTTGGTTTCAATATGCAGAGCCTGGAGCTCAGACAGTTCAATGGCTCTTGCAATCTCCTGCAGACTAGTAAGTGTGAGACTAGGTTCTCTCAATAATCTCCTCCTGAGGTGCACAGATGTGCATTTCTCTATGACCTGATCTCTGATTATCTCCTCAGTTACAGTCCCAAAATCACAAGACTTTGCCAGATATTTCAGCCTAGTCACATAACTGTCTGTGGTTTCTCCCAGTTCTTGCACAGCCTGTCTAAACTTATATCTTTCATAGGGAATATTTTTCTTTGGCTCAAAGTACTCACTCAGTCTATTCATGGCTGTCTCATAGTCTGAATCTTCCCCTGTTGCTCCCAGGGTTTCAAAAATGTCCTGAACTTGAGGTCCAGCTAGATGCAGCAGCATGGCTCTCTTCTGAGCAGGTGCAGTCACTCCTGTGGCTATAACAGAGCTGAAATCCCTTCTTCCACTTGTCCCAGCGCTGTGAGAGACTAGTGTGGTCTCCAGACACATCAAACGGTCCGATAGCCGGTAAATCCAGAAAGCTAGCCATCCTTGTCGCCAAAATGTAGTGTATTAACACAGACCAGGCTGTACAGGTTGCTTCTTTATTCACTGCACATCAGCATGCAACTAACTTCAGCCACACCCAGCTCCCAGACATATACATAATTGTAACATTTTGCAGACAGCAACTTAACCCGTTGCTTACCATACTACAACGGGCATACTCCTCCACTTTCTTAAGCAGCTCCTGAATATTATCATCCACCACATCAACAAGAGTTTCCACAGACAGTAGGGTTGACAAAACAAGCAGCTGCTACAAGTGGCAAGAAGATGGAGGTGAAGAAGATGTAGGTGGTCGGGGACGAAATAAGCATTAGGATGTCATCGTCAAAAAAGTGTGCAACCTGTCGCCGCAAGGTATCCCCCCCAATACCCCCCGTGTTGTGCCGAATTTTAATGGCTAGGGGTTCTAATGCCAAAATGAATAGAATGGGGGGCAGGAGGCAACCTTGCCAGGAAAAAAAAAAGGATTTATTACAGAAATGTTGACTTACTGAAAAGTATGTCCATGTATAGTATAGTATGCACTTAATACTTGATCAGGGCTCCTTTTGCATGAATTACTGCATCAATGTGGCGTGGCATAGAGGCAATTAACCTGTGGTACTGCTGAGGCGTTATGGAAGCCCAGGCTGTTTTGATAGCAGCCTTCAGCTCTTCTGCATTGTTGGGTCTTGTATCTCTCATCTTCCTCTTGACAATACCCCACTGTGCTTGATTGGCCAGAAAACTGGCCTGACCAAAACCCCATAGAGAATATGTGGGGTATTGCAGGGCTCGACGAACCCCTGGTCGCATTGGCAACTAGAATTAGTGACCTGGCACCTGAGCTACACTGCGGCAGGTGTCCTCTCCACATGCGGCCCTTGCCTGCGGGTGTGCGGACTAAGATGCCGCAACAGCTTGGATATTGAGGCTGCGGCTTTGCGGCCTACTGGAGCGAGATGTTTACATTGGTGAACAGGCACCCTCTTGTGGTGGCCGGGGCTGCAAAAAGTAGTCACTGGCGCCGCTGAGGGTTTCCCCTGCCTGCTCTCACTGCCTGCCCATCTCTTTCCAAAGAGAAGAGTTCGAAGGTGTTGCGGTCTTGATCTGGCACCCTGTCCATACCAGTGAGTGGACAGGGAGTGTGAAGCAGCTGGTTGGAATGACCTCAGTTCCATTTACAACCTCACAAAGATGGAAAAAGTTTTTTATTATTATTTTTTTAATTTTCATGAAAATTAATTTTTTTCTTATTTTTCCTTCTCTCCTGTCATGCCACACAGGCGAAGGCCCCTTTCCCATGGGATGTCGGATCAGGTCAGGTTTTTCAGGCGGACCTGATCGGACCCTTCAGTCTCCTCTATGGAGCAGCGGATGTCCGCTGACAACCGCCGCCATCCAATCCTGTCAGCCAAAAATAGACGGATGGTGGTCCTTTTTTCCATCCCTCCGTTGGATTAAATCAGATGGCATCGGATGGAAATGGACAGGCAGTCCATTTTCATCCGATTGCCCCAGAGGAGAGCGGGACTGTGTTACTGTTCGCTCTGCATAGCAGAGTGGACAGGACCTGTCATCCGCCTGCTCAGCTGGGATTAGCGGAGAAATCCCCACTGAGCAAGCAGATTCCGTTTAGCAGGGGTGCCCGTATGAAAGGGGCCTAAGGTGATAGGAGTTACTGGATCTCCTATCGCCTCCAACTTGCTGCACTGTTCTTCCCTAGTGAGCTACTGCCCATCACACCATCAAGCCAAGTACACACGGGCCGAATGCCAGGCAACATCAGCCGGTTCAATAAAAATTGGCCGCCAATCGGCCCATGTGTATGGCAGCCAGTCCGACAGAAGCCGGCCATTCGGCAACAGGCGAAAGAACACTGGCTCCTAACTTTTTTAGCTGGCTCGTAGATTCCAAGGAAATTTGTCAAGCCCTGGGATATTGTCAAGAGGAAGATGAGAGACACCAGACCCAACAATGCAGACGAGCTGAAGGCCACTATCAAAGCAACCTGGGCTTCCATAACGCCTCAGCATTGCCACAGGCTGATCGCCTCCATGCCACGTGCATTGATGCAGTAGTTCATGCAAAAGGAGTCCCGACCATTCAGTGCATACTATACTGTACATGGACATACTTTTCAGTAAGCTACCATTTATTAAACTACTATCAACTGTATTAAAAATCTTTTTTTTTGATGGTCTTATGTAATCTACTTTTCTGAGATACTGAGATACTGAATTTTGGGTTTTCACTAGCTGTAAGCCATAATCATCAAAATGAAAAGAAAGAAATGCTTGAAATATATCACTCTGTGTGTAACGCATCTATATAAAATATTAGGGGTTCACTTCTTTTATTAAATTACTGACATAAATTAACTTTGATGATATTTTATTTTATGAGATGTACCTGTATGTGTTCAGGTATATTTTGTTCAATCAACCACAGAAAAGGAGCATGCACTTACAGCAAGAAATGGAGCTGTGACTCAAGAAAGCAAATCTGTGTCTGTGTAGTTTGTTCAAAACCTTACCATAAATAATAACATATTAGTTTATTTTTGTCCACTCCAGGAATGTATAATGAGTTTTGAGATTCTAGAGAAATTCTTAAATAATGCATTATAATTCATCTAAAGACATTCGATTTTAGTCGACTAAAATGTACAGGAGATATTAGTCGACAAATTATGACTACGGGTAACTAAAATAATTGCAGATGACTAAAATGCGACTAACACTAAAATGGCATTTTAGTCAAAACGACTATGACTAAAACTAAATTGCAATTTGCTGCCCAGAATTTATACTGCCTCGGTTTTTTCTTTCCGTTATGTAGTTACTGCTGGGACTTATGGGTCCACGTGGCCCATACACTACCACTGTTTTGTGACTTTAGTTCTCCAGTTGTTTTTTTACCCTTTTTGGCACAGTTTTGCAGTTCAATAAGTCAGGGGTTTATAACGGTTGAAATATCTCCTAAAGTTCTCTGATTATATTGAATTTTGGCTTTGGCCTGGCCAGGGTGTCATTCTCCCTCAATTGAGCCACTATCTTGCTTATGCAGGCTTTTGGCCCACTCATTGCCCCTTGCTGTTTTTTGGTGCAACCTTTTTGCCCTAACCTGGGGCAGACCCTAGTCCCTTGGTTACCGTTTACTGTATGTACATGTTTCTTTACTCTTTATTTTGTTTCTACTAATCTTTGCTTTCTGCCTTCTTGGAGACCTAGGATCCAGCCTTCTTCGTGCATGACCATCAACAAGGCAATTCTCGAGTGTGGTGTTTCTGGGATGGGGTGAGTAGTGCATTGTGTTGTGGAGATTGTGTTCTGGAAGAAATGAGTACACCAAACAGCTTGTTGATCCCCTCTATGGTGGTCATGTATAATGCTTAAGGTGTCAATTCTCCTGTAAAACGCCGTAAAGCGTTTCAATAGCAGACATCCTCCTGTTACCGGAAATGCACTCCTCCCATTCATACAGACCATCCATAGGTGTGCGCAGCCTATTGCATTAGGGTGTGCACTGCAAAGCTCAATCACACGGTAGCGATCCCCCACTGTGTTCATTCAGAAAGGGAGAGGGCCGGTAAATTACATATACTTATTCTAAAACATCCCCCTGTGTGCCCACAGCAGCAGCCAGTGGGAGTGAAGAGGAGGAAGCTGGCAGCATTGTGGGGGGGGGGCAGGGCAATAGGGGGAATCTGCTCTGCACAGGGTGATTAGGGTGTGCCTGGGCACACCTTGCACACCCTGTGTGCACGCCTATGAGACCATCTTTTTTATATAAAAGATGCCAGGTACTTTTTTACTTTAAAGATACCTCATATTTTTTTTTTTTAATGAATGTCCTGGATAAAACCAGGGGGGTAGCTATCTGCTTCACTTAACGCATATTTTACCCTGCTTCGGGAAATTCTGGATCCAGATTCCTCTTCGTGAAGGGCTTAGTGGGGGAACAGCTCTGTACTTTTTCGGATTATGCCTTTTGCATACTTTGGCTCTTCACCTGGAGGGACAGATTTGTTGGGGAGACACTAAACTTGATTTGAGTTTAGACAAATCTAACCCCTCATGTGCTGTTCTTAAAGGGTCCTCTAAAGCTGGCACATGTGTGGCTAAATTGGTCAATAGCTTTAATTTAGTTGACGCGTGGTGGGAATCCACTGTTGCTGGCTTACATTGGTCTGATGAAACTGTGATTGCTGTGGTGAAGTTTAGTAACACTGTTGCTGGTTGCACTGGTCTGTTGACACTGCTACTGGTGTGGCAGCAATCAGGAACTCTCTTGCTGGCTGCACTAGCTTGGGTTACCATCACAGGTGTGTCAGCGATCAGTAACACTGTTGCAGGCTGCACCAGTCTGGTGACACTGGGACTGGTGTGTTGGCATTTAGGAACAATGTTGCTGGCAGCACTGGCAGTAGCTAGACTGGCACTGGCGTGGTGGTAGTCAGGAACACTGTTGCTGGCATACTTTGGTCTCCTGGCTCTGGGACTCATGTGGCAGCGATCAGGGACACTGTTGCTTGCTGCACTCGCTGTGCTTACCTTGGCAATGATATGGCAGCAATCAGGAACACTGTTGCTGGCTTACATTGGTCTGATGAAACTGTGATTGCTGTGGTGGTGTTTAGGAACACTGTTGCTGGTTGCACTGGTCTGTTGACACTGGGACTGGTGTGGCAGCAATCAGGAACACTCTTGCTGGCTGCACCAGTCTGGTGACCCTGGGGCTTGTGAGATGGTGACTAGGAACACTGTTACTGGCTTACACTAGTCTAGTAACATTGCAGTGATTTCCCTTCACTTACTGTCCTATAGCCAAACAGGAAGTGAGAGGAAATCCTTAAAAACTAAAGGAATTTCTTGGGGACCCCCAGGCCTTCAGAGCTAGTGTCCCCATTGGAAAATGTCCCCTAATTTGAGATTTCTTTTACTTTCAGTGATAATGGTAGGCAAGACAAATAGGATGAACCTCCCCAATGGGGGAACAGACAGCAATAAAAAAATGACAGGCATTCTAATCCTTATCCACTTTATCCAAAACGAAAAAAAAAAGTTTTGCCTTTAGTTTCACTTTAAATCAGCATAAATTAGAACCATTCACATTGATTGTATCTTACATATGAATAATCATAAAGTGATATTAAAGTCTTTTTTTTTTTCGTTTAACAATAACAAGCATGTCATACTTACCTGCTCTGTGCAGTGGTTTTGCACAGAGCATCCCAGATCCTCCTCTTCTCAGGTCCCCCGCCAGTGCTCCTGGACCCTCCCTTCTGCAGAGTGCCCCCACAGCAAGCAGCTTGCTATGGGGGCACCCAAGCCGAGCCACTGCTCTGTGTGTCCATTCAGACACAGAGCTCATTGGCTCAGTGACTTTGATTAACAGCAGTGGGCACCAATGTGTGTCTCAGCCAATCAGGAGGGAGCAGCTAAGTCTCTTAACCACTTAAGCCCCGGAAGATTTTACCCCCTTCCTGACCAGGGGGTATTTTGCGATTCGGCACTGCGTGACTTTAACGGACAATTGCGCGGTCGTGCGACGCTGTATCTAAACGAATTTGGCGTCCTTTTTTTCCCACAAACAGAGCTTTCTTTTGGTGGTATTTGATCACCTGTGCGATTTTTTGATCATGCGCTATAAACAAAAAAAGAACGTAAATTTTGCAAAAATAACAATATTTTTCACATTTTTTATATGAAATCCCCCCCCCCAAAAAAATGTAAAAATCAAAACTTTTTAACATTTTCTGCCAATTTGTTTTATGGTACCTATGTTTGGTAAAAAAAAAAAAATCGCAAAAAAGCGTATTTTGATTGGTTTGCGCAAAAGTTATCGTGTTTACTAACAAAGGGAAAGATTTTTGTCATTTTTGTTTTTTTTTTTAACGCTTAATGGCGGCGATCTGCGATTTTTTTTGCGGTACTGCGACATTGCGGTGGACAGATCGGACCCTTGACTGACATTTTTGACACTTTTGGGGTTACCAGTGACATTTCTACAGTAATCATTGCTATACATATGCACTGTTACTGTAAAAATACACTGGCAGTGAAGGGGTTAACTTTTTTTGAAAGGGAGGGGCTATGTGTGTCCCTAGGGGCGTGCTTTCTACTGTGATTGGCTGTTGCTTCAGATGTATGAACGGTGATCAACGGTTCTACATAGTAGAACCGTATGATCATCATTCATACACAGGGGAGAATGACAGGCAGCTTGTTTACACAAGCCGCCTGACTTTCTCCCTCTCCCCCGCCGATCGCAGAGTGACCGGCGGACATCGAGTCCGCCGGTCACACGCGCGGGGGGGTCCGTGACCACGCGGGAGCGCGCCTTCGGGGGCGCGCGCTCGCTCCCTAGACCCTCACAAGCAAGCGACGTAGATCTACGTCAGTTTGCCTGTGAGGGGCTGACCGCCAACGTAGATAGTCGTGCGGCGGTCGGCAAGTGGTTAAGCAACATCGCTGGATCGAGATGAGGCTCATGTAAGTATTAGGGGGCTGAGAGGGGGCTTCTGCACACAGGTTTAGAATGCATTAAGATAAAAAAAAACCTTGAGCCTTTAAAACCACTTTAACCCCTTCTGGACTAGAAGGTTTTACCCCCTTAATGACCAGGCCTTTTTTTGCGATACGGCACAGCGTTACTTTAACTGACAATTGCGTGGTCGCGTGACGCTGTACCCAGATAAAATGTATGTCCTTTTTTCCCGCAAATAGAGCTTTTTGGTGGTATTTGATTACCTGATCAATTTTTGTGCTATAAAACAAAAAAAGGAGCGACAATTCTGAAAAAAAAAAAAAAAAAAAAAAAAACAATATTTTTTACTTTCTGCTATACAACGATCCCAAGAAAAAAAAATAAAAAAATCAAATTTTTTCATCATTTTAGGCCAATATGTGTTCTGCTACATATTTCTGGTAAAAAAAAAACCCAATAAGTGTATATTGATTGGTTTGCACAAAATTTACCACGTCTACAAACTAGGGGAAAGATTTATGTCATATTTATTTTTACTAGTAATGGAGGCGATCAGTGATTTTTAGCGGGACTGCGACATTGCGGCGGACAGGTTGGACACCTAACTGACATTTTTGACACTTTTGGGGGGACATTACTACAGTAATCAGTGCAAAAAATCAGCACTGTTACTGCACTAATGACACTGGCAGGGAAGGGGTTAACACCAGGAGCAACCAAAGGGTTAAATGTGTCCCTAGGGGTGCTTTCTAACTGTGCTGGGGATGGGCTTGCTTAATGAACACAGAGACCTAGGAGGAACGCAGGATCCCTGTGTTCATTACTGACAGAACAACGGTCTGCCGTGTTTACAACAGCAGACCGCTGTTCTGTCTCCACGGGGAGCGATCGCGGGTGCTTGGCGGACATCACGTGCCCCCACTAGCAGTCCTGCGAAGCGACGTACAGGTCCGTCGTTTTGCAGGACAGAGCCATCCTGCTGCAGTAAAACTACGGCGGCTGGTCGCCAAGTAGTTAAGTGTCTGTTTAGGCAACAAGGACAGGACAGAACTTGGTCAAAAAGTCTCAGAAGGTTACTTGCCCCCACAGGGGTAGTTATTGTGGTCTTTAAAACCCATTGCGTAGATTTCCTCTCACTTCCCTTCAGGACAGGAAATAATAAAAAAATATCTCCAATGGGGACACTTACTGCAACAAAACACTTATTTTACGGTAAAATGTGAAAGGAAATCATTTATCAGATGTCAGATTATAGAGGTCAGCTGTCTGTATGTTCCTGTCGCTGTCACAGGGACAGGTAAGGGGAAATTTCCCCAAAAGGGTCATAGACAGTAATCAAAGCTTGACAGAATACTCTCAAGACTTTTCAGGGCATAGTCAAAGTACAGGTTTACTTTAATACTCCTAAAGAGGTGTATATTCCTTAATATGTGTGACAATTAAATCTCATTCACTGAGTTCAAATGCAAAAAAATAGTCTAAGCCTAATATTCTGCATCACACAAGACTAATTCAAACTGGATGCTACGAACAATGGTAGATTTGTCACTTACTGGCTGTACTGAATATTTAGAAAAGCATATAGATCGGACAGAGTGATTTCTCGGTGATCAGGTATTGCATCAGCTGGGGGGTTAGCCTACAAAATTACAAAAATAATTATGGTTTGTCACAAACTCTCTAAAGAGGTTTCAATCACAAAGAAAATCTGCTTTGTTTTTAAATCCTTAGATGTATTTAGACTACTGATTGCTCCATATACAGAACATGTACATAAAAGGAATGTCACACTGTGACAAGTCCCATTAACACTATGTACAGTTATCTGTGTTTTTCCGTACAGAAAAATGCAGGTAACTACAATGACACATAGAAAACAATAGTTCACACCAGAATGCTGTGTTTCTCTACATTGCAGATCTGTACAATTTTATGCCACATATTTGCATTATATTGCACAGAAATGCATGTAAAAATGTCAAAATACACCACAACGCACCTTTCCCCTACATGCCTTTGAAAATAAATTATTTTCTGACGCCAACATGGCAGCATACATGTGATTAAAGTAGCTCTGCCCCTATATCCACCCACAGGACCTGTTTAGTCTATCTGACTAAGAGCAACCTCCCCCATTATCCTTTTTGTCCTCAAGATATACCCTCCACAAGACCATGATGTTGCGATAAGTCCCTACCTGCGGACTCTGTCATGGCCATCTGGGTTCAGCCTCTCCCAGGCGCAGTACCACATCTTAGGTTGCTAAACTGACCAACAAGGTACCAAGCCCCTTCTGGTGGTATTGGGGTATGCAGAGTTCTCTAACTAGAGACATCAGAACCTCATATGGTGCACCTGAGCTGGTGTTTGGTTACTGAAGTCTATGCTGCATGTAGTTCTCTGCACACCTGAGCTGGTGTTTGGTTACTGAAGTCTATGCTGCATGTGTTTCTCTGTACAACCGAGCTGGTGTTTGGTTGCTGGAGTCCATGCTGCATGACTGTTTGCATCATCAGAGAGCAGTCCTCATTAAAACTTCGCTTGAGAGGCAGTGTCCTTCGATAATTTCAAGGGACAGAGTATAAGATCTGCAAGCACTTGGGGCTACAGAGTCCTACATCTTACTCCTAACTGGCAAGTTGGGGCCTACGCCCCTCAAGCATTTTTGTGCCCATGATGGCTTCCGTTTTCATCTTGAAAGCAAAGTGGTGGTTCCATCCTTTTCATCAGAGAAAGTACCTAACATATCAAGTGTCTAAAATGCTTACCTTCAAGCAGAGGTGGGGGACTCGAGTCACATGACTTGACTTAAGTCAGACTTAAGTCACCAGTTTGAGGACTTGAGATTTGCTTGACTAAAATTAATAAAAGACTCGACTTGACTTTGACTTGGTATTCATGACTTGAGACTTGACTTTGACTTGAGACATATGACTCAAAATGACTTTACTTTAAGTTATTAAATATTTGCATTTTCTCAAGATGTGTTAAAGCTAAATTAATGTGCCTGTTATATTTCTGACACCACAATCACTTAAAACACCTCAATGTGTTCTGATTTTTAGGACACTGTCTGTTTAACAATGGAAATACTTAACATGCTTTTAGTGACTGTGTGTCAACTTCTCACGTACCTGACTGATGAGCCCGATAGTGCAGAGGAAGGCCTCCCTTACGTATCTGACTCGCGGCCCCTGGTAGAGCAGACAGGTGGCACGGGAGAGCAGAAGGGTATGAGGGCCTGGCGGGTCAGCTGTTGGACGGGTAGCTCCAAGGTCCCAGATGCTTGAAGAGGAGACAACCAGCAGGTAGGAGGATTCCAACAGCAGGCAGGCAGAAGGACGGAACACCCGAGTCCACACTCACTCTGGGAGTTCACAGGCAAACGGATCAGTTCACAGGCCGGGTCAACAACAGGCGGGCAGCGTGGAATCCAAAGGAGCATGCAGGTACAAGGTCAGAGGGGAGCCGAGGTCAGGTGCAGGCAGAAAGCAAGGGAAGTCCAAAGTCAAGCCGGGTCGTACAGGAGATCAATCACAGAAGCAGGTAAACAGGAGCAGGGGTCACAGGAAGCTGCGGATCAGACAGCAAGGAAATAATGCTGCTGCAGAGTTTAAATAGAGCAGCCTGTTGCCAATCACTGCAATTAGGCTGCAGACTCTACACTAAGTTAACCCCTTAGGTAGCAGACCCATGACATTGCCCCCCCCTAAAGGGCAGCCTCCGGATGCCCAATTGAGCCAACTTCTCGGCATGGGATCTCTTGAAGGATTGCATTAGTTCCTTAGCATGAATATTGCTTTCAGGCTCCCAAGAGTTATCTTCCGGTCCATACCCCTTCCATTTAATTAGGTACTGAACCTGATTGTACCTCCTTCTACAATCCAAGATTGTTTCCACCTCAAATTCCTCCTCACCATTGACTATTACAGGCTCTGGTGGACCAGTATTTCGTTCAGGAAAAGGATTCGGAACCACAGGTTTCAACAGAGTCACATGGAAGACGGGGTGAACTTTAAGTGAATCGGGTAATTCCAGCTCATAGGCTACATCATTGATCTTCCTCTTAACAGGGAAGGGACCCAAAAGCTTAGGGCCCAATTTTTTGGAGGGGCAAGCCATTTTCAAGTTTACTGTAGACAACCATACCTGGTTGCCAGGTTCCAGAATTAGTTCTCCTCGCTTCTTCCTGTCAAAGATCTTTTTATTATACTCCTGTGTCTTGGCCATAGTCTCTTGTAAAAGTTTGTTGTTTTCAGAGAAGAAATTCATTGTTTCAGAGACTGCAGGGATTGAGCATTCAGGTATAATACTAGGCAGGAAGGATGGGTGAAAGCCGTAATTAGCAAAAAACGGAGTTTGTTTGATGGCAGAATGGAAAGAGTTATTGTAAGCAAACTCAGCAATGGGGAGTAAAGAGACCCAGTCATCTTGGGAGAAGGAAGAGAAGCAACGGAGGTACTGCTCAAGGGTCTGATTGGTTCTTTCTGTTTGTCCGTTCGTCTGAGGGTGGTATGCGGAGGAAAAAGCCAATTCAATCTCTAGAGAACCACACAGAGCTTTCCAGAACCTGGAGGTGAACTGGACACCCCGGTCGGACACGATGTTGGCTGGAACACCATGGAGCCTTACAATTTCTTTGACGAAAATTTTTGCAGTTTCCACAGCCGAGGGTGTACCTTTCATGGGCAAAAAAATGGGCCATTTTGGACAGTCTGTCCACCACCACGAAGATGGTAGAAAAACCCTCTGCTGGGGGGAGTTCCACAATGAAGTCCATTGAGATCATTTTCCAGGGTCTCTCTGGGACGGGCAATGGCTTCAGTAAACCCCAGGCCTTTACCCTGCTGTTCTTGCTTCGGGAGCAAGTAGTACAAGACTCCACATAGCTCTTACAGTCGCCTACCACCTGAGGCCACCAGAACGTGCGTTGTACCAGTTCGGCCGTCTTCAGGGCACCGAAGTGTCCGGCCAGCTTGTGGTCATGACAGAGCTCTAACACCGTCATTCTTAAGTCTTTAGGTACAACAATTTTACCTTCATGCCACAGTAGGCCATCCTGTGCCTGTAAGCTGGTTTCAGAGGACGAAGCAATCTCAGCAGAAGCCTGTTTGAGTCGGGATAGGAGATTCTCCTGTAATACAAGAAAGTTTCCTGAGGGAAGGATGGTGTCTGGGAGTGTGGACCTTTCAGGGTCGTTGAACATACGTGAAAGCGCATCTGGTTTTGTATTCTTTGACCCTGGCCTGTACGTTATATGGAATGAGAATCTAGAGAAAAAAAGTGCCCACCTTGTCTGCCGAGGTTTTAATCTCTTAGCCGTTCTCAGATATTCTAGATTCTTGTGGTCTGTATAGATAAGAATGGGATGTGCTGCACCTTCAAGTAAGTAACGCCATTCTTCCAATGCGGCCTTGATGGCCAAAAGCTCGCGGTCTCCCACATCATAATTTCTTTCTGCTATTGATAATTTGCGGGAAAAGAAAGCAACCGGGTAAAGTAGGGCTTTAGCTCCTTGCCGTTGAGACAGCACAGCCCCCACTGCAACTTCCGAGGCGTCAACTTAAAGAACAAACGGTAAGGCAGGGTCAGGGTGCTTCAAGATGGGTGCTGACGTGAACAGCTTCTTGAGGGCTTCAAAAGCAGATTGAGCTTTGGGAGACCAGAGGATTGGGTTCCTTGCTTAGTTAGTTCGGTAATGGGGGCGATAATAGCAGAGAACCCCCTAATAAACTTCCGGTAAAAGTTGGCAAACCCGATGAAGCGTTGAACCCCCTTTCTGTCCATAGGAGCTGGCCAATCTAAGATGGCGGTGACTTTCTGAGGGTCCATCTTAATGCCTTCAACAGAGATGATCAGACCTAAGAACTGGATACACTGAAGTTCAAAGTCGCACTTCTCCGGTTTGGCGTAGAGGCCATGTTGCCGTAGTCGGGTTAGCACATTTCGGACATGTCTACGGTGGTCATCAACAGAGGAGGAGAAAATCAGGATGTCATCCAGGTACACGATGACATACAAGTCCAGATAGTCACGGAAAATGTCATTGACAAAGTGCTGAAAGGTGGCCGGTGCATTGCATAACCCAAAGGGCATGACTAGGTACTCAAAGTGCCCGAATCGAGTACGAAATGCCGTTTTCCATTCGTCTCCTTCTCGAATACGGATTAGATTGTATGCTCCCCGCAGATCCAGTTTAGTGAAGATGACTGCGGCTCCCAGTCTTTGAAACAGTTCGGGCACAAGAGGCAGAGGATAACGGTTCTTTACAGTAATCTTGTTCAATTCTCTGTAGTCTATGCAGGGTCGCAGTGAATGGTCCTTCTTTTCAACAAAGAAGATGCCTGCACCAGCCGGAGAGGTAGATGGGCGAATAAACCCTTTTTTTAGGTTGTCATCAATATAGTCCTTTAGCGTGCCCAATTCAAGCTCAGTTAAAGGGTAAATCCTTCCGAAAGGGACCTCAGCCCCTGGTAACAGTTCAATAGGGCAGTCATAGGACCTATGAGGAGGGAGAGTCTCTGCACCCTTCTTACTGAATACGTCCAGAAAATCGTGGTATGCCACTGGGATTGATTTTTGTAATTCAAGGTCTGAGTCAAGGCAGAGTAAGGGTGAGGGGTTGACCGAAGGTTCTTGCAGGCAATGTTGCTGGCAATAGCTTGAAGGAAATGTGATTTCTCCAGTGGCCCAGTTGATTTGGGGTTTATGGGCCTGTAGCCAGGGCATACCTAGGATGATGGGGAACAGAGGTGATGAAATGGCATCCAGGCGTAAAAACTCTTGGTGATGGGAAGCAATGATAGTAAGCAAAGGGACCGTCTCTTGTGTGACTGGACCGGATTTAATGACAGAGCCATCAGCAAGATGTACAGCTAGTCCCCGGGCCTTTGGCTGAAGTGGAATGAGGTGTTTGGCTGCAAACGTCAAGTCTATAAAGCAGCTGCAGGCTCCGGAATCAATTATGACGGATACCTGGATACTCCTTCCTGGGAGCTGTAACATAATGGGGAGAGTAAGATGAGAGGCTTGGTTAGGTGAAACAGGATCATGCACTGAGGAGATTGAAAGGCACTTACGCATCTTTGCAGGGCAGGACCTCACATAATGCCCGGGTTCCCCACAGTACATACAGAGGTTATTGATTCATCTGCGCTGTCGTTCCTCCATGGTGAGAGAGGGACGAAGCAAGCCCAACTGCATGGGTTCGGAGGTGTCCGGGCCCGGAGCGACTAGAGCAGAAGGAGTCTGGCTGGAGAAACTGGGAACTTTAGGTAGCATCCAAGTTGGCCGATATTGGCCTGAGGATCTTTCGGAGCGACGTTCCCTTAGACGTCGGTCAATCTGAATTGACAAGTTAATAAGTGCGTCCAGGGATTGGGGTGTCCCAACTCGTGCCAGTTCATCTTTTAAAGGATCAGATAGTCCCATCCGAAATTGGTAACGAAGGGCCGCATCGTTCCAATTGGTGTCAGAACTCCAACGCCTGAACTCGGCCACGAAGTCCTCGGCGGCTCTGCGGCCTTGTTGAAGTGCATGTATTGCGGCCTCAGCGGTCGCAGTCTGCTGGGGGTCCTCATAAACTTGGGACATCGCTTCAAAGAACGTGGTGAGGTTGCTTAGCGATTCGGCCTTTTGTTCCAGAAGGCGATGTGCCCAGGCTTGGGGTTCTCCGGTCAACAGGGAGATAACGAAGCCCACTTTGGTTGCTTCCAAAGAAAAGGTGCGGGGTTGCAGGGCAAAATAGAGTTCGCAAGCATTATGAAAGGCTCTGTATTTGCTACGTTCACCCGCAAATCTTTCGAGTGTGGGTACCCTTGGTTCTGGTGGTAACATCACTACCGCAGGTGCGGATGAGGTAGCACCTGTAGTGTTGGCGGGAGATGACAGAATTTGAACTCGTTCTTCCAGCCGAGTATATCCCTCTTGTAAATCCTTAACAGCTTGTGTCAGACCCGCCAGATGTCGGCACAGTTCTTCCATGGGGGAGGTTCCTCGCTCGGGCTCAGACATGGCTGTCTGATACTGTAAACTTCTCACGTACCTGACTGATGAGCCCGATAGTGCAGAGGAAGGCCTCCCTTACGTATCTGACTCGCGGCCCCTGGTAGAGCAGACAGGTGGCACGGGAGAGCAGAATGGTATGAGGGCCTGGCGGGTCAGCTGTTGGACGGGTAGCTCCAAGGTCCCAGATGCTTGAAGAGGAGACAACCAGCAGGTAGGAGGATTCCAACAGCAGGCAGGCAGAAGGACGGAACACCCGAGTCCACACTCACTCTGGGAGTTCACAGGCAAACGGATCAGTTCACAGGCCGGGTCATCAACAGGCGGGCAGCGTGGAATCCAAAGGAGCATGCAGG
Organism: Pelophylax lessonae; assembly: GCF_965119305.1. Classification (NCBI taxonomy): domain Eukaryota; kingdom Metazoa; phylum Chordata; class Amphibia; order Anura; family Ranidae; genus Pelophylax; species Pelophylax lessonae. The sequence goes on from NC_138773.1 coordinate 76,185,309, forward strand.
TACAAGGTCAGAGGGGAGCCGAGGTCAGGTGCAGGCAGAAAGCAAGGGAAGTCCAAAGTCAAGCCGGGTCGTACAGGAGATCAATCACAGAAGCAGGTAAACAGGAGCAGGGGTCACAGGAAGCTGCGGATCAGACAGCAAGGAAATAATGCTGCTGCAGAGTTTAAATAGAGCAGCCTGTTGCCAATCACTGCAATTAGGCTGCAGACTCTACACTAAGTTAACCCCTTAGGTAGCAGACCCATGACACTGTGGTGTTGAAACAGGACCGGATGAAGGATTTTGAGCTGTTTGGGCATTCAAAGTGTTTCTTTAATATGCCAAGAAAAAAGCACTAAGCAGCTTTTTTAATGCTGAAAATAAAACAAAACCTTTCCTGACCACTGACTGTTAACTGATTTTAAGGTGAAAATTGGGGTAGATCAGTATTTTGACTTGATTTGTGACTTGACCAAAATAAAGGACTTGACTTGACTTGCTTGACTTCTAGCAGGGACTCGACTTGACTTGCTTGCTTTTCGCCACAGTAACTTGGGACTTGCTTGAGACTTGAAGGTTAAGACTTGAGACTTGCAGATGTGTGACTTACTCCCATGTCTGCCTTCAAGTAGCTTCCTAGTTAAAATCCTCTGGAAGGCTGTTTGTATATTGCCAAAAGGCAAATTTGGAGGAGGAAGCTATAGCAAAACCTTGTCATCTTGGAGAGTCAGGTCATTTAGAAAACTTCCATTTTTACATCTTTAAAATTTTGGCATTTGCCTATGGAGACGTCTGCAAAGCAGCAAGCTAGTTGGCGCAGTGAACCTGCTTCAGGCACTACAGGGAAGATCCAGGGGCTCATAACATAATGACTTAATGGACTTTAACGTAATGACGTTCCAGGCTTCTATGTCCATTGTAATAAAGTTTGATTATACATTTTAGCCCTCCCTGTTTTAGCTGGTTATTTATCACATGTATACAGCCATGTTGGCGTGAGGAAAACTGAAAATTGTATCAAATACTTACTGTAATTTTCCTTTCCTGACGCCAATCCATGGCAGCATACAAACCCTCCCTTTGATCTTGTTATTTTTACGAAGATTGGGGGAGGTTGCTCTTAGTCAGACTTTCATAGATTTAAACAGGTCCTGTGGGTGAATATAAGGGCGGAGCTATATCACATGTATGCGGTCATGGACTGGCGCCAGGAAAGGAAAATTACAGTAAGTATTTGATACAGTTTTCCGTTATGCCGAAAGACTTAGTATGAAAAAGAAGTCTAAAAATGTGGAAATACGCCAAAGCGCAGTGCATTGCAGCATGTGTTTTTTATGTGCGTTGTAGTGTGAATGGGCCCTTATAAAAAAATGTAATTGGTAAAAAGTAAAAACATATGAAATAAAATAGAAAACCAAAAAAAATGTATGCACACATAGCACGTGTACAGTATAACTTACACATATATCCTATTCAAATTAAGGCAGAACTGAACCATCAGCTGGGTCGGTGCACACTTACCTCCTAGTCTGCTCCTCCAGTACTGGCTGGTCAACATTCACTCTTATCGCAATGTTAAGGATTCCACCATCTTTTCCCAGACTTTGTTAAGGATTGGGGTCTTTTCTCTTTGGCCATCGGGCATTCACTGATATTGTAACTCCTGTACTGATTTTGTATCTCATGTGCTGAAGTTACATCATCCTGGAACCCACCTTGTAAGAAGCGGTTAGGATCCCTTTTAGTATGGTACCAGTTACCTATTTAGTGTGGGCTGGACTCTCTTTCTTGGAAGAAGGTATAAAAAGTAGGGGAGGAGTTATAAGGGGGGACAGGCAGATGAAAAGAAAAAGTAATGGAATTAGTGATCGACCGATTATCGGCAAAGCCGATATATCGGGAAAAGTGCATATCGGCCCTCGATATATCGGAATCGGCCCCGGAGGTTACCAGCTAGAGGCATCACCCCGGTACCGGGCAACCAGCCTGCATGGCCGCCGAGGACCCGATCAAAGCCACATTCGGCTCTGATTGGGTCTCCATGCAAAAACCCGGAAGTGATGTCATGACATCACTTACGGGTACTGGCGCCAGATTTTAAAAAATGACAGCATTCAAAACAGCCAAACTTGGTGTTTTGAATGCTTTTAAGTGCGGAGGAGGAGTTTGGGGTCTTTTAGACCCCCAGATCCCTCCGCAAGAGTACCTGTCAAGAAAAAAAAAAGGTTTTAAAAATGTACAAAAATATTGGCGCATATTGGCCTATACCGATATGCATTGGCCAAAATATCGGTATCGGCAACGAAAAACCGATATCGGTCAATCACTAAATGGAATCCTCTAATAAATGGTAGGAAAATTCCATGTGTGTTTCCCCCCCTGCGGGCCCTATTTGGCAATGATTATCATTTCAGAGTCGGCAAACCCCAAATCCCATTGTGTCATATGAGGTATAGGAATGTGTCTCTGTTTAAGTATGTGGTGTTACTGGCACCACTAGGGGACCTGCTTACAAGCTTTAAGGCACTGCAAGAGTATTTTACATCAATCCCTGAGTCAGGGATTCATTTCCAATGACATTATTGTAACCAAAATTGGTTCTTCCATCTAGGGACTAAAGTAGTCTGTAAATTATCAAATAAAAAACATTATTTTTGAAATTCTAGAATTTCTTCGGCAATATTTAAATTCATTGTGTAGCACTCACCACCGGAGAGGCCACTCAGGTTTTATCAGCTTAGAGGCTGCCAGATTCCGTCTAGGGGGATTTCTTTTCTGTAAATGTATTGCAGCAATCCACAGAATAGATGATGTGGTGCAGGATATTCCAAAACACCAATCAGAAACAGGGAACAGTCTCCTAACCATGAATCATTGGGATGCAGTCATATTTGGAGGAAGCAGGGTTCACCAGTTGATCTGAGACTCTTTATGAGAAGTCTCAGTCTTTACAGCAACTTCTGGCATTCAGTTTCCTAAGGAACATGCACACTTGGAGTTTTAAGCAAGGGTCCTAATCACAATGTCCAAAGACAGCTGTCGCCTACCAGCTTCCATGCGACATTCTTCTGTAATAAAAAGATTCTTTTTAATGTCTGCCTCCATGAATGATGCCATTCAGCAAATACAGTATCTTTCAATCTTCAGGCCTTCAGCCTAACACCTGCTGAGGCACAACATCAGCTCTTTAGTACACAGGCTTCATCCCAGGGACAGCGGCCCTAGGACAAGGACACTCTGAGCAAGCCTCCTAAACATTTATTTTCTCCCTCAATCACCTTCTGGGTACCCCTCCTAGGGTTCAGCTGAGAGCAAATAAATATTCATAACTTCAGTGGCTGGCACTCCCATTCCATCTCCGGAAGGTTCTACTAGAGGCAGGTGGGAGAAATCAACCACCAAAATGTATGGCCATTTCCGCTTGAGAGGCATCGATCTAATGAGGGAGAATGAGGAGAATTCCTCCATCTACCTCACTTGTGTGAATGGGGGAATCCTTACATTTTTTTTTTTTCGATCAGCCAGCTTTATCCTCCACTAAAAACCCATGTTTAGGGTGACAGCGCAAGAGTACAACTGGGAGACAGGAATTATAGGGTTGTCACCTTATAACACACAGTGCCTAGGCAAGGACCTTCATGGCAGGATCACCCGGTTTATTTTAATAAAAACTGCAGATTTAAAAATAGTGAAAATAACTTTTAATTTACATGAATATGTTAAAGCTTTTATGTAGTTTTAGCATTTTGGAACACAGATATGTTAATAACCAACTTTTATTTTCTAATCTATGGTAGGAAAATAAAATAAGAAAACTGGAGACTTATGAAGGGTAAGAAAGACCAGTGTACTTACAGATGATGTGTTTCCTGGGGTTCCTTCAGGACACTCCTGAGAGAGGGTCTCTCCAACTAATTAGGAAAGAATCACAATATGAGTATAGTACACAATACCAGAAACAGCAAATCGGCTTCTGTTCACATGCTGGTGATTGTGAATTGGTCCAGCTCTGTCATTTGAGGCTAGAGAAATGGTTCAGCCTTGCGCTCAGTTTACACTAGTTTGGGCCGTGTATTCTGGTTGCGGGAATCGCATCGATACATACAACTACCCGCAGCCAAATCACACTGCTCTTGTGAGACACACGGAGCACCCCGAGGTATCTCTGCCCACAGCACGATTGCGGGTGCTGTAATTGCAGGGTCAAAAAAAAACATGCGGTTTTTCTGCAGCGATGTTTTTAAAAAGGTGCATGCACCTTTTTTGTGTGTTTCACGTGGCACAGCAGCCTATTCAAATGAATGAGCTGCTGTGCCCGAGCAAACACGGGACGCATGGCCCACACTAGTGTGAACCGAGCATAAGCTCTGAGTGAAATGACTCGCACTTGGCTTTCTATCTTCACATTCAGCAACTGAACAAAGAGCATGAAACAAAGTAAGTAGAGCTGCTGCGGAGCAGCATGAACAAATAACAGGTTCCCTTTAAAGAGGTTGTAAACCCCGGAAGAAAAAAAAAGTAAGACAACGGTATAATGAGCTGTTGTGCATCGCATACTAGCTCATTATGAAATACTTACCTTAGAACTAAGCCCTCCAGCTGCGCCTGCTCACTGCTGAGACGGCTAACATCTTCCCTGGTGTTTCTTCCGGGTTTGTGAGCTCTGGTGCTGTGAGTGGCCAGAGCAGCGATGACGTCAATCCCGCGCATGAGCATGGTAAGCCAGACTTTCAGAGCACATGTGCCGATGACATCATCGGCTGCATGCACTCTGAATATCTCCTAAACTGGGCATGTTTAGGAGATATTCACAGTACCTACAGGTAAGCCTTATTATAGGCTAACCTGTAGGTACAAGTGGTGTAACAGTTCACTACCACTTCAACCCTCACACCTATCCCTAACCACTTCAGCTCTGGAAGATTTTACCCCTTCATCGGCACTGGCAATTGCGCGGACATGCAACACTGTACCCAAACAAAATATATATCCTTTTTTTCACAGAAAGAGAGCTTTCTTTTGGTGACATTTAAACACCACTTGGTTTTTTATATTTTGCAATATTACCAAAAAAAGACAAAAAACTTTGAAAAAAACAGTATCTTTTACTTTCTGCTGTTGGGAATTTGGATATTTAAAGGTTAAGTAAGGCTAGACCTGGAAAGGGTCTTGTTAGAATACTCCTGAGTTGTGAGATCATTACAAATATAGCATTCCAAAAACTGCAGCGATTGGGACACGTTCACAAAATATGAAATAGATTGCAGATGCCACCACAGTGACGCCAACAGAGTGGCGAATGAGCGAATGTAAATTTTTGTCAGTTTGTATGGCGTAAAATACCCTCTATGTAGATCTTGAGGAAGTTGTTCCACTGATCCGTATAGTGGGTGGCGGTAAAGTTATGGGTAATGGCTGCTGTCCAGGTTTTTAAAGGGAACAAGGCACCCAGTTCTTTTTGCCAGTGGGTAAAGGATGGCGATATCTGGACCAATTTAGGGTGTTGAAGGGAATTGTACAACCATGAAAGTCCTCCCTTAACAACCTGTTTAGTATTCAGATAGTTCCACGCTGAGGGTCCAATGTTACATAATTTACAGGGAATTTGGAATGAAAATGGTGAATCTGCATATATACAAACGTACCTGTCCGCATATCCTCAGGGACCTCAGATACACCATGATATCCCAAATTAATCCTTTGGGTCACATTTAGGGAGGGAATTAGATATTTGTATGCTGTAAGGGGCAAAGGGATCTGGCGACCCAGTACAAAGTCCATCTGGTCTGGTTTGAGGTTGAGGGATGGGGTGACTTCAGGTAATCTGTTAGCCAGGAATTGTTAGCGTATTTAAATATGCTAGTACATCTAACACTCCCCCCAGACGGACAATACTGCTGTCCAAATGTGCCCTCCTGTGCTCCTTCATCCAGAGTGGGGGCACTCTAATGCAGGAGGTGTGTTACTGGCCAATCACCAGGTGAAAAAATCCTAGAAAAAAAGAAAAGGAATGGACACCACACTAATGATTGGTAAGCTGAAATATATTGGTACAATATATAATCATAATTGGTGCTTTTTAACTGTATCTAGCTAAACAGGGACACAGTTATGTCAGAGTATAAAAGAGTGCCTATCTCAACTGATGGTTTTTATTTAATAAAATTACAACCCCGAGTATGGTCCCTTAGTTCACTGACCACCTTTGAATCTTTATGAGTGGACCTACCAAAGTCTAGGCATCTGCTATTGCAAGTGTATAGACTTGTCCTCAGCATCCAATCCCCCTCAGTCCCATACTATATTAGAGAATGGGAAAGAGAGATAGGCCTACCTTTTACTCCTCTGCAGGTCCAGAGACTAATTAAGCTAACACATTCCACCTTGATAAGCTCCCGGGTACAGGAAATGTCCTACAAATTCCTTAGCAGATGGTATTGGACTCCCTCCCGTCTAGCGAAGATGTACCCGATGGTGAATGACTGCTGCTGGAGGGGTTGTGGGCATCAGGGCACGTTCCTCCACATATGATGGTGTTGGAAGAATGGGCTGAGTCAGGAATCTTTCACTAAATGTAGCCGTAGTAATGTATATATATATATATATATATATATATATATATATATATATACACACATACATACATACACTGTATATTATATATATATATATATATATATATATATATATATATATATATATATATATATATATATATATATATATATATATGTGTGAACCTAGAAATGTAGATAGAAGTAATACTTTATATAAATTGCAGTAGCTATATAAATTGCAGTAGTTAGAGTGATGCTTTAGGATAACCTATTTCTATGTATATTCATGTTAGAGGTTTCCATACCCTCTCCCCCTCTCCTGTATGAAAGGGGAGATCATGTGTTCTTATTCCTACAGAATTAAAAAACCTTGAAAGATAACAGAAGTAGAATACTACATTCCAAGCAATAGAAACCCACAGGTGGTCTTGCCCTAAGATTAAAACATTTTGGGAGGAAATCCCCCCATAGATTAAACGAATTACATTGAGACCTATAGAGTTTTCTCCTATGCATTTTTTTTTCATGGTGTCCCCTCTTCCACCAAACATTTTATAAGAAAAAAGTGTAATTCCTCACTTACTTAAGCTGCCAAATCCCTAATACCCAGATTTTGGAAACAATCAAAGTGCCCAACCCTGCTAGATTGGAAGCGGGAGGTTGATACAATTATGGAGGCTGAACGATGGGTTCTTATGGTCAAAGAAGACCAATAAGACAAGTTTAAGGATATATGGTCAGGTTGGGTATATTATTCACCAGAAATCTCTATAGATTAAATACCTTCACCGCTCGAATAACCACACTTTTCCCCCACAGATGCACCCATTTTCTGATTTTCCCCTTCTAAGGGTTTTTTTTTTCCTTTTTACAATTTCTTCCTCCCCTAATAAAGCTTGACTTCCTAACTCTCAAGTTATTTTCTATCAATGTCCATGATGTACAGTTCAATTGGGATAATGTTTATATAATGTCTACTTTTATGTGCCATAGGCTGGTTCTGAGAAATTTTCAGGTTCTTTTATCATGAGCTACTTTGATCTGTGGAGAGAGAGAGAGAGAGAGCCAAGCGCCGATCTAAGTGTAGCACAGCAGTACTTTATTGACACACAATTAAAATGTTACTCACAAGAGGTCCATAAAAGCAGGCATCTGTAAAAGCAGTAAGGGGAAGGTCTCTGGAGTCACCAGTGTGTGGGCGGGTGCCGTGCGGGGCATATATAGAAGAAGGTCATGTTGTGAATCGGATAATGGTAAAGACACTATGTGGGCAAGGTCAACTTATATATGGGTACTTACTTTGGAGTTGGCTTGATATGGAGAAGCATATGTCAGGAGGGTTCAAAAAGATCTCTGGAAGACGGAAGGAAGAACCTGGGCAGAAAATGATCATGTTAGTATACCACAAGAATTATTACTTAGGGAGATGGGCTACAGCAGCACATTAATTTCAATTTCTTCGTTCAGGCCCCCAGGCGAGAGCGTTTCAAGGGAGTAAATCCAGAAGGTTTCCCTCTGGCACAACCGCTTGAAACGCTCTGTCCTGGGCAAGGTGTTCGGAATTGACTCAATTACCCACACCTTGAGTCCAGAGGGAGATTGGTTATGGAACTCTGCAAAGTGTCTGGGGACACTGTGTTTGTCCTTCCCTTTTTCGACCAGCCGACGAAGCTCGCCAAATCGTTTCCTAAGGGGCCTTATGGTGCGGCCTAGATAGAATAGTCCACATGGGCAGGTTAGGCAGTATATTACATATTCTGTGGAACATCCCCCCTCCCTCCCTTTCCCCCTCCCCACACATCCAAACTCTTCCTCCTCCCCTCTCCAGCTTCCACCACTCTTTGTTCAGTATACAAATCCCATTGCTAGTTCGCCTTTCCCAATTTTGTCCATCCTGAGCCACTGTACTTTGTGTCCCGGACTATGGGCATAAATACCACATCCAAAATAGCCCCTGTACGGCCTGAAGAAGGAGCAGAGCTCCGCAACGCGTCACCGTTCGATTCCCCTGGTGTCTCCGGAAGTGACGTCACAGCCATCCGACCGGCGGTCCCACGCTGCATCGCCATCAAAGAGGATCTGCACGTCCCCCGCCTCCCACATGAGGCCATCGGCTGTCCTCCCTCATCACAGCGCTACCGCCCGACCAGATCTCCCACCTTGGATGTGACTCCAGAGACCTTCCCCTTACTGCTTTTACAGATGCCTGCTTTTATGGACCTCTTGTGAGTAACATTTTAATTGTGTGTCAATAAAGTACTGCTGTGCTACACTTAGATCGTCGCTTGGCTCTCTCTCTCTCTCTCCTGGAATCATACAGGGTCGCTTCACCCTCTACAAGCCTGCAGCCATCCAAGTGTCCAGCCATCGGATTGCACCCTACCATCTGCCCACAGTATACTATTGCAGTCTCCCACACTGTCTGATTGCGCCAATCTCTCTCCCCCCTCTGCCTACTTTGATCTGTCCCTATCTGCCCCTGGTTTGGATGGGACTTCGAGGTGACCATTTTTCTTTTCCTTTTTACGCACTCCCTACTACCAGCCAGGGCTTATTACATTGCATTTACTGCATATATTCCCAATAAGTGTTCTTATGTTTAATGTATTTTCTTCATGTATACATTTGTGGACTGATTCTATTCTGTTCACCATTTTCAATCTTGTTTCTTTCTGTATTGTTATACTTACTATAAACCTCAATAAACACTTTAATATGAAAAAAAAGAGTGCCCGTCTCCCTGCGTGTCTGTAGGTAGATGGACATTCCATTATACTCCATTGTGGGTAGCACAGTACTGTAGAACTGCATGTCACATCCGAAAGTGACTCTCTTGCCATGTTAAAAAAATGATGTATAAATGATGTATAAAATGAGAAATTAAATACTTACTTCTCCAGTGTTCTTTCTCTTCTAGAGCTATGGGTATCAATGCTATCCAACACTTTCGGGTTTGTAAGGTACTGTTACCTTGCTGTGTTCTGTTGTGTTCTGTGTTCCTGCTCCTACTTTACTACAGTGTACAGGGTCCTGTGGTAGCATAGTGACCAGCAACTGGAACCACAGTACAGTAAGGACACACTATCTGACACTCCAGGAAGTGTCAGATAGTAGTAGCACCCATAGCTCTGGAATAAAACAAACCCTGGACCCTCTGGAAAGGCAATTCTATCATTAGTAAGGGTAGACAAGGCTCACAATCACTCCTTTTTAGTAACATTGTTTTATATCACCAAAGAGTATAGGACAGAAAATACACTTACATCGCTGGTACATTTTGTCAATGGCAATCTTTGAAGGCACGCACACAGGACAGTCATGCCTTGTGCAGTTCTTCCAATGAGAGATTATCTGTCTGGAGGAAGTGCAGTGGGCAACTAAGGGATGAAGAGAGTAAATATTTAGTAAGTACATAAATTAACATACAAATAAAAATCCTTTGTTTTATTTAATCTGGTCCTTCCACACTAGCCTGCCTGCAAAAACTACAGGGGGAGGTAGTGCCGGGACAATATCATCTAGAGCCCAGGGCAAACATACAAACTGCGCCCCCCCCAAGATATATGAGAATTATGTTTCATTAAAAATCCCCCCCCCCCCCAAAATAAATCAAGCACTAATCTGCATGCTTACCCCCTTAAACAAATTCCTCTTCCTTCCAGTATAAATCTGCCCTTGCTGAAATCCCCCCTCCCAGCACAAATCTTTGCCCTTGCCACCCTCCGTCAAAGCTCAAATCCTGTCTCTCTCCAAAATCCCCCTATTAAAAAAAATAAAAAATGATCCCTCCTAGCACAGATTCTCTACCTTTCAAATTTTCTCCTTAGCACAAATCCTCTCCCCCCACCCTGAATCCCAACTCCCAGCACAAATCCCCCCCCCCCCAAAAAAAAAATGTTCTCTCCTAGCATAAGTACCCCAATCATCCTTACTAGCACAAATCCCAAACAACCCCCCCCCCCCCTTCCACCAAACCATCCAAATCCTCTTCCATCATCCCCCCCTCCCAACACAAATCCCCCAAATCACCATTCCTAGCACACACCCCTACCTTTCCCTCCTAGAACAATTCTTATCCCTTTCCACTCTTAAAATTCCCCCTCCCAACACAAATCTCCCTGCCCCAACATCCTTGAGGTGCCCCCCCACCTCACATGATATCACAGTGCCCAGGCAGCCGCCCTGTCTGCCCACCCCTCGTCTCTGCTGTGGGGGGGGGGGGGGGAGACACATGACCAGTCATCCTGCCAGGGAGATACAGTAGCAGTGACCAGTCCTAATCAAAGGAAGTTCATGCACAGAGGCAAAATACACATAGGGCACCAGTATTCAACTACATGTAATACACGTGCTTCTTGTATACGGAAATCAATACTTGGAAATGTACCTGTTACTGAATGCAACGAAGGGGATAGTGAAGAAAATGTTGAGTGTATGCTGCTGGGGAGGGGTACATTAAAGCAAGCATACACTTCTCTAGACAAAGCTCTGTTATAAAGTAAAATGTTCCTAGAACATTACATTTTAGCCTACCTAAACCTTTGCTTCCTCCAAAAAAAGAAATCCAAACCATAAACAGGTCGGTCCATTTAATGTAGAATTGAGAAGTCAAAGTCTGGCTACCAGCATCAATTTTATGGAACCAAGAAATATACAGTATGCATACCTCCCAACTTTTTAGATGGGAACGAGTGACACCTATTAGCAAAATTATGTAGGCATCAGACACACACCCCCTGCCACGCCCCCTTAAAGGAGAATAATACAAAAAATGGATTATTTAAACCCACAAGTTTTTTTTTTTTTTCTTTTTAACTATTATTCCTTTATACTGTCTTTTGACATTTTCAAATAGAAATTGGATGAAAGGTTTAGTACTGGGAAACACTTTTTAAAAAAATTGTTTTTATACCACTACATAGATCAGACCAAAATGTGGGACAAATGAGGTGGAAAGAGGCACAATGTTGCAAATCAGGGGCAGTTGGGAGCTAGGAGTAAAGACACAGAAAATTTAGTAATAGCTGGCTTCTGGCTACTAGGAATGTTGTATTGGAATCATATTCACATCTGCAGATTTTGTTTCCTTTAAAGTGATACTAAAGTCTCTGGGGTTTTTTTGCCTAAAAATAACAAACATGCCATACTTACTTGCTCTGTGCAGTGGATTTGCAAAGAGCAGCCCCGATCCTCCTCTTCTCGGGTCCTTCTTCAGCTCTCCTGGCCCCTCCCCCCTGACAATTGCCTCCAGAGCCGCAGATCTGTGTGTTAATTCGGACACAGAGCCCTGGCGGAGCCACACCCCCTCTCTCTCCTCATTGGCCCACTGACTGATTGAGAGCAGCAGGAGCCAATGAGGAGGAGAGACCCAGACAGCCAAGTTTCTCCTGCAACATCACTGGATAGAGATGGGGCTCAGGTAAGTATTAGAGGGGTTGCTGCACACAGAAGGTTTTTTAATCTAATGCATAGCATGCATTAAGATAAAAAACCTTCTGCCTTTGAAATCACTTGAAGTTCAGGCACCGTGATTATAAATTCAGAAGCTACAATGATTAGGCAGCCTGGTGGGAATAAACATCCAAAGTAGGAAGTCACAGGTTGGGAACATTGTACATTCCAAGCAGTGAATATGGAGGAACAGTAAAGATTATTTTAACAGGTTGGTACATGAGATAACAGCTTACCCGGGCAGGTTCTCCCAGCTGTACAGTGCCTCATGTGATTCAGAACATTCTTCATGGTACGACAGTGGGGAAGGACACATGCATGCATCTCACTATTGTCTTGCTCTCGCCGTTGACACTTCTGTGCATGTAATAATAACACCAGCTGCTGCTGGATACGCTTGCGTTTTTCTGGGTCAGGAATGAGACCGGTTCCCATTGAGGGAGATGTACCTGTGCTGGTTTCAGTGGAAGGAGTGGTGCCTACTGGCTGAACCTGAGCCTGTAAAGGTGACTAAAGAATGGAAAGAAGACATCAAAGACTGTAAACACATACAGTACTCTAAGCTATAAAAACAGGCATAATTTATTAATTATAAAAGTTTATAGGAAATAAAGACATAAGGCAAACATGCCCATTATAGTGCATAGAAAGAGCTGATAGAATGAACATCGGTTTAGACAAAGTAGGCCACTTTGATCGTAAGATAAAAAAAGGTGCAGTTGAAAAAAGAAAAAAAAAAAAAAAAAAAAACAATAAAGCTACAACAAAGTCTGAGCTTCAGATTCCAAGCATTGCCTTGAATCTGTAGGGGAACGCTAAACAATGGAGGAACTGAGCAGTTCCATAAAAATTCTAAAAGATTGAAATTATGAAAGGCAAAAATGCTTGGTAGAAACACAGGCAGAATGCAAGTGCAGCACTGATAAATATGAATAACAATGTATCAGTCCATTGGATATCACAATAAGTGTACACATGAACACTGTATAGTAGAGGGCTGCATTGGGTGCGGGTTCTGCAGCAAATTCCGCAGGTGCGGGCGGTTTTCCCATTGCTGTGGGCGGGTGCGGGTGGTCAGGAACTTTTGCGGGAGACCCGCGGGGAACTCTATGATGTCAGGACTCACTGTACTTGTGCATGCTCTCCCCGCAGCTATGGTTCCTTCCTTCCCCAGCGCAGCAAATAACCAACGCTGATACAGTGCCAGACCGAACCATTACACAGGAAAGGAGGGGGGCAAAGAAAAAAAGTTTTCCCTGACCTTGCTCCGCCAGCTCTCGTTACTCTTCTTGTGGTTCTCGTGGTGTACCATGACCCGAGAAGAGTAATGAGAGCTGGCGGAGCGAGGTCTGGGAAGACTTTTCTTCTTTGCTCCCCTCCTTTTTCTGTGTAATGGTTTGGTCTGGCACTGTATCAGGCGTTGTATGAGGTTATTGGCTGGGGAAGGAAGGACCATAGCTGCGGGGAGAGCATGTGTGTAATGGTTTGGTCTGGCACTGTATCAGGCAACGTTGTATGATGTGGTTATTGGCTGGGGAAGGAGAAGGAGGAACCATAGCTGCAGGGAGAGCATAATGAGCCTCTAACTCTAAGACCTCTTTTCAGCATCATTATACAACATTATAGGATAAGGGCTTTGACTGCAAATAAGGGCCAGCACTGAGATAAAGTTCGTGGGAGTGGACACAAACATTGCGGGTGCGGGCGGGATTGGACACATACATTGCGGGTGCGGGCGGGGGTGGAACAGATAGGTTGCAGGTGCGGGCGGACCTGGTCATACATTCAGCAGGTGCGGGTTTAAAAAAACAGGCCCGCGCAGGGCTCTACTGTATACTGAGGTTTGTGTAAGGGAAACCCCAAAACTCATTTTTCTTGACCGTTGAAGCCAGATTGAAAAATATATTTATTTTACAAACATAAAAATATATTTTTTTTACAAACAAATTAGATAGTCTTATCTAATAGAAAGATCTAGGTTTCCCAATTTAAATTTTTATGCTGCAGAAACCTTCGGTAAAGTTCATTAAACATTTTGTGAGCCTTGTCTGAAATTTCTTTAAAAGGGTGCATGAAGGTAAAGGCACACACTGTAAATAAACTTGGATCAGCAAAGGCATATATGAGGTATTAAGCAAGTCTGTTATCAGGGATTAGGTTGGTATCAGTGTCAGGGAAGATGCTTGCATGTGCGCAGGCGCATGGTTCCTGTAAGCCCTGTTCTTGGCCATTTAGTGGGTGTGTTTGCCATTGTGCACACAGGTTCATGCACATGCGCATGGGTGAGTCCTCATTGGCTCCAGGTGGGCTATTTAAACTGCATTAGTGCCTTGTGTCAGACTGTCAGTGCCATGTAGTCTATTACTTTGCACCCCTCTCTGAGATATGTTTCTATGCTTTATTACCACAATCTATTGGTGTTCCTGTACAATGTCAAAGTGTATTTATGAACAATAATATTAATTTATATTGGTTCCTCTGTACAGCGTTTATATAGGAGCAACATACAGGGGAAGTTGCCTCTCTGGGGAGCTGTAAAGTTGTGTGTGGCTGCTGGCTTTTCCAGTGTGTATGGTATGTTAAGGGTAATTGTACCCCAAATTATTTTCATGTAATTATGTAATAAAATGTATTGCTTTTATCCATACATGTGTTTGTAAGTTCTGTTAGAAGGATTCAACACCTAAAAAATTCAATTTTTCCTATGGTTTGGTTTTTTTATATATATCTTTCCGGGATGTGGTGTTGTACAATACAACTGAACCCATTATTGATTTTGTTTAGTCTATTAAGTTCCTTAAGCATCTGTGTATCTGTTCCTGTATTGCTCACACATTGCCTACTTGATCTGCTCCTGACTTTGGTTGAATGCTGCCTGCACTAACCCCTGGCTTGCCCCTGGACTACGTTTCTGTCTTATCCATCTGCTCATTTGCCTTGTTGTTACTGAGCCCAGCCTAACTTCCGACTACTCTTCTGCCTGCCGCCTGTGTCCAAACCACCTGCTGACTTGAACTGTTTGACCTTGCCTTGGCTGTTCTTCTGGCACCTGATTCAACCATAGCTATGCCAGTCATCAGTTCCTACTCTTCTGCCAGCATGCTACCAGCCAGTTGCTCCTACGTATCAGCATTCTCCAGCAGAAGTCCTATTAGGCACTCGTGCCACTTTGTGCTCTGGCATTCCCTGTTACTCTACCTGGGCTCCTGAGTCAGAGCTGTAAGAGAGGCCTTCCTTTCCATCACCAGGTATGTTACATTCAGGAAGGAAGTTAGCAGATGCCAGGGTAGCTAGGGACTGGTGTAAAGTAAACAACAGCCTGTCTTGTGTGGTGTGGTACCTGGGTGGGGTGAGCAGGGCCAGACTGGCCTACCGGTATACCAGGAAATTTCCTAATAGACCGCTAAGTCCCCCTGCCCTGGGGCTGCATGAGCGTCAGCGGCACCCATAAAAAAAAATGGCTGTGGCAGGCTAGACATGTACACTGAGCATGCACCACCACTTGGGTAAATCCGTACATGCTCGGCCATTCTCGGGAAGACGACGCATGTGTAGTGATGGGATGACGCGGGGCAGTGCCATTTTTAAATGTAAGACGCCTCCCCGAAGAGTAAGTAGACCCCTCCACAGCCCCTGCATCTCCTGTGTCATGCCACAGCACTGCATCTCCTGTACCATGCCCGCAGCCTCTGCATCTCCTGTACCATGCCCGCAGCCTCTGCATCTCCTGTACCATGCCCGCAAGCCCCTGCATCTCTTGTTCAATGCCCGCAGCCCCTGCATCTCTTGTACCATGCCCGCAGCCCCTGCATCTCTTGAACCATGTCCGCAGCCCCTGCATCTCCTGCACCATGCCCACAACCTCTGACATGTCCTTCTGTACCATGCCCGCAGCCTCTGCATCTTCTGTACCATGTCCGCAGCCCTACATCCCCTGTACCATGTCCGCAGCCCCTGCATCTCCTGTACCATGGCCTCAGCCCTTGCATCTTCTGTGCCATGGCCACAGCCTCTGCATTTCCTGTACCATGTCCGCAGCCTCTGCATCTCCTGTACCATGCCTGCAGCCCCTGCATCTCCTGTACCATGGCCTCAGCCCTTGCATCTCCTGTGCCATGGCCGCAGTCTCTGCATTTCCTGTACCATGTCCGCAGCCTCTGCATCTCCTGTACCATGCCTGCAGCCCCTGCATCTCCTGTACCATGCCCGCAGTCCCTGCAATGTCCTCCTGTACCATGCCCACAGCTTCTGACATCTCCTGTACCATGCCTGTAGCCTCTGATATGTCCACCTGTACCATGCCTGCAGTCTCTGACATCTCCTGTACCATGCCCACACAGCCTATGACCACCTCATGTACCATGTCCGCACTTTTAACCGGAATTTGCTCATATAAGTGAGTACACCCCTCACAACACTGAAGAAATTACACTTTGCTACAATGAAAAGTAGTGAGTGTACAGCTTGTATAACAGTGTAAATTTGCTGTCCCTTCAAAATAACTCAACACACAGCCATTAATGTCTAAACCACTGGCAACAAAAGTGAGTACACCCCTAAGTGGAAATGTCCAAATTGGGCCCAAAGTGTCAATATTTTGTGTGGCCACCATTCTTTTCCAGCACTGCCTTAACCCTCTTGGGCATGGAGTTCACCAGAGCTTCACAGGTTGCCACTGGAGTCCTCTTCCACACCTCCATAACGACATCACGGAGCTAGTGGATGTTAGAGACCTTGCGCTCCTCCACCTTTCGTTTGAGGATGCCCCATGATGCTCAATAGGTTTTAGGTGTGGAGACATGCTTGGCCAGTTCATCAGCTTTACCCTCAGTTTCTTTAGCAAGGCAGTGGTCCTCTTGGAGGTGTGTTTGGGGTCGTTATGTTGGAATACTGCCCTGCGGCCCAGTCTCCAAAGGGAGGGGGATCATGCTCTACTTCAGTATGTCACAGTATGTGTTGTCATTCATGGTTCCCTCAATAAACTCTAGCTCCGCAATGCTGGACAATGACACTCCCGCCACCATGCTTGACTGTAGGCAAGACACACTTGTCTTTGTACTCCTGACCTGGTTGCCGCCATACAGGCTTGACACCATCTGAAACAAATAGGTTTTTCTTGGTCTCCCCAGACCACAGGACATGGTTCCAGTAATCCATGTCCTTAGTCTGTTTGTCTTTAGCAAAGTGTTTGAGAGCTTTCTTGTGCATCATCTTTAGAAGAGGCTTCCTTCTGGGAGGACAGCCATGCAGACCAATTTGATGCGGTGTGCGGCGTATGGTCTGAGCACTGACAGACTGACCCCCCACCCCTTCAACCTCTGCAGCAATGCTGGCAGCACTCATACATCTATTTCCCAAAGACAACCTCAGGAAATGACGCTGAGCAAGTGCACTCAACTTCTTTGGTCGACCATGGTGAGGCCTGTTCTGAGTAGAACCTGTCCTGTTTTACAGCTGTATGGTCTTGGCCACTGGGCTGCAGCTCAGTTTCAGGGTCTTGGCAATCTTATTATAGCCTAGGCCATCTTTATGTAGAGCAACAATTCTTTTTTTCAGATCCTCAGAGAGTTCTTTGCCATGAGGTGCCATGTTGAACTTCCAGTGACCAGTATGAGAAATTGAGAGTGATAACACCAAATTTAACACACTTGCTCCCCATTCGCACCTGAGACCTTGTAACACTAACAAGTCACATGACACCGGGGAGGGAAAATGGCTAATTGGGCCCAATTTAGATATTTTCACTTAGGGGTGTACTCACTTTTGTTGCCAGTGGGTTAGACATTAATGGCTGTGTGTTGAATTATTTTGAGGGGACAGCAAATTTACACTGTTATACAAGCTGTACACTCACTACTTTACATTGTAGCAATGTGTCATTTCTTCAGTGTTGTCACATGAAAAGCTATAATAAAATAGTTACAAAAATGTGAGGGGTGTACTCAGCTTTGTGAGATTATATATATATATATATATATTGTACAGGACGCCAAGGTTGGGTCCTGGACAATCGCTATATATCTCCTGTGTTTGGGTTGTGGTCTCTTTAAGGGAAGTTGGGAAATGTTCAGGGGGTCACCCAAGACGGGTGAGAAATTCCTGGAAATAGCTAAAATCAGGAGGACTGAATCGCAGTGCTCTCTGTGTTGAATAGAGCGATATTTGGGACCCGGAATTTGGGGGGCTCTGTAGTGATATTCGGGTGGGAAAGAGCCCCCACCCCTGACCATAAGGGATTCCAGCACATACAGGGTTAAGACCCATGAGAAGCAGTCCTTAAGAGACAGGAAGCAGCAATAGGTGAGTGTGGGGGAGGAGTAGTTTGGTGGTTGCACCTGTCTGAAGGAGCTGCAAGTTTGCTGGAAGCTGCTGAGAGGTCTATTGAGGACTGTTTCAAACCTTGGGGTGAAGACCCATCCACAAAACCGTATGTGCCTTTTTTCTTGCTTTATTCCTTTGTGCTGAAGAAAAGCGGACTTTATTTTGTGTTTGATTTATGCACTGCTGGAAGCCTGTTTAAGTTTGCTGAAATAAAGCCTTTTTGTTTATGTTTTAAACGGTTGTGCACTCAATCCGGTGGAGCTAGAACCCCCAAACTTTACAACTGGTGGAGGATGCGGGCAGAGTGCATTTTGCAGCCGCAAAAGCCGTTTAAAACCAAAAACTGACATTTAAAGAGACAGTATACCTATGGCATGTCTTGGGTGAAAACAGCTCAGACACTGCAAACAGCAGGCATGGAGGAGGTTATTAAAGCACTGGTGCAAGCCACTGTGACCCAGCAGCAAGCCTCAGTAGAGGCAAACCGTCGCCATGAGGAAGCAATGGCTCAGCAGCAGCAAGCCCTGGCACAGGCTGTAAAGGCACAACAGGAAAGCACACGGTTGCTAGTTGCTCAGTTTACTGCCCAGCAGGAGTCCACTCAAGCACAGGTGGCTGCCTTGCAGGAGGCAGTACAGCGTTTGGCTCAGGGACGAGAGCAAGCAGTCATTGCCGATGGCAACCCAGTATCTGTGAGAGCCAGTCATTACTTGCAAAAACTGACCCCCAGTGATGATGTGGAGGCTTTTCTCACAACTTTTGAGAGGATAGCGGAGAGAGAGAGGTGGCCCCGTGACCAATGGGCTGGCATTATCTCCCCTTTCCTTACTGGTGACCCGCAAAAAGCCTACTTTGACCTTCCAACTGAGCACATCAGCGACTATGAGCGTCTGAAGGCAGAGATCTTGGCCCGCCTGGGGGTGACCACAGCTGTCCGGGCTCAGAGGGTGCACCGCTGGAGGTACAAACCTAATCGGCCACCCAGGTCCCAGATGCACGAACTGGTACAGCTGGTGAAAAAATGGCTGCAACCAGAGAAGCTGACAGGCCCGCAAATGGTGGAACGGGTAGTGATGGACTGGTACCTGCGGTCCCTACCAGATGACCTACAGCGCTGGGTAAGCCATGGCGACCCTGCAACCGCTGACCAGCTGGTAGAGTTGGTCGAAAGATACACTGTGGTGGAAGACCTGCTCGGGCCTGCCAAGCATCGGGAACCCACACATAGGGCAACCAGGCCAGCCACAGCACCTAGGAGAGAAGCTCCGCCAGACGTTGTCACCCACAAACCGGTATCTTCTTCAGCAGAACCACGGAGGTTGGTTCCTGTCCCAAGGATGGGAGACATACAGTGCTGGCGATGTCGGTCCTGGGGGCATACCCGGGCACAATGCCCACTTCAAGAGGAGCCTATGGAGTGTGGGACTGTCCGGAGAAGCTCTTTTTATGTGCAAAGAGCATGTGCCACCCATCTTGATATAGTGACCGGACAGTTTGAATGTGAACTATGGGTGAACCACCTTCCTGCCAAGGCTCTGCTGGACTCTGGTAGCATGGTAACGCTGGTACATACCAGGGTGATCGGAAGACTCGGCCCAGTAAGTAAGACTCTACGGGTAGTATGTATCCATGGGGACACCAGAGAGTACCCCCTGGTGCCAGTGACTGTTGCCTATGGTGGTACCTCTGTGACACAAGAAGTCGGGGTGGTAAGAAATTTGATACATGATGTCATAGTGGGGCGGGACTGCCCACTGTTTTTTGAACTATGGAACCAGGTACAGTGTGAACAGCCTGGACAACCAAGGGGACTGGGGACCCTCGGCCTCGAAGGAACAGAGTCTGAGGGGTCCGGGCCTGAAATCCCCACAACACAACCCCCTGATGGGGAGGTACCTGTCACTAACAATGACATTGCAGAAAATGTTAAAGTGGACGATATTGTTTCTGTTTCAGGTCGCAAGACTGAGCTGACCTCTGAGGGGGGGGAAGTCTCCCCGTTACAGGTTATGCTGGGAGAGGATGATGAGGAACTCTCCCCACCACAGTCCCAGGTTGAGGAGAGTGAAGGGGAAACCTCCTCAAGGCCAGTGCATCCAGACCTGGACGTATCCAGGGGTGCGTTTGGCACCGCTCAATTGCAGGATCTTACCTTGGTCAATGCTAGAGAGCAGGTTTCTGTTATTGATGGGATCCCACAAATACCAGGTGCAGACCAGAGGTTTCCTCATTTTGCATTGAAAGATAACTTGGTTTATCGAGTGGCTGAAAGCCGAGGGGAAACTGTCGAGCAGTTGCTGGTTCCCCAGCCTTATAGGCGGATGCTTCTCGATCTAGCCCACAATGATGCACTGGGAGGACACCTGGGGGCAGAAAAAACAGAGGCCAGGGTAACTGACCGGTTTTACTGGCCAGGGGTAAAGGCCGAGGTTAAAAGGTATTGTGCGTCTTGTCCGACTTGCCAGTTAACTGCCCCGGTGTCCCATTACAGAAACCCCCTGGTACCCTTGCCAATTATCGAGGTACCATTTGAACGAATTGCAATGGATCTCGTAGGACCCCTGGTGAAGTCAGCAAGGGGGTACCAATATATACTAGTCATCCTAGACTATGCCACTAGATATCCAGAAGCAGTCCCTTTAAGGAAAACTTCCTCTAAGGCCATCGCCAGGGAACTGTTTTAAATGTTTTCCCGAACGGGGTTCCCCAAAGAAATATTGACGGACCAGGGCACCCCTTTTATGTCCAAAGTGATGGCGGACTTGTGCAAACTGTTCCAGATTAAGCAGTTGCGGACGTCCGTCTATCACCCGCAGACTGATGGCCTAGTCGAGAGGTTCAATAAAACTTTAAAATGCATGTTAAAAAGAGTGGTCCAGAAAGATGGGAAGGATTGGGATATGTTACTCCCTGCCCTGTTGTTTGCCATCCGGGAGGTTCCACAATCATCAACGGGTTTCTCACCGTTTGAGTTAGTGTATGGGCGAAGGCCCCGGGGGTTGCTAGATCTAGTAAAGGAGACATGGGAAAGTGAGTCGTCCCCACACAAAACTGTGGTAGAGCATATCTCCCAAATGCGAGAGAGAGTGGCTAAGGTAATGCCGTTGGTGAGGGAGCATCTGCAGAAGGCTCAAGATGCCCAAAGAAGGGTGTACAACCGGTCGGCTAAAATCAGACAATTTCAAATAGGAGACCGGGTGGCCGTCCTAATACCAACGGTGGAGAGCAAGTTCTTGGCCAAGTGGCAAGGTCCGTTTGAGATAGTGGAAAAAATGGGGGAAGTGAACTACAAGGTACACCAGCCTGGGAGAAGAAAGCCATACCAGATCTACCACATAAATTTGTTGAAACCCTGGAGAGATAGAGAACAGGTGTCTGCAGTGATAGGTGTCCAGTCAGGGGACCCTGCAGGGATTGACCTAGTGCAGGTTGCTGCTACCCTGTCTAGGCCCCAAACCCAACAGGCAAAAGAATTTCTGCAAAGAAATAGGGACATGTTTTCAGGGTTACCTGGTCTCACCAATGTCATCGAGCATGACATTGTAACCGAGCCCAATGAAAAAATCCGGTTAAAGCCGTATCGTATCCCAGAAGCTCATAGGGTGGCAGTGTCTGAGGAGGTAAAAAGAATGCTTGAGCTTGATGTCATTGAAGAGTCGCAGAGCGAGTGGTCGAGTCCAATTGTGTTGGTGCCTAAACCCAACGGCACTCTTCGCTTCTGCAATGACTTCAGAAAGCTTAATGAAATCTCCAAGTTCGATGCATATCCTATGCCCCGGATAGACGAGTTAATTGAGAGGTTGGGTCCAGCCAGGTATATCACCACGCTTGACCTCACAAAAGGGTACTGGCAGATTCCCCTAACCAAGGAGGCCAGGGAGAAAACAGCCTTCTCCACCCCGGAAGGCCACTTCCAGTACAAAAGGATGCCATTTGGTCTGCACTCTGCCCCTGCCACATTCCAACGGGCCATGGATAAAACTTTACGTCCACATCAAAGATATGCTTCCGTCTACCTGGATGACATAGTCGTCTTCAGCACTGATTGGGAGTCCCATCTTCCCCGGGTTCAGGCAGTCGTAGACTCCTTGAGAAGAGCAGGGTTCACCATCAATCCAGAGAAATGTGCAATTGGGATGGAAGAAGCCAAGTACCTAGGGTACATTGTGGGTAGAGGGCTGGTTAAACCCCAAATGAATAAGGTAGAAGCCATACAGGGCTGGCCCCGTCCCCTAACCAAAAAGCAGGTCAGAGCATTTTTGGGCATAGTTGGCTACTACCGGAGGTTTGTCCCCAACTTTGCCACCATTGCTGCACCATTGACTGACTTGACCAAAGGTAGAAAGTCAGTGATGATAAAGTGGAGCGCAAATGCCGAAGAAGCTTTTCAGAAGCTTAAGGCGGCATTATGCCAACATCCGGTGCTCGTAGCTCCCGATTTCTCCAAGGATTTTGTAGTGCAGACAGATGCTTCAAGTGAAGGATTAGGAGCGGTCCTCTCTCAAGTGGTCAATGGGGAAGAACACCCCGTGGTTTTTCTGAGTAGGAAGCTAACGACAGCAGAGAGAAACTACGCTGTGGTGGAGCGGGAGTGTCTTGCCATCAAGTGGGCTTTGGACTCCCTACGGTATTTTCTCCTAGGTAGGAGGTTTCGCCTGGTGTCAGACCATGCCCCATTGACCTGGATGAGACAGAACAAGTACACCAATGCCAGGGTGACAAGGTGGTTCCTTTCTCTCCAGGAGTTTAATTTTGTGGTAGAACACAGACCCGGGAGACAGCATCAGAATGCCGATGCCCTCTCCCGAGTCCACTGTATGCTGTCGTGTGGTGCCTCCAACACCTCCGCGTTGAGGCAGAGGGGGGGGATATGTACAGGACGCCAAGGTTGGGTCCTGGACAATCGCTATATATCTCCTGTGTTTGGGTTGTGGTCTCTTTAAGGGAAGTTGGGAAATGTTCAGGGGGTCACCCAAGACGGGTGAGAAATTCCTGGAAATAGCTAAAATCAGGAGGACTGAATCGCAGTGCTCTCTGTGTTGAATAGAGCGATATTTGGGACCCGGAATTTGGGGGGCTCTGTAGTGATATTCGGGTGGGAAAGAGCCCCCACCCCTGACCATAAGGGATTCCAGCACATACAGGGTTAAGACCCATGAGAAGCAGTCCTTAAGAGACAGGAAGCAGCAATAGGTGAGTGTGGGGGAGGAGTAGTTTGGTGGTTGCACCTGTCTGAAGGAGCTGCAAGTTTGCTGGAAGCTGCTGAGAGGTCTATTGAGGACTGTTTCAAACCTTGGGGTGAAGACCCATCCACAAAACCGTATGTGCCTTTTTTCTTGCTTTATTCCTTTGTGCTGAAGAAAAGCGGACTTTATTTTGTGTTTGATTTATGCACTGCTGGAAGCCTGTTTAAGTTTGCTGAAATAAAGCCTTTTTGTTTATGTTTTAAACGGTTGTGCACTCAATCCGGTGGAGCTAGAACCCCCAAACTTTACAATATATATATATATATATATATATATATATATATATATTAGGCTTGTGACGGTATCAGATTTTCATGCTGCGATTAATTGATTAAGGTTTTGCCACGGTATACGGTATTATCACGGTATTCTATTATTAAATTTAAATTATTAAATTTCCACCTCACTTCAATTTCATTGCTGAATTTAGGGGCTTTGGTTCACTTATGCACATTATTATATAGTCAGTCAGTACAGACTCTGTGAACCAGGCCTAAAATAGGTCATCAAGCAGTGTCTGGCCTAACTGGTGATAACTGGTCCTGGCGCTCGGCTCCGATCCGATGGCCTGGTCATTAAGAGGGCAAATCCTTGTGGTCAAGAAGTGGTTAAACCTGAAGGAGGAGGTGTTTATAAATTACTTTACTATTGCTTTAGGCCTGGTACACATGTATGCGGGTTGGTGGTTCACATGTATGCGGGTTGGCGGTTCACATGTATGCGGGTTGGCGGCCCACATTTGCACAGGCATAGCAGCCCATTGATTTGAACGGCCTGCTATGCCCTCATTTTCCGCAGAAAAAAGGTGCATGCAGCATTTTTTTTAAAATTCAGTGGCCTTGAAATCCATCCTGCTTTTGCACCATGCGACTAACCTGCAGTTCCTGCTCTGGCAAGCTTTCTGCATTTTTTGTATACGTGGGCACGGCATTTAAAAACAGTTTGCGTGTGCAGCAACGGCAGGTAAGTCGCATGGTGCAAAAGAAGGATGGATTTCATGGCCACTGCATTTTTTTAAATTCTGCATGCACCTTTTTTCAGCTGAAAACGCAGGCATAGCAGCTGAAGCCCATTCACATCAATGGGCCGCTATGCCTGTGCAAATGTGGGCCCCCAACCCGCATACATGTGAACCAGGCCTAAAGCAATAGTAAAGTCATTAATAGATAAAAACACCGGTCCTCCTGCAGGTTTAACCATTTAATGACTTTACTATTGCTTTAGGCCTGGTTCACATGTATGCGGGTTGGGGGCCCACATTTGCACAGGCATAGCAGCCCATTGATGTGAATGGGCTTGAGCTGCTATGCCTGCGTTTTCAGCTGAAAAAAGGTGCATGCAGAATTTAAAAAAAATGCAGTGGCCATGAAATCCATCCTTCTTGTGCACCATGCGACTTACCTGCCGTTGCTGCACACGCAAACTGTTTTTAAATGCCGTGCCCACGTATACAAAAAATGCAGAAAGCTTGCCAGAGCAGGAACTGCAGGTTAGTCGCATGGTGCAAAAGCAGGATGGATTTCAAGGCCACTGAATTTTAAAAAAATGCTGCATGCACCTTTTTTTCTGCGGAAAATGAGGGCATAGCAGCCCGTTCAAATCAATGGGCTGTTATGCCTGTGCACATGTGAACCGCCAACCCGCATACATGTGAACCACCAACCCGCATACATGTGAACCGCCAACCCGCATACATGTGAACCAGGCCTAAAGCAATAGTAAAGTCATTAATAGATAAAAGCCCTGGTCCTCCTGCAGGTTTAACCACTTCTGGATCGCAAGGATTTGCCCCTTTAGAGACCAGGCCATCGGATCAGAGCGCCAGGACCAGTCATCACCAGGTAGGCCAGACACTGCTTGATGGCTATATAATAATGTAATGTGGGCTGCCATGCGTGTGTGTGTGTGTGTGTGTGTGTGTGTGTGTGTGTGTGTGTGTGTGTGTGTGTGTGTGTGTGTGTGTGTGTGTGTGTGTGTGTGTGTGTGTGTGTATATATATATATATATATATATATATATATATATATATATATTAGAGCTGCACGATTCTGGCCAAAATGAGAATCACGATTTTTTAGCTTGGAATAAAGATCACGATTCTCTGTGTAAAAAAAAAAAAAAAAAAAAAATTGGGATAACTTTACTGTTACGTTTTTTTTTTTTTTATTCATTAAAGTCTATTAATTGCGTTTTGAAAGACTGCTGCGCAAATACAGTGTGACATAAAATATTACAACAATCGCCATTTTTTTTCTGTAGGGTCTCTGCTAAAAAAATATATAAAATATTTGGGGGTTCTAAGTACTTTTCTAGCAAAAAAAAAACTGATTTTAACTTGCAAACAAGTGTCAGAAAAAGGTCCAGTCTTTAAGAGGTTAAACTTCCTTTCTCCCTGGCAGAGGGAAGGAAAAGATACAAATGTAATCATTTTTGTTTATAGTTAGGAGACTTAATGCTGAAAGGGGTTAGCTGTGTGAGTGAATGAGTCATCCAGCTCACTGAAATGTATCAATTCACAAGTCAGGCAGACTTGACAGAGAAACTCGGTATTTTAAAAATGCCACAATAACAATACCGTGGCTATGCAATACCGCGATATATCGAATTACCGAAAACCGGCATATGTCTAATATATATATATATATAGTGTATTAGTGATTGACCGATATATCGAGGGTCGATATGCACTTTCCCCGATATATCGAAATGGGCCTTTTGATTTACCGATATTGCCGATATTTCGGGAAAGTGCATGTACCGGGGTGATGCCTGCAGCTAGAGGCATCACCCCGATACTGGTGTCCATAGCCGACAGTCGTAATGACAACCGATGCGGCTGTCATTCCAAGGTGCGGGAGGAGATGCCCCCCCCCCTATATATATATATATATAGTATGTGTGAATAACAGTGTAAATTTGCTGTCCCCTCAAAATAACTCAACACACAGCCATTAATGTCTAAATCGCTGGCAACAAAAGTGAGTACATCCCTAAGTTAATATGTCCAAATTGGGCCCAAAGTGTCAATATTTTGTGTGGCCACCATTATTTTCCAGCACTGCCCTAACCCTCTTAGGCATGGAGTTCACCAGAGCTTCACAGGTTGCCACTGGAGTCCTCTAACATCCACCAGCTCTGTGATGTCATCATGGAGGAGTGAAAGAGACCTTGTGCTCCTCCGCCTTCCATTTGAGGATGCCCCACAGATGCTCAATAGGGTTTAGGTCTGGAGACATGCTTGGCCAGTCCATTACCTTTACCCTTAGCTTCTTTAGCAAGGCAGTGGTCGTCTTGGAGGTGTGTTTGGGGTCATCATCATGTTGGAATACTGCCCTGCGGCCCAGTCTCCGAAGGGAGGGGATCATGCTCTGCTTCAGTATGTCACAGTACATGTTGGCATTCATGGTTCCCTCAATGAACTGTAGCTCCCCAGTGTCGGCAGCACTTATGCAGCCCCAGACCATGACACTCCCATAACTATGCATGACTGTAGGCAACACACACTTGTCTTTGTACTCCTCATCTGGTTGCTGCCACTCACTCTTGACACCATCTGAACCAAATAGAGAAGATAGTTCGGGTTCAGTGGTTCTCCTGGGAATTGCCAGCATCCCTATTACAATAGACCAAAAAACAGTTCTCCTAGAGGGTGGGACTTTAAATGGCAATGACCAGGACTTGAGTAGTACGTGTATTTAAATATTTATTAAACAAGTATAGTACAAAATATGACAAGAAAACATGATGTAATGAACAAAACACTTAAAAAGCTATTGGCCATAGGTTACGTCTCAGAAGCTAGGAGTGGCTGAGATATCCAAGGGGGACCCGACGCATTTCGGGAGTACGTCGATTCCTGGAGGTGTACAGAGAGCGGTTTGTGACGCTTGAAGCCCGCACTGCTTTAAGTGCATCCCAATGTAAGTGTAATGGTATCTGTTTAAGAGGAAATAAATAGCTTTTTGCAAAACAGAGAGCATTAGATCTTCTCTTCTTTTATACACACCGGGTTCCTGGTCTATACGGAGTGATAGCTGGAGGCGGTGAAGGAAGGGACATCAGGCTGTTATTCTTACATCCCAAAGCGTGTTTGACTCTCATGAGTCTAGACCTAAGGTGAGCTGCTTATCCTGCACTAGCCACTGAGAGCACTGGAGTGAAGCAGGCAGACTAGATGGGCCAAATGGTTCTTATCTGCCGACACATTCTATGTTTCTATGTTTCTATGCAGCACTTTATTTTGTGATCACAGATGAAGATTGTTTTTTGATTTCATCTTTATGATTCACTATTAATTGGGACTATTAATATCACTAGCAATCACTATTATTAGAGTTGATTTATTAACATTGAGTTGTTATCTTATTTATGTTATTTAGACACATTTATTGATATCTTTTCACTTGGCGCAGCAATATTGTTTATTGATCAGTCACTGGTGTTTTGTGTTTAGCACTGATTGTTTGCAGCCTTGTGTGCACTATTTTGTATGGTTTTTGAATTATTTGAATTTTATGGTTTGCGCTGATTATTACTATTTTAATATACATTTATATGTTTCCAAAATACAAAGTGTCTGTTATACCAAAGCTGTGAGGTATACTGTTCACTGGGTAGATGTTGTATATGTAAATACGTACCACATAAAGACATCCTAGATGAGACGAAAGAGGGGAAGGCCACAAAGATTATTAAAAGCAGACAGGTAAAAACCTTTATTTACATATACAACATCTACCCAGTGAACAGTTTACCTCACAGCTTTGGTATAACAGACACTTTGTATTTTGGAAACATATAAATGTATATTGGTTGTTTTACCATTTGTACCACCACTGTTAATTATTGATTATAATGTTTTCATATCCTTAGTCTGAGATCTGTTTCCCCTGGACCACTGAAAAAGGGAACTGACCGAAACGCGTCGGGTCCCCCTTGGATATCTCAGCCACTCCTAGCTTCTGAGACGTAACCTATGGCCACTAGCTTTTTAAGTGTTTTGTTCATTACATCATGTTTTCTTGTCATATTTTGTACTATACTTGTTTAATAAATATTTAAATACATGTACTACTCAAGTCCTGGTCATTGCCATTTAAAGTCCCACCCTCTAGGGCAGGCATGTCCAAAGTCCGGCCCGTGGGCCATTTGCGGCCCCCAGGCCTCTTTAATATGGCCCCACAGATAATTTGGAAAAATTTATTGTTGTGGCCCCTGTGAATCCCAGATCGCTGCTCAGGACCACTGGGATCTCTGGATCTTTCAACACCCATGTTACTTGTGAATACAATAAATGTTAACATCCACTGCCCATCCCCACCAGCTTTATATCCCTTGCTCAATATGGCCTCAGACTTAAGGCTTGTACACACTATACGAAAATCAGAAGTAAAATTTCATCCGACGAACGATCTGCCGATTTTCGGATTGTTAGTATAGTGCTTTCAACAGCCAATAGCGAATTTTCGGACGACAAAATCTGGATGTGCTGGCTATAAAATTTTTATCGTACGTCAACACAACATCCGATTTTCCTTTAATTAGTACAGTTATCGTCCGAAAAAAATCGTAATAGCAAGACTAGGCATGCTCAGAGAGAAAGAACACATACAAAACAATTCAACACATGACATCACTTCTGAAGTTGAATTCTGTCGTACGGGAATTTTCGTATGAAAGTAACCTCTTCACTTTCGATATGAGACAAACATGCAACAAAAATCAGACGCAAGATCGTTCGATAATCTGATCGTGTGTATGAGGCTTTAGCCTGATAAGGGAGCACTAAAAACCACAAATAAATTTGGCGCTAGTATAACAGGACCAGCGCTCTCTCCATGATAACTGGCATAACACCTTTTTAGATTTGTCATCCATGTGACAAAATGAAAAGTAAGCCGTTTGCAATAAACTTTGCATAAAATAGTTAATTTGCATTTAATTTTAGATGGTCCAAAGAATGTCAGGCAAAATGGTCGGCCCTCACGCATGTTCACTTCATCAAATCTGGCCCTCTTTGAAAAAAGTTTGGACACCACTGCTCTAGGGGAACTGTTTTTTGGTCTATTGTAATAGGGATGCTGGCATTGATTGGACTCTGAGAAATTTGGCATTACAAAACTTTTCTAGTCTTTTTGTGGCAGGGCAATACTATCCTGTACACTTGCCCCTTTGGGGTGTCCCGACCTCTGCATGCCCTCCATTGGTAGTGGGCGGTGTCCACGGGCCGTGACTCTATAAAATTAATTGGGTGATCTTATCAGTCGTTCTGACCATAGATATACACATTTTCTCACGTACCCCTTTCTATGACCCTTGAATTTTTCTCAGGTGACAATTATTTGGCGGTGAATTTTCCATTGACTACTGCCTCTTACAAGGCATCCTCCTTCCCATATTTCTCTATACCATCTACCTGTAGCAAACCATCATGTTCAGAGGCACAGGCTTTGCTCTCATATAGAGAAAATGGAAAGAAGGAGGCCCAGGATACCAAAATTGAATCTTTGGTATTTCAGCTAAGAAAGGCAGTAGAAAAGAAAACGAATCTCTATCTTCATGTGGACAATTTTGAAGCATACAATAGAGAAAACCTGAACCCTCTAGGACTGAGGATTCAGATTTTTCCTACCCTCGATGACTTAGATGAAACTTTTAAAACTAAATGGGAGGCGAGTCTTCAACTCTGCTCCAGGAACATGATGTGCATACTCATTGAGGAGTACCAAAAACGAATTAAAGAACTAGATCGCACTATTGAAAAATTATATGAACAACTTGAACCTCACCTGGACACCCCTAAATTTAAGAGTTTAGAAAACAATATTAAAAATCAACTTGATAAAAACATTAAATTCAACATTAGCAAAAAAGAACAAAAACTATGCAGAGACCTATAGCATTTCGAGATAAAAAAAGCTTATAAATGGAATCAACATCACACACAACTTCGACCCTCACGGCGTGATTTAACTAGAGCCGACTCTAATTTAGGGTCAAACTCTTCCATTATTTCGTCGCTCTCCTCCTCCTCACAACAAACGCAAAGTAGGGGTAGACAGACAAAAACTAAGCGTTCATTTCCCCAAGAGGAAAATGTAAATCTGAGTAAACGCCCTCCAACTCCATCTGGGTCTACATCTCTGTCAAATCTTTCACTGGACACTTGACGTATGATCAATTCCAACTTACCAGTGAAAAATACCCTAGAAACGAAACATATGGTGATTACCGACACCACTCATGCAATGGCGGCAGAAAGTGCGATGAATGAGGAACCCACCCACTCCTGCCATCGACCAACAATTATCATTAGAGGATAACAGTGACATCATTAATTTCTCCGATTACTCAGTCTCAACAGCCCAAATCACATTACTACGGAAAGGCCTAACCTTTTGTCCTGCAATGGACATAGATAAATTAGAGTTAAAAAAGGACTTGAATTTATTCGCCCGCAAAATATTATTGCAAAGTCAACATGCGCAAAAGTATAATCCCAAATTACTACAATCTAAGTCCAAAAAATTGGAAAATGCAGCCCTGGACACTCTGATCTCCCTACTTGAGGAACAGGATGGCCTCGACCTCATTGATAGAATAGATTTGGATTCATTTTTGGGTGAACAATCCCAGACAAATTTTCCTTCATGTTTCCAAAAAAAGTCTGATAAGTTCCCAGCATTAAACTCCAACACCAATTTGGCAGCCTTTGTCATGTTGGTCTCCAGTGAAGTCGAGAAAATCAAATTACCCTCTCAAAAAAAGATTTCAAATTTGAATAATCAGGAAAGTACTGCACTGACCAGACTCACAGAGCAATTCCAACTGACCATAAAACCATGAACATCATGAACAACCAACAATATGCCAGAATGTGTTGGAAAATTTTAGATAATTGCAATTGGTATAAAAAAATCTCCAGACCCACAATCGACAAATACTTTACAGAATTCTATGCTCTTGTCGATGGTGCCTTATTGACAGGTTGCATCGATAAAAACACCTGGGACTACCTCCGTATCAAGTATCCTAAAATTCCAACGTTCTACAGTCTGCCAATGATTCACAAAAATAAAATCGATCCACCTGGCAGACCCATCGCTTCTGGTAGAGGTAGTATCGCAGAAAATCTTAGCAGATATGTGGATAGTAAGCTATATCCCTTTGTACAAATCCTTCCTTCGTTTTTAAGGACACGATACATCTGTTGCAACTATTGGAGGGCATGTCGATTCCTTCGGATGCCCTGCTGGTGGCCATCGATGTTGAAGCATTATACAGCTCCATCCCCCACCAGCAGGGCATCCGGACAATCGAACATGTCCTGACGCAACCTAACTCGGATCCATTACCCACACGTAATTTTATCTTGCATTCTCTTGAATATATTCTATCATGGAATGTATTTTCTTTTGATGGTTCCCACTTCCTCCAGGTACAAGGCGTGGCAATGGGGACATGTTGTGCCCCATCGTACGCCAACTTGTACCTGGGGCAGTGGGAACGTTTCTTCCTCTCTGAGGAATCCCATCTTACATATACACAACACATACTGGCATGGCATCGATACATCGATGATGTACTAATCATCTGGCCAGGCACCAGTGAATTGCTCTTTGAGTGTGTGAAATGTATGAACAACAACCGGTACAACTTAACTTTTACCTTAAATTTTGATCAACTTCCTGGACATCACTATAACAAAGGATCAATATGGACAGAGCAAAACAACTTTGTTTAGGAAACCTACGGCAGCCAATACTATTTTATACGCAACCAGCTCCCATCCGACTCCCCTTTTGAGATCCATTCCATATGGACAATACCTGCTGAGACAGTATTCACCGTCACTGGAATTTAAAGACAGATAAGTAATGGTTTGGATTGCTCCATATTTGCCAGCAATATCTCCATATATGAATATTAAGATTTATTCCCATTTGCCATTAAATCTGTAATTCCTAAATGCTGGGTATATTACATAGCTTTCAATGTCAGACAGGTATTACTTTTGTTGTGTATTGGGAGGGAATGTGGATTGCCCTTTTGCATTGTTACGTGTTAATGACCTCCCATTGTTCTGTCTGTCTGCCTTAAGATAAACTTATAGGAATGTGGATTGGATGCTCAGGGGGAGGGGGGGATTGTCCCACATTGTAAATTTTGTACACTGTATGAGAGTGTAAAACTCTGTTCCTATTGGATGGTGAATATTATGTTCAGTCTTCAACAAGGTCCATCTGGGTGGTAACTTTGTGGGTGACAACTGTATACAAGTCTGTTCAAATAAAGTTGTGCTGAGTTCCTTCAACCTCAATCTAGAGTTCTGTCTCTTATTGGGGGAATCTGAGGCAAGGGATTGCTATGGTCTTCCATACTACCTTAGAGAATCACTGAGCTCTTGTAAGAGCTTGTGTAAGAGCTTGTTCTGCTGCACTCTCTGGGGAAAGAGAGGTTCACCCACAGGAACCTGGAGCCTTGTCGTAGGTCGAGGGTGGGTAGGAGATTGCAATACCCTAACCAAGCTGCGGCGGTTCGTGGAGTCTGAAGAGGTTACGGTGTCTGGTGGAGTGCTTGGAGCCCTCGGAAAGCACTAGGAGCATCTTTCAATGGAGGTACCCGGTCTGGGGTGCCCTGTTCCGTTACATTGGTGGCAATCGGTGGGATGGCGTCCTAGTGTGAGGAGAAGCAGCTCGGAGACACCGGTAACATTATGGAGCGAGCAAACACCCGTGCAGCATCCCCATATGAGGAGGAGTTTTTCTGGAGGTTGCAGCAACACTTGGTCCAACAGGATGGGCCTGTATCAGAGGAAGCCATACTGGACTGGAGAGATTTCACTCGAAAGGAAATGTGGTATGAGGCCTTAGAGAATGCGCAGTGGAGGCGGAGAGAGAACCTTCCCAGCGAAGAACAGCGGTTCCAGGTATGCGTTGCCCTGCGGTTACCTTTCCTAGGAGAGCAACCCCTGGATGAGTCGGTGACGGAGCTGTGGAACCTGATTTGGAAGGAGTTGTGGCTGGATGAAGCTTACCGGGCACTAAAGTGGTACGCCACCAGCTATGACCACTGGATGGCTGACGACAATATGCCGGAAGGTGAGGACTATAGTGGGCCGGGCTTGCTGTGGAAGGCCTTTGAGGAGAGGGACTTTGAATGTCCAGCAGAGTTTCGGCGCTGGGAAATCCTGGACACCAGGGAAGCCCTACTGGGTCTCCCCAAAGCGGGTGAATTGGGGTCAGACCTGATTCATCTGGTCACAATGGAGTGGGAACTGGAGCAGGACTACCTACGCCTGCTCTGCTCCATTCCACCCCAATCTACCCTGCAAGCAGAGTCCTGGGTGGCAGATCCAGACCCACAACCCTTCAGTTGGAGAGACAGTAAAGACTGGGGGTACTGTGAAGACCCACCGATGGCAGGTGGAGATGGGACCGAGGTCTCTCTACCGGCCGAACAGGGAGGCTGGGCAGCCGGCCCAGATCCCCAGCTACAGCAGGAGTTACAGAGAGCGGAAGGTGTCGTCCTTACTTCCAAACAGCAGTGTACCTTCCAGGGAGAGGAGAAAACTATTCCTTCTTCCCAACCACAGGGAGACAACAGCCCTGACCCCAATGGTACAGATGGGACCGCGGTCTCTGCACCAGACCTACAGGGATGCTGGACGGCCGGTCCAGATCCCCAATCTACCCCGCCGGAATACCAGGAGGAGGAGGTAGGCGATCCCTCCATTCTACAGCAGACCCCCAACCAGGTCCTGGGGGTAGTATTCGCCAACCCCAACCCAGCAGAAGAGCTGGCAACAGGGCAGAGTGTTACCAACCTCTGCCCAGCACCCACAAAAGCTACAGTCCTCATTTTTACACCCCAGGGATGCTGCACAGTCGGCCAAGATACCCAAAAGCATGAGGAAGTAAGCCCATCCACCCTGTCCTCTCTCCAGCAGCTGAAAGGAATCCTGGGAGAAAGGCCAGTTCATGCTTCTTCTCCACGGCAGGGATGTTTTGCAAGAGTGGCAGAGGTTGGCTGGGTGAGTGACGTTCTGTTCCGGACAATTTGTTTGGGGTACTGGGTGGGTGCAGACATTGGGAGGGCCTGTGGAACACAGCATACCCTAGAGAGATTGGAAAGTGCTTCTCTCAGCCTACCAGGCTCCTCTTATGTCTAAATCACCCTGTGTCTTTTAGGGACACAGGGTGCCCAAGAAGCCCAGTCTGGCCTGCCCAAACCAGACTTTCACAGACTGATTGGCTATGAGAGCTCCATGCGCCTTGCCAAGACAAACTCAAACTATGTGGAACTTTGTCAAGGAAGCTGCCATGATGGATTGACTCTTTGGGACTTGTTACCCGATGAACTCAGGCACAGACCAGTTGGAGGTCTGGTACCTGGTTCGTCTACCTTTGGGGGGAAGATATGCGACAGTATTCACCGTCACTGGAATTTAAAGACAGATAAGTAATGGTTTGGATTGCTCCATATTTGCCAGCAATATCTCCATATATGAATATTAAGATTTATTCCCATTTGCCATTAAATCTGTAATTCCTAAATGCTGAGTATATTACATAGCTTTCAATGTCAGACAGGTATTACTTTTGTTGTGTATTGGGAGGGAATGTGGATTGCCCTTTTGCATTGTTACGTGTTAATGACCTCCCATTGTTCTGTCTGTCTGCCTTAAGATAAACTTATAGGAATGTGGATTGGATGCTAAGGGGGAGGGGGGATTGTCCCACATTGTAAATTTTGTACACTGTATGAGAGTGTAAAACTCTGTTCCTATTGGATGGTGAATATTATGTTCAGTCTTCAACAAGGTCCATCTGGGTGGTAACTTTGTGGGTGACAACTGTATATAGGTCTGTTCAAATAAAGTTGTGCTGAGTTCCTTCAACCTCAATCTAGAGTTCTGTCTCTTATTGGGGGAA
The DNA here is from genome assembly GCF_965119305.1 of Pelophylax lessonae. Lineage (NCBI taxonomy): Eukaryota > Metazoa > Chordata > Amphibia > Anura > Ranidae > Pelophylax > Pelophylax lessonae. Next base: position 76,220,796 of record NC_138773.1, read on the forward strand.
TCTGAGGCAAGGGATTGCTATGGTCTTCCATACTCCCTTAGAGAATCACTGAGCTCTTGTAAGAGCTTGTGTAAGAGCTTGTTCTGCTGCACTCTCTGGGGAAAGAGAGGTTCACCCACAGGAACCTGGAGCCTTGTCGTAGGTCGAGGGTGGGTAGGAGATGGCAATACCCTAACCAAGCTGCGGCGGTTTGTGGAGTCTGAAGAGGTTACGGTGTCTGGTGGAGTGCTTGGAGCCCTCGGAAAGCACTAGGAACATCTTTCATCGGAGGTACCCGGTCTGGGGTGCCCTGTTCCGTTACACCTGCGACTCCACAGAAATTGTTCTGAGGAGTGTACCTTCAAAATGGAAGCTGACAAATTAAGAAATAGACTAACATCACGGGGATATTCACAAACATGCCGGGGATATTCACAAACATGCCTTAAAAAGCCAAATTGTGCAAACGACAGGAACTGCTTTTCAAAAACAAAAAATCAACAACCCCCACGCAAAATGCAGATAAAATACAACATCAGGCGCGTATCATTACAAAATATACAAAACAATTCGACCGGATTTATAACATCGTGAATAAATATTGGCATCTGTTAACGTGTGACCCCAATCTCAATCCATTCGTAACTGAAAAGCCAGCAATAATGTACCGCAAGGCAAAATCTTTGAAAGACAGACTTGTAAACAGTGAGTTCCCCGGCTAGTTTCGATGTGACCCCTGCAAACGCTTGGGGACATTTAAATGTGGTGGCTGTAACATCTGCCGCCACATGTATACTAACGCCAATATTCTTCTACCTAATGGCCAACCTTATAAACCTTTGCATTATGCAAATTGTAAAACTGCCGGAGTGGTCTATCTACTCCTCTGCTGCTGTGGGTGCTTTTATGTTGGAAACACCAAAAATGAGTTTCACAAACGTGCACAAAGACACATCTCTTGTATGCGTCAATGCAACCCCGATCTCCCATTGGGGAGACACGTATTGGGCGCACACAAAGGTATTTTTCCACAAGTCTTTTTTATTATCCTGGACAGAGTGCACCCCAACAGCAGAGGAGGAGATTGGGACAAAACCCTCCTACAAAGAGAATCCTGATGGATTCATAACTTGAAGGCCATCATTCCTCCAGGTCTCAATGATAATATTAGCTTTAAGCCCTTCCTCAAAGGTTTTTCCTCAGGAAGTTGGGAACCATAAAACATAATTCCCTGATGGGCCACTGTCCTAATTTTTTCGGCCTAATCGTTTCTCTACAGATAATTTGGAAAGGACTTTTTCGTTTTTCTCCCTGCCATTTCCATTCCTTCTTTCTTTTCCCAGTTTCCACACGTCATCTGACAGAGTGCCACGGAAAATCATTTTAAACGGCAGGACACTGTGAATTTACATACAATCAACAACCTGTCATTTAGACTTTCTCCATAGACATTGGGAAAATATATGTAAATATAACTACTCCCTCTAACCTGACATATGACTGGTCTAAGGAAATACTTTATGCATATATTTCTACCTCTTTACTTCCCTGACCTTTTCAAGCACTCTACAGGTCCTCAATCTTGTTTCATCTTAGTGGACATCGGGGAACCAATAAAACCAATTCATACTGGCCAACTTTAAAACTTTCGGTTCATCCATACCCTGCCACATATTTGGCATTTACTCCCGTTACCTTTCTTTTCCATACATACTATAAGAATGGACCATGTTTGACATTTCTTTATGCCATTTCTATAACATAAATGTCCATTTATATGCATGCACTGCGTCAGAGTATATCCCTGCATTTGTACCATACTAACTGCCTATTTTCACAATGGGGTTCCTTTGATGTAAACTATGTGCCTGATAGTTTAATATCTGCATATCGCTGATTAAATAATGATGTATATTAGGTGCCTGTGTTGTAATTCTGTATCTGACGTTTTAACAATGTCCTTTTTTATTTCCATCAATGTCGTAATTGTTGTAAACAAGGTGTTTGTTCTCCCTATATCTGTGTTACTGCAGCGAGGTTCCTCTATGGTAACGCTACCTTCCTTTGGTCACTCTCCCCAGCGCACAAAGGGGCGGTTTTGCCCCCTGCTGGCTTCGGGGCACCGTCATTTGACGATCTTCTGTAGCCATATGACGTGCGCTGGCCTGCCCGGGACGCACGCTGCGGCCAACGCGCATGCGTGGGCGGCGCTGTGCGCTCCGGACACGGGGGATCCTGATTGGCCCGCATACAGACCATGGGCGGGGACCTCCTCGGGTCTCTGCGCATGCGCTGGCGTCTTCAAATGGTGGGCGCTCTCCATTCGGACTGCGCGCCACCATTACTCACTTCCCTCTGGACACCCAGGTAAGGACAAAGCTTGTTGGTGGACGGCACTCTCTTTATTTCTACTCGGTGGCATTGTGGACTGCTTCTATTCCGTACTGTTTCATCTCCAATTGCACCTTCTGGCTCAATTTAGTGTCACATAGATGCGTCCCCCGCTTTAAACCACTACTATCTATACTGACCTTCTACCTGGGGTCTCTCTCTACTCTATACGATCCCCCCTGCATGCCGGGCAACGGTCACTTGAACTCACTTCCATCTCAATGTAACTGATAGTGTCACTCCATGGGGATTACCTGATCATCAGTATACAAACTTTTTTCCACACTCTCCATATTGGTGACTTTCTCAGTATTTTCTACCTTTGTATAAACTTCATGGCTATCATTGTACTCCATTTACTCAGCAATGGGTCTCTTTTCCCACTCAGGGAGTCTGCCTACAGGGACCCCTCACCTCTGAGTATCCACTTACAAATTATCCTTACTGGGAATCCACAAATGGAAATATGCAAGACTGTACGTATACCCATGGCTCCCCATTTTTCACTATGTCTTTTTCCTCTTTTTTTCATCATTGATTTCCATATTGGAAGATACATCCCCTATCTGCTCTCTTTTTCTTAGACGCCCCCTGTTGCTGACTGATCTTCTGGATCCTTGAGGGAATTTCTTTTGGATAGGTGCGGCCACCTCTTCTGCCACAATTATTTCCATCCTGCCTCTCCAATCACTACCAATCTCTGGTTCCGTAGTTTGACATGGAACAATAAAATATATATCCATCCATATGGCAGAGTATATAGTCAATGGAGTGTCACGGAACCATGAACCAGACGTACAACAACAGATAAGTGAAAATAAGAAGGCTTTATTGAAAATCAAGCTGTAAAGCAAAAGTCCAAACGGATGGCAAAACCGAAGCAGAGTCTTTGCGAAGCCAGAGGTCAGGAGCCAGGAGGGTAGTCAGACGAAGCCGGGATCAGGAACCAGCAGGGTAGTCAGACGAAGCCAGGATCAGGAACCAGCAGGGTAGTCAGACGAAGCCAGGATCAGGAACCAGAAGCAGCAGCAGTCTTAGAAGCATGTGAACACAGGAGGACCAAGCAAGGAACTGAAGCCACAGACCTCCTATAAATATGAGCTGGGCATCCAGCTCCTCCCAGTGGGAAGGAGGAGCCGCAGGGTGGGAGGCTACAAGAAACCCAGAAACCAAGATGGCCGCCAGCACATGTCAAACGAAGGAGAACAGCAAGAAGGTAAGACCATGACAGTACCTCCCCCTCAAGGGCCCCTCCTCCGCGGAGTAAAGAACGGCTTCTGAGGGAAGCGTGCGTGGAAGGCTCGGAGCAAGGCAGGAGCATGGACATCTGCGGAGGGAACCCAGGAACGCTCCTCTGGACCATAACCACGCCAATGAACCAAAAACTGCACCCGACCGCGGACCAGGCGTGAGTCCAGGATATTGCTCACCTCATACTCCTCATGATTGCCCACTTGGACCGGACGGGGCCGAGGAACCGAAGAAGTGAAACGATTACACACCAGTGGCTTCAACAGGGAGACATGAAACACGTTGGAGATCCGCATGTCAGGAGGAAGCGCAAGGGCATAGGCTACCGGGTTTACCCTGCGAAGCACTCAGAAGGGACCAACAAAGCGAGGCGCCAGCTTGGGAGTGGGCACTCGAAGGTTGAGATTGCGGGTGGACAACCATACACGGTCTCCGGCCTGGTAGGAAGGAGCAGGTGCTCGTCTGCGATCAGCCTGGAGTCTCTGGCGCTGCGCAGAGACCTCAAGGGACTTCTGGATCTGTACCCAAGAAGCACGTAGAACGGAAAGGTGATCCTCCACAGCCGGAATATCCTGGGGAAGAGAATACCTCCGGTAACACGGCAGGTTGGAACCCATAATTGGCCATGAAGGGAGACGTCCCAGAGGAAGAGTTCACCGCCGTGTTCCTGGCAAACTCAGCCCAAGGCAGGAGGTCAACCCAATTGTCTTGGTGATCGGAGACATAGCAACGAAGAAATTGCTCCAAGGCCTGATTGGATCGTTCTGCAGCCCCATTGGACTGAGGGTGGTAGGCCGAGGAGAAGGAGAGATGAATCCCCAACTGGGAGCAAAAGGCGCGCCAGAACCTGGACACAAACTGACTCCCCCGATCCGACACAATCTCCTTGGGCAAACCGTGCAACCGGAAGACCTCCCTGGCAAAAATCGTGGCCAACTCCTGTGCAGAGGGTAACTTCTTGAGAGGAACACAGTGGCACATTTTGGAAAATCGATCCACAATCATGAGAATGACCGTATGGCCTCGGGATGCAGGGAGGTCCACAATGAAATCCATCCCCAGGTGTGACCATGGGCGCTCCCCGGTGGCTATGGGTTGCAGAAGGCCCAACGGAAGGTGCCGAGGGGACTTACTCTGGGCACAAACGGAGCATGCCGCTGCATATGCGGCGATGTCGGAACGTAGGGAAGGCCACCAGAACAGACGTGAAACAGCCCAGGACAGCTGATTCTTTCCAGGATGCCCCGCGGTCTTGGAGTTATGGTAGGTTCGCAGCAACCGAGTGCGCAACTCCTCAGGCACAAAACATCTGCCGTTGGGTCTCTCAGAGGGAGCACCAGATTGAGCCGCCAAAATCTGCTCACCCAGGGGAGAGGTCAGGCTGGTGCGAATGGCGGCCAGGATCTGATTCGGAGGTATGACCGAAGTCGGAATCGACTCCTCCCTGGACAGGTCGGAGTACTGCCGTGATAAGGCATCCGCCCTGATGTTCTTGGAACCGGGTAGGTAGGAGACCACGTAATTAAAACGTGACAAGAACAAAGCCCATCTGGCCTGACATGGTGTCAATCTCTTGGCCTCAGAAAGGTAGGTCAGATTCTTGTGGTCCGTCAGGATGAGGACCGGAACCACCGAACCCTCGAGCAAGTGCCTCCATTCTTTAAGGGCCTGCACGATGGCCAATAACTCCCTGTCACCAATCTGATAGTTGCACTCCGCGGGAGACAGTTTCCGGGAGTAAAACCCACAAGGAAGCAGAGGACCCTCTGGTGTTCTACGCTGAGACAGAAGGGCGCCTACTCCCGTCTCAGACGCGTCCACCTCGAGGACAAAGGGCAACCCAGGGTTGGGATGCGACAGAATCGGAGCCGACACAAAGGCGGACTTTAGAGCCTCAAAAGCTCGGATGGCCTCGAGCGGCCAGACCTGGGAATTACTGCCCTTCCTGGTCAGATCCGTGAGAGGCTTGGCTAGCATGGAAAAGTCCCTGATGAACTTCCGATAATAATTGGCGAAGCCCAAAAAGCGCTGCAGGGAGCGAAGACCACTGGGCTGGGGCCACTGTAAGACAGCCGAAACCTTCTCAGGATCCATGGAGAACCCCTCAGCGGAAATGATGTAACCTAAGAAGGTTACCTGGGATCGGTGAAATTCGCATTTCTCAAGCTTACCGAACAGCTTGTTCTCTCGTAACCGTTGCAACACTCGTCTGACATCCAGAATGTGGGTCTCCATGGATTCAGAATATACCAAGATGTCATCCAAATAGACCACCACACACTGCTGCAACAGGTCACGGAAAACATCGTTAATGAATTCCTGAAAGACTGCGGGCGCATTGCACAACCCAAAGGGCATAACCAAGGATTCATAATGACCGGTCCTGGTGTTAAACGCGGTCTTCCACTCATCGCCCGCCTTGATCCTTACTAGGTTATATGCCGCCCTCAGGTCGAGTTTGGTAAAGACCGTGGCCCCTTTGAGGCGATCGAACAGCTCGGAAATCAAGGGTATCGGGTAAGCGTTCTTGATCGTAATGCGATTGAGACCCCTGTAATCGATGCAAGGCCTCAACTCACCGCCCCTCTTTTTCACAAAGAAAAATCCAGCCCCTGCCGGGGACGAGGATTTGCGAATGTGTCCGCGTGAAAGCGCCTCCTTCACGTACTCCTCCATGGCCTCATTCTCCGCTACCGACAGTGGATAGACCTTGCCACGAGGAGGAACGGCACCAGGTTGTAACTCGATGGCACAATCGTATGGGCGGTGCGGAGGTAGGGCAACCGCGCGCACCTTATCGAATACATCCCGGTACTCCTCGTATTCAGGAGGCAACAGAGAGTCCGAGGAAGTACACAGCAACTTGACAGGCCCATGGATGCAACTAGCCCCACACTGTGGTGACCACGAGAGGATCTCGGCCGATCTTCAATCGAAAGTCGGATTATGCTTCTGGAGCCAGGGGTACCCCAAGACCACCGAGTAGTGTGGAGACGAAATAACCTGGAAGCAGACCGACTCTCTGTGAACGGCACCAATGGCTATCCCCACTGGAAGGGTCTCGTGAGTCACGTGTGGCGGCAGAAGGGGTCTGCCGTCTATCGCCTCAAGAGCCAGTGGAGAACCTCGGACCTGCAGAGGAATGGAATTGGCGGCAGCGAACACACTATCAATGAACAAACCACCAGCACCAGAGTCCACCAACGCCTGGGTCGTCACTGAACCCCCGACCCAGGAGAGGACAACAGTGATCAGTGGTTTGTCAACACGGGAAACCGGGGACGAGGAGACTCCACCCAAGATCTGCCCCCGACAGGATCTCCGGTGCGAGCGTTTCCCGGACGGTTCGGACATGCCAACCGAAAATGCCCACCGAGACCACAGTACATGCATCGGCCCTCGCGTCTCCGGAGTACCCTCTCCCCCTCGGACAGGCGAGCGAAGCCCAGCTGCATGGGTTCATCCCCAGCCAAGTCATCCCCAGGAGGCGTGGGAGGAGAGGGAGGCACGGGTGGGACAGCAGAGGTAGGCGCCAATCTGTTAGGAGGCCTCCGCAGACTCTCCTTAAAGAAAGGTCTCTCCCTGAGACTGGTGTCAATCAAAATCAGGAAAGAAATAAGAGACTCGAGCTCCACTGGTAGGTCCTTAGCTGCAACCTCATCCTTCAAGGCATCCGAGAGACCATGAGAGAAAGCAGCGACCAGAGCCTCATTATTCCAGCCCACCTCTGCTGCCAGGGTACGAAACTCAATGGCGTATTCAGCTACGGATTGTGAACCCTGTCTGATGGACATAAGGAGCTTCGCAGCAGAGGCAGCACGAGCCGGCACATTGAATACCCTCCGAAGAGAAGCAACAAAACCGGAAAACTCGGCAACCACCGGATTGTTGTTCTTCCATAAAGGGCTGGCCCAGGCCAAGGCCTTGTCCGAGAGCAGCGAAATTAAGAAGCCCACCTTTGATCTCTCAGTAGGAAAGGCATGTGGCAGCAGCTCGAAATAAATGCCCACCTGGTTAAGGAAACCTCGGCACTGAGTTGGCTCTCCCTCAAAGCGCTGTGGAAGGGGGGCAGAACCGGTCATACCCCGAAACACCGCAGGCGCAACAACAGGAGTCGGGGTAGACTCTGGCGCAACAACCGGAGCGGCAGTAGGAGCGGGCCCAGGAGCGACAACCGAACCATCGGCAACGGGAGCGAAATGAGCCGTGCGTTCAAGCAGGATTTGCAACGCCACGGCGAACTGACCCAACAGGTGATCCTGCTGATCAAGTCTGGCAACCAGCGTGGGTAGCGAGGATGGCCCTGTACCGTCAGAATTCATGGCTTGGTCCTAATGTCACGGAACCATGAACCAGACGTACAACAACAGATAAGTGAAAATAAGAAGGCTTTATTGAAAATCAAGCTGTAAAGCAAAAGTCCAAACGGATGGCAAAACCGAAGCAGAGTCTTTGCGAAGCCAGAGGTCAGGAGCCAGGAGGGTAGTCAGACGAAGCCGGGATCAGGAACCAGCAGGGTAGTCAGACGAAGCCAGGATCAGGAACCAGCAGGGTAGTCAGACGAAGCCAGGATCAGGAACCAGAAACAGCAGCAGTCTTAGAAGCATGTGAACACAGGAGGACCAAGCAAGGAACTGAAGCCACAGACCTCCTATAAATATGAGCTGGGCATCCAGCTCCTCCCAGTGGGAAGGAGGAGCCGCAGGGTGGGAGGCTACAAGAAACTCAGAAACCAAGATGGCCGCCAGCACATGTCAAACGAAGGAGAACAGCAAGAAGGTAAGACCATGACATGGAGTAGGAGCATAGCAGCCCTTTGGAAACACAGGTTTTTACCTGTCAGCTTTTAATAATTTTTGTGGCCTTCCCCTCTTTCGTCTCATCTAGGATGTCTTTATGTGGTACGTATTTACATATACAACATCTACTCAGTGAACAGTATACTTAACAGCTTTGGTATAACAGACACTTTGTATTTTGGAAACATAAATGTATATTGGTTGTTTTACCATTTGTACCACCACTGTTAATTATTAATTATAATGTTTTCATATCCTTAGTCTGTGATCTGTTTCCCCTGGACCACTGAAAAAGGCAACTGACCGAAACGCATCGGGTCCCCCTTGGATATCTCAGCCACTCCTAGCTTCTGAGACGTAACCTATGGCCATTACCTTTTTAAGTGTTTTGTTCATTACATCATGTTTTCTTGTCATATTTTGTACTATACTTGTTTAATAAATATTTAAGTACATGTACTACTCAAGTCCTGGTCATTGCCATTTAAAGTCCCACCCTCTAGGGGGAACTGTTTTTTGGTCTATCTGAACCAAATAGGTTTATCTTGGTCTCATCAGACCACAGGACATGGTTCAAGTAATCCATTTCCTTAGTCTGCTTTCTTGTGCATGATCTTTAGAAGAGGCTTGCTTCTGGGACGACAGCCATGCAGACCAATTTGATGCAGTGTGCGGCGTATGGTCTGAGCATTGACAGGTTGCCCCTCCCACCTCTTCAACTTCTGCAGCAATGGTGGCAGCACTCATAGGTCTATTTCCCAAAGACAACCTCTGGACATGACGCTGAGCACGTGCACTCAACCCCTTTGGTTTACCATGACGAGGCCTGTTCTGAGTGGAACCTGTCCTGTTAAACCGATGTATGGTCTTGGCCACCGTGCAGCAGCTCAGTTTCAGGGTCTTGGCAATCTTCTTATAGCCTAGGTCATCTTTATGTAGAGCAACAATTTTTTTTCCGGTCCTCAGAGAGTTCTTTGCCATGAGGTGCCATGTTGAACTTCCAGTGACCAGTATGAGAGAGTGAGAGCGATAACACCAAATTTAAAACACCTGCTCCCCATTCACACCTGAGACCTTGTAACACTAACGAGTCACATGACACCGGGGAGGGAAAATGGCTAATTGGGCCCAATTTGGACATTTTCACTTAGGGGTGTACTCACTTTTGTTGCCAGTGGGTTAGACATTAATGGTTGTGTGTTGAGTTATTTTGAGTGGACAGCAAATTTACACAAGCTGTATACAAGCTGTACACTCACTACTTTACATTGTAGCAAGGTGTAATTTCCTCAGTATTGTAACATAAAAAGATATAATAAAATATTTATAAAAATGTGAGGGCTTGTTTATATATATATATATATATATATATATATATATATATATATGAAATATGAAAGTATATATATATATATATATATATATATATATATATATATATATATATATATATATGAAATATGAAAGTATATATTATATATATATATATATATATATATATATATATATATACACATACATACATACATACACACACATATACACATACACATACACATACACATACATACACTGAGGGATTAGCTCGGTGGTAGGCGTGGATGACCCCTTGGGGGGTGCGTTTTCACAGAGAGATAGCCGAGAAGTGCTTGCAAACAACAGTTTGGTTTATTCTTGCAATTTACTTCACACAAATGCAAGCCTCAAAAACGTCAAAAATAAAATAAAAGACAAAACAAATCCTTGCCTCTGTGGGCGGCTACCTTCTCACACAGGAACCTACCTACAGAGTCTGTCTCCAACCTACTGATGGGCAGACTTTGCTGTTCCTACAGCAAACCATCAAAAGTCCATTTACTTTCTCTTTACATAGGAAACATCCATTGTTTTTCACCTTCACATAGCAAATGTTCATTGACCTCTTCACATAGGAAACATTCCTTTGTTTTTCTCTTCACATGAAAAACATTCCTTTGTTTTCTCTTCACATAGGAAAACAGTTCATGTCCTCACATTGTGAAGTCTTCAGCCTTAATTAGTTTCCCCTTCTCAGGCGCACACCGCTCCAGGAGGTATATTCCTCTCCCATGCCCGCACAGCGTCAGGAGGCATATATCTGACCGCCCTCCTGTCCCCAGCTCACACAGCTTTCAGGAGACAGCTTTCGGAGGCAGCCATCCATAGACTTTCTTTGGACAAATCATAGAAGCCTTAATTTCCTCATTCTGAACAGCTGAAGTCTGTTCAACGTCTTTAGACATTTCTGCTGGCTTCTGCAGCCGACACCCTATAGTAATTGGTGAATTGTGTCTCCAATCTGTGACAACACTCACAGATTTATCTGACTTCCTGTCACATTTACTTGACGTCCTGTCACAATACACAGTGCCTTGCGAAAGTATTCGGCCCCCTTGAACTTTGCGACCTTTTGCCACATTTCAGGCTTCAAACATAAAGATAGAAAACTGTAATTTTTTGTGAAGAATCAACAAGTGGGACACAATCATGAAGTGGAACGAAATTTGTTGGATATTTCAAACTTTTTTAACAAATAAAAAACTGAAAAATTGGGCGTGCAAAATTATTCCTCCCCCTTAAGTTAATACTTTGTAGCGCCACCTTTTGCTGCGATTACAGCTGTAAGTCGCTTGGGGTATGTCTCTATCAGTTTTGCACATCGAGAGACTGACATTTTTGCCCATTCCTCCTTGCAAAACAGCTCGAGCTCAGTGAGGTTGGATGGAGAGTGTTTGTGAACAGCAGTTTTCAGTTCTTTCCACAGATTCTCGATTGGATTCAGGTCTGGACTTTGACTTGGCCATTCTAACACCTGGATATGTTTATTTGTGAACCATTTCATTGTAGATTTTGCTTTATGGTTTGGATCATTGTCTTGTTGGAAGACAAATCTCCGTCCCAGTCTCAGGTCTTTTGCAGACTCCATCAGGTTTTCTTCCAGAATGGTCCTGTATTTGGCTCCATCCATCTTCCCATCAATTTTAACCATCTTCCCTGTCCCTGCTGAAGAAAAGCAGGCCCAAACCATAATGCTGCCATGTTAGCATACAAGGTTTGTATTTAATCAGCAACAACCACTGGATGTCATTACTGTGTGCCTATTACATTGTATGACCACTAGATGGCAGTGTTACATTTGGGAGTTCATGTTTTTGTCTATGCCTCAAAAGGAATAAACGAGTTCCTGCTCCGAACAAAAGCAGTGTTCCTTGAAACAACAGACTGTCTACCTGTACTTTGTTTAGCTCCAAAAGGTTATGTCTAACAGGTTATGGGTAGGGTTGAGCGGACACCTAGATGTCCGTGTTCGACGGGTTAGGCCGAACTTTAAAAAAAAGTCCGGGTCCCGGACTTTTGCCGAACTTTTCCCGGACACTGAACCCCATTGAAGTCAATGGGGACCCGAACTTTAAGGCACTAAAATGGCTCTAAAACACCAATGGAAAGGGCTAGAGTGCTGCAAATGGCAGCAAAACGTAGTTAAGAGCATGGCAAGTGCTCTGCAAACAAATGTGGATAGGGAAATAACTTAAAACAACAAAAAAAAAAAACAGAAAAATAAAACAATGTTCTTCATCTCTGAAGGACGAGGCCCATATGGAGTAGGAGGGAGGTTGAGGTGGTGGTGGATGTGGCGGTGTCATAGGCGTGCGCACAGGGTGTGCCGGGTGTACCTGGGCACACCCTAATCACCTAGGGCACATAGCATTATCGCTCTGTTTGCCAGTGAGGAGATGGGAAAGATCTCCCTCGGACCTGCTCTGCTCTATTTCTCTTTGCCAGCAGGGAGAGTAATGTATCGGGGCCATGTACATGTAGGCAAACACATGCATGTGTATTTCAACTTTGGGGTGCACACCCTAATGCAATAGGCTGCACACACCTATGGGCGGTGTAGGTGGAAGCGGCGGTGGAGGAGGACCAGGGCCGGATTAAGAGCATCATGGTCTTGGTGCTGAGGATTTTGAAGGGCCTTAAGGGCCGTGCCTTGGCATGCACCCAGAAGAGGAAGGGTGCAGCCATGCATGCCTAATTCAACATGGGATGCTGTCTCTGAAGCCCATAAACACATCCATGCATCGGCAACTGTCCCTCTTTGTCCGGCCTTCGCGCTGTGTGGGGAGGTTCTGAGGGTGCTGCCTGGGGAAGCGAGCATAGAAGCCAGACTTCTGTGTTTACAAGTGACAGAAGAGCGGTCACAGTGAATATGGCCAACCCGGGGCCTATATAAAAGGTAGGGGCCTGGAGCTGCAGCTCCAATAGCCCCTACGTTAATCTGGCCCTGAGGAGGAGGACGAGGTAGCCAACACTGCTTCTTTTCACAAATTTTAAATGAGGGTACACCCCAAAAGAGTGAGAAAGAGCAAAAATGGAACAATGGGTGGGTAAGGTCGGTATCCATTGCTATTCTGCATAAGGTACGGAAAAGTCCCGTGGGATCCATGCCTGGTTCATTTTAATGAACGTGAGCTTGTCCACATTGTCTCTGGACAGGCGGCTGCGCTTGTCTGTTATAACGCCCCCAGCCGTGCTAAATACCCGTTCAGATAATACACTGGCTGCAGGGCACGCCAGCACCTCCAAGGCGTAAAGGGCAAGCTCAGGCCATGTGCCCAATTTGGAGACCCAGAAGTTGAAGGGGGCAGACCCGTCATTCACTACATGTAGGCGTGTGCACACATACTGCTCCACCATGTTGGTAAAATGCTGCCTCCTGCTAAGACGTTCCATCTGAGCTGCTGGTGCTGCTGTTTGTTGTGGCGTGCTGACAAAGCTTTTCCACATTTCGGCCATGCTAACCCTGCCTTCTGAGGTGCTGGCGGTGCCCTGGTTGCGTTGGCGACCTCCTCCTCCGCCTTGTGCTTCCACTGTGGCCCCGCTGTCAGATGGGAATGCCAGCAGCATGGCGTCTACCAGCGTGCGCTTGTACTCGCGCATCTTGCGATCGCACTCCAGTGAGTGAATTAAGGACGGTACGTTGTCCTTGTAACGGGGATCCAGCAGCGTGGCCACCCAGTAATCAGCACAAGTTAGAATGTGGGCAACTCGGCGGTCGTTGTGGAGAGGAGTAGGAGGAGTATGGAACAGACAGCACCCTCAAATTTTCAGAAGTATGAGATGAACCTCAAAAACTTGGAAAGGTGGATCTCACACGTACCGACACAGACTATCCCGCAATTCAATTGATCCTCAAAGGTTTTTATTGAATAGCGGAATAGGAAATATGATCAAAAAAAGTGTATGTATCTCGCACGTACACAGCCACACCAGGCCCCAATTACTATTGTTTGTACCCCTAAAAGGATGGATGAGGAGTAGGAGGAGTATGGAACAGGCAGCACCCTCAAATCTTCAGAAGTATGAGATGAACCCCAAAAACTTGGAAAGGTGGATCTCACACGTACCGACACAGACTATCCCGCAATTCAATTGATCCCCAAAGGTTTTTATTGAATAGCGGAATAGGAAATATGATCAAAAAAAGTGTATGTATCTCACACGTACACAACCACACTAGGCCCCAATTACTATTGTTTGTACCCCTAAAAGGATGGATGAGGAGTAGGAGGAGTAGGAGGAGGAGTATGGAACAGGCAGCACCCTCAAATCTTCAGAAGTATGAGATGAACCCCAAAAACTTGGAAGGTGGATCTCACACGTACCGACACAGACTATCCCGCAATTTAATTGATCCCCAAAGGTTTTAATTGAATAGCGGAATAGAAAATATGATTAAAAAAAAAGTGTATTTATCTCACACGTACACCACCACACTAGGCCCCAATTACTATTGTTTGTACCCCTAAAAGGATGGATGAGGAGTAGGAGGAGTATGGAACAGGCAGCACCCTCAAATCTTCAGAAGTATGAGATTGTGTTCACTGTACCCCACAAAGATTGTGTTCACTGCACCCCACAAAGATTGTGTTCACTGTACCCCACAAAGATTGTGTTCACTGCACCCCAAAAAGGATTTTGTTCACTGCACCCCAAAAAGATTGTGTTCACTGCACCCCACAAAGGATTTTGTTCACTGCACCCCAAAAAGATTGTGTTCACTGCACCCCACAAAGATTGTGTTCACTGCACCCCAAAAAGGTTGTGTTCACTGCACCCCAAAAAGATTGTGTTCACTGCACCCTAAAAGGATGTTGTTCACTGCACCCCACAAAGATTGTGTTCACTGAACCCTAAAAGGATGTTGTTCACTGCACCCCAAAAAGGATGTTGTTCACTGCACCCCAAAAAGGATGTTGTTCACTGCACCCCACAAAGATTGTGTTCACTGCACCCCACAAAGGATTTTGTTCACTGCACCCCAAAAAGATTGTGTTCACTGCACCCCAAAAAGGATGTTGTTCACTGCACCCCAAAAAGGATTTTGTTCACTGCACCCCAAAAAGGATGTTGTTCACTGCACCCCACAAAGATTGTGTTCACTGCACCCTAAAAGGATGTTGTTCACTGCACCCAAAAAAGGATGTTGTTCACTGCACCCCAAAAAGGATTTTGTTCACTGCACCCCAAAAAGATTGTGTTCACTGCACCCCACAAAGGATTTTGTTCACTGCACCCCAAAAAGATTGTGTTCACTGCACCCCACAAAGATTGTGTTCACTGCACCCCAAAAAGGATTTTGTTCACTGCACCCCAAAAAGATTGTGTTCACTGCACCCTAAAAAGATTGTATTCACTGCAGCCCAAAAAGATTGTGTTCACTGCAGCCCACACACAGAAAAATGGATGTGGATCACTGACACCTGCCTATCTCCTATCCCACACCACACAGCAATATCGATTGTAGTTTGTAGAACACACTGACCCTATAATTCAGCAGACTCTATCCCTAAAATGCCTACAACTCGCCCTGCCTAAACACTCCGACCTGTCCCTCAATTCTATCCGGACACCAATTCGTTTTCCCTGCCTGTCTTTCCCTAATCAGCAGCCAGCACGTATGTGTGCTCTGTCCCTGATCTAAGCAGCAGAATGACGCCGCTGCGGCTGCCTCGAACTTATAAAGACTTGGTCACATGCTTCAGACGGCCAATCACAGCTACTGATACATTTGCAGGCATGGCTGGGATGGCTTAAGGCACACCAGTTAAACGATTGTTGATTGGCTGTTGAAAGCCCGCCATGAAAAGAGCGCCAAAACATGCAAAACCCGGAAATAAAACGACCGAACACGGATTTTTTACCCGAACATACAGTAAAGTGTCCGTGTCCGTGTTCGGGTAACAAAAATCCAATTATTCGGTACGAACACGAATAATACAGTCCGTGTTCGCTCAACACTAGTTATGGGCCCAGGACATGTTACAGAAGCCCAGGATATAATACAGATTACCCCCGGATATAGCCAGATACAGTGAGCTAAAGCAAGTAAGTGCAGGAGACAGCAACAGAAAGACGAACAGCAGAAATGGCTGCTGCCATCCCCTCAGCGAAGTTCTCCATTGCAAATCTGACAAATCAGAACTACCAATCTTGGAAATTCAAGATGAAAATGCTGCTTATAAGAGAAGGTACGTGGAAATGTATAAATGAACCAAGACCCGGACAGCCCACAGAGGAGTGGTTAGACGGAGATCAGAAAGCACAGAGCACAATCTCCCTGTGCATAGATGATGATCAAATCATACATATATGTAACTGTCAGACTGCTAAAGACATGTGGGAAGAGTTACAGAAAGCACATGAAAGAGTTAATCTCAGCAATAAACTGTATTTAATCAGAAAGCTCAATCAGACTAAGCTACAGAAAGACCAGGAGATGCAGGACTATATAAGACAGACCTTAGAGATGGTGGAGAGACTGAGAGGGATTGGAGAAGAGATAAAAGATTTCCATGTTGCAGCGCTGTTATTAAGTGGACTTCCTGAAAGTTATGAGACACTTGTAACAGCACTAGATGCACGTTCAGATGATGATCTGACACTGGAATATGTTAAAGGCAAGCTTGTGGATGAATACAAGCGCAAAACTGAAAGCATGAGTAATGTGAGTGTGTGTTCAGAGACAGCTTTAAAGACAAAAATCAAAAATAAACACAGTAACGTGCAGCTAGAAAAGCGGGAATGCTTTGTGTGCAAGAAACCAGGACACCTAAAAGCAGATTGTAGAATCTGGAAAGCTAGAATGCAAAAACAAAGTGCATTGCAACAAGCTAAGAATGTCATAGAAACAAAGGAGTATGCATTCGGATCCAAAAATGGTGTCACCTCTGTGCAAGCATGGTGTGTGGACTCAGGTGCTACAAGTCACATGACAAATGACCGAAGTTTCTTCACTCAGCTTGATGAAAGCAAAACAGAAGGGATAACTACAGCTAATGGACAATTTATGAAATCAGTGGGAATAGGAGATGGCTTTCTATACTGTCCTATCTCTCCAGATATCACTAAAAAGATCCATATGAGGAATGTTCTGTATGTGCCAGATCTTGAAAGCAACCTTTTGTCAGTAAAGAAACTCACTAACCAAGGCAATGTAGTCACATTTCAGGGTGACAGTTGTATCATCACAAAAAGGGATTGCTTGCTTGCAAAGGCTAAAATCATAGATGAACTGTATCAGCTGAACTGCAGTGAAATGGTTAAAATAGCCAAAGAGGATAAACATTCAAACTGCATCCACACTTGGCACAGACGATTGGGGCACAGAAATTCTGATATAATAAGAAAATAGTTGAGAATAACTATGCAAGTGGTATTAAGATTAATCCATGTGATCACATAATGATTTGTACAAGCTGTATTAAAGGAAAAATGGCAAGGACACCTTTTCCCAAGCAGACCAACAGCAAATCCCAAAAACCTCTGGACTTAATACATTCAGATCTTTGTGGTCCAATGAAAACTATGACTCCAGGAAAGAAAAAGTACTTCCTGACCTTCATTGATGATTACTCCAGATATACCACAGAATTTCTACTTCACAATAAGGATGAAGTGCCAGAGAAATTAGAAGAGTATCTCGCTCAAGTAAATAATATTTTTGGCGGAATGCCCAGAGTGCTACGAACAGATAATGGCTCAGAATATACAAGTGGTAAAACACAAGCCATTCTCAGGAAGCATGGAATTATGTTCCAGACAACAGTTCCATATAACCCAGAGCAAAATGGAGTTGCAGAGAGAATGAACCACACACTGTGTGAAAGTGGGAGGAGCATGCTATTTGATGCTGATATGCCAACTACATACTGGGGAGAAGCTATCACAACTGCATGTTATCTTCAAAATCGTTTGCCGGTAAAAACAACAACAAAAACTCCATATGAACTGTGGAACAAAAGGAAACCAGATTTAAGACACATCAGAATTTTTGGAAGTAAAACCTATGTACACATTCCAAAAGAAAAACGTACAAAATGGGATGCATGTGCAAAAGAAGGTGTACTTGTGGGGTACAGTGAATCTCAAAAAGGATACAGGATTTTACATCAAGACA
The DNA here is from genome assembly GCF_965119305.1 of Pelophylax lessonae. Lineage (NCBI taxonomy): Eukaryota > Metazoa > Chordata > Amphibia > Anura > Ranidae > Pelophylax > Pelophylax lessonae. The sequence goes on from NC_138773.1 coordinate 76,238,691, forward strand.
CGAACAAAGTAACAGTCAGCAGAAGTGTAATTATTGATGAAAGTTCTGTGTGCTCAAAGTTTGAACAAACTATTCAAACTGAGAAAGAATCAACATCAGTCACTCAAGAAAATAAGGAAAGTGATACAGAAATAGAAATTTCTGCAGAAGATTTAAAACCTGAAACTGAACCAGAAATACCTTCAGTCAGAAAATCAACCAGAATCAATAAAGGTGTTCCAGCTGAACGTTTATCTTACATAGCTCGCAGAGCTGTTCAAACTGAACCAGGTTCATGGAAAGAGATGCAGAAACTGCCAATGCATGAGAAACAAGCATGGAATAAAGCCGCTGATGAAGAAACGACATCACTCAAAGATCTCCAGACATGGACACTTTCAGAGCTACCTCAAGGTAAACATGCCATAGGATGTAAATGGGTTTTTAAAACCAAATGTAACTCTGAAGGGAAAGTCTGTCGGTACAAGGCAAGGCTGGTTGCTAAAGGTTACTCACAGAAGTTCGGTGAGGACTATGATGCTACTTTTGCTCCAGTTGCTAAACAAAGTACTTTCAGAACACTAATGACAGTGGCTGCCATGCGTACAATGATTGTGAAACATCACGATATTAAGACAGCTTTTCTTAATGGTGATATTGAAGAAGAAATTTACATGTCACAGCCAGAAGGATATTTGAAAAAGGGACAAGAGCATCTTGTCTGCAAGTTGAATAAATCTCTTTATGGCCTTAAACAATCAGCTCGAGCATGGAACCTGAAGATTAATCAAGTTCTACTAAATGAAGGATTTACAAGAAGCAAAGCTGATCCGTGCCTATATGCTAAACAAGTAGACACTGAGTGGATGTATTTGCTAATTTATGTAGATGACCTGATCATTGCTCACAAAAACAACAATGAAATTGCAAAGTTAACAGGAGTACTCAACAAGCACTTTGAAACTAAAGATCTAGGTGAAGTGACATATTATCTTGGAATTGACATCCAGCGTGAGAAAGATGGAAGTTTCCTGTTGAATCAGAGTGCAAAAATTGAATCTATTCTTCAGCAATTCAACATGACAGAGGCGAAAGGAGCAAGCACACCTATGGATACAGTCTATCCAAAGTTAGAAGGAGAAGATGATCTTCTCACATCCAATGAACAATACAGACAAGCAGTGGGGGCACTCCTCTACATTGCAACCACTACACGTCCACACATTGCAGCCAGCATGTCTCTTCTTTGCAGGCGAGTTGATAAACCACGTCAAAGAGACTGGAATGCGATCAAAAGAGTTATGAGATATCTGAAACAGACAAAAGACTTAAATTTGAAACTGTCAGCAAGTGGTAGTTTAAACCTCGTAGGATATGTGGACTTCGATTGGGCAGGTGATCACAGCACACGCAAATCCACAAGTGGTTACTTATTAAAATTGGGAGACAGTCCTATATCATGGTCCAGCAAGAAACAGATGTCAGTGGCATTGTCCTCTACAGAAGCTGAATACATATCTGCAGTTTATGCCAGTCAAGAAGTTGTGTGGTTACAGCAAATACTCAAGGATCTTGGAGAAGCAACATCAGAACCTACCGTCTTATTTGAGGACAATCAGGCTTGCATTAAGCTTGCAACAAGTGAGAAAATTAATGGAAGAACCAAGCACAGCGATGTGAGACATCATTACATTCATGACTTAGTTGATCAGAAAGTGATTGTACTTGTGTATTGTTAGTCGGAAAAAATGATTGCTGATGCTTTGACAAAGCCACTAGCTAGAACCAGATTTGTGGATCTTAGATCAGAAATGGGATTGACATAGATAGTAGTTGTTGAGTGGGGGTGTTAGCATACAAGGTTTGTATTTAATCAGCAACAACCACTGTATGTCATTACTGTGTGCCTATTACATTGTATGACCACTAGATGGCAGTGTTACATTTGTGAGTTCATGTTTTTGTCTATGCCTCAAAAGGAATAAACGAGTTCCTGCTCCGAACAAAAGCAGTGTTCCTTGAAACAACAGACTGTCTACCTGTACTTTGTTTAGCTCCAAAAGGTTATGTCTAACATGCCACCACCATGTTTGACAGTGGGGATGGTGTGTTCAGGGTCATGAGCTGTGTTGCTTTTACGTCAAACATAACATTTTGCATTGTTGCCAAAAAGTTCCATTTTGGTTTCATCTGACCAGAGCACCTTCTTCCACATGTTTGGTGTGTCTCCCAGGTGGCAAACTTTAAACGACACTTTTTATGGATATCTTTAAGAAATGGCTTTCTTCTTGACACTCTTCCATAAAGGCCAGATTTGTGCAGTATACGACTGATTGTTGTCCTATGGACAGAGTCTCCCACCTCAGCTGTAGATCTCGGCAGTTCATCCAGAGTGATCATGGGCCTCTTGGCTGCATCTCTGATCAGTCTTCTCCTTGTATGAGCTGAAAGTTTAGAGGGACAGCCAGGTCTTCGTAGATTTGCAGTGGTCTGATACTCCTTCCATTTCAATATTATCGCTTGCACAGTGCTCCTTGGGATGTTTAAAGCTTGGGAAATCTTTTTGTATCCAAATCCGGCATTAAACTTCTCCACAACAGTATCTCGGACCTGCCTGGTGTGTTCCTTGTTCTTCATGATGCTCTCTGCGCTTTAAACGGACCTCTGAGACTATCACAGTGCAGGTGCATTTATACGGAGACTTGATTACACACAGGTGGATTCTATTTATCATCATTAGTCATTTAGGTCAACATTGGATCATTCAGAGATCCTCACTGAACTTCTGGAGAGAGTTTGCTGCACTGAAAGTAAAGGGGCTGAATAATTTTGCACGCCCAATTTTTCAGTTTTTTATTTAACAAAGTTTGAAATATCCAATAAATTTCGTTCCACTTCATGATTGTGTCCCACTTTTTGTTGATTCTTCACAAAAAATTACAGTTTTATATCTTTATGTTTGAAGCCTGAAATGTGGCAAAAGGTCGCAAAGTTCAAGGGGGCTGAATACTTTCGCAAGGCACTGTGTATATATATATATATATATATATATATATATATATATATATATGCGTTTTCACAGAGAGATAGCCGAGCAGAGGTTGCAAACAAGACTGATTTATTCATGCAATTTACTTCACACAATTGCAAGCGTCAAAACAGCCAAAATAAAATAAAAGACAAAATAAATCCTTGCCTCTGTGGGCGGCTACCTTCTCACGCTGGAGCCTACCTAAGAGTCCGTCCCCAACCTACTGTTGGGCAGACTTTCTTATCCTACAGCAGATACTCAACAGTCCATGTTTTATCTCTTCACACAGCACATGTTCATTTATAACAGGTCCCTTTACTCTTCAGACTCTTCACATTGAACACAGTTCATTTAACAGGTCCCTTTACTCTTCACATGGAACATGTCCCTTTGTTTTCTTTCCACATAGCAAAACAGTCCATGTCCTCACCTTTGAGATGTCTTCACACTTGGTTACCCTCCTTAGCGCATATCACTTCAGGGGGTCTTCTCCCATGCTCACCAGCTTGTCGGGAGGCACACATCTGACTGTCCTCCTTCTCCCAGCCCACATGGCTTCAGCATACAGCTTCCGGAGGCAGCAGTCCTTCTCCCATGCCCACACGGCGTCGGGAGGCACACGTTTGTCTGCCTTCCTCTCCCAGCCCACACCGCGACAGGAGGCAGCAATCAATAGGACTTCCTTTGGACAAATTATAGAAGCCTTCATTTCCTCATTCTGAACAGCTGAAGGCCTTTCAACTTCTTTACACCTTCCTGCTGCCTTTGGCAGCCGACACCCTATAGTAATTAGTGAACTTTCCAAAGCAGGTGGGAATGTGTCTCCTCTTTGTGACTACATTCCCAGATTTACCTGATTTCCTGTCACATACCCCCCCCCCCTCTTGTTTCAACCCTAGGGTTGGGACACAGATTTCCAGACACGCATGTGTCAGGCACTTCTCTTTACTCTCACTGATAAGCCTTCTATTATCCTCATGCTTCCGGATGAAACTGTTTCTTTCATCTTCATTGACAGATTTCTCATAACTGTCACACAGTTTGTCTCTCATCTCATATACACATTCCTCAACTGCATTTTTGGCATCATTTTGCTCCTTCTCGTTTCTGTCATCTTCATTGACAGATTGCTCATAAATGTCAGACAGCTTGTCCCTCATAACCGTCTGTCCTATCCACCATGGAGGACCGTGATCCATAGGCAACTCAATTTTGCTAGTCTTAAAGTCTTCAACATTCTTAAGACGCCTCTCTCTGCAATCCATAAACGTTTTCCACAACACTTTGAGAACCTCTTCTTCACTTAGCTTTGTTCCAAGAAATGTCTGTACTTTATCAACTTTCCTTCCATCATCATATGGGTCAAAGGCAACAACACAGTTGAACCCAGCGATCTGGGTGGTATCCATTATAGACCTCCTCTCTGCATCAGTGAAGAAGCATGGAACTGCAACACATTCTTTTACAGGTTTCTTCAATGCACTTTCTGCTGAACTATTTGACCGCTCAAGGTCACCTAGTTCCTTTTCTCTATCTGAATTCCACATGGAATGCATCTCAAGATCACGATCAAACTTCTGCCACCCGTCTTTCACCAGTTCCATTATGGAAACACTCCCTGAAAGGCACTTATTCATTTGCTTCACGTTTTCACCAACAGACTTAGTTTTCTCCACTAGGTGGCGTTTGCTTTTTTCTCCCAGATTTATATCACTTGCTCTAGTTTTCTCCGCTAGGTTTTCAGCCTGAACTGAGAAATCATCACATTTCTTACACAGCTCCTTTGTTTGCTGAAGCTCTAATGATACATTTTCCAATGCTTGAAGTTTTTGAAGGAACGGTTTATTCCAAAGGGGTGATTCCAGCCACATGTCATCACATTTCTGAGGCTCACTCAGGACAGACCCCAAAACTCTGATCCTTTTAAAAACTGCATCAGGCACACTATCCCCTCTTTGGGACAGATCCTCTGTTGCCTGTAATTCCTCTTCCAGTTCCTGCAACGGAATCTTCATCTCTTCCACTTGCTGTTCTAAGACTCGCTTAGACTCTTCTAGCTCCTGAACGCTTTTCACAATATCATCCTTGGAGCTGACCAATTCTTCCATTTCTGTACGCAGCTGTTTGTTAACACTTTATAGTTCAGCCTTACACTCTAGAGCTTCCTCCAAGGAGCGAGCCAAGAACAGGGCTTTGCTCTCTTTATCACGCGCCTCCGTTTATGCACGGTCGCGTTCTTCTGCATATTTTGCAGACACAGTCTTCTCCTCACCAAGCATCTGATCAAACTTCTTTTTCACATCTTCAACACACTCTAATGAACCAACGCCTTCTTCCATGCGTTTTTTCATATCCGCTATCTGAGCTTGCAATGTTGCGACTTGCTCTGATATGTTTTTCTTTGCTTCCTCCTCCTCTTTTAATTGTTCCAGGAAGCCATTTTTCTCATCTTCCATTTGGTTGAGCTTTGTGCTCAAACTCAGCCTTTGACACCTCTCTTCCTGTAAGAGTTCCTGCGTGTCTTGCAGCTGCGATTCCAAGATAGAAAAATCTTCCGCAATTTCTCTAGATTTGCTGTCTGCTTGAGAAAGCTGATTTGTAACATTGTCCAGCTCAACCTGCAGTCAGTTTGCCTTCTCTGACAGCTTAGCACACACTCGGTCACCTTCTGACACCTTGACTTGCGATTCCTGCAGCTGTGCCTCTACTTTTTTTCTCTTGTGTTCAGAATCTCCTTTTCCCTGCATAAGAGCTTTCACCTCATTGGCTAGCTTCTGGGAATGAGACTGTAATTCTGCCACACAGGCTTCTTTCTCCTTTAACTGCTGCTGGAAACGTTGGGCTTCACCTTTCCAACTTTCACAGTCTGCACGTAATTCATCTACCACATTGCTCAAACTGGTGAGCTCATACACAGTACTCAGTAATTTAGCCTCTCTTTCACTTTTCTCGTTGTCGCTGAGAGACAATGTCGTTTTCAGAGCGACATTCTGTTCCTGCGACTCCTGCAGGTCTATTTTTGTAACTTCCAAACACTGAAGACTTTTTTCCAGCTGATTACGCAACTCCAACATTTCACACATACTTTGCTTCTGCAAAGTCTGAATTTCACTTTCCTTTTCCATGAGGATGGTATCTTTTTCCATTATAGTCTCTCTACGTTTGTGCAACTCGGAAAAAAGAAGAGCAGTGGATTCTTCCCACTGGAACACCTGAGACTTGAGTAGTTCATTCGTATCCTGCAAGTTTCTATGCTCCCTCTTAAGCAATTCCAAGGCTTGTTCCTTTTCTTCCATTTTCCGTTGCAAGGCATGCAACTCAGCCCTGCACACATACTCGGTTTCCTCCAAACCGATGACCTCCATTGGCTGCTGGCGTCTCTGTTTCCAGCCTGCCATGCTCTCTTGGTGAGCATTTTGTTGAGCTGCAAAGCTCCGCTATTTCAGCATCTCCCCCATTTTGGGTTTACTTTTCATCTCAAAACACTGCGTCTCCATAGCAGTTTCATTTGCACCAGGGTTGCCAGGGACAACAACCTTCCTCTTTAGTAGACTCTCTTTAGGCATGGATGGGGCTCGTTCAGACGGTAACATCCCCTCCATCCATAGAATCCGGTCTCTCATTTCATCTATCTTTGCATTTTTCAGGCGTTTGGATCGCCCCATCTTCAATAACTCCACAAACAAATTTTTCACAGTCCAGCAAAAAATTTTCAGACCACTGTCTCTTTACCACATGTAGTTTTTCTCTCTCTTGCAAGATCTCTTTTCCTGCGCACACAGTTTGTGCAGTCCCTTGCACCAGACACAACAAAGTTCATCAAAAAATTTTGAGACCGCTGTCTCTTTAAAACACGTTTTTTGTTTTTTTTTTCCTTCAGGATCTTCTCTCCTGCACACATAGATTGTGCAATCTCATGCACCTGTGCAATCTCATGCACCAGACAAAGTTCATCAAACATATGCACTTTTTTTTTTTTTTCCAGGGATCTCTGCTTCTGTCCACTGCATACCTCCACCATATGTGAGGGATTAGCTCGGTGGTAGGCGTGGATGACCCCTTTGGGGGTGCGTTTTCACAGAGAGATAGCCAAGCAGAGGTTGCAAACAAGACTGATTTATTCATGCAATTTACTTCACACAATTGCAAGCGTCAAAACAGCCAAAATAAAATAAAAGACAAAATAAATCCTTGCCTCTGTGGGCGGCTACCTTCTCACGCTGGAGCCTACCTAAGAGTCTGTCCCCAACCTACTGTTGGGCAGACTTTCTTATCCTACAGCGGATACTCAACAGTCCATGTTTTATCTCTTCACACAGCACATGCTCATTTATAACAGGTCCCTTTACTCTTCAGACTCTTCACATTGAACACAGTTCATTTAACAGGTCCCTTTACTCTTCACACTCTTCACATGGAACATGTCCCTTTGTTTTCTTTCCACATAGCAAAACAGTCCATGTCCTCACCTTTGAGACGTCTTCACACTTGGTTACCCTCCTTAGCACATATCACTTCAGGGGGTCTTCTCCCATGCTCACCAGCTTGTCGGGAGGCACACATCTGACTGTCCTCCTTCTCCCAGCCCACATGGCTTCAGCATACAGCTTCCGGAGGCAGCAGTCCTTCTCCCATGCCCACACGGCGTCGGGAGGCACACGTTTGTCTGCCTTCCTCTCCCAGCCCACACGGCGACAGGAGGCAGCAATCAATAGGACTTCCTTTGGACAAATTATAGAAGCCTTCATTTCCTCATTCTGAACAGCTGAAGGCCTTTCAACTTCTTTACACCTTCCTGCTGCCTTTGGCAGCCGACACCCTATAGTAATTAGTGAACTTTCCAAAGCAGGTGGGAATGTGTCTCCTCTTTGTGACTACATTCCCAGATTTACCTGACTTCCTGTCACAATATATATACAGTGGGTACGAAAAGTATTCAGACCCCCTTAAATTTTTCACTCTTTGTTATATTGCAGCCATTTGCTAAAATCATTTAGGTTCATTCTTCTTCCTCATGAATGTACACATAGCACCCCATACTGACAGAAAAACACAGAATTGTTGACATTGTTGCAGATTTATTAAAAAAGAAAAACTGAAATATCACATGGTCCTAAGTATTCAGACCCTTTGCTCAGTTTTTAGTAGAAGCCCCCTTTTGATCTAATACAGCCAGGAGTCTTTTTGGGAAAGATGCAACAAGTCTTTCACACCTGGATTTGGGCATCCTCTGCCATTCCTCCTTGCAGATCCTCTCCAGTTCTGTCAGGTTGGATGGTAAACGTTGGTGGACAGCCATTTTTAGGTCTCTCCAGAGATGCTCAATTGGGTTTAAGTCAGGGCTCTGGCTGGACCATTCAAGAACAGTCAGGGAGTTGTTGTGAAGCCACTCCTTCGTTATTTTAGCTGTGTGCTTAGGGTCATTGTCTTGTTAGAAGGTAAACCTTCGGCCCAGTCTGAGGTCCAGAGCACTCTGGAGAAGGTTTTTGTCCAGGATATCCCTGTACTTGGCCGCATTCATCTTTCCCTCGATTGCAACCAGTCGTCCTGTCCCTGCAGCTGAAAAACACCCCCACAGCATGATGCTGCCACCACCATGCTTCACTGTTGGGACTGTATTGGACAGGTGATGAGCAGTGCCTGGTTTTCTCCACACATACCGCTTAGAATTAAGGCCAAAAAGTTCTATTTTGGTCTCATCAGACCAGAGAATCTTATTTCTCACCATCTTGGAGTCCTTCAGGTGTTTTTTTAGCAAACTCCATGCGGGCTTTCATGTGTCTTACACTGAGGAGAGGCTTCCGTCGGGCCACTCTGCCATAAAGCCCCGACTGGTGGAGGGCTGCAGTGATGGTTGACTTTCTACAACTTTCTCCCATCTCCTGACTGCATCTCTGGAGCTCAGCCACAGTGATCTTTGGGTTCTTCTTTACCTCTCTCACAAAGGCTCTTCTCCCCCGATAGCTCAGTTTGGCCGGACAGCCAGCTCTAGGAAGGGTTCTGGTCATCCCAAACGTCTTCCATTTGAGGGTTATGGAGGCCACTGTGCTCTTAGGAACCTTAAGTGCAGCAGAAATCTTTTTGTAACCTTGGCCAGATCTGTGCCTTGCCACAATTCTGTCTCTGAGCTCTTCAGGCAGTTCCTTTGACCTCATGATTCTCATTTGCTCTGACATGCATTGTGATCTGGAAGGTCTTATATAGACAGGTGTGTGGCTTTCCTAATCAAGTCCAATCAGTATAATCAAACACAGCTGGACTCAAATGAAGGTGTAGAACCATCTCAAGGATGATCAGAAGAAATGGAAAGCACCTGAGTTAAATATATGAGTGTCACAGCAAAGGGTCTGAATACTTAGGACCATGTGATATTTCAGTTTTTTTTTTTTTATAAATCTGCAACAATGTCAACAATTCTGTGTTTTTCTGTCAGTATGGGGTGCTATGTGTACATTCATGAAGAAGAAGAATGAACCTAAATGATTTTAGCAAATGGCTGCAATATAACAAAGACTGAAAAATTTAAGGGGGTCTGAATACTTTTCGTACCCACTGAATATATATATATATATATATATATATATATATATATATATATCCCTATATGCTTTCATATCTGTCTTATACACTCTTCAAATGTACTTTAAATTACATGGTTTCCCTTTTTTTTATGCTGTTGGGCTGGTATAACAATGCCATGGGGCTGGTATGAAATTATTTTCAGGGCTGAATTTTTTCCCAGTCTAGCCCTGGCATCGTAGTGAGGGGGTCGATGTTCTGGCCTCCTCCTCAGCGGTCAGTTTACCATAACAACCAGCCATGAACCTGCATTAAGGAGACCCTAGCCTAGCCATATGGTATGGAAGAATGTGAGAAGTTATTGACGAGCATGTTTGAGGTCCATGCTTGGTGCTTGACGGCAGAGCCGTTACAAGGGCGGGGCAGAAGGGTCGGGTGCCCTGGGCGCTAACATTTATTGGAGAGAGGGGGGGGCGCCACTGCTGGATAACTTCTTTCACACACTGCTGACTGTGTGAGTGTAAATTACTGCTGGCCGCCAGCAGCTATCTGCCTGCAATGTGCCGAGTGCGCTCCTCCTGCACTCAGCACAGCCTGAAGCCTTCTGTTCTACTACTTCTTCTGTCAAAGGAGCGGAGAAAACACCCCCCCCCCCCTGACAGGCGCTCTGTAGTCTGTCCCGGCCGTGACGTCATTGAGCACAGAGCGCTCTCCTCCTGCTTCAGCCACTACCTCGAGGAGCCGTGGAAGAGAGGAGAAAGTGAAAGTGAAAGCAGAAAAGCACATCCAGAGCCTGGCACTATGTCTCTGCCTGTCTGCAGCAGCGTGAGTGAAGCATGCCTGCCCTGGTGAAGAAGTGAACTATTCAGATGGAGGGAGAGGGGTCTGTCTGTCTGTCTGAGAGCAGGTAAGTGGGGGGGGGGGGGGGTGCTGTCTCTCTGGCTCAGAGCAGGTAAACCCTTTAGATTAGTGGGGGAGGGGGGGTTCTGGCTGAGGGGGGGGGGTCTGTCTGGCTGAGAGCAGGTGAACTATTTAGATTAGTGGGGAGGGGGGAGTTCTGGCTGGGGGGGGGGTCTGGCTGGCTGAGAGGAGGAGGTGAATAGGTGAACAATTTAGATTAGTGGGGGGGGGGGGGGGAGGGGGTGTTTGGCTGAGGGGGGGTCTGTCTGGCTGAGAGCAGGTCAACTATTTTGATTAGTGGGGGGGGGGGGGGGTTCTGGCTGAGATTAGTGTGGGGTCTACCTATATGGAGCAGGTGGTGGTGGTAAATTTCAAGATAAAGAGATATAAAGATAAAAAGAGTAAATGTAAAATCTTATATGCGGCATATATACTACCAATATAAATGTAATGTACCTATGTACATATGCCGCTGTGAAGCAGATGTGACCTAAGTGCAAAAAGTGCTAAGTGCAGCAGGTGTGGTCACCCAAAATATTTTTTGCAAAAAAGAGCACCTTAATATTTCCTTATGGACTTTGCACCACTTTAAGAGTTTTTGGAAACTTTCTGCACTAATTTATGATTGCATGTTTCACCAATTGTTAGATTGGCATATATTTATGGTCGGATCTACATATATTTAGTTATATTTATTTTATATTGCTGGATTTGCATATATTTATTTATACTCACTTATATGCGGGGCATATATATTTATATAACCCCGTACACAATTTGACACTCTATAGGTGGTACTGACATTCTGGACTCATATGTGCATCCGTACAGTTTATAAACCATTTATTACTACGCATTGCACAATATCGCACTAGGCACTAATTATTACATTAATATATGTATTTTATAATTTTAGACTATTTTTGAGGCTGGCACTAAATTTATATACAACTATGGACACATATATACATTTTTTACTTTATAGATTTATTTTGGGTGACCACACCTGCTGCACTTTTTGCACTTAGGTCACATCTGCTTCACAGTGGCATATGTACATAGGTACATTACATTTATATTGGTAGTATATATGCCGCATATAAGATTTTACATTTACTCTTTTTATCTTTATATCTCTTTTATCTTGAAATTTACCACCACCACCTGCTCCATATAGGTTGATTTTACATATTACAACAGAGACTCATCACCACTAGAGAACTCATCTTATTTATTTGCTCCACCTTCTATATCTGGCAGTGCCAATCACTTCCCCTTTTTTACATATATATCTGATACATCCTTTTTTAGGGCTGTATTTTTTGAAGTGGGCTGCAGCCAAGTCTGTCTCTTAGTTTTATCCTAAGCGCGGATTTTTTGGGGTTTTTATTCTGTCTGAGATGAGGTCAGTTATATAGATTAGGGTGGGAAGGGGGGGGGGCTCTGTCGGGCTGAGAGCAGGTCAACTATTATTTAGATTGGGGGGGGGGTCTAGCTGAGAGGAGGAGGTTAACCAATTGTATTTAATTTGTATTGTTTTAAAGAGGAAGTAAAGTCCCCCCAAAAAAATCGAGAAAAAAAAAGCCCTGTAAAGAGAAAGGCATAATGAGCTAGTATGCATCGCATACTAGCTCATTATGTAGTACTTACCTTAAAACGAAGCCCCCGCTGTGCCGCCACCTCAGCGACAGGACGGCGACATGTCCGGCCGTCCTGCTTCCGGGTTCGCGTCCTCCGGCCATCTGATTGGCCGGAGGCGCGATTACATCACTCCTGCGCATGCGCGCGGGACCCGCCGTTCACGGCACTGAGCTCTGAAGGAACGGCACAGGGGGCTGTTCCTTCAGAGCGCCTGCGCCGATGACGTCATCGGCAGTATGCACTCTAAATATCTCCTAAACGGTGCAAGTTTGGGAGATATTTATAGCACCTATAGGTAAAATACTTTACAGTGGGCTTACAACCTCTTTAAGTATTTTCTTGTTTTGAAACTACATTGATTCTTATATTACACCCACAACAGGGACAGGATTGGGGACGAGGCGGGGGGGGGCGCAGTTTGCCATCTTCACCCTGGGCACCAAATGACCTTGTCCCAGCCCTGCTTGACGGGACCCCATTCTGTAACTAGGAGTAAGGTGGCAGATGTAGGTTGGAAAATGCAACATTTCACAGTCAAGATGTGAAGTGACATTGGACAACAAGTTTTGGAAAAGGAAAATCATGGAATCCCGTGGAAAGGTACCCCATGTACAGGCGAGTGAACTAGCCCACACTGCCTGGCATAGCCTGTGAGCTTACATTCACATAGCCGGCAAATAAGGACCACCTGCCACCCAGCCCACACACCTCTACCAGTGACCTCAGACTAGATCCTCAGATGGCAGCCCCTCAGTCAGCTTCCAGCGATATTCAGCATCCAGGCCCCTCAGCTAGCCAAGCTGAGGCCTCACGAATAGCAAGCACATAGCAGGGTTGCCTAAGAGGGCAACCAGCTCCCCTTAGACTGTGATCCTCTCCTGCAGGTCTCAAACTATTTATACCCATTTCTCAACAGCCATCTGTGCAGGGCTCGCAGGGATTGCTTTGGTTAGTATAAATATGCATGCTGCCCATTGACATTGCTCCACAGCTATGTTCCAGAACTACCCAGAGAGTTCTGAAAATACAGGGAGAGAGCAATCAAACTTGCAGCCTCTGAAACAGAACAGATCTAACCAATCACATGCAGCCACACTGATTACAGTGAGACAAACTAAATTTACCTAAAATAACACCTGACTAGAAGGGTGCTACATACAGTTCAGGGAAAACAGGCTGTTCTAGCCGCTAGCTTTCATGTTCTAACCTTCATTATGGAATTAAAACAAAAAGGTCAGTGTATACTAGGGGATGGAAAGCTCAATTTACTTACAGACGATGTGTTTTCTAGGCATTCTTCAGGACTCTCCGGAAAGGGGGACTCTACACCTAATTAGGACAAGATTACAATGTTGACAGTGTACCATAAAATATAAATCCAAGAAACCAACAGAAACTAACAAAGATATTTAAATTGGCCAGTGAGCTCCCAAATCAACAGTCTGGCATGTTCTCTACATACATTGTGGGGGACGTTTACCAATTTTGGTGAACAGCAAGGTAATGATAAATAGGGATGAACTCAGGTGTGTTTGGATCCTAGTCCCCAACCTGAGCAATCCCATCAGGAAGCTGTCACTGTACTTGGTGGTCAATCATAAGTGGTCAAGGCATTCCCTGCCCGTATACAAAGAATGTAAATACTTGTGGGTATGGGGTGGGAAATGTCTTGGGCATTTATGATTGGCAAGACAGCTTCCTGGTGGGAGGGGCTAATTGGGACATGTAGCAGGAGCACCACGCCCAAGAGGTCACATATACTGAAATGGAAATACAACATATTGTAAAGACCAGGGTAATTCCCCTACAAAGTTTAATAACACAAAAGGTAAAAGAATACTCAAATTCTGATTATTAAAAACAATCACAGGAAAAGGTTAAAGCGGAGTTCCACCCAAAAGTGGAACTTCTGCTTATATTCTTCCTCCCCCTCCAGTGCCACATTTAAAACCTTTAAGGGGTACAGGGGAACGAGTACCTGTTTTTGACAGGTACCCTACCCCCCTTCCGGGAAACAGCGCCGCCGTACTGTCCCTCGAAAGTTCGCCCCCCCTCCTCCATCCTCTGTCGCTGGGCCAATTAGAAAGCGCAGCAAATTTTGCGCATGCGCAGTAGGGAACCGTCTCTGAAGCTGAAAGGTTTCATTGCTGGTTTCCCTTACCTCGAATGGCGGCGGCAGCAACCAAGAGCCAGTCCGAAAAACGGCTTCGGGTGCCGACATCGCGGGATCCCTGTACAGGTAAGTCCTAATATTAAAAGTCAGCAGCTACAGTATTTGAAGCTGATAAATTTAAATTTTTTCCCGAGGGCAGGACTCCTCTAACCAGTTGCCGACTGCCCACCGCAGATATACTGCGGCAGGATGGCTCGGCAAAATCACGTGTACAGTGTCTACGTGATTTCGTGCAAGCGATCTCGGTGGCGCCCGCGTGGGGCCGGAGCCACGCTCCCGCTGTGTTTAGACACAGAGGGAGGAGGGCAGCAGGAGGAGCCAGCCTCCTGCGATTGTCAGAGAAACTGACAGAAGACCCGCCTGCTTACGTAAACAAAGCAGGTGAGTCTTCTGTCACATAGGCAGGGAGAGATCCGGAGTTTCAGCTAAGCTCTCTCTGTCCCTGTCACAGAGCCATTCCCCACACAGTCAGTAAGCATATTTAGGCATACAATAACTCCTTTGATCACCCCCAGTGTAAACCCCTTCCTTGCCAGTGTAATTTATACAGTGACATCCCAGGCCAACTCCTCAGCCGCTGTACTGTAGCGTCTGTACTGTAGTGGCTGACTTACCTGTCCAGGTGTTTCTTGAATCGGCTCTCAGGTGCTGGCACCGCCATCTTGGGTAAGGGAAACCAGCAGTGAAGCCTTGCAGCTTCACAGCCGATTTCCTACTGCGTTTTTTTTGATGGGCCGTCTGCAGTGAGCTCCATACTTCTGGCTGAGTTCGCCGTGGCAAACTCAGCAGGAAGTGGGAGCGGGTACCTGTTAAAACCAGGTACCCGCCCCCTCCCCCATAAGGTGAAATGTGGCATAGCAGAGGGGGAGGAGGCAGACAAGCAGAGCTTCCCCTATAGGTGGAGCTCCGCTTTAACATCAAACCAAAGAACACCTGTCAAGTAAGTATGAGAGCCAAAATAACAGCTTGCTTGATTGATTGGACTCTGCTAAAACCAAGATTTGCAAGTATTTTCCTTTCTTATCCCTCTGTCTTGCTGTTCCTTATTGTCTCTTTGTAATACCTTTTTTTTGTAAATATTTTATTTGCACCATTTTGACCTTTTCATTAATAAACCATATTTTGAGTGTTCAAACTGAAAGAATCCTTGTCTCCTGAAGCTACTTTAGTGTATGGCCCCATTCACACGGGCGAACCTGTTCTGCTCCTGTTCTGCTCAGCGGGGGATCAATCCGCTGATCCCCCGCTGAGCAGGCGGATGACAGCTCTGTCTCTGCTCTGCGTGCAGAGACGAAGCTGTCAGATCCCCGCTGTCCTCTATGGGTAGATCAAATGCCGCCTGTCTGTTCTCATCTGAGCCCATCCGATCCCATCCTCCAGACGGATGGAAAATAGGGTTTTCCATGCATCTGGATTTCACAGACAGGATCGGATCGGATAGGTGTCATGGGGAGATGTCTCTGCTGACACCCGTTGCCCCATAGGGATGCATGGAGCATCCGATCAGGTCCGCCGGAAAAACTGACAGGTGGATCGGATCGCCCCTGTAAAAGGGGCCTAAATCTCTGAATATACCGGTCTGTGGTGACAGTGTGTGTTACAGATGTTTATTTTAAAATCATTTGTTGCTATTGCTAATCTTGTGAAAGTTTACTGCTTCTCTATAAAATAAATTGGTGGTGGCCATTTAAAGAGTTAATTGCTTAGTCAACCAAACTCAGTGACAATCACTCTGAGCCTGTTGGCACTTAGATTGTGGCTCCGCAGGATGGAAAATCTTTGTGCAGGGTGAGGCTGAGTGTGTAATTGTTGCAAATCAGTGACAAGGCGTGTGAGGTTGACCAGTCATTGGTCAAAAGTCGGTGAGAAGGGCCATGTTCTGACCCACGTTTGTCACAGAAATTAATATATGATCATACATTTAGATCATAGATACCCTTTGAGGGCTCTTACACATGGGCAGCTGGGGGGGGGGGGCAGGACAGTAAAAACAGGTGGCTAAGCTATGGTTTTATTGCACCCCAGCCATCCAAGTTGTTGCAATACACCTGGATGGGGGTGTAAAATGTCACAGGCGCAGCATTTTTTCCAACTTAAGGTGTAGAATTTGACAAATGGTACCACCTGGCAGTAGCACCTCCCTAGTGTCTACCAGTAATGGATATACCCTCCTCTGAAAAGTCATCCACCATAGATTGCTTTTCAGAGGATGGTAAACTGTAATGCCCCATACACACGTGCAGATTATCTGAAGACTTTTGTCTGCAGACTTACCAAAACCATATAATATGAGGTCAAACCTAAACACTTTCAATTTGTATGCAATCCGGCAGGCCCTTGCACTACATAGAAAAGGTAAGTCTGCAGACAAAAGTCTGCAGATAATCTGCACGTGTGTATGGGGCATAAAGCCCCGTACACACACGCAGATCGTCGTCATACAAACGTCGGCGGACGAAAGATCTGCCGATTGTATGCGTGTTAGTATGGTGCCTCCGACAGATGTCGCACACAATCCGCGGACAAGAGTCTTTCTTGCAAACATGAAAATTTTTGTCTGCAGACACCAGAACGGACGATTGTTCGCCTGTCAGTACAGAAATCAGCCGACAGACCGCAGATTTGCAAGACTGGGCATGCTCAGAAAATAAAAAACACAGGGAAAGTTAACCATTACATGACATCACTTCTGCAGTCAGCTGAAGTCTGCGGACAAAATTCTTGTGCTGTCCTTGTGCTGTCTTTGCACTTTTCAACAGACACCGACATCCCGGGGAGAAAAGACGAACATTTGTATGACGACGATCTGCGTGTGTGTACGGGGCTTTAGACTAACATGAAGGAAGCCCAACACTAAGATGATGTAACCCCTAAGCGGATCCCCAACACTGATAATCTACTCTGCATCATACTAACATCATCCTCTGTACTGGAACACAACAAGGCTAAGATTCCAATAGTAGAAGCTACTGATCTGAGACCAGGGGGCAGAATGAGAACCTCGCTGGCAGTGGTGGTGGTGGGGTATGACTGGGGAAACACTCCCTGAACACAAAAGATAATATGGACTTCCATGTGATCTCACACCAAGATTTCAGGATACAAACACGGAAACAGAATATTAAACAGAATACATACCCGATATCCCAGTTTTCTCCTCTTCTCTTTGCGTAGATCTGAAGGATTCCACTAAATTTCGTAGTTTCCTTTCTGTCTTCAGACTAGGCCGCTTTGGGTACTTTCCTCTGCATTCAGGACAGGTATAATATCTACCCCCCTCCTGGGTGTCCAGTGTAGTCACTATACAGTCACGGCAAAAATAGTGACCACATCTCAGGGATACGGGGTCCGTGTAAACGTCCAGACAGATACGACATGTCAGCTCCTCTCTCATAGCAGACGCCATACTTAACACTGAAATGAAAGTGAAATAATTTCCAAGAAGGTCAGGTGACTTCTCATACACCCTAGATGACATCAATTCTTACTGAGTCACTGGCCTGTAATAAGTATGGAGGAAGTAAAAAATGACAGCTGCTTATCTGCGTTCTCTTCTTGAATTACTGAAGCTATTCAAGACATACTGAAGAAGACAATGAGTACTGAATACTTTGAGCAACTGATCCAGGATATAAATGCAGATCGCATGTTAAAGTGTATCTATAGGCAAAACTTTTTTTCAGCTTTGGATAAAGTGGGGAAGGATTAGACATCCTATCAGTGTTAATTCTATATGTATGGATGCTGCACAGTAACGCTTCTCTAGACCGTATGTGGAAGTAATTCTAGAGGTTTGTTCTTATGCCTGTACCGTACAGTATCCTTTCTCTGGAATCTCTTAATTGAAGTGGTTGTAGGCACAAGGTTTTTTACCTTCATGCATTCTATGCATGAAGTGTGCAGCAGCCCCCCCAGCCCCCTTAATACTTACCTGAGCCCCCTCTTGATCAAGCGATGTCCCCGAGAGCCTTGCCTCTCCGGGGGACTCGCACTCCCGATTGGCTTATGGCAGCCATTGGGTTCCGCTGCTGTCAATCGCAGCTAGTAAGCCAATCAGGAGACAGAGGGGGTGGGGCCAAACAGTGTCTTTGTGTGTAACATAGCTCGGGAGCATGCATGCTTGGGTGCCCCCACAGCAAGCTGCTTGCTGTGGGGGCACCTGGCGGGGGGGGGAGCCAGGAGCGCCAGCGTGGGACCCAAGAAGAGGAGGATCCGGGCTGCTCTGTGCAAAACCACTACACAGAGCAGGTAAGTATAACATGTTTGATATTTATTTTATTTATTTTTTCAACAAGGCATTAATATCACTTTAACTTAATCTAAGTTCACTCTACAACAATCTTTAGATTCACAAAGCTAAGTGCTAGTAAAAGAGACAGTCCAATAAGTATTGAAAATTACAGTTACGTGGTTAAAATTAGGATACTATTCCCTGTGATAAAGCTTTGTGAATTGAGCTTTATGTCTGCCCAACACCTAATTTTTTTAAAGGAGAAGTGTGTCAAGAGCCATTTTTCCTATGGGTCACAGCAGTGCACTTCGTTCTGCACTTCTGTGACTCGTTCTGGGACCCAGTCTGCTTTCCTTAAGCCCGCTTAAGCCCGCTGCCGGCTGACATCACAGAGCCGATCTGGGCTCTGAAAAAAAAATTGTTTTTTTAAGTTCCCGATCTTCTCTTTCAGGCTCCATGCATACTAGCTTTTTTTAAGTACCTTGATTAGGAGGTATTAGCATTTTTTCTGCTCCTAGAAGCTAAATAGTTAGCCTATGTGTTCATGCACACTAATTTAGGCTATTAGCGTTTTTAGAGCTTCAGCATCTAGGAGCAGAAAAAAAAAAAAGTTTTTGTAAAGTTTTTTTGGAGTGTTTTTCTAGCAGAAAAACACACTAAACGCTCCTAAAAATGCTACTAAAATGATAACAGCTTTTCATGAGCTTTTTTTTTTTCTTCATGTACTGTAAAAATACTAAATAAAAGGAAAATGCTCCTAAAAGCTTCTAAAAATGTTACTAAAACGCTACTACAAGCTGGCACAAAAACACTATTATCAGCATTTTTCATCCAGTGTTTTTTTCTAGCATGGAGCAATATTGTGAATGTTTTAAGTCAGGGGCAGTGTTTTAATTGTAAAAAAAATCTAGTGCACACCTGGGCACCCTGGTATGAGAAATCCCATGGAAGGTAAAGCATACCACTGTAAACATTGGCAACAAATGGCCCCTGCGCTCCCAATGGATGGGCCGCCACTGACTATGAGGTTGGTATACTAAAATTGGAAAGTGCACAACCCAGTGCAGCTGTGCATGGTAGCCAATCAGCTTTGACAAAAAAAATGGAAGCTGGTTTTTATGCATAGGTGCACCAGTTTTAGTAAATCAACCCCTATAGCTTTGCCTTCCCTTTGCCTTCCCTACTTATTTCTGGCTCTTGTTGTTTACAAGTTTAAAATCAGTATTTTTTGCTACAAAATTTCTTAGAACCCACAAACATTATATATATATATATTTTTTTTTTTTAGCAGAGACCCTAGAGAATAAAATTCTCATACAGTATCTCACAAAAGTGAGTACAACCCTCACATTTTTGTAAATATTTTATTATATCTTTTCATGTGACAACACTGAAGAAATTACACTTTGATACAATGTAAAGTAGTGAGTGTACAGCTTGTATAACGGTGTAAATTTGCTGTCCCCTCAAAATAACTCAACACACAGCCATTAATGTCTAAACCGCTGGCAACAAAAGTTAGTACACCCATAAGTTAAAATGTCCAAATTGGGCCTAATTAGCCATTTTCCCTTCCCGGTGTCATGTGAATCGTTAGTGTTACAAGGTCCCAGGTGTGAATGGGGAGCAGGTGTGTTAAATTTGGTGTTATCGCTCTCACTCTCTCATACTGGTCACTGGAAGTTCAACATGGCACCTCATGGCAAAGAACTCTCTGAGGATCTGAAAAAAAAAAAATAACTGTTGCTCTACATAAAGATGGCCTAGGCTATAAGAAGATTGCCAAGACCCTGAGCTGCAGCACGGTGACCAAACCATACAGTGGTTTAACAGGACAGGTTCCACTCAGAACAGGCCTCGCCATGGTTGACCAAAGAAGTTGAGTGCACATGCTCAGCATCATATCCAGAGGTTGTCTTTAGGAAATAGACGTATGAGTGCTGCCAGCATTTCTGCAGAGGTTGAAGGGGTGGGAGGACAGCCTGTCAGTGCTCAGACCATACGCCACACACTGGATCAAATTGGTCTGCATGGCTGTCGTCCCAGAAGGAAGTCTCTTCTAAAGATGATGCAAAAGAAAGCCCGCAAACAGTTTGTTAAAGACAAGCAGACAAGCAGACTAAGGACATGGATTACTGGAACCATGTCCTGTGGTGTGATGAGACCAAGAAAAACTTATTTGATTCAGATGGTGTCAAGCGTGTGTGGCGGCAACCAGGTGAGGAGCACAAAGACAAGTGTGTCTTGCCTACAGTCAAGCATGGTGGTGGGGGTGTCATGGTCTGGGGCTGCATGAGTGCTGCCAGCACTGGGGATCTACAGTTCATTGAGGGAATCATGAATGCCAACATGTACTGTGACATACTGAAGCAGAGCACGATCCCCTCCCTTCAGTGACTGGGTCGCAGTGCAATATTCCAACATAACAACCCCAAACACACTTCCAAGACGACCACTGCCTTGCTATAGAAGCTGAGGGTAAAGGTGATGGACTGGCCAAGCATGTCTCCAGACCTAAACCCTAATGAGCATATGTGGAGCATCCTCAAATGGAAGGTGGAGGAGCACACGGTCTCTAACATCCACCAGTTCCATGATGTCATCATGGAGGAGTGGAAGAGTACTCCAGTGACAACCTGTGACACGCTTTTGAACTCCATGCCCAAGGGGGTTAAGGCAGTGCTGGAAAATAATGGTAGCCACACAAAATATTGACACTTTGGGCCCAATTTGGACATTTTATTTAGGGGTGTATTCACCTTTGTTGCCAGCAGTTTAGACATTAATGGCTGTGTGTTGAGGTATTTTGAGGGGACAGCAAATTTACACTGTTATATAAGCTGTACAATCGCTACTTTACATTGTAGTAAAGTGTCATGTCTTCAGTGTTGTCACATGAAAATATATATTAAAATATTTACAAAAATGTGAGGGGTGTACTCACTTTTGTGAGATACTGTGACAATAACAGTGCCCTCTTCCCTGTCCTACTTTATACAGGACACAGCAGCTGACATCGGAAGCACAGCACAGTAGGAGGGAGGCACAGCAGCTGACATCAGAAGTACTGCAAAGGGATGGACGGAGGGCAGGCCCTGCCCAGTTAACTGGTTGCTAGAATGCAGGGCGGTTCTAGCCACCAATCAGGTAACTGGGCCAGCCCCCGACCTCTTTGCATCGCTGTGCTGCTCTTACAATGTCAGCACTGTAGAGACAACAGAGCTGGTGGGCAGCGGCGGCTGAAGGGAAAAAAAGCAGATCCTAAATGGTGCGACCATGGCGGGGCCAGACTACACTTTGACTCTGTCCAGACTTGGCCTGCGGTCCGCCATTTAGTGATGCCTGGTGTAGAGAAGACATTTCCTGTTTGTTTAAATAACTCACAAATTTCCCAAGAAGTCTGCACCGAGATATAAGACACATTTTAGAGGGTTGGATACTTCTACAGGGATGCAGATACTTTTCTCATGAGAATACTAAAGAAGAACTTGATTAAATAGGTTGGGCGCTAGTTAGCAACAAGCAACTGCTGAGACAACAAACCCTTAGGTCAGGGGTATGTATTATACAGCACAGCTTATAAAATTCAGTGGTATTTAAGAAGTATGTTCACATAGTGTTCAGTGTGGTGTCCCCATATACTGGTGGACACTGTAGGACCTCCTTGCCAAGCAGTCAGTGGCGAAGTGCACCTTTTCAATGAAGGTAAGTGGGGAAGTGTCTCCTACAATGCCTTGAAAAGGTATTCATACCCCTTGAAATTTTCCACATTTTTGTCATGCTACAACAAAAAACGTAAATGTATTTGTAGCACTGTCCCCATAGGCCTTGCTCTGTGATGACTTGTTGGGCCTCCTCTGAATACCTGCAGACAGTCACTTGGGGACAGTTCAAACATTCATCCTTACTTCTAATGCCTCCTTACTCAATTAATAGTTCAGGGGGTTTTGGTTTTTGGTATTTATTGTTGAATTTGGATGGAGAGAAGGTAATAGTGGGATACTCCACCTTGAACTATTTACAGTTGATAAGGACAACGCCTACTTGGCCATACAAGGTTACTTGTGGAAGCAGTCGTACTGCTTTAACTATACTGACACTTGAATGTAAAGGGTTAAGTCCTCTTGCTCTCTCTCCAGCAACAGACTTGGTGAACTACATTATCTTAAAGACACTCTCTAGCATCCACTTTGCTGACACCCATCCACTGACTCTTCTTGCTGAAGGGATGGCCCCCATCAGGACAGGCCCCTTGACACAGATCTGTACTCACTGTATCAGATCCTTTCCAGTGTCTCCCTTCCAGTCAGCTCTGCAGGACCTCTAAGTTTAGTTCTTCTCTCGCTCTTAGGCCCTCAGGTCTACCACCTGAGGCCACATGGCAACTTCTACAGAGGAAGAGGTAGCTTCCCCTCCCTCCGCGACCTCGCTCTCCAGCTGAAAGACCCGAGCACATGTGCCCTTGGCATTTACACAGTATCCCAGCATGCACTGAGGCACTTTCCTCTGCCAATCACCAGGGCTGTACTAAATGCCTGTGCACTCATTTGTCAGGTTTCCTCCCACTGTCCAATATGCCTCCCATTTGGACCAGTGAGAAACACTTCAGACAAATTGATCTGCACCTGAGTGCAATGAGCAGACCTCACTAGCATATTCTGCTCTCTGGCAGGCAGAGAATAATATAGATTTGTATATGTAAAGTAAGGGCTCTTTCACACGGGCGTTCCGTATGTCCGTTTTTCATCCCATCCGTTTGCGGATGAAAAACGGACATAATGTATCTCTATGTAAATACGGATGTCATCGGATGATCATCCTCTGACATCCGTTTTTTGTCAGTTCAGTTCAGTTCAGTTTTTTGGAACGGAGGAGAACCCTATTTTTTCTTCCTTTCAAAAAACGGAACTGAAGCAAAAACGGATGTCAGTGGTGTCATCCGCAGACATCCGTATTTACATAGACATACATTATGTCAGTTTTTCATCCGCAAACGGATGGGATGAAAAACGGACATACGGACCGGATGACACAAGTGTCATCCGTGTCCGTTACAAAAAAAAAAAAGGACCTGATCGGGCAAAAAAAAAAGGAACGCCCGTGTGAAAGAGCCCTTACACTTAGAAAAGTGCACTCCCCGTGCCTGGAGTTTTAAAATATAATAGTTTATAAAATGTAAAAAAAATATATATATAGTCAAAATTATGTGAATATAGCAGCAGCAGTAGTAAAAAGTTGTATGGAAAGAATAGTCCTAGTAGGAGCTATCTACAGCGCTTGTTAGTATTAATGAATGTGCAAATTGTGCAAAAAATATTGTGCAAACAATATATAGCAAATGTGATCCCAATATTTGATAAAAATGTACATATATATTGAGAATAAATAAATCATGTAAAGCTGTATCAAAATGTGACATAAAAAACATAAAACATTTGTATATATTTAAAAGTTCATCTCGTATTATAAATAAATAAGTGATGGTGAAAGTTCCAATTTTTTGTCGTTTTTCCTTGCTTCAAGTGACTGGATAATAAAGTGAAGGTGCTAAGTGATATTTTCCACAGTTTTTATAGTGACTTTTCCTATAAAGTGCAGGTGCTTATTTCCTTTTTCCTGTGATATAATTTAGAAGGTGGGTGACTTACCAGATGTAATGGGTCTCATATACCATACGATATTGAGACCAATCACGCTTGTAGGCCCTCAGGGCCACGGTAGGTCCCCTTGTGGTGCCTCCTGGGTGTGCTGGTGGTGAGTCCCTCCTCACCGCTCCATAGGACAGCATACAATGTTGTTTGTAAAAAAGATAAAAGCTCCAGATAGTGTGATATCGTTTTAAAAGGGTTTTATTCCCATAGATAAACAAGGTTCCATTCAAGATAAATAGCAATGATCGGCAAAAGGGGTTTAAAATTCCCGTGACTGTAATTTACAACTGTGCAGAGTGGCGAGCTGAGGTAATTCCGGCTTGCGCTCCAGTGTACGTCACGCTGTGCGGTCCACGTACTGACGCGTTTCATCACATCCGGTGACGTTTTCAAAGGGTATGGACGCACATCCATTTACTCCAATTTATATTGCGGATCCGGCCGTAATCACGCCTATTCATCAGTGGGGCCGGAAGAAGCCGCAGATGTCTCCGCCTATGCATCGGCAAAGAACCGGAAGAAGCCGCCTGTGTCCCCACACTTTACTTCTATTGCGGGACACCAGCAGAGCCTTAAATTTAGTGTTTGGTTGGATAATTTTGGGATAATTCTTAACCGCAGGCCTCCGCTTGTCATTACATCAATGCAATTAAATATATGCAATAAATAAAATATGAGTCTAATATTTGAAAGCTTGTAAACCTTATAACTTACATTGTAGTTAATACACATATATACGAAAAATACTCTGTAAAATGTTTGATAAATATACCCATGTATGTAAGATTAATTAAAAATATTTAAATTCCTTAAAACTACTTTTTATTAGAATATCATGAAAATTTTCTAGTTACCTATAAAAATATTATTAGTATTTCTAAAATCATACATTTAATAAATAATATCTGAGGACATTATATTTTATCATTATAAAATTATATAATTATTTTTATTATGTTATTATAACAATATAATATTATACAATTCCTTTGTATCAATAATCAGTTAAATAAAAGTGGATCTCTTTTACGGAATAATTTATTAGGGGTTGGATATAAAACAATTTATATCCATATCAATGTTCATCCCTTTTGGCTGTAAAGTGCATAACTCATAAATCCATCTAGACTTGTTTCTTGATACTGCAATACGCATGTTATTTCCTCTCCAATGTGGTTCAATTATTTCAATGCCAATGTCAGCGGCCCTTTACCAAATGATCGCTCTGTCCAATGCCGGAGCAATCACTTGTCAACAAACCGGCGCATGTCCGGTTCATTTCTCTCCTCTCCTCGCACACTGTAAACAACGATCGGTACAGTGTGCGAGGAGAGGAGAAAAACTGCAGCTGGACGCCTCCTCTGCCTCTTCCATACCTCAACTGTACCTCATCCATGCCCCATCCATGCCTCATCCGTGACACATCCGTGCCACATCAGTGCTCATAAATGCCACGCCAGTGCTCATCCGTGCCACATTGCTCATCCATGCCACGTCAGTGCTCATCAATGCCACATCAGTGCTCATCAATGCCATGTCCTTGCCACGTCAGTGGTAATCCAAGCCACGTCAGTGATAATCCATGCCACATTCATGCCACGTCAGTGCTTATCCGTGCCACATCAGTGCTCATCCGTGCCACATCCATGCCACGTCAGTGCTCATCTGTGCCACATCCATGCCACGTCAGTGCTCATCCATGCCACATCCATGCCACGTCAGTGCTCACCCGTGCCACATCCATGCCACGTCATTGCTCATCTGTGCCACATCCATGCCACGTCAGTGCTCATCCGTGCCACATCCATGCCACGTCAGTGCTCATCCGTGCCACATCCATGCCACGTCAGTGTTCATCAATGCCACGTCAGTGCTCATCCGTGCCACGTCAGTGCTCATCCATGCCACATCCATGCCATGTCAGTGCTCATCCGTGCCAGATCCATGCCATGTCAGTGCTCATCTCTGCCACATCCATGCCATGTCAGTGCTCATCCGTGCCACATCCATGCCATGTCAGTGCTCATCCGTGCCACATCAGTACTTATCAGTTGCACATCCATGCCACGTCAGTGCTCATCCGTGCCACATCCATGCCACGTCAGTGCTCATCCGTGCCACTACAGTGATTATCAGTGCCCTACAGTGCCTCACAAAATTGTAATGGGAAGTCAGGAAATGACGGTGCTCCCTGCATTTTGGGCCTCTGTATGTGGCTAGACTGTGGAAAAGTGTCACACATGTGGTATTGCCATACTCAGGAGGAGTAGCAGAATGTATTTTGGGGTGTAATTTTTGCTATGAACATGCTATGTGTTAGAAATATCTTATAAATGGACAACTTTGTGTAAAAAAAAATACGTTGTCATTTTTCCACAGATTTTGGAAAATGTGGAAAGAAAATGAAATGTTCAAAAGACTCATTATGCCTCCTAGATTATGTGTTAGGGTGTTTGCTTTCCAAAATGGGGTCCTTTTGTGGGCGTTGTTCTGGCGTTCCAGGGCCTTCAAAAGTGTGATAGGTTCTCAGGAAATTATAAGTGTAATTTTTGCTTCTAGAACACCTGACGGTGCTACTTGAATGTTGGACCTCTGTATGTGGTCAGGCTGTGGAAAAGTCCCACATATGTGGTATCGCCATACTCAGGAGCAGTTGCAGAATGTATTTTGGGGTGTAGTTGCAAGTATGCCAATAAAGTGTGTGAGGAAAAACTTGGTAATATGACCATTTTGTGAAAAATTAATTTTTTTTTAAAAAAAAAATCTTCATTTTGCAAAGAATTGTGGAAAAAAATTACAACTTCAAAAAACTCACCAGGGCCTGGCTTGCGACTTCAGAAGGGCACCCTGCTCCTCAGTACATTTGGCGCCGAGAGACAGGGGAGCCCAGCGTGACAGATCCAGAAGCCAATCGCACACTGCTTTTCCGAGCGCGTGCTGTAGCCTCATAGGGCGTGCACGCTCCTTTCTCAAGTGCAGTGGCGCGACACAGAAGAGCTGAACAAGTTTATAGGAAGCCAGCACACAAGCTGAGCGGATACAGATGGACTTAAAGCGGCCATTATAAATAAGTTAAACAGTGGGACCACAATACAATAAAGCGGCAATAAGAAAAATAAGAAAATGTAACAAACAAACAAAAAACTAAGGCTGGAAATGGAAAAGGGGGGAGGGGGCATAAATAAATGTTCTCATATTAAAAAGCAAGGCATAAAGGGGGGCAGCCAAACACAGGGGCGCATACATGCATATATATATATATATATAAGGGACAGAATTTTTACAATCGCATACAAAAACGCATAAAAATAATTTGCATAAAAATAAATTGCATAAAGGTAAATAGACTTATATAAAAGTATGTGTGTAGGCATACATAGTAAAGAAGCACTTTATATGATAAATATAAATGGTAGGACAAAACTACATATACCAATCTGAAAAAGTAATCAGAACAAGGAGTGACAGATGGGCAGTAAAACAGTGAAAAAAGGCGAGGGGGGGAGGGAGGAAAGTGAGGGACGGAACACAACATATTTACAGACGAGATGAGGTCATGAAGAATATAACTCATATCAAAAAGTAGTACATGGTACTACGAGCCTGAGGACAAGGGCATATAGAAAATAGTTATTTGACAAGGTAGAAAGACACACATCGGCTCTAATCATAATATGGTGTTAACATCTAGCTTTTCGCTTAAACCATTGGGTGAAAGTGAATCAAGGGTATAGATCCAAAAAGTCTCTCGATGGCCTAATTTGGCAAATCGTTCGGCCTTAGATGAAAGTTTGGGGTTGGACTCTATTACCCAAACCTCCAATCCTGATGTGGACTTGTTGTGGAACTCGAGGAAATGTCATGGTAAAGGGTCCACATCAGGATTGGAGGTTTGGGTAATAGAGTCCATCCTTAAACTTTCATCTGTGGCCGAACGATTTGCCAAATTCTGCCATAGCTTCTTTGCTATGTATACCTACACACATACTTTTGTATAAGTTTATTTACCTTTATGCGATTTATTTTTATGTGATTTACTTTTATGCGATTTTTTATGCGATTGTATAAAATTCTGTCCCTTATATATATGCATGTATGCTCCCCTGTGTTTGGCTGCCCCCCCCCCCCTTAATGCCTTGCTTCTTTATATGAGAACATTTATTTATGCCCCAGTCCCCCCCCCCCCCCCCCCGTTTTTTTCCATTTGCAGCCTTAGTTTTTTGTTTGTTTCTTACATTTTCTTATTCTTATTTTTCTTTTTGCCGCTTTAAGTATTGTGGTTTCACTGTGGTCCCACCATTTATAATGGCCACTTTAAGTCCATCTGCATCCGCCCAGCTTGTGTGCTGGCTTCCTATAAACTTGTTCAGCTCTTCTGTGTTATGCCACTGCACTTGAGAAAGGAGCGTGCACGCCCGGTGAGGCTACTGCGCACGCTCAGAAATGCGTCGTGCGATTGGCTGCTGGATCTGTCACGCTGGGTTCCCCTGTCTGTCGACGCCGGATGTACTGAGGAGCAGAGCGCCCTTCTGAAGCCACCGGCCATCCTACCAAACGGTCTCTCGGCTCACCAGGCGTCTCCCTGAGGAACAGAACACCTTCCTGAAGCCGCCGGCCATCCTACTATCTGGTCTCTTGGCCCTCCAGGCATCTCCCTCTTTCACCATCCCCTGCACCACCTCTTAGAGCAACAACATCCAGCCGTGGACCCCTGTGTTCCTGCAGACCACCCAACAGATGAGCTATTTTATACTGTTTTAAATGTGAGCAGTTTTCCTGCACCTGCCTTACCCTTTTAATTCAACTGATAACACTTAGCGGTGCTCTGCTTTTTGTTTTTATTTCCACTTTCAGAGCTGACTTCTCTCTGCAGCTGAACTGGCCATGAGTGTCATCTATTTCAGCCATCAACTACACCGAACTAATGATTATACATGAACTGCATACCCCTTGATGCTATATAGGTATGTGTGATGCGCCAACTCATATCCTGCTTGTTCAAGAGGCCCATGGTGATTCTGGAGGAACTGCAAAGATCCACAGCTCAGATGGAAGACAACTATTAGTCGTGCACTTCACAAATCTGGCCTTTATGGAAGAGTGGCAAGAAGAAAGCCATTGTTGAAAGAAAGCCATAAGATGTCCCGTTTGCAGTTTGTGAGAAGCCATGTGAGGGACACAGCAAACATGTGGAAGAAGATGCTCTGGTCAGATGAGACCAAAATGTAACTTTTTGGCCTAAAAGCAAAACGCTATGTGTGGAGGAACACTGCACATCACCCTGAACACACCATCCCCACCATGAAATATGGTGGTGGCAGCATCATGTTGTTGAGATGCTTTTCTTCAGCAGGGACAGGGAAGATGGATTGAGCCAAATACAGGGCAATCTTTGAAGAAAACCTGTTAGAGTCTGCAAAAAAATTGAGACTGGTTAAAACTTGAGAGGTTAACCTTCCAGCAGGACAACGACTCTAAACACACAGCAGGAGCTACAATGGAATGGTTTAGATCAAAGCATATTCATGTGTTAGAATGGCCAAGTCAAAGTCCAGACCTAAATCCAATTGAGAATCTGTGGCAAGACCTGAAAATTGCTGATCACAAATGCTCTCCATCCAATCTGACAGAGCTTGAGCTAATTTGCAAGAATGGGCAAAAATGTCACTCTCTGGATGTGCAAAGCTGGTAGAGACATCCCCAAAAAGACTTGCAGCTGTAATTGCATTGAAAGGTGGGGGCTGAATACAAATGCATGCCACACTTTTCAAGTATTACTTTGTAAAACATTTTGAAAATCATTTATCATTTTTCTTCCACTTCACAATTATGTGCCACTTTGTGTTGGTCTATCGCATAAAATCCCAATAAAATACATTTACGTCTTTGGTTGTAACATGACAAAATGTGGAAATTTTCAAGGGTTATGAATACTTTTTCAAGGCACTGTACATCAGTGGTCAATGGTAAAGTGGCCCTTTAGGTTGGTGGTCAGTACTGTGTGTCCTTTCCATTTGGAGATCGGTATTAAGTGCCTTTTTTCTAGGTGGTGATTTGCGAATGCTCCCGTCAGTTAAACATTGTTTTTCATCCTGGCCTTAATAATAAAAAATAGTAAATATATACCAAATGCAATGCATTCTCTTTAATACAGTGGTGCTCAGCATGCAACCCACCAGTGCTCAGTTATCATAAATTTTCTGTTACTTCAAAGGTGCATGGGGACTGAATCAGATGGTTTCCGACCTGATCGCACTCCCTGGCCGCTATTGAATGCCAAAGGGGGGAAAATTAAAGTTTCCATTTTGCCACCTAACTAAACAGAGAAGAGATAGATTGCAACACCATCCTAATAAGTAATAAAAGCAAATTCTCAAAAACGAACTTATTTTGCAGCCCTCTTGACATGTCAGGGTTCACACTTAAAGTGGTGAAAAATAAGAAAAAAAAACATGTTATTTATTGTACTCTTCAATGGGCTATTGGCTACTACCAACTATTGTAATTCAAAGACAAAGACCATTTTTATTTGTTGTTTTTATTGCTTTTTGTTTAATTTTTATGATTTAGTAGGATCTGCATTAAGGTACCACATACTGTAGGTTCACATAGTTGGTTCTGGTAGTGTTTGCTCAATTGGGTTACTGATGCCAGTGAATCTTGCTTCATTTTGCCTTTCAGTTGTGATCTGACTTTCTATTCATGTACCTATGGATACAAGAAAGTAAAAATATTCAATAGAGAAATACAATTTCCTTCTATTTTGTTTTTGCAGCACTACTTATACCCAAAACAATCCAAACTTTTATCCAAGAAATTGTTACCTAAAGCTGGCCGTAGACTGTTCCTCTATCCACCTCGTTTGTATGGATGGAGGAACACAAACTACCCCTCCTCACACACACACACACACACACACACACACACACACACACACACACACACACACACTGGGATACTGTATTCTGACAGCGGGGCTGGGCCCTGTCAAAATCTACTGATTAGCAGCTGCAGCTGATCGATTAAAGTTTTCCAACTTGTTTGTTTGACAGCAGTCAATCAATAGATTTAGTTCTGGCAAGCAGGGAAGGCCTCACACTTATCAAAATGTGTCCAATCCCTGCTGAACTGGCCAAATTTTGATCTGTCTTTAGTCTACAGACCAGGGGTAGGGAACCTAGCGCTCGCGAGCCAGACGTGGCTCTTTTGATGGCTGCATCTGGCTCGCAGACAAATCTTTAAAAAAGGGGGGCATGTCCAGACATGAGCCGCACTGGACATGTAGTCCCAGAGCTCCACCATGTCTACCACTCAATCCAGTGCCATCCCCGTCGCTGTGCCCGGTGCCAAGGAGATTTCTGCAGCCATCGACGGTACACTTTGTGGGCTACCCATCGCTACCCTCAGTTTGTCTCTGGGTGACCGGATTGCCGTGCTACGGACCCCGCGGCCTACTCGCGGTACCGCCAATGGCTCGTGTGCTGTGCATCTGAGGGCCTTGGCAATCACCGCCCGGTAAGGAGACCTGCCATCCGCTCCCTGTGCCCCGACAGACACGATCTCCTTCCCCTCTGACACCCGGGGACCCGCGGGAGCTGCCTCTCACATCCACTTCTGAGGCCTTCAGCGGCCGGCCGCCATTTTCTCAGGGCCTTTCCTCACCTCCATCACTCACAGGCCTGCAGGCGCTTCACCACTCCGGCCTCATTGCATACCTGCCTGTTCTGCTCTCTTCCCGACCAGACTCCAGGCACTTTCACACGGCTCCATCTACTCACTGTATAGCTGCGGCTCATGAATATGAATATTAAATAAAGGTTCCCGACCCTTGAAATATAGTGTATGGCTCTCACGGAATTACATTTGAAAATATGTGGTGTTCATGGCTCTCTCAGCCAAAAAGGTTCCCGACCCCTGCTCCAGACTGAAAAAAAACCCTGTACGGTGACTATAAAAAGTCTACTTAGGACAAGGACATCATGCCCATTACCTCGCACACTCAGACCCACTTTTCAGACAGGAGCACAAAGGAGTAGGGGAGATTTTCCTTTAACCCAGCCTGGCTCATATCTTCTATACTGACAAGCCTGTGTACCTGCATCTTTACTGACCTGGGACCCGTTCTGCTTTGCATAGATCTCAACATAAAAGGGGTGCTATTCAACATAAAAGGGGTGAAGGGTCAAATTTTTATCCATAAGTTGATTGGGGGGCTGCACCTAATTTAACAACCAATACATTTTTTTAGGACAAACAATGCTTTCTATTGATTATATTGTCTTGCAAAATTGATTTAATTTTCCAATAAATCTAAAGACAAAAAATATAAATATATATTTTTAAATTTTGATCATTTATTAATGTTATGTAAAAAAAACTTAGGGAACACAATTATTCAGCAGATAAATTACAACTAAGGGGGAAAGGGAAGGAAGGAATTAATTTGGGCTGATAAGGGTAAACTTTTTTTTTACCTAACATCTTTGATTTGCAGACAAATAAAACAAAAATGTTGTTAAATGGTATTTCTGAATGAACCTTCTCAACATTGTTCTAAACAGTGTTCAAAAGCTTCTTCTTACATGGCTTGCTAGCAAGGGCAGCAATCAGGGTGGACCTCAGGGGGCGCCAGCCCTGTACTGTAGTGATATAATCATCATTGGAGGTATATCATTGTATCTCTTTAGCTAAACAGGGATAGAGGCATTCCATAGAGCAGTGTTTCTCAACCTTTTTTCAGTCCAGGCACACTCTAAAAATTATAGACTCAAGGCACCCCATTCTAAAATGTAAAAACCATTCTAATAGTTTTACATAATGCAGCAACACACACAAGTCCAAGTAGGACACCCAACATTAGATTTATTCTTTCAAAGCAAATACACTTTTGCAAACTGATACTGACTAGTATTCCAATGTTTCACTTCTCCCTCAGTTTTTCTCTATCACTCACCAAATGTGACCCCAATGCTGATGGAGAGGGGCAGGGGAGGGTCAAAAAGGATGCTATGCAGGGGACTGACATCCACCTTATCAACTGATGATGCCATTGGTCGTTAGGAAGCCAGCAGCAAGAAGGTTGTAATGGTGCAAAATAAAAAAACCTGTGACTTAGTGCAACTAAAAGGCAGCCTTCCTCCAAACACCAGCTTGTATACAATTTTTGGTCAATTTTCAGGCATTTTGCCAAGGCACCCCTGAAGAAACCTAAAAGCACCCCAGGGTGCCAGGGCACCCTGGTTGAAAAAGGCTGCCTTAGAGTACAAGAGTGCTTGCCTCCCTGCATGTCTATAGATAGATGGGCATTCCATTATATTCCACAGTGGGGAGGGCAATATTGCAGAACTGCATGACATATCATAGGCCCATTCACAGCGCTTTGTCGGGTTTGTCACCTGTTTTTTCTGTGTTTTTCCAGCATCAGCATAGGACAGTCCATTCATTTGAATGGGCTGCCCTGTGCATGACAAATATTCCAAAAGAAGCTTCCAGACCTTGAGCTTTGTACATGTTTTACCACACAACAAAACGCGCGTTTGCTAGCTGCGTTTGGAGTGCCATTAATATTTATTGGCACCACAAACGTGATGTGCATTTTTCACACGTTTGCGCATTTTGAGAATACATGTGGAAACACTCATTTCTAAAAGAGTTTCCGGACTGTGCAGATGTGACTGGGGGCCTTATAGTGACTGTGTTGCTATAGTAAAAAAATTCCTGAAATTGAGAAGCTAAATACTTACCTATCCAGTGTGTTGTTTCTCTTCCAAAGCTATAGGTGTTAAGATATATGACATTTTGTTTATATGCCCTTATACAGCTTATCCATTGATCTACAGTGATATGAATATGTTGTCTGTTTGTTAACCAGGAAGTGTTAAATAAAGTTGCACTCACTAAAAAAAAAGAAAAAAAAAAACAGAAAAAAAGAGGCAGCAGAGACTGCAGTGTGTGTTCCTGAGAAAACTAAAGCATGGTGCCTGTGTGAGTCTGTCCTCCATCAAAGATCTGCTATAATCCGGTTATCCTATCTCTTAAGTAAAAAATGGCAACAGGTTATGGGCCCAGGAGAGAGGGAACAAGCCGATGGAACAGGCTGCTTTTCGATGGAGATGAGAAAAATTATGAGCTGTGGGAGACAAAATTCCTAGGCCATCTGCGCTTGATGAATCTTAAAGAAACGATCCTGCAGGAACCACCAGACGGAACAGACCCTGTACAAGACAGGAATAAGAATGAGGAAGCTTATGCTGAGTTAATACAATTCCTGGATGATAAAAGTCTATCTCTTATAATGAGAGAAGCAACTGATAATGGAAGAAAAGCGCTGAAAATCCTGAGAGATCATTATGCTGGCCAAGGTAAGCCACGTATCATAAATTTATACACAGAACTAACATCTCTTCAGAAGTCTGAATGTGAAAGTGTCACAGACTATATCATACGCACAGAAACAGCGATTACAGCACTTAGAAATGCAGGAGAGACCCTCAGTGATGGACTATTAGTGGCTATGATTCTTAAAGGCCTGCCTGAATCATTCAAACCATTTGCAATCCACATAACACAAGGTAAAGAAGATATGACGTTTACTGACTTTAAAACTCAGTTAAGGATTTTTGAGGACACTGAAAAATATCACAGCAGCACAAGCACTGATAATGTAATGAAAATCAGCACCCCTGTTGTACCAACAAGGGAGAAAGACATCATTGTCTGCTACAGTTGTCATCAGAAAGGTCACAAAGCTAATGCATGTCTATACAGAATGAATAAGAGGAAGACAAAGTGGTGTAATTATTGCAAGAGCTCCACTCACAGTGAGACATTGTGCAGACGAAAGGCACGAGACAATGTAAAGCAGGTAGTGGATGATACAGAACAAACATTTGCTTTTAAAATAAGTGAAGACCAGTTAAACAATCCCAAAA
Organism: Pelophylax lessonae; assembly: GCF_965119305.1. NCBI lineage: Eukaryota > Metazoa > Chordata > Amphibia > Anura > Ranidae > Pelophylax > Pelophylax lessonae. The sequence continues at coordinate 76,273,747 of NC_138773.1, forward strand.
CAAAAAGCCTGATGGTAGATACAGGAGCAACATCGCATATTATCACAGACATCAAGAAATTTAAAAGATTTGACACCTTGTTTAAGCCAGAGAAACATTACATGGAGTTGGCAGATGGGAAAAGAGAGCACTCAAGAGAGGCGACGCTGAGGTATACCTAATGGACAGTAAGGGAAGACAAAGGAGGACATTGCTACAAAACGCATTGTTTATCCCCACATATCCACAAGACATTTTCTCTGTTGAAGCAGCAACAAGAAATGGGGCGTCTGTTGAATTCAGACAAGATGACAGTATTCTGATCCATAAGAATGGTACAAAATTTGTTATAAAGAAATACAACAGGCTTTACTATTTGAACACCTATAAGGAATGCGATGACAGTTGTTACGGTTGTTATGATATTCAGACATGGCATGAAATCCTAGGTCATTGTAATTACGATGATATCTTGAAACTACAGAATCTAGTAGATGGAATGAAGATCCAAGGTAAGGTTGATAAGTCCAACCTGAATTGTGAGATTTGTATCCAAGGGAAATTTGCTCAGAGTAGAAACAGGGAGCCTGACACCCGTGCAAAATACCCACTTGAACTAGTACACACAGATTTAACAGGTCCTATAGAGCCAGTTGCAAAGGACGGATTCAAATACGTCATAGGATTCACTGATGATTATTCTGGTGCAGTGTTTGTATACTTTCTGAAAAACAAGAGTGACACAGTTCTAGCCACAGAGAAGTTTATCGCTGATACTGCCCCCTATGGGATCATCAAGAGAATGAGGTCAGACAATGGTACCAAATTCACATCGAATGACTTCCAGTCACTACTCATAAAGAAGAGCATAAGACATGAGACTTCAGCACCTTATTCACCACATCAAAATGGAACAGCTGAAAGAAACTGGAGAACACTGATAGAGATGGCAAGATGTATGCTAATAGAGAGCAAAGTACCAAAAGAGTTATGGACATATGCAGTGATGACAGCAGCTATGATTCGAAATAGATGTTTTAACAATCGTTTGAAGCAAACGCCATACAACATACTGACAGGGAAGAAACCAGACTTATCAAAAATGAAGATTTTTGGGTCAGAATGTTTTGCATACAAACACGATAAGAAAAAGCTGGATCCAAAATGCACAAAAGGAATTTTTGTAGGATATGACAAAAATAGTCCTTCTTACCTAGTGTATTACCCTGAAACTGGCAAAGTCTTCAAGCACAGACTAGTAAAATTCGTTGAAAAGGATGTAATCGAGAAACAAACTCAGACTGAGCTGTTGGACAATAATGATGATTTCTATGAGGAAAGGAGTGTAATTCCTGTATCAGGTCCAATGACTAATGAGACCCCAGATTCTTTAGAGAAGATTGTAGAGGACAAAGATGAAGACCATGGTACAAGATACCCTACAAGAAATAGAAAAACTCCTCAGTATTTAAATGACTATGTACTAGAATCTGTTGGTGATGATCAGGTACTAATGAACATAGATTACTGCTATAGAGCACATGATGTACCCCAGACCTTCAGAGAAGCTATGGAAACACCCCAGTCACAAAGTTGGTTAAATGCAATGAAAGATGAGATGGAGTCACTAAAGGAGAATGATACCTTCAAATTGACCACACTACCAGAAGGCAAACATTCAGTGGGGGGTAGATGGGTGTATGCAATAAAAAGCAATGCAGATGGAACTGAAACGTACAAAGCCAGATTTGTGGCAAAAGGCTATAATCAAGTAAAGGGAACCGACTACATGGAAACTTTTTCTCCAACTGCGAATTTTACTTCATTACGCATTTTGATGCAAATGGCAGCACAATATGATTTAATCTTGCATCAAATGGATGTGAAGACAGCTTACTTACATGCCCCAATTGATTGTGATATATATATAGACCAACCAGAAGGTTTTGAGATCAAAGATGACACAAATAAAAAGCTAGTTCTCAAACTAAAAAAGTCACTGTATGGTCTTAAGCAATCGGGAAGAAACTGGAACAAGATGCTACATGATTATCTATGTTCAAATGCATTCATACAAAATTCTGTAGACCATTGTGTTTATGTCAAACAGAACAGAGATGAACAAGCAATATTACTAATATGGGTGGATGATCTCATCATTGCTGCAAGCAATGAAAAACTACTCAATGATGTGAAGTCAACACTTGCGACAAAATTCAAAATGAAGGATCTTGGAAAACTGAACTATTTTTTGGGCATTGATTTTAGACAGACTAATGAAACGGTGAAGATGAATCAGAAGAGATACATTTTGAAAATGATAGAAAGATTTGGTATGTCAGATTGTAAACCGAGATCTACTCCTTGTGAACAAAAATTAGATTTCGACGACAAAAGTAAACTTGCAGATGTAAAAAGCTATCGGGAGATAGTAGGCAGTTTGATTTATGTGGCTACGTGTACAAGACCGGATTTGAGTTGGACTATAAGCAAACTGTCACAACACTTTTCACAACCAAGTGTACAACACATGATCACGGCCAAACACGTACTGAGATATTTGAAAGGAACTGTCAATTTTGAACTATGCTACAGAAAATGTAAAGAGAAGTTAAAACTAGAGGCGTATAGTGATGCCAGTTGGGCCTCAGACCAGATTGATAGGAGAAGCACAACAGGATATTGTTTTAGCCTGACTGAAAATGGACCTCTGATTTCTTGGAAATCAAAGAAACAACCAACAGTTGCACTATCTTCATGTGAAGCTGAATATATAGCATTAGCTGCAACCACACAGGAGAGTCTATATCTTACACAACTGCTGAGAGAATTGGACAGTGAATGTCAGTTTGAGCCAGTGAAGATTTTTGAAGACAATCAGAGTGCGATAGCTCTCGCAAAGAACCCAGTTTACCATCAAAGATGCAAACATATTGACATTAAATTCCATTTCCTTAGGTCTATTCTGAGTGAAGGCAAGATAGATCTTGAGTATTGTTCTACGGATAAAATGGTAGCTGATGTTATGACTAAACCAATAACAAAGTTTAAGCTTGATAGGTTTGTGAGTTATATTTTTGGAGTATAGAGAGTAAAATGATGTAACTATACTAAACTATTTTTCATAAGCAGTATAAGAGCAAGTGGGGGTGTTAAGATATATGACATTTTGTTTATATGCCCTTATACAGCTTATCCATTGATCTACAGTGATATGAATATGTTGTCTGTTTGTTAACCAGGAAGTGTTTAAATAAAGTTGCACTCACTAAAAAAAAAGAAAAAAAAAAAAACAGAAAAAAAGAGGCAGCAGAGACTGCAGTGTGTGTTCCTGAGAAAACTAAAGCATGGTGCCTGTGTGAGTCTGTCCTCCATCAAAGATCTGCTATAATCCGGTTATCCTATCTCTTAACCACTTTACCACCGGAGGATTTTCCTGCTAAAAGACCAGGGGTTATTTTGCGATTTTTTTACTGCGTGACTTTAACGGACAATCGCGCGGTCGTGCGACGCTGTACCTAAACGAATTTCACGTCCTTTTTTTCCCACAAACAGAGCTTTCTTTTGGTGGTATTTGATCACCTGTGCGATTTTTTGATCACGCGCTATAAACAAAAAAAGAGCGTAATTTTTGCAAAAACAACAATATTTTTCACTTTTTTTTATATGAAATTCCCCCAAAAAAAAATGTAAAAATCAAAATTTTTTAAAATTTTCGGCCAATTTGTTTTACGCTACCTATGTTTGGTAAAAAAAATCGCAAAAAGCGTATTTTGATTGGTTTGCGCAAAAGTTATCGCGTTTACTAACAAAGGGAAAGATTTTTGTCATTTTTGGTGTTTTTTTTTTTAACGAGTAATGGCGGCGATCTGCGATTTTTTTTGCGGTACTGCGACATTGCGGCGGACAGATCGGACCCTTGACTGACATTTTTGACACTTTTGGGGGTACCAGTGACATTACTGCAGTAATCAGTGCTATATATATGCACTGTTACTGCAAAAATGACACTGGCAGGGAAGGGGTTAACAGTATTGGACAGGGAGGGGTTAAGTGTGTCCTAGGGGCGTGATTCTAACTGTGTAGGGACAGGTCTACTAGTGTAAAAACAAAGATCAACAGTTCTACATAGTAGAACTGTTTGATCTTCACTTTTACACAGGGAGAACTGACAGGTGGCTTGTTTACACAAGCCGCTCTGTCTTTCTCCCGCTGTAGCGGCGATCGTAGTGTGACCGGCGGACATCGGGTCCGCCAGTCACACTCCCGCACTCCTCCGTGAACGAGCCGAGGCGGGCGCGCGCCTCGGCGGGCGCGCGCCCGCCCGCTATTGGCTCTGGAAGGAGTGACAGGCGAGCGACGTAGACCTACGTCACTCTGCCTGGCCGGGGCCGACTGCCGCAGTAAATATACTGTGCGCAGTCGGCAAGCGGTTAAGTAAAAAATGGCAACAATAGGCATCACTGTTATTCTGCACTTCCGGGTTTGTAGGTTAGTGTTTACCCTGCTTCATTTTGCAGTTTCACCTACCTGCTCCTACTTTACTATAGGGTGCTGTAAATATAGTGACCAGCAGATGGAACATAGTAAACATAATGACCAGCAGATGGAACCACAGATGTTTTCCAGCGATAAAACTATAATTTTACCACTTTATACAACTCTGGTCAGACCGCATCTGGAGTATTCTGTCCAGTTCTGGTCACCGGTCCTCAGGAGGGATGTGTTGGAGCTGGAGAGAGTCCAGAGAACTAAACTAATTAGGGGATTGGAGGACCTTAATTATGAAGAGCGTCTACAATCCCTTAATTTATTCTCCCTGGAGAAGAGACGCCTGAGAGGGGGACATGATAGCAATTTACAAATACCTCAATGGTGATCTCAGCATAGAAAAAAAGCTATTTAGTCGCAAGGATTGCATGAGGACGCGAGGACATAAAATGCTATTAGAGGAGAAGAATTTTAACCTCAGGCAACGCGGGGGGGTTCTTTACTGTTAGGGCAACAAGATTGTGGAATTCTCTACCACAAGAGGTAGTTTCTGCGGGAAGTATGGCTACTTTCAAAAGACTCTCGGATGTACATCTCAAGGATCAGAACATTAAGGGGTATGAGAGATGATTATGGCCACACACACCTACACAGGTTGAACTGGATGGACTATTGTCTTTATTCAACCTCAACTACTATGTAACTATGTAACAGAGTGCAGTGAGGACACACTATCTGATATCTGACACACCCGGAAGTGTCAGATAGCAGAGCACCCATAGCTCTGGAATAAAACAAACACTGAACTCATTACCCACCAGATAGGTAAGTATTCCGATTCTTCTTTTACAGTGTGCTTTGGGTTTACATTCTGTTATTACAGCAACAGGGTCACTTTAAAGCTTAGAATTGCATTTCCTCCACAACAAATTGTATGCAGTATAGTCTATCATCAATAAGGGAAGACATGGCTCACAAAATATTCAGTTTTTAGGACATTGTTCTATACCACCAAAGAGTACAAGGACCAAAAAAATTCACTTACACGGCTGGTTCCTACCGCTACTTGCATTCCTTAAAGGTCGGCACACAGGACAGGCATGATATGAGCAGTTCTTCCAATGAGAGATTAATTGTTTGGAGGAAGCACAGTGGGGAACTAAGGGATGAAAAGAGGTAATATTCTGTAAGCACATAAGTTAATATACCGTATAAATAAAATCCTTTTTTTTAGTTAATGTGGTCCACACAGTACAGTCTGTCTGCAAAAAAACTACAGGGGGCAAATACAAGACCAGTCACCCCTCACAAGGAGAGAGAGTAGCAGTGATTGGTTTTCTATGAGCCGCAATATATACAAAAAATCCCCTTTTCTTGTCTTTTGTCTTGTGAACAGAAGCAATTGTAACAAATATATAGTGACCCCGGTCTGGAATAACGGAGGACAGTTCTCCTATTTACCAAAAGTGGGGGTGCACTTTCAAAGGGGATCACCAGTATGGCTACACATGGAAGATTAATAGGCCTCCATTTTTGCTTTTCTCTCTTTTCTCCCTTTTTTGGGGGTGAGTATAAAGAATAATAAAGATCTGATATATACTACAGGTAATATGCAAGATCTTAAACCAGACTTTAAGGGGGTTATTTGTTTTAGGTTGGCGGCAGTTTGGATCTTTGAGAAATAGCTTTACGGCTCCTGCATCTATGTATGGTGAAGGGAAGCGGTTCACACACGGGGAGCACCGGGAGAGGTGTCGACATTGGGTATGCATCAGTCTTGGGAAGGAGTGTGGAGAGAATCCTTGGCTTTGTAGCATGCCATTTTGTGCTTATTGATGAAAGAAATACATAACTTAATTATATGTGCATTGACTGTTGTTATGCTTTTTAGGAGTGGAGTATGCAATCCCTGAAGAAAACTGTCACTATAATTATCTATTTATCGAAACGCGTTGGAATTTAAACACAACTCCAATCAGTTCTTCTTTCAATGTTTATATTTACATTCAATATGATTTTTGTTTCATGTTTTGTATAGTAGAATGTATATAAGTACACTGTATGATTTAGCTGCTTGTATGCACATTCAAATGGACTTTGATTGATAGTCCTTATTCAACAAAATAAATATTTTTATACTTAATATACAATCTATGTTTGACATCAGTATTTTCTATCTTAAACAATTGGTTACCATTAAAGTCCCACTCATTAGAGGGTATTTACTTTTCCAAGGTGAGTGTATGCTGCTGGGAAGGGGGCATTAACCACTTCCCACAAACCAATGTACCTGTACCTCAGCTTGCAGAAGTGGTTATACCAGGATGATGCCTGCAGCTGCACACATCAACCCAGTACCGTTTTTTAGAGCTGGCTTCCAGATGATAACAGCCGATGCGGCTCAGCAGCCGCTCGGCCGTAATCCCAGCGAGCGGAGCGAGAGTGGACGCCCCCCTTTGCTTTCCGTATCTCTGTCCGGGTCTCCTGGTGAGCAACCAGCCGGTACGTCTGCCCGCTGGATGGAGTCCCGAACAAAACCTGGATTCGGTTTAGATCGGGTCTCCGATCATGTAACCTGGAAGCAAAGTCATTTCCGGTTTACTCGACTGTCAATGGCGCCTATTTAAAAAAAAATTTAGTATTCAAAAATGACGATTTTAGCATTTTGAATACTTTGAAGTGCAGTGGAGGGGTCTGAGGTCTTTTAGACCTCCGATCCCTCCATAAAGAGTACCTGTCACTGCCTATTGCTGTCACAAGGGATGTCTACATTGCTTGTGACAGCAATAAAAATGATCAGATTTTTTTTTTTTAAAAACAGTGTCAAGAATAAAAAATTTAATAAAATAAAACGAGGAAAAAAAATGTTAAAGCGCCCCCGTCCCAGTGAGCTTGCGCACTAAAGAAAAGGCATACGTAAGTCGTGCCCGCAAATGAAAATGGTGTTTAAATCACACATGTGAGGTGAGGTATCGCCGCGATTGCCTGAGCGAGAGCAATAATTCTAGAAAAAAAAATCTTCTCTGTAACTCTAAACTGGTAACCGATAACAATTTTCAAAGCGTCTCCTATGGAGATTTTTAAGTACCGTAGTTTGTGGCCATTTCACGAGTGTGTGCAATTTTAAAAAGGAACATGTTAGGTATCTATTTCTCAGCGGGATATCATCTTTCACAATATACGAAACAATTGGGCTAACTTTACTGTTTATTTTGTAAAATGTAGTGAAATGTACTTTTTCCAAAAAAATTGTGTTAGACCGCTGCAAAAATACCGCATAACAAAAAATATTGCAACGACTGCCATTTTATTCTCCAGAGTCTTTGCTAAAATATATATATATATACACTGTATATATATATATATATATATATATATATATATATATATATATATATATATATAATTTTTGGGGGTTCTAAGTAATTTTCTAGCAAAAAATACTGATTTTAACTTGTAAACAACATGTGTCAGAAATAGGCTTGGTCTTTAAGTGGTTAACCACTTGCCTATTGGGCAATTTCACCCCCTTACTGCCTAGGCCAACTGTCACACTTTGAATGGCGATTGTGCGGTCGTGCAATGCTGTACCCAAATTTAATTTTTATCATTTTTTTCACACAAATAGAGCTTTTGGTGGTATTTAATTACCGCTAGGTTTTTTATTTTTTACAAAAAAAAAGATAGAACATTTTGAGAAAATGTCTTAGTTTCTGTCAGTAAATTTTGTAAATAAGAAATGTATCTCCTTTACTGATATGCGCTAATGAGGCAGCACTGATGGGCACTAATAGGCTGCACTGATGAGGTAGCACTTATGGGCACTGATTAGGTGGCACTGATGAGGAGGCACTAATATGCCGCACTGATGGGTATTGATAGGTGACACTGATATGTGGCACTGATGAGCACTGATAGGCGGCACTCATGAGCACTGATAGGTGGCACTAGTGGGCACTGATAGGTGGCACTGGTGGGCATTGATGAGCGGCACTGTTGGGCAGCACTGATGGGCAGCACATATGAGCAGGCACTGATGAGCACTAACTGGCATCACTAATGGGAACTAATTGGGGTCACTGATGGGCACTGATTGGGGTCACTGATGGGCACTGATTGGGGTCACTGATGGGCACTGATTGGTATCACTAATTGGCACTGCTGGGGCTTTACTGTAATCTGGGCCCTGATGATCAGTGCCCTGATTACCTGTCCTTGACACCCCTTCGGGGATGAGCCACTGATTGGCTCTCCCCGCCACATACACTGACAGACAGAGACGAGGAGCGTTGATAAGCGGCACTTCCTCATTTACATGTGACCAGGTGTGATTGGACACCGTCGATCACATAGGTAAAGAGCCGGGTTTGTGCCGTGTCCTAGGAAAAGAGCGAGAGCGGCCATTCTGGGGCACCGTATAATGACGTTGTCTCAGAACGAGAGCTGCATCACTCCCCTGTCATTTGAAGGTGGGCAGGTGGCAAGTGGTTAAAGCAAGTCTGTTACTTGGCCTTCATGGGCAAAACACAGGTTTGCATTAAAGGTGAAGGAGGAGCATACAATTCTCTAGACAAAACTCTCATTTAGAATTGATAATGTAGAATTGATAAGTCATAAAGCCAAATCTGGTTACCAGCAGCAATTAAGTGGAACCAAGAAATATACAGTAAAGACACCAAAAACGCAGTAATAGCTGGCTCCTGACCGCTAGGATTTATATATTGCAATCCTTTTCACATCTGCGGGTTTTTGCTTTTAACTTCATATTTTCCAGGCACCTTGCTGATACATTCAGATGCAACAATATCTGGGCAGCCTGATGGTTGCTACACTGAAGGCAATGGGAAAAAACATCTAAAAGTAGACAGTTACAGGTTGGGAACAATGATACAGTGAATACGGAGGAGCAGTAAAGGTTATTTTAACAGCTTGGTACATGTGATAGCAGCTTACCTTGGCAGGTTCTCCCAGCTTTACAGTGCATCATGTGATACAGAACATTCTTCATGGTAGAACAATGGGGAACAGTGCATGCATGTGGGTCACCACTGTCTGTCTGCTGCCATGTACACTTTTGTGCATGTAGCAATAGCAACAACTGTGGCTGGATAAGTCTTTCTAGGTCAGTACCGGGGCTGGTTCCCATTGAGGGAGATGTACCTGTGCTGGTTTCAGTGGAAGGAGTTGTGCCTACTGGCTGAACTTGAGCCTGTAAAGAAGACTGGAGAATGGAAAGAAGACATTCAAGACTGTAAAGCAAATAAGCTATATAAAAGAAAAAAAAACATGTTCATTATTCAATTATAAAAGTGTAATGAGAGCTGATGGACTTGGTAGACAAAAACATGACCACTTTGATCATTAACTGATAATAAGTGCAGTCAGAAAAAAACAATAAACCTACAGCAAAATCTTAGCTTTATGCTCCAAGCATTGCCTTGAATCTGTAGGGGAAGGCTAAACAAAGGAGAAACCAAGTACTTCCATAAAATTTGTGAAATAAGCTCTTGGTTTAACTTAAATACAAAAAAATACTTAATCACTATTCATTACAAAAACATATCAAAGCAAACCAAACCATTGCAACCTGAAGATTTGGTCAGTAACCGCACTTCCCATTGCAGGCTGACAATGCTAAGCCACTATCTTCTAATTGGCAGGAGCATTGTCAGTCTGCTGCGCAAGATGCCTTAGTTGTCCATCAGGCTGCCTATCTGACAGACCTGATAGGCAGCCCATACTGCCAACTGAATGAATGCACTCAGCAGGCTGAAATCCTACTGCCAAATGGAAGTAAGAAAATTATTCTCAGAATTACATAGAAGGCAAGTGATAGGAGGTGAAGACTAGATGGCCAAAGGAATACTGTATGTAAGAAAGGCAACAAGGTGAGTTATGCAATGTGTGGCCATTGAAGGTTTATTAGAGGTTTCCTGGGAATAAGGAGAGAGGTGTGGTCAGAAAGCAAAGGGTTCCTAGAGTGGAGTCAGTTCGAGTTGATTTAGAAATGGACAGCCAGCACAGGTTTCATGGAGAGGTATCAGAGATAGATGAGCAAGGTGTGGCCAGGTAGCAGAGGGTTCATGGAACAGTGAGAGGTGAGTGACATGTGAACAGGAAGCAGAGGGGTCAGGAAGAGGTGAGCAAGGTGTAGGCAGGCAGTACGATGTTCATAGAGAACAGACAATGAGAGGTGAGTAAGGTAAGTAATGTGGGAAGGCGTGCTGACGTCACCTACGTACTACCCGGAAGTCGGGCGCCTGCATCTTCGGATCCTGCCGAGTAAAGCGCTTTTTTTACTGTTTACATGTAAGTTGATTACTTTTATTTAATAAAACTGTGCCTACGTACTTCACTATTGTGGCCCCTATTTTCTTTGTGGCTGATGCCGGAGTGAGGTTGATCCGGAAGGTTCGTGCCTTAGCCTTGCATTTGATTGGCGCTCCTGCTAGGCTGCATCAGTTGGAGGGATCATCCCATTTCCATTGGATCGGTCAGAAGCTTACCTTCCATACATTGAGTTGGGCTTATGTTATATATATATGTGGTAAGCGCATAGTGTGAGCCTCACTTTGTATCACGGATTGGAAGCATGGCGGTGAATGAATCTCTGTCTTGGCTATCTTCATATACTATTGGGCTTGTTTACATCTGATTTGTGGTAAGCGCATAGCGTGGTCCTTAAGTGCTCATAGATTGAAGAGCTATCCATCACGGTGAAGGAATTCCTGTTTCTACACTTTGCACAATCTTTTGAACTGTATTCTTTATTTTCTTATCATTTGGATGTACATTAATTGATTTATCATTAATATTTATTTTTTGATTGCTTCATTTAAGCACTATCTTTGTATTATTTGATTCACTATTTGATTGTCTCATTTAATCACATGCTTTTATTTGCATGTCTCAAATTAGCGCGGCTCCTATTTTATATTCTCTAACTGGTGTGTTCCCACTTCAGCTGCTGCTTTGACCTTTTAGTTTTATTTCAGTTGTGTATATTTCATTTAGCACATATATTTATTTTCCTTTACAGTGTGTTTAGCGCTGTTATTTTTTTGGTATTAAGTAATGTGTGGACAGGAAGAAAACAGTTAATGAAGAGGTATCGGTGTAACTACAATCGGGAAGAGGTAAGCAAGGTTGGGCAGGTAGCCAGAGGGTTCCTAAAAGAGGTGAATAAAGTGTGGGCAGGCAGCAGGGGTTCATTGAGAGGTGTTAGGCAGCAGGGGTTCATGAAGAAGTGTTAGGGAGAGGTAGGAGAGGTATGATCAAGCAGCAGAGGGTTTATGGGGAGTTGTCAAGGAGAGATGATCAAGGTGTGGTCAGGCAGCAGAAGGTTTATGGAGAGGTGTCCAGAAGAGATGATCAAGGTGTGGTCAGGCAGCAGAGGGTTTATGGAGAGATGCAAGTGAGATGTAAACAAGGTACAAATAGACTGAGGTGTGGTCAAGCAGCAGAAGGTTCATGGAAAGGAAACAAGGAGAAGTGAGTGAGGTATAGGCAGTAAGCAGAGGGTTTATGAAGAGGTGTCAGGAAGGGGTAAGTAAGGTGTGCACAGGCAGCAAAGGGGTTCATAGAAAAGAAAGAGAGAAAACAGGGAACAGGGAGAGGTGAATGAGGTGTGAGCAAAAGGGTTCATAACAAAGGTGGGAGAGTTGGGAGCAGGTAGGAGAGGGTTTATGGAGAGGTGTTGAGGAGAGGTAAAGAAGGTCTGGGTAGGCAGCAGAGCATTGATTGCGATTAGGGAAGGGGTGTGGAGAGCAAAAAAAGAAACACAGGCTTATGGTACAGGACAGAATTGAACAGGATGTGGTCAGGCACTGGGGCTCATGGAGAGGTGTTTGGGATTGGTAGGTGAGGTGTGGTCAGGCATTGGGGCTCATGGAGAGGTGTTTGGGATTGGTAGGTGAGGTGTGGTTAGGCACTGGGGCTCATGGAGAGGTGTTTGGGATTGGTAGGTGAGATGTGGTCGGGCACTGGGGCTCATGGAGAGGTGTTTGGGATTGGTAGGTGAGGTGTGGTCAGGCACTGGGGCTCATGGAGAGGTGTTTGGGATTGGTAGGTGAGGTGTGGTCAGGCACTGGGGCTCATGGAGAGGTGTTTGGGATTGGTAGGTGAGGTGTGGTCAGGCACTGGGGCTCATGGAGAGGTGTTTGGGATTGGTAGGTGAGGTGTGGTCAAGCACTGGGGCTCATGGAGAGGTGTTTGGGATTGGTAAGTGAGGTGTGGTCAGGCACTGGGGCTCATGGAGAGGTGTTTGGGATTGGTAGGTGAGGTGTGGTCAGGCACTGGGGCTCATGGAGAGGTGTTTGGGATTGGTAGGTGAGGTGTGGTCAGGCACTGGGGCTCATGGAGAGGTGTTTGGGATTGGTAGGTCAGGTGTGGTCAGGCACTAGGGCTCATGGAGAGGTGTTTGGGATTGGTAGGTCAGGTGTGGTCAGGCACTGGGGCTCATGGAGAGGTGTTTGGGATTGGTAGGTGAGGTGTGGTCAGGCACTGGGACTCATGGAGAGGTGTTTGGGATTGGTAGGTGAGGTGTGGTCAGGTACTGGGGCTCATGGAGAGGTATTGGGAATTGGTAGGTGAGGTGTGGTCAGGCAGCAGAGAGTTTCTAGAGAACGGTTGTGTAGAGAGTAAGATTCGCTGCCATTGGCGCATCGGCACTCCTGTTGTAACGCAATGGCTAGTGTGAATGTACCCTTATGTTGTTCAAGGAAAAAAGCTGTTCCTCTAACCACTAGCTTACACTTTCTACCCTTTACTATGAAATTAAAACAAAACAGGTGAGTGTTTAATAAGAGATGAAAAGATCAGTTTACTTACAGACAATGTGTTCCCTAGGAGTCCTTGAGGACACTTCGGAGAGGGAGACTTTCCACCTAATTAGGACAGGATGACAATGTTGGTATAGCACCCTGTACCAGAAATACAAATTAAATCACAATAAACTAATAAAGTTATTTACATTGGCTATTGAGCTCCCAAAACACCAGTCTGGCATGTCCACATACACTGTTGGGGGGGGACATTAAACAATTTTGTTGCACAGCAAGGTAGTGCTAAATACTCAGACGTGTTTGGATCCTAGTCTGAACCCTACTACCTTCTCTGCATCATACTCACATCATCCCTTGCCTTGGAGCAGTATCGGGACAAGGTCATTCAGTGCCCAGGGAGAACATGGCAAATTGCGCCCCCACTTTTGAAACAGAGACACCATGTGGTTTGGTGCACGTGAAAATGCATGTGTTAGCAGATGTGTGGGGGTGCCTTTAAGAGCCGTTTCACATTTATGCGGCTGCGGCGTTCGCATGTAATGTCGGAGCACATTGCTCCTTCATTACATGCGATCGGCTGTGCGGTGCGAGTTTAGCCATACACTTTGTATGGCTAAATTCGCACTGCACCCGCAGCAAACACGCACAGGACCCTTTTTTGCAGCCGCATCAGGATCGGATCGCACAGCGGTTCACACTTGTGCGATCCGATCCTGTGGGAACTGCAAGATCGCACTGCGATATGCGATCAAACTGGGGGTGTCGTGTGAACCAGGGCTAAAGGAGTTTTAAAGGCAGAAGGTTTTTTTTATTTTTTTTCTCTTAATGCATTCTATGCATTAAGATAAAAAGCCTTCTGTGTGCAGCAGCCTCCCCAGCACCCCCTAATACTTACCTGAGCCCCATCTCTATCCAGCGATGTCCATGAGTCCCTCGGCCGCCCGGGTCGCTCCCTCCTGATTGGCTGAGACACAGCAGCGGCGCCATTGGCTCCCCCTGCTGTCAATTAACGTCAGTTAGCCAATCAGGAGAGAGAGGGGACGGGCCCAATGGCATCTCTGCGTCTGAATGGACACATGGAGCTACAGCTCGGCTCGGGCCCCCCCCCCCTAGCCAGCTGCTTACTGTGGGGGAACTCGACAGAAGGGAGGGGCCAGGAGCACAGAAGAGGGACTCAAGGAGAGGAGGATCTGGCCCACTCTGTGCAAAACCAACTACACAGAGGAGGTAAGTATAACATATTTGTTTTATAAAAAAAAAAAAAACACAAGACTTTACAATCACTTTATTAATATATGGCACCGCCGCAGGTCTACTAATGGACAGTGTGTTTCTCTGTGTGTCAGGAAAGCCACAATTTTGTGGCTGACATGCAAAGGTGTTGTTGGAAGTCAATGTTTTTTAATATCAGATATTTTTGGACTTTTGAGACCTGGTTATACTGAAGACCTCTAGATACGGCTGGGGGTAGCCTGGATCACCAGCAGAGCAAAGATTACCCAGCAGCATGGTGTGTATAGAAGAAGGGTGCATATCAGGACATCATCTGGGAGAGGATTCACGCATACCCCCTGGCAGTGGGGTATGGGGGTAAGAGAGCATGTGCTCAGTCCTCCTGGTGATGTGAAGATTACGGTTCCTAATCGCCATGCTTTCAACCAGAACATAAAAGGGACCAGATGTGGACTGAAATGCTAACCTGGGTCAAGAAGTTAGATGGTAACATAGCAGTGCCACCTGGGGAGACAGCAATATACTTCCTGGAGGATCCATGGTAACCCATTACTTCCTGGTGATTAGAAACGACAGCCCCTTATACTTTATGGATGGTTGCTCATTGGAGAGAGGACTACCGGGCAGGTAGGGGGTGTGTGTGGGTTGTGTCTGTGAGTGCTTTCAAATGTGAGGGCCAACGATGAAGGCCCCCCCCCCCCCCCTCTTTCTCCTGGAGCCCAACCAACAGAACCCTGAGGAAGAACTTACATAATGTATCATCTATGCTCTTTTATTTTATAAACTCTGTATTATTCTTTTAGTTTTCTATGTTAGTGTTTTGCTTTCTTTGTGAATAAATAAGACCTTTGCTTCTTTGAGCATTGTGTTTATTTTTAAAAACTAATATTGTTGTTCTATCGTCACCAATAATATTATCAGAGCTTTATAGACTAGCTAATAAAAGCACTAGATAAGATAATACATATTCATAATTTAACCGCTTCAATACCGGGCACTTTCACACCCTTCCTGCCCAGGCCAATTTTCAGCTTTCAGCAATGTCGCACTTTGAATGACAATTCCGCGGTCATGCAAAGTGATACCCAAATGACATTTTCATTATCTTTTGGAGACAGATAGAGCCTTCATTTTGCATTTTTTTCTTAGTTTCTGTTAGAACATTTTGTAAATAAGTAATTTCTTCTCTTTTATTGATGTGCGATGATGAGGGGACACCGACAGGCTGCACCGACGGGCACTGATGAGGCGGCACTGAAGGGCACTAACATGCAGCACTGATGGGCACTGTTATGCAGCCTTGATGGGCACTAATAGGTGGCACCAATGGGCACTGATTGACGGCGCTGATGCACACTGAAAAGCAGCTCTGACTGGCATCACTGAGAAAATGTTGTAAATAAGTAATTTTTCTCTTTCACTGATGTGCGCTGGTGAGGGGGCACTGATGAGGCAGCACTGAAGGGCACTGATGAGGAGGCTCTAATATGCAGCACTGATGGGCACTGGTATGCAGCACTAATGGGCACTAATAGGTGGCTCTAATGGGCACTGATTGACGGCACTGATGAGCACTGAAAAGCAGCACTGTCTGGCATCACTGAGAAAATTTGGTAAATAAGTAATTTTTTTCCTTCACTGATGAGCACTGATGAGGGGGCACTGATTGACGGCACTGATGGGCACTGATAGGCAGCGCTGACTGACATCACTGATGGGCACTGATAGGCAGCGCTGACTGACATCACTGATGGGCACTGATTGGCATCACTGCAGGGCACTGTTGGGGCTGCACTGTGCCCTGATTATCAGTGCAAATCTCCCCTATGAGAAAATGCCCCTGATCAGCTCTCCTCAAACGCTGTCAGTGCGAGGAGAGGAAAGCCAATAACTGGCATTTCCTTGTTTACATGTGATCAGCTGTGATTGGACACAACTGATCGCATGGGTAAAGAGCCTTGTCATCGGCTCTTTGCCGAGATTGGGGCTGCACTGCACGCCCCTGCACTCGCAGTGAGACTGGGGCAATGTCATATGATGTACCGGAATGAGCGAATCACCCTGCTCCCATCACTATACAATGTCAGGTGGGAGGTGGTTAAATAGAGGGGATCCAAAAACCACCCCCTATTTATTTCAGGTGTGAACCTAGCCTTATAGTTAGCCTTAGTGCCGGTTCACACTGATCCGACTTGTCAGGCGACTTGGTCGCCTGACAAATAGCGGTCCATGCTGTGCAATGGAACCGTTCTAATAGGAGCGACTCAAGTCGCTCCGACTTAGAAAAAGGTTCCTGCACTTTTTTTTGCAAAGTCGGAGCGACTTGCATTGACTTCCATTATGTGAAGTCGTTGCAAGCCGCGCCGATGTCGCGCTGCACGGGCGACATTATTAGTCGCCCGAAGTCAGGGCCACTTCGAGTCGGATCAGTGTGAACCAACACTTATAGTGGGCTCACACTGATGTGCTGCAGTTTGGCCACAGTGTGATTGTATGTTTACCTGCAGTTTTAGGCGCTCTTCCATTGGATTCTATTACACAGTGCGTTTTCAAAGATGCAGCATGCAGGACTTTGGTGGAATGGAATTCATTGGGGGTGCACCTAACACCCAGGAAAACCGAAGCGCACTGGTTATTAGGGATTAAAAAGAGTGGATAGGCAGGGGGGTCTGGATAGTAAGAGTATGTTTTAATGAAGAGCAGAGTGAAGGACTGTAGAGACAGTGCTAGGGCTGCATTATAGGGACAGGACAGTTAGTAGAGTAGTAAACTTAGATGGAAGAGGTGTCAGTCAAACGGCTCTGTAGAATGCCCAGAGCTGAGACCAGAGGCTGCAGGACATGCAGTGCACATTTATGGATGGGACAGCTGATAGAAGAAGGTAAAGGTTAATGTGAACAGGAGAGACTAAAGCTGGCCATACATTATACAATTTTCTTATTAAATTCCTTTAGATTTACCTTCAATCATGTAGTGCAAAGGCCTGCCTGATTCAGGGCCGGACTGGCTAACCGGGATACCGGGAAAATTCCCGGTGGGCCGCCGGCCCTGGGGCCGCTGTAACATGGGGCCGCTTTAACATGGGGCCGCAGCGCCGCTTTAACATAGGGCCGCGGCGCCGCTTTAAGCATTGGGGCCGCGCCGCTGTGATGATGGCCGCTGCAGCCCCGCCCCCGGCCCCCGCTGCGCTACGCTACAGAGTGACGGACGGTCCGTCCGATATTTACTATTCCACGTCAGCCGCTGTGAGCGGCATGACGTCACGCAGCGGCTGCACGGCGGGGTGGATGATGGACCAACTGACTCTGACTGCCTGTGCCAGCAAGACTGACACGGGCGCGCCGACGCCGATCCCTCCTCCCACACTGTCCCACACAAAACTTCTTGTGCCAGCAGCAGCAGCAGCATGATGTGATTGCAGCAGGTGAGCCTGAGAATGTGCCTTACTGCTGTCCCCTTAGATGTCCATGTCAGCTCTCTGTATAATGTCCGCAGCCTCTGACCTCTCCTGTATAATGTCTGCAGCCTCTGACCTCTCCTGTATAATGTCCACAGCCTGTGACCTCTCCTGTGCAATGTCCACACAGCCTCTGACCTCTCCTGTATAATGTCTGCAGCCTCTGACCTCTCCTGTATAATGTCCACAGCCTGTGACCTCTCCTGTGCAATGTCCACACAGCCTCTGACCTCTCCTGTATAATGTCCACAGCCTCTGACCTCTCCTGTATAATGTCTGCAGCCTCTGACCTCTCCTGTATAATGTCCACAGCCTCTGACCTCTCCTGTATAATGTCCGCAGCCTCTGACCTCTCCTGTATAATGTCTGCAGCCTCTGACCTCTCCTGTATAATGTCCACAGCCTCTGACCTCTCCTGTGCAATGTCCACACAGCCTCTGACCTCTCCTGTATAATGTGCACAGCCTCTGACCTCTCCTGTATAATGTCCGCACAGCCTCTGACCTCTCCTGTATAATGTCCACAGCCTCTGACCTCTCCTGTATAATGTCCGCACAGCCTCTGACCTCTCCTGTATAATGTCCGCACAGCCTCTGACCTCTCCTGTATAATGTCCGCACAGCCTCTGACCTCTCCTGTATAATGTCCACAGCCTCTGACCTCTCCTGTATAATGTCCGCACAGCCTCTGACCTCTCCTGTATAATGTCCGCACAGCCTCTGACCTCTCCTGTATAATGTCCGCACAGCCTCTGACCTCTCCTGTATAATGTCCGCACAGCCTCTGACCTCTCCTGTATAATGTCCGCACAGCCCCTGACCTCTCCTGTATAATGTCCACAGCCTCTGACCTCTCCTGTATAATGTCCGCACAGCCTCTGACCTCTCCTGTATAATGTCCACAGCCTCTGACCTCTCCTGTATAATGTCCACAGCCTCTGACCTCTCCTGTGCAATGTCCACACAGCCTCTGACCTCTCCTGTATAATGTCCACAGCCTCTGACCTCTCCTGTATAATGTCCGCACAGCCTCTGACCTCTCCTGTATAATGTCCGCAGCCTCTGACCTCTCCTGTATAATGTCCACAGCCTCTGACCTCTCCTGTATAATGTCCACAGCCTCTGACCTCTCCTGTGCAATGTCCACACAGCCTCTGACCTCTCCTGTATAATGTCCACAGCCTCTGACCTCTCCTGTATAATGTCCACAGCCTCTGACCTCTCCTGTATAATGTCTGCAGCCTCTGACCTCTCCTGTATAATGTCCGCAGCCTCTGACCTCTCCTGTATAATGTCCGCAGCCTCTGACCTCTCCTGTATAATGTCCGCAGCCTCTGACCTCTCCTGAATAATGTCCACACAGCCTCTGACCTCTCCTGTATAATGTCCGCACAGCCTAAGATGTCTCCTGTTCCATCCAATATGCAGCCTCTGACCATCTGTCCTGTGTTGCTATGCTGTAGCATATATTGCCAGAACATATCTGTCTTATCTATATATAATACAGTTTTCAAATGTGCTTTAAAATGCATGGTTTTCCCTTTTATGAAGAAGAAAATAATGACGTTCTGCTGTTGGGCCGGTATAATAATGCTATGGGGCTGGTATGAAATTATTTCCAGGGCTGGTTTTCATTCCCAGTCCGGCCCTGGCCTGATTGCATACGAATTGAAAGTGTTTAGGTTTGACCTCATATTATATGGTTTTTGGTAAATCTAAAGATAAATTGTACAAGACAATTGTATAATGTATGACCAGGATTAGTATTGTGCAGGGAAGGTTAAGAGACATGTAGACAGCTAGAAGTGAGATGAGCCAGACAAAGTAAGTGACCAACAAGGGAGACTGACTTGACCTGGGAAGGAGAACCAACTGACAGCAGGAGGGGAGCTTGGAAAGAGAGTGATGGCTGCAAATAAGGCAGTGTTAAAGTGGCTGGAACGGAGGAGACAATATGCAGTAACAGGAGAGAGAATGACAGTCACTCCTGTCAGGCGACAGAAGCTCCCAGTGCACCCCCTCACCACAGATTAAGACTGCGCCCAGGGCAGGTGACCCTTACACCCCCCCCCGCCTTGTCCTGGTGTTCTGTCGATTACTGCAGATCGTCAGATAATGCCTTAGACGATCTGCGCATGCACAGTAGTGATGTCACTCAGCTGGCGTGCTGTCAACACTGCGCATGCGCAGATCGTTGGAGGCATTATCCAACAACCTGCAGTAATCTTCAGGACACACATGTGAAGAGAGAGCAAGGCAGAATCTGATGATCAGATTCTGCCTCCACGCTTTGCGTGGGCCTTTTGGTGGGCTTGATTTTTTTTTGGAGGAGTAGCATTTCATTTTTGGACCCAGGCAGCGCAGTGTCTTGGGCAAGCCCTGTGGCAAACACTCCCTGAACACGAAAGATAATATGGACTTCCATGTGATCTCACACCAGAAATTCAGAATGCAAACACAGGAACAGAATATTAAACAGAATACATACCCGATATCCCAGTTTTCTCCTCATCTCTTTGCATAGATCTGAAGTATTCCACAATATTACATAGCTTCCTGTTCTTCTTCAGAATAGGCCGATTTGGGTACTTTCCTCTGCATTCAGGACAGGTATAATATCTACCCCCCTCCTGGTTGTTCAGTGTAGTCACTATACAGTCATGGCAAAAGTAGTGATCGCATCTCAGTGATACGGGGTCCGTATAAATGTCCAGACAGATACAACAGGTCAGCTCCTCTCTCATAGCAGCAGACGCCATACTTAACACACTGAAATGAAGGTGAAAGAACTCCCAAAAAGGGCAGTTGACTTCTCAAAAACCCCAGATGATGTCAATAGTTAATGATTCACTTGCCTGAAAAGAGGATGGAGGTAGTAAAAATTATAGACTCTTATTTGCATTCTTGTCTTGGGTTGGTGAGTCTTTATTTCCAAAATGAGCAGGTGACCTTTAGTCAGCATGTGGGTAGGGCTGACTCGCCTGGTGCACACAGGGTCTTTTGCTCTCTCCTTCCTCAGGACTCTCCAGTGTACATACTCGCTAATGCCCAGGACCAGGCGGTCTGCACTCATGTGGCATCAACATTATGGATGCCCCCCTGACTTAGAAGCGAGCCGTACACCCTGGTGTCTCTGTCAGTGCTGTATTTTGGCCTAGGCCAATAAGGCCCAGGCCTAGGGTGGCACTTTGCAGGGGGGCAGTAAAAAAAGCTGTGGTTTCCTGAAGGATTGGGTTACATAGCAGCTATCAGCCTGTCCTTGCTCCCACATAGCTGGGACTCTCTGAGCACAGTTCCCTTCTGATTTACATGAACAGGGAAGGGAGGGTAGAGCCCAGCAGCAGCCTGCCAAGTGAAAAGACCAGCAAAGTTAACTCTTTCACTTCCTGCTGGACAGCAGCTAACTAGAATTTTCCAACCTGCTTACCAGCAGTAAACCTGTGTTTTGTCAAATGTGACATGTTCACGTAATTGCCCTCACCCCACCTACCTCACTTAACTTAAAGGTTTAAATTATTAAAAAAAAAAAAAAAGAATATAGACAGATGACTAACACTTTCTCGGAGCCTACCTTGAAGAAGGACTTAAAGTGGTTCAAAAGTCAAAACATTTTTACCTTAATGCATTCTATGCATTAAAGCAAAAAGTGCTCTACTACCTGTCCTAGCCCTCTGTCCTCAAACACTTCTGGCTTCTCTTATCGATTCAGCACCGTCCCGGGTGCAGCACTGCTCCTCCACTTCTTGGTCTCACAGAAGGCCCTGAGGATAGAGGATGCATTTACACTAACCAACAATGTAATGGGGCACCCTATGGATTAAGACTGGGATGCCATTAAAGTTCACGTGCGTGTAAAGGCAGGCACCCCAATACTTTTGACAATATAGTGTATATGTAAATGTACGCACATATATGCAGCGCTTTGAGAAATGCAATTGATTGCACAGTGCACTTTTGATATGTGACAAGATGGAAGTAGAGCTACACGCATATTTGTCTGCCTTGTGCTGTGCTGAGATATTGAAACAACATACAACACTAAAGTTCTCTGGGCTAAAAATTAACTTTGTCTTCATTTTCTAGGAGCAAAGCTGTTTGCACCTGTGAATTTTTTTTTTGCTTGGGTTATGGGAAATCTGCTAAACTGCAAATGAACCGATCTAAGCTAGAACTCTAAAATAATTGAAAGTATGTCTATGTTACTCCTGCTTTAACCATTTCAGCTTGGCTTGTTAACATCACATGTGTTGGGATCTGTTGGGATATGTTGGGATGTGTTGGTCTACGCAATTCCAATGCATAGATAAGACAAAAAGTCACAGAAATCCCAAATGTTGGGTTGTCCCCAGAAAAGAAAGAAGGGAAATCTTCCAATGGGCACACTAGTTCTTGTGACAACCAGGGATTCCATCACTTTGGAAGGATTTCCTCTAACATCCTGTTTTGGCTATGGGACAGGGAAATCTCTCCAATGGGACACAGATGGCAACAAAAACCTGACAGGGGTTATAACCCTCCTTTACATTATCCAAAATGAAAAAAGGATATGCTTTTAGTTCTACTTTAACGTGAAACAATAAATTTAGGGCTTCTTAAAAGAGAAGTATGGCCAAATGTTTTTTTGGTCATACTTGTCTTATAGATCACAGAAGTTCCTTTTTCCTTTTGCACTTCTGTGACCCAGAGTTAGCTGATCGCCCGCTGTCAGCTAATGTGGCAGCGCTGCTCCAGGCTTTGGAAGGATCCTGACCATATTGTCAGGATCCACCTAGCTGCCTGATTGACAGCTGGCTCTGTCTCTCAGAACACATCTGCTGCTCCTGCCCCCTCTCCTGTCTGGCGCTCTAGTGAATGCTGGAGGGGCAGGGCAGAGAATGGTGACTCATATTCACTACTCACTGCTCTGAGCAGACAGAGAACTGAGCGATCAGTGGTCATGTGATTGCTCAGTTCTCAGTCTTAGAGTGAGCGTGGGACAGCTGCAGCATAGAGGTATTAGGGATAGACCGATATGGTTTTTTCAGGGCTGATACCGATATTATGGTCACAACGCATCGATATCGGCCGATATTTTGTACATTTAAAGTTTTGAAAAATAAAGACAATTTTTGACACAAATCTGGTACTGAACATGTTAATTTTTGTTTAATGCTTAATGGCTGGCTTGCTGGCACCCTGTGGTGGGTGGCTGGCTGGCACCCTGTGGTGGGTGTGTGGCTGACTGGCTCCCTGTGGTGGTTGGCTGGTTTGCTGGCACCCTGTGGTGGGTGGCTGGCTGGCTGGCACCCTGTGCTGGGTAGCTGGCTGGCTGGCACCCTGTGGTGGATGGCTGGCTGTCTGGCACATTGTGGTGGGCGGCTGGCTGTCTGGCACCCTGTGGTGGGTGGCTGGCACCCTGTGGTGTTTGGCTGGCTGGCACCCTGTGGTATGTGGGTGGCTGGCACAGGGGCTGTTGGTGGCTTGCTGGTACAGTGCCTGTGTCTGGCTGTTACAGGGCCTGTGTGTGGCTGGCAGTCTGGCACCCTGTGGTGGGTGGCTGGCTGGCTGGCACCCTGTGGTGGGTGGCTGGCACAGGGGCTGTGGGTGGCTGGCTGGTACAGTGCCTGTGGCTGGCTGGTACAGGGCCTGTGGATGTGGGTGGCTGGCTGGAACCGGGCTGCTGTGGGTGGGTGTATGGCTGTGATACACAAAAATATCGGCAATATCGGCCTGTTCCGGGGCCGATACCGATATATCGGGGAAAGTGCATATCGGCCGCCGATAATTGGTCTATCCTTAGTAAGTATGAAGGTTTATTTATTTTTTTTTATAACCCCATACATCTCCTTGAACTTCACAACACGTGAATTTAACCTGTTTTGAGCGACTTTTTCAAATAATACTGCATGTGAGGCCAAATGGACAAAACAAAGTTAAAGCCGTGGTGACTAACGCATTTTATATAGGGGGGCTCAAGTGTGGCTCTTGACATCACTCAAAGGGGCACACAATGTTTAGGGAGTTTGATTTTACGAAAAGCTGTCAGAGACTGCAGACATACAGCAGTTGTTGGAGTCTAGGGATATTGTTCACAAGACAGTCACAGACGGAAGACGCGTTACATTAGACTATTAGAGATCACAACTCTTAACCCCTTTACAAATCAATCAAGAGAAACGCATAAAAAAGAAACCAATGCAGCCACTACATCTAAGGACTGCCAAGCTTCAATACATTTATTTATTTTTTTTGGGTTTAGATGGACAAGCATTGTCAATTGACAAGTTGTTTCTTCGACGCATTTGGCTTAAACGCCATTGGGCAACGTGTTGAAGAAACTAGTTGTCAATATGAGCAATGCTTAGCTAACGTACTCTGAGCATTCTTTCACCTATGTTTTTTATGCATCTGGTTTTTAACAAATTATACAGAGTCGAATAAAGTATCTCGTAATGTTATTTTCAGTGTTGTTGTAAATGGCTGGCACTTTAGGGCCGGTTCACACCACATGCAGTCCAGTGTTTTTTTTCTGCATCAAAAACACATGGCAAGTGGGTTATATGATTTCCAATGGTATTGTTCACACCAGTGCAGTCAGTTACAGGGCTTTCCAGTTCCAGAAAAAAAAAGTAGAACATGCTGCATTTTTCCTGCACTGGAACGCAGTAAAACACATAAAAAAGGCACCGGGTATAATGGAACGCATGAAAAATGCACTGGAACAATGAAAAAAAAAAAAGCATCTGTAATGCACCTGGAAACAAATCAAAAGCACATCAGAATGTGCCAAAACACGTTAAAAACGTGCATGCAGAAACGCATCCGAAACAGATCTAAAGTGCACTTTTGTGGTGTGAACCAGCCCTTAAAGTCCCAGTATCTATATAAATAAAAGCCAAGTGTCTCTGCGTCCACACCGCCCCTGTGCCCGTGGAAATGCGCTACTGTGCATGTGCCGCACGAACAGCCGTTGGGACGCAGAGAGACTTCAGGCGGCCGGCCGGCGCTGAGGGTGGCGTTCCAATCTGTGGAGACTGCCACCCCCCGGAGTGCGAAGACTGCGGCCGGCCCGCGGCCTTTAGGAGAGGCCGGAAATCGGGCCTGCACGGGGCGTCCAGGATGACGGACACCTTACGGAATTCCACCCTCTGCAGAGGAGGCGCCGGGAGGACTGAGGAGACGCGGGAAGCCGGAGACTGAACTGAAGAGAAGCTGCCATGACCGTGAGGTAAGTGCATGGGGAGGGGGGACGCTGGCATCTCTGCATTGATTGGGGACATTGCTGTGAGCACTCTGCAATTGGGGGCATTGCTGTGGGCACTCTGCAATTGGGGGCATCGCTGTGGGCACTCTGCATTGACGCCCCCCCCAATTGCTCAGTCTAAAGGTTTGCGCTCAGAAAATTTTTTACTTGCTCAGCACAGTAAAAAATTAGAGGGAACATTGGCAGAATAGGTAGGGAATTTTGATAATATCGTAAGGGCTGAGGCACAAGTCCTACTGCGCATGAGCGGGTGCATGCGCACCAACGGATCGGGCAGCGCCATCTCTTATAACAGACATACATCCCATCTCCATGGCACACACTGATCGGACAATCCTATTCCCTACCCACACGCGCACGCCCACTGTCTCATTGTTGGGTCGGCGCAGTGTGGGGCATGGGGATCGGATTGTCGGTCGGTGCAGTGTCGGGTCAGCGCAGTGTGGGGCATGGAGTTTGGATGGATGTTTGTTATAAGAGATCCCGCTGCCCGACCCGTTGGTGCGCATGCGCCGGTGCATGCACACTAGGACTTTTGTCTGACCCCTTACGATGCTATCATAATTCCCTACATATTCTGCGCATGCCCAATAGGACGTGTGACGCAGGTACAAGCTGCTGCATGACGAATCCACAACTGATCTCAATCGGAAATGACGTAGATAGGGAAATCTGATGGGGTAGAGAAATCTGATAGAACACCGGGCGAAACTGTTGAAGCGGTGGGTGTGGGGTAGGGAAATCTGATAGAACACCGGGCGAAACTGTTGAAGCGGCGGGTGTGCACGGGCCTGCGGCGGATGTGCGCTCGCGCGGACTTACTGCTAAGCGGCAGCGGGTTTACAAGTGGCGGCGGGCGAGCGATGTCACATGAGAGCCGCTAGGTATGCGCAGAGCTGGCTACGTCATGCGGCTCTCGCGTTGTTAGAAAAAAAGAACGAGATAAGCGAGAGCCGCTCAGTCAGCTCTGCGCAGGTCCTCAACGTTGCTAGGGCAACAGGGACGCAGAGCTAACAGAGGCTCTCGCTTAACTGGAACAAGTCTGTTTTTACAAGTGTTTGACCACATATGTTCTAGCACCTGTTAATTTAACGGGCTTAATGTCTAGTCTTCAATAATCATCTTTTGCATTTCTTGGGGACACCATACCTAAGTGACTTCCCATCAGTTTTTACATCTATAGGTTTAGTGTAAAATCCCAGAGGCATTTTACACTCGGGAAGCTGCAGGTGGCGCACACAGGCGGTCTAGAAGGTAATGGCTGTAGGCAGCTGCACTCAAGTAAACGCCTCAAAGGAATTAAAGCCTAAACACTAACTATTCTTAAAAATGTTCCCTCCCTCCTCCTGTCTAAAAAAGATCTGTATACTTACCTTTTTTTAATCTGGTCTGGTGCAGTCCAGTCACATGACCATGCAGCTCTGGCTCAGGAAGAACTCGACAATGGCTGGGAATTCTGGGAGCGATGACATCACACATAGGTTCCCATGGCCCAACTATTGTCAGTGTTGCCTCCTCTCCCCTGCAGCAGCCGCTTTCTGCCACAGGGAAGCTGGAGCTGCGGGATCATGTGACCTGGCTGGAGCAGACTGAAAAAAAAATGGTAACTATAAAGATCTTTTTTACACACAGGATAGGTAGGAGGAGGGGGTAGGAACATAATGTCCAACTTTAACCACTTCAGCCCCAGAAGGTTTTACCCTCTTAATGACCAGGCCATTTTTTGCGATTCAGCACTGCGTTGCTTTAACTATGAAATTTGCGCGGTCGTGCGACGCTGTACCCAAATTACAATGGATGTCCTTTTTTAACCTCTGCGTTTTTTAGATTTTGCGCTATAAGCAAAGAAAGAGCGACAATTTTGAATAAAAAAAATGTTAAAAATCTAATTTTTTTTATCAGTTTAGGCCAATTTGTATTCTGCTACATATTTTTGGTAAAAAAAAAAAAAACCCCAAAAAGCGAATATTAATTGGTTTGCGCAAAAGTTATAGCATTTACAAACTATGGATTATATTTATGAACTTTTTTTTTTGTTTTTAATAGTAATGGCGGCGATCAGCGATGTTTAGCGGGACTGCGACATTGCGGCGGACAAATCTGACACTAAGGGGTTGATTTACTAAAACTGGAGAGTGCAAAATCTGGTGCAGCTGTGCATGGTGGCCAATCAGCTTCTTACTTCAGGTTGTTCATTTAAGTTTTGACCATAAACCCTGGAAGCTGATTGGTCTCTTTGCAGAGCTGCACTAGATTTTGCACGCTCCAATTTTATTAAATCAACCCCTAAGTGACACTTTTTGGGGACCAGTGACAAAATACAGTAATCAGTGATAAATAATATGCACTGTTACTGTATAAATGACACTGTCAGGAAAGGGGTTAATACTGGGGGGTGATCAAGGGGCTAAGTGTGAGCCTAAATTGTGCTTACTAACTGTGTGGGGGGGGGGGAGGCTCTGTGACAGGCACACAGAGATCGGGGTTTCAGGTGTGCCTGTCTAATCACAGCGGGAGTGCGGCTCCAGCTGTGAATCATGTAGATATACGCGATTATACGCAGCCGAGCCGCCCTGCTGCAGTAAACCTGCGTGGGGCGGTCGGCAAGTGGTTAAGACAAGGTGTAACATGTTATAGTGCATGCACTACTACACTGTTAAGATATCAGACTGGCCTAAATGTCAATGGACATCTGGCCAGTATGATCTAAAGCCCTGGTGCCCAATCTGCGGCCTGAGGGACGCATGTGGCCCTTTGCTATATGATGTGCGGCCTTCGGATCTCTGCTGTCTGTAGTTGAAACACTGATTAGGATAATAACATTGATCTCTATTAGCCTCATGTAGCATGTTCCTAGTTTCATATTGTCTTCTGCAGCATATCCCCCCGCCAAACATTTTCCATACTATCTGACCCTGATTTCCTCTATCAGGTCTGCAGTTGCTGAGAGTCCTCTCAAGCATTTCATACAGTGATCATTATGTGCAACCCTTTGGTGATGTCAGGAGCTGCATTTGACATCCCCCTTAGCTCATAAGTTGACAACCACTGCTCTAAAGTGACTATGGACCTATCTATAGTGTGTGATTCAGCCAGTCATTAAAACACACATGTACATTTTTTTTATTGCACTAATTAGAAACATTTTTTATTATAAATACTTTACTGCCAGATTACAGTAAAAAAAGCACCAGTGATTATGTACTAGGAGTTTAGGTCCAATACCAGCTCTGGATTGGTGGATGTCATGAACAGCCAGATGCGTCGTGACAAATCAGGACCAATGCGCCTGTCTCTAATCTGGTCTTTAGACTGTGCTATATCTTCATCTGGATCATCCATATCATCTGTGGCATCTACAGTACGCGGTACTCTCAGGTTACTGAGGAGAGACAGTCTCTCTTTATCGGTATTACATGCTCCATATGCCTAGAGAGAGAGAGAAAACAGATAGAATATACTTTCTTTGAAGAACATCATCTTTTTACTCTGACTACGGAACAGCTAACCAAACAGATGAAATACAAACATGAGAGCTTATTTACCTGCTAAAGCAGGGGTGTACAACCTGCGGCTGCAGGGGGCTATGTATATTGCCCAATATAAAATTGTAAACTTGTGGCTTTGAACGTAGCCAGTTCACATCAGGAGGGATGCCGCGTTTGGCATAGCACCTGCAGCGGTGGCCAGCAGAGACAAGCAGGGCCCAGGAACATCTGGAAGGATGCCGGGGATGCCGTGTTTGCAAAAACACTAACGGCACATGCAGGGACTCCAGTGAGCTAGCGCCAGCCAAGTGCGTGCCGCATGGTGGGCCAAATCTAGGGAAGCCCCCTGCCCTCAACCCCCCCCTCTAACCCTGACACCATGCCTGGCCCTCTCCTATCCCTGCACCGCACACACTCAGCCTAAACACACAGCACATAGTTGAAATCCAATCATCTGCCTGATTTTTTATCTGCTCATCAGCAATAATTGGGCCCTATTCACATTTTGCGTTTTTGAATTGCGGGCTGAAGCGCTGCGATTCTAAATTGCACTGCAATCATGGTAAAATGCAGCACGTGTGATTGGATACTATTCGTTCTTAATAGCACCTCAAGCGCAATGCAATTTTTGTCACTATTGTCACTTGACAGAATCACGTGGAAAAACACACTGCACAAAGCTTGTCACCCAAAAAGGAGCAGGAGCTTTTTTTGGGCATGCTGCATGCATTTTGATCAGAGTACGATTTGGAACCGTGGGCAGGGTAATGGCGATTCTACCTGCAATTAAAAATCGGAAAATGTGAATGGGGCCTTATTGTTAGTGTATCTTAGTGTATTTTACGTGTGGCCCAAGACAATTCCTCTTCTTCAAATGTGGCCCAGGAAGGTCAAATGGTTGGACACCCCTGTGCTAAAGGAGTTGTATTTCTGTAGATCCTGTCCTAAAATTTACACAGCTCTGTCACACAGCACATCCCTGTCTAGAAGGGGAGGGGACCTGATTCACTTTCACTTACAGGTCTATTTTTTCACCCTGTGTCAGGGCAATGAAAGGAGAGGCAGCACACCGAACTAATGCCTTCCTCACTATGCTCTCTCCTCCAATCTGCATGCTTCTTTTGCACTGTGGCAACACCTGATTGGCTGCTTGTGCTCCCTCCTTTCTGAGCTCTGCTGTACAGGGGAATACAACAGGCTGATACCAAGCAAAACATGGTACTTACATTAAAATTTAAAGTGATTGAAAAGTCTTGTTTTTTTAAATAACAAACATGTTATACTTACCTCCTCTGTGCAGTGAGGTTCTCGGGTCCCCTATGGCTGCTCCTAGCCCCTCCCTCCTGTTGGGTGGCCCCACAACAAGCAACTTGCTATGGGGGCACTCGAGCCGACCTGCAGCTCCCTGTGTCAATGAAGACACAGAGCTGCCGTTCGCCTACCCCCTCCAGATTGGCTAACTGACTTTGATTGACAGCCATGGGAGCCAATGGCACTGCTGCTGTGTCTCAGCCAATCAGGAGGGAGAGTCCCGGATGGCCGAGGGACTCGTTGACATCGCTGGACAGAGATGGGCTCAGGTAAGTATTAGGGGGGTGCTGGGGCAACTAATACACACAGAATGTTTTTTATCTTAAAGCATAGAACGCATTAAGATAAAAAAAACCTTCTGGCTTTACAACTCCTTTAAAGTTATGTTTTAATGAATACAGAACTGCAATAATACATTACTCTATTAAACTAGTATGGTAAAGGTCTATTAAAATACTTAAAGCAGCCCTCAAATTTCCCACTCGCCTGCTCACATTTTGCGAGTGGAAAATGATTGAGGGCAAATGCGGGGCTACCTCGGGAGCCGTTCTGCCAGCGATTTCCCACGGGAAGAGGAAGAGGAAGAGTAAAGCCGGCCTGATCATCACAGAGCAGAGATCGCCCCGCTGTAACAGCTTTCATTTAAATTGCTGGGTGCTCGCCGTCACACACAGTACCGCCTCCTTTGATAGACGGAACACCGGTCCAATGCCAGGACATGTGACGTCCATCATAGGAGCCGACCCAAGAGGCAGGACTGTGTGTGATGTTGAGGGCCCCGCAATTAAAATTAAAGCTGTTACAGACGGGCGATCCCCGCTCTGTGATTATCCGGGCGGCTTTCCTCTTCCTCTCCTCTCTCTTCCCCTGCACTGGTGAGGCTGCATTGGCGTGCAACGGTGAGGCTGCATTGGCAGGCACCGGTGAGGCTGCATTGAAGGGCACTGGTGAGACTGCCTTGAAGGGCACTGGTGAAGCTGCATTGATGGGCACTGGTGAGGCTGCAATAATGGGCACTGATCAGGCTGCACTAAAGGGCACTGATAAAGTTGTTATTAATATTTATTTTTTAACTTCTGCATTCATGCAAAAACATTTATGTGTTATTTTATGAGATAATTTTTTGAGAGCATGTTTGGGGGCAGAATTAGGGGCAGGGCAGGGTGGGGTTGGGTGGGGCAACTGGTGGCAAGTAACCCTTCAGGCCTGGCTAGTAGCTCAGGACTTGAAATTTTGAGCCCTGCTTAAAGCATTTACCTTTTAATATCTTCCAGATCCAACTGAGATCCTCTTATTCTGGGATGCACTAATATGCAAATGCGGTCTTAAAAAGGGAAAGCTGAGGGCTGTCACCCCCCCCCCCTTCCTTCCTGACTCCTGTGCCTCCCTACTGGCCATGGAGCTCACCTGTCGTTGCAGAACAGGAGGAAAGAGGGGCTCTCTGAACGATTCTAGAGTGTTTAAAACCACTTTATACAAACAAATAATGATATTTACATCTAGCTGCTCTCCTTTACATGTGTATATATAAAAATAGATAAGGATGGATAAAGGTATTACTGCCAGTCATTTTCAGAAATGTGCTTGCCTATTGCATGCCTTTTGGAGAAGATCCACTGCTGTCTGTAGTAGTGATCAATGTTCTCTATGGCTATACACTCTTCTGTCCCCCTTTAGACATTATTGGGGAGATTTACTAAAACTAGAGAGTGCAAAATCTGGTGCAGCAGTACATGGCAGCCAATCGGCTTCTAACTTCAGTTTGTTAAATTAAGCTTTGACAATAAATCCCGGAAGCTGCTTGGTTTTTATGCAGGGCTGCACTAGATTTTGCACACTCCAGTTTTAGTAAATCAACTCCCCATATGTGGATTCTGGGCAGAAAGCAACATTTACACAAAGACACTGACCTCCAAAAGGAGTTGTGGAGAAGGATAGGCCTCTGTTATAGCTGCAGCCATTCCTGGACTGACTCTGTTGAGCTGCTGAATCTGTCTCTTCCAGGCCAATGGTAAGCCAGTGAGTGATCCTTTGGGTCCCCAACCTCGCCAGGTACCTGCTGAGGTGCAGAAGGAGTAGCTCTGAGCCTCCCAGTTCAATCTGCAAACACAGAGAGAATGTTGTATACCATGGAACACCATCACAGTGGATATAAAAAGTCTACACACCCCTGTTAAAAGGTCTTTTCATGTGACAACACTGAAGAAATGACACTTTGCTACAATGTAAAGTAGTGAGTGTACAGCTTGTATAACAGTGTAAATTTGCTGTCCCCTCAAAATAACTCAACACACGGCCATCAATGTCTAAACCGTTGGCAACAAAAGTGAGTGCACCCCTAAGTTAAAATGTCCAAATTGGCCCAAAGTGTCAATATTTTGTGTGGCCACCATTATTTTCCATCACTGTCTTAACCCTCTTGGGCATGGAGTTCACCAGAGCTTCACAGGTTGCCACTGGAGTCCTCTTCCACTCCTCCATGACGACATCACAGAGCTGGTGGATACTAGAGACCTTGCGCTCCTCCACCTCCTGTTTGAGGATGCCCCACAGATGCTGAATAAGGTTTAGGTCTATAGCCATGCTTGGCCAGTCCATCACCTTTACCCTCAGCTTCTTTAGCAAGGCAGTGGTCATCTTGGAGGTGTGTTTGGGGTCGTTATCATGTTGGAATACTGCCCTGCAGCCCAGCCTCTAAAGGGAGGGGACCGTTCTCTGCTTCAGTATGTCACAGTACATGTTGTCATTCATGGTTCCCTCAATGAACTGTAGCTCCCCAGTGCCGGCAGCACTCATGCAGCCGCAGACTATGACACTCCCACCACCATGCTTGACTGTAGGCAAGATACACTTGTCTTTGTACTCCTCACCTGGTTGCCACCACACACGCTTGATACCATCTGAAACATATAAGTTTATCTTGGTCTCATCAGACCACAGGACATGGTTCCAGTAATCCATGTCCTTAGTCTGCTTGTCTTCAGCAAACTGTTTGCGGGCTTTCTTGTGCTTCATCTTTAGAAGAGGCTTCCTTCTGGGATTACAGCCATGCAGACCAATTTGATGCAGTGCATGGCGTATGGTCTGAGCACTGACAGGCTGACCCCCCCCCCCCCCCCTTCAACCTCTGCAGCAATGGTGACAGCACTCATACATCTATTTCCCAAAGACAACCTTTGGATATGACGCAGAACATGTGCACTCAACTGCTTTGGTCGACCACGGCGAGGCCTGTTCTGAGTAGAACCTGTCCAGTTAAACCGCTGTATGGTCTTGGCCACCGTGCTGCAGCTCAGTTTCAGGGTCTTGGCGATCTTATTATAGCCTAGGGCCTAGGCCATCTTTATGTAGAGCAAAAATTCTTTTTTTTCAGATCCTCAGAGAGTTCTTTGCAATGAGGTGCCATGTTGAACTTCCAGTGATCAATATGAGAAAATGAGAGTGATAACACCAAATTTAACACACCTGCTCCCCATTCACACCTGAGATCTTGTAACACTAACGAGTCACATGACACTGGGGGGGGGGGGGGTGGAATGGCTAAGTGAGCCCAATTTGGCTTAGGGGTGTACTCACTTTTGTTGCCAGCGGTTTAGACATTAATGCCTGTGGGAGTTATTTTGAGGGGACAGAAAATGTACACTGTTATACAAGCTGTACACTCACTACTTTACATTGTAGCAAAGTGTCATTTCTTCAGTGTTGTCACATGAAAAGATATAATAAAATATTTAAAAACATGTGAGGGGTGTACTCATTTTTGCGAGATACTGTAAGTAAATTGGTGGCGCAATATAGGTACCTGTAATAAGTAATAATAAAAAAACTGTCAAGCGATCAAATGGCTGGTGTCATAACTGATCACATGTACAGCACCATGGCAACTGCAGATCAAACAGAGGCCAAGATGGCAGCTTCCTCAGCTATAAAGGATGGGAGGGTTTCGTTTCTCTTTCAGTGTATGTTATTTCAAGATGTTGCAGTTTGGTTGCTGGTCTACAACTGAACCAGTGTACACAAATTTAAATGTAAATTATTTTTTCTTTATGCCATATGAAAATCTTTAATTTGCTGAAAACAGTAATCCAAATGACCAATTAAAGCAGGGCAATGATTATTAGGCTGTCACTCATAGAACCTTTCACCCACAAGTATTTACATCATCCAGTCACTGGTTTGTGAACTCACCGGAATGGGCGCTGAGCTATACTCTTGGTCACAGCACACACATGTTGCCCCAGTTCTCTCCATGTATCCAAGAATAACACTTCTGTCTCATGGTACAGCTGTAGAAAGACAAGGGCCTATCTCCACAGAAGAGGACAATAGTTATTACAGGAGGTGACAACGCAGCAAAACCTTTATTATAATCTACACAATACTTCTACAAGTAGATTTGACAGCATGTCAGAGTGATATTAAAGATAAAAATCAGGGTTAAAGGCCAACTCCATCTTTTGCACCAAGTTCTATGTTACACTCAAATTTAGGGTGCAGCATGGTACAACATGGGAACCCCAAAATGTTCAAAAAGAACACACCTAAACTGGGGTCACAAATGCACAGAAAGTCTGAGGCTTCTTATTACAGCTCTGAAACCAATCAGAATTAAGGCCGAGCATACCACCTGGCAATGACTCAGTAAGTTTCTACAGAACACAGGAAGGTTAAAGTGATTTGTAAAGTCCTGTTTTCTTTTTCTTTTCTATTAAAATAACAAACATGTTTTACTTACCTGCTCTATGCAGTGGTTTTGCACAGAGCAGCCTAGATCCTTCTCTTATTGGGTCACTGACTGGTGCTCCTGGCCCCTCCGTCCTGTTGAGTGCCCCCACAGCAAACAGTTTGCTATGGGGGCACCCGAGCTGCAGCTCAGTGTATGCATTAAAACACAGAGCTGCGGTTCGGTATCACCCACCCCCCTCTCTCCAGATTGGCTAACTGAGTCTCAGCCAATCAGGAAGGAGAGTCCCGGACAGCCGAGGCACTCCTGGACATCACTGGATAGAGCAGGGGCTCAGGGGAGCTGCTACACACAGAAGAGTTTTTTACCCTAATGCATAGAATGCATTAAGATACAAAAAACCTTCTGCCTTTACAATCAATCACTTTAAATAAAGCTACAAATCTTTAATAAAATCTCTCCTAAACCAATTTGAAAAAGTCTATCATGGCTTCAACATAAAGGACTCATTGCTCGCTGGGTGTTTAGCCCAGGTGCATGAAATTCTGGCATTTTGGTGCGGGCAGAAAGCACAGGTGCACCATCCAGCTCAGCTGCTGGCAGTCTGTAAAACTCTTTGAGAGGCTAAAAGCTGCTGCGGCTAGATGGTGCACTGAGTGATACTAACATTTAGGGCAGAATGTGCTCAGGGATGAATG
This sequence comes from Pelophylax lessonae, assembly GCF_965119305.1. Taxonomy (NCBI): domain Eukaryota; kingdom Metazoa; phylum Chordata; class Amphibia; order Anura; family Ranidae; genus Pelophylax; species Pelophylax lessonae. The sequence continues at coordinate 76,309,113 of NC_138773.1, forward strand.
CCCAGAATTCAAGCAATGTGCGCTCCGAGCATTCATCCATGGTCACATACTGCCCTAAACATTAGTACTACCTGGTGCACAGTCCAGTTTCATCCAACTGCAGCAGCTTTCAGCCTCTAGTAATTTTACAGGCTGCCGGCCGCAAAGCTGGATGGTGCACCTGTGCCTTCTGCCCCCGCACTAAAACGCTGGAAAGTCATGCACTGGGGCGAAATGTCTAGTGTGCATGGGACCTGAGAGGACTAGAAGAGGCCAACTTAAAGTGGAACTAAATGGTAAATATAAAAATTGTGAAAAGGCAGGCTTTTTATTAAAAAATAAACATGCAATATCTCTCTTACTTGCCTATTCACAATCCTCTGCAGAATGTACACTAAGTTGCCCATGCATGGGAGTGACATCATCACACGCATGCACGGGAGTGACATCATCACACGCATGCACGGGAGTGACATCATCACACGCCAGCCAATCAAAATGGAAACAGACCAGAGCCCCCGAAGAACCCAGGGAAAAGATGCCTTCGCTGGCGAGGGACCTTGCAGGCGTCGTTGGAACTAAGGTGGCACATGTGCCTTTAGTTCCGCTTTAAGACAAAAATGCATTCCTAAAGCACAGACTAAACCTTTAGGACACAATACAGCAAAGTAAAGCTTTATGCAGCAAAACAAAATTAATCTTAGGCTCTTGCTTAAGCCTCGGTTCATAGAGCTGCGACCCCATTGTTGTGCAATTTCCAGTGTGACTCATGTAAATTAGAGTCTAAGGGACTCAAGTCGCATCGAAGTCGCATCAGACTAGTGATTTAAAAGTCCCTGTAACTTGAGTCGCATTTATTGGAAGGGCTGCCAATGAAATGAATGTGTTTTCACTTGTCATGCGACTGTGAACCAGCACTTAACCAAAAAATGACATTCAAAATGTAGTTTCAATTTTTTTTCACTGGATAAAAAACTAATCCTAGAAGATGATGTATGAAGAAATCTTGAAATGAAGACTGAAATTTATATGTAGATTAGCCACCAACCTCATCTATATGTTGCCTGGTCACATGGCTTTCTGGCTGTTCATCATAGCAAAGGCTTGGCTCCAGAGAGTGCCTCTCCATCCTACGTGACAGTTTTTGATATCTGGTTGCCAAGAAAACATTTACTGTAAAAGCTCAGTCAGTTCACTTATACCACATCAATGTTTTCCATCTCTAAGCATAAAAAAAAGAAACTGCCTCTTTGGTAAATTAGCTTTTGGAACCAAAAGTCTGACATTGTTAGTGTTAGGCTTTTGCCCAAAAACATAAATTGATGTGAACCCATGGCCACTACCTTAGCAGAAAAACATACAGTCTGCGCTGGCAGCAGGGTGGTGATGCCACTGCAATTGTTGTCCAATGTTTACTTTCTGCAGCCCCATAATAGAAGATCTGGACCTCCATATGGACCTGGGACTTGGGGTAAATAATTCCAGAACCTGTCCATTGCACCCACGATGCACTGATTACACTTGCAATGCTCTGCAGGCCTGAATGCATACATTTATTAAATATACATTTTTTATTTTATTGTAGTGGGCACAATATTACAATTTTTCAAAAGGGAGCCATTACTTTAATACTCCCCCCCCCCTGCACAAAACCTTAACTCTCTAAACTATTGTCTTAAATTTTAACCTCACCTTCAACATTTAAAGTGGTTGTGAACCTCAGGACATGAACTATGAACAAAGCATATCCCTCTATAATGTGCATTTGTTAAGAGCACTAAATGTAATTTCTGTCTGCTGCTTCGTTCCTCTGCCATCAACATGAATTACTTCTGACAAGTTTTTCTGACTCCGAGATGAAAAAAAGGTGACAGGGGAGGGAGCTCCAGCAGATTGAATGCCTCAGCTCTGTTCCTGAGTGCTGTGTGAAAGGGGAGGGGGTGTCCCTTTCCCCCAATCAGCTCCCAGTGTTCTTCTGTCTGAGCTCTGCAGAGTGTAACTTCAGCTATCTGCCCACTTTTTCTGACAGATCAGACAAGTTTTTACATTTCTCAACTTTGAAGGGATGTAGAGAAGAGCAGACTGCAGATAAACAGGTACAACGTATATAGGAAGCTTTGTTTCATCTCTGTGTATCACCTGAGGCCAGTCACTTCTTTGGGTATATGTATATTTAAAAACCACTTAAACCTTAAACCTCAACCCGTAAGCCAGACTTCCATCTCAAAGTAGAAGTCCACCCTAACACTAAAATCACTACATCTACAGGTATCCACGATCTAACACTAACCCTTTATAACCCTGTAAAGAAGAAATCAGTAAACATACCTTTTCTGAAGCCCCTCGGTCTGGTCCCATGCTGAGCTTTCAGCGGCGGCTTCGCTGTGGAGGCGGGTGCAGAGAAGACATTGGAACCCCTATAGTAAGTCTATAGGTGACGTCACTTCCCATTCATTTCACAGCTGTTGTTGGCTGTTTCCTCTGCAGAGCTTCCACCGGTGGAGACTGGATCAGATCGACTTCAAAAAAGGTATGTATATCGATTTCTTTTTTACAGGGCTAGATAGGTTAGTGTTAGATCGTGGATGTCTATAGATGTAGCGATTTTAGCGTTGGGGTGGACTTACCCTTTAAAGTCAGGCTGACTATTAAAAACTGTTGCTTTGAATAGAAAGTTTTTTGAGCAAAAATAAATAAATGTAACTTGAATCAGACTGATGGTATTATTTCAAAAGCAAAATGTCTCCTTTAATGAAAGCTGCAGTCTGTATTCCGATTTACCTTCTATAATCACGTAGCCCCAAAACAGCCAAGGTGATCGTCTTTCCAGAACATTTTCTGTCTATTTCAAACACAGAGGCTGGAGTCTCAAAAGTCCTGGAGTTTTCAGGAGCCTGGAATGGACAGAGATCAGCTACTTTACTTTGCAACGGTGCTATAAACCTTTTCACTGCTGGGCCCCGAGCTCTGTTTTTTCACCTCTCATAGCCAGACAACTTTAGCTATTTTTTTCACTTTTTTGTTATTTCTCACTAATTTTCTTTTACCCCCTACCCCGTACAATATATTTTCTGAAAGCACTGGATCAGTAAAATTAAACAATTGTTCTCTTGATTTTGCATGTCCCATGATAGTTGAAAAATGTATAGCAAAACAGTATTTTACTTACACATAAAAGACTGAAACAAAGTATGCCTGTAAACTTTAAGAATTTATTTTATAAAAAGTTACTGCATATCTGTGATGGGAGTCAAATTGGTTGAGGGGCCCATGGAACCCAGCTTACCTTCGAGAGGTTGAGAAATCCCTCTCTCAGCTCCCTGTGTAAGTCACCCTGTGTCTATTAGTGGCACAGGGTACCAAGAAAATGATGGACAGCTACTTAATGGACACTAGGAATATGGTTTGGATTACTTCAAATGTGACAGTAATATTTATCAACCATATCTCTCAAGAAATATATGAAGACTATTCCTGGTCTGTTTCATTCTGAACATGTTCATTGAAAGAGCTGGTCACATTGGCCTCTGTTCCATGTTCTTCAATGTAAGAGACGGACAGTCTGTTACTGGTGGTCTCCTGCTATTGTCTGTGTATTGATGTGTTATGAGTTTTCTGCTAAGTATATCTGTCCCGTTGTTAATGGTTAATTAACTCACCTATTGTTTCTGTCCAGATGGCTAGGTAAATAGCTCAAGTTAATTATGTTTCTGTATACAATTTCCTCTGCATATGATAATGTAATCAGGCACCTGACCTGTGTGTGGTATATATTGTGTGTGAGTCTGTTCAATAAATGTTCCAGATCTATACCACTATTCTCGGCTAGTTTTGTATGGGGGCACTGTATCTATGTTCAAGACTGAAGGAAGCGGTAGTCTGACGGAAGCACACAAGCGCATTGTGGAGTCGCGATTCCGTTACAATATCCAATAACAAAAACACTCCGAGAACATTAGAACTGTGGTAACGCGTGTTACATGCATTGCTGCAATGTGGTGCTATTCATTCTAAATGTCCACCCAGTGCAACTTGCTGAAGCATGTCTGGACAAAGTAATGGTTTCTGTAAAAAGGCTTTCTTCAAATCACGGTTACTAATATTTCCCAGGGAACTCTGCTGCTCCTTCCTCCATCACAGCCACCATCAAAATACCCAATGTCTGCTGATGTCTGTGCCTTGCGGGAGTGGTGGCAGTACTTGGGCCTAGTAATTGGCTGCTAGAGCTGAGCATAATCAAAAGGATATGAGAGAAGATCACATGTTCCCATATATTCGAAAGCAGCAGGTATGTTGTGCTGGCTAAACTAGAGGCAGGAGTGGCAAGGGATCAGTGGAGAGGTAAGTATCGGTTGGTTGACAGAAGGAGGGGTTGTTTTTCACAGAGGAAAATTGCCAATGGTGCTCAGTCTGTTCAGGAACTTCCAAAAAAACAACGTGCCAATGGTGTCACTAACCCTAAAAGGGGCTATATCAACCAAACTAATAATACTATGTAACAGTTAAAGCGGTTGTAAACCCTGTAAAAAAAATAAATAAAAAAAAAAAAACCTGCAAGACAAAGGCATAATGAGCTAGTATGCATCGCATACTAGCCCATTATGTTTAACTTACCTTAGAAGGAAGCCCCCTCACGGACCCCCGGACATCGATGCGGGCGCTGCCATGATCCCTCGTCGTCTCTTCCGGGTTCGGCGGCTCCGGCGCGCTGATTGGCCGGAAGAGACGGCTCCAGCGCGCTGATTGGCCGGAGCCGCGATGACGTCACTCCCGCGCATGCGCGCGGGAGTGATTTTTCCGGCAAGCTCCCGGCAACTTAATTGAAGGTCCCCCCGGACCTTCAGAGCGCATGCGCCGCTCGCTCGAGCGGCTGCATGCACTGTAAATATCTCCTAAACCGTGCCGGTTTAGGAGATATTATTTGTACCTACAGGTAAGCCTTATTATAGGCTTACCTGTAGGTAAAAGTGTAAAAAAGCGGGATACAACCGCTTTAATAGTGGGTTAGCAACCATACAGCTCATAACTCAGGTTTCTCTTTATAAGGAAAAAGAGATCTGGTTCAGAATGAAATACGTGAAAAATAAAGGAATGAGAAAAGACTGTAAATTGGGAATGTGTTCAACAAATAAATACTTGAATAAAAAATCGAATTAATAAATGCAGCATGTTGGACATAGGTGAAAGGGGCATTACTGCTTCCTATCAGCATTATGTTAAATTAAGCCCCTGATGGCCTATGCATACTTATGCATCAAGGAACAAAAATCAGCACATGCCTCCAAGTGTGGTGGGGTGACATTCATTGTGAATTGCATCCCAACGCAGTATATCAAAGTGTGCAGTGCAGCCATCATGCAGAATATCACAATGTACATGCTGTGCACTATGACCTGATGAAAGAAAACAAAAAAAATAAATAAAATTGTGTGTGTTTTTGGGTGCATTGGCAGCCAATTCAAAATAAATGGGCTGCCGTAATGTAATGCATATTAGCAAACAACACAACAGATACAGAGCTTTGAAAAAGTATTCATACCCTTTGAAATTTTCAATATTTTGTCATTTTACAACCAAAAACGTAATGTATGTTATTGGGATTTTATGTGATAGACCAACACACAAGTGGCACATAATTGTGAAGTGGTAGGAAAATGATAAATGGTTTTCAAATTTTTTACAAATAAATATGTGAAAAGTGTGGCGTGCATTTGTATTCAGTCCCCCAGAGTCATTACTTTGTAGAATAGCAAAATAAAGACAACTATACTATAATATGCACAACATATTTAAACATGTCAAACAGTAAACAGCCATCAAACTGTATAAAGCGCCACTGGCTCTGGCTCCAGCATGAGCGATGATGTCAGCACAAGCTCCGACCCAACGCGTTTTCTGAAAGGACATTCTCGTGAGGTTCGGCCATTGAGGCCAAGTTTTTACTGACTGCGTGCACTGGATCCAGAACCAGCGCGCTATATACTGTTTGACACACTCGCATGTGGAGAGATTGTGGCTAGATACACAGTTATTTCACTAATAAAGCAAGCAGTTTAATACTATGGGAGGCTGTTATTTGTTTCCTTTGCCGGAATAACATCTATGGAGCAAACAAAATGATCCAATCGAGTATCCCTGTTGGTGTGCTCTGTGTTTCCCCTATTTCTATATGCATTGACTGCAGCAGTGTCCATTTATTTATTCATGCTTTGGATATATGAATGTTTATTTTTATTTAATTTGAAGTCCTAAAGGTACAGCGCATCAACATTGCACAATAGGTTTAATGTTGCTAATGTGCACGTTTTCACAGGTACCAAAATGCAGGGTGACAAAAATTTTGGAAAAGGGTCAGGGACTCTTCTTTCCCCCCTTTCTCACGTGTAGGGCAGCCCACTGACATGAATGAACTGTCCTACTTGTAACTCACAGGAACTTTATGAAAATGGTGTGAATTGAGTGTTCAAGTGGTTTTAAAGGCTGATGGCATTCTTTACATGGAGGTAAAAAAACCTTCTCTGTGTGCTGCTCCCCCCACAGGCCCCCTAATACTCACCTGAGGCTCCTCTCAATTCAGCGATGTACACGAGAAGCTCAGCTGTCCCAGGACTCCCTCTCCTCACTGGCTGAGACCAGTGAGAGCCATTGGTTCCCACTGCTGTCAGTCAATCACAGCCAGTGAGCCAATGAGGAGAATGCTGGGGGAGGGGGCTCAGTAGCAAGCACCCACCAGTGTCTCCATAGCAAGCAATTTGCTATGGAGGGCACCAGTCAAGGGGTGGGAGCCAGGAGCGCCAGTGGGGGACCCAAGAAGACGAGGTTCAGGGCTGCTCGGTGCAAACCCACTGCACAGAGCAGGTAAATATGACATGCTTGTTATTTAAAAAAAAAAAAGCCCAATCTTTAACACCACTTTAAGCAAAAAAGAAGTGACACAATCTACGATACATATTGCAAACCTTTCTTACAACTATTAAAAATGATCTCAGCAAATGTAATCATTGTACAAAGTTATTATAGCAAATGTAAATTAAACTATATGCCCCATAGATCCCTTTAGCCATGTGCGCAAATCTTCACTTTCCCCATTTTACCTGAATGAAATAGAAGACACTCTTAAGGAATTCTCTGTGCTCCACCAGTATCAGCATTTGGTCTTCTTCCCCTTTACACAGTTCCAGACCTTCCTGGAATATAAAAGAACAGAGAATGGAACATCCATAATTCTTTTTGTGATATATAGCAATGTTTAAACTGACCAGGTTACTAGTGAAACACTTTTGATTTGGGTTTTACCAATTTAAAAAGTCAGTCAAAACCCAAAAGTACAATTTCAGATACGGATGGAGATCGGTTTCAGACAGTGGTTTCTTCTATCCATAGCAAGAAGTCTACAATTTTGGGTTCTGAGCCCACTTTGGAGTTTCACTTCTCCTATGACTACAGGGGTGACCCTGCTCATCTTGTTGCATTTTCTGTCTAAGGCTAGATTCACATTAATGTGTGTCGGAAAAGAGCGCAAATCGTGTGCTTTTCTGACATGCAGAAAATCACACTGTCATTTTGTATATGTGTGGTCGTACCATTAATTGTTAATGGCACCCCATGAATTTGCAAAGGCAAGCATTTTTGCGCATGCCAAACAGCATGGTGCCGAAGCACCATGTAGGTTGGTGCAGCACATTTTCAGAAAAGAGTCAGGGACTTCTTTTCTGCGTTTATCCCGAGTAGCGCAGTCCAATAAAATGAATGGCTGCAAAACACGCAAGGCACTGAAAGGGACCCACGCTTGATTGCACCTATAGGTGCAGAGATAGGAAGAGAGGGCAGGCCTCATAACTGGTGAGACAGCTGTGCCAGAGACAAACAGAGACCCTTAGATAAGTGTTTCTTAACTTATGGGTAAAGACCCAAATGTGTTTGGAGTGGGTCACCACTTGACTTTATGTCTTAGAGGAAATGAACAGATCAGTGGCAAGTGATGGCACACTGACTTTGAGTGACAGAACAGACAGGTATTGGCAACTCCTTAGTAATGATACAATATAAAATATAATTTTTTTTAACAAAACACCAACAGCATAGAACGCAAACCCAAAGAAGTTTTAACTGCACAGCAAAAAGCTAAAAATAATGTTTCGGCCAAAGGAGAGTAAGGTTTCATACAGAATCAAATTGAAAGACAGCAGCTGTGGGTAGCTGGCCATCAGTCTTAATCTTTGCAGTAGTTCTGCACTCCTTACCCCACTTCCTGTTCGCATGATATATTACGAATATACTGCTACTGCAATTGCTGTTTGTGTTTTTTTGTATGACTTTGCTGTCATTTTGGTTCATTTGCGGTCTTCTTTGGTTCCAGTATGATAACAATTTACTTATTGAGGCCCGCAAATTAAAAAGTTTAAGAACCCCAGGGATCCAGTGATGTTCTCATCCGAGCTGATTCTTCTATGGGTTTTAGGTTCAGGCGCTGACACCTTAACTAGGGGGAAACTGGCAGTGAAGCATTGCAGCTTCACAGTTGGCTTCTCACTGCGTATGCACAAACCGTGCTGCACTTTGTGAAGTGGCTAAGGAGGGGGCAAACAAGTGCAAATTTAATTTTTGGGGGAGGTTCCTGTAACAGATCCCCAATACTTGGACCAAGTATTTCTGTCTTAGGTCTCCAGAATCTCACGTTGTGCAGTGACCTGGCCCCTCAATCCCCCCCAAACATCAGCCGAAGCTCGATGAAGGGTAAAACAAATGACACTTTATTCACCAACTCAACTTCCAATATATATCCAGTTTTAGGAGCTTGATTACATCATGCAAGTGTATTGTATACAGAACATAATTAACATACCTGGCCATCTGGACAGACACAGGTTAATGACATTGCAACATTATCATAATTAATTCAACAAACAACTAGCCCAAAACATAGCCGAATACACATTTCTAGAAGCTTGTACACACCTCACCTCTAAACAGATGAAAGCAGAAGACATAGGCTCCCAGACTGCACGTCTCCACCTTCAACACACCTTATAACTGTCAATACACATCCCCACAGTAGACGTCATTAGCATCTCTTTAGACCTCAATGTGTTGAGAAGTCCTCTGCTGCAACAGGCAGCTTTAGGCCTGTAACATTGATCCAAGTCTGAGTCTGTATCTTGGGGTGACATGGATTTGAGTACAAAGCAACACTACTCCCCTATAGTCCTCCAGCATATAACCCCACACAGAGGTGCACTCCCCTACAAGCCAGGGCCCGTAGTCCATGGGCAGGAAGCTGGCCTCCACACTCCTCCAGTAGCCCGTGGCAAACGTTCCAGCAAATGGGCGTTCGTCACAGTTCCACTTTAACTTTCCAATATGTAGGAAAGAAGTCAGTATTGAATGGGCAGTTTTTTTTTTTTTTTAAAGAGGAAGAATTCCAGACTGAAAGAATAGAATAAAAAAAAAAACCCTTTAATATCAGGTTGGAAACTGAAAGTTAAAGTACCTATATATGCTAACCAATGACAGATGTGTCATTTAAGCTTTAATATAATAAAATACATTTTATATGCCATTCCAGGATTTATAAATCTAGAAATAAGTCCTCCTGATCCTGTCATGAAGGGTCTTGTTCAGACACTTTTGGTTACTCTACATTCACGGGGGCAATTAGGGGCATACAACAGATTCATGTGGCAAGAATCAGCAGGTTCTTGTGGCTGTGAACACAGGTGTATGTAAACAGCTCTGGCCAGAAAGGCTGTACAAAGCAACGACAGGCGTCGCGGCAGTTTGCATATATCCTCATATGCAGCAGTTGTCTGTCTGTAGTAAGGGAGAGATGCCAACACTAATACAAATAAGCGTTGTCTGTTCCAATCACACTAAAAACTTACTACACATGTCCAGTCAATAGGCATCTCTCTTCTCCAGGTAATGCTCCATGGCACAGAGTGTGGCTCTAAGGAGTAAGCATACCCAGATGATCTTAAGGCTTCCAGCATATCTTCTGACCCTGCATCTTGGAGAAGACCTGCGCAATAAGGATAAGGGATTAATCAACAAAGCAATTTAGACATATGTGTTTTGCAATGATGCTAGAACCTGATCTGTAATGCAAGCATGCACTAAAGAACAATTTATAATGTGTCCCATTGGTTTATAAACTCTACATCAGGGTTGTCAAACTCAATTTAATCGCGGGCCGCATCAGCATTAGGATTGCTCTCAAAAGGGCCGGTTGTATCTGTAAGACTAGCTGTCAAGAGCATCCCCTACCCTTACAGAAGACGTCAAGAACCTCTCTACCATCAAAAGTTGATTCCCCTACCCTCCCTTACATCACAGTGCACCTTCTTTACCTTGTGGTGGTGCTGCTGGGAAGAAGCTGGAGGCATTGCTGGAAAGCAGAAAGTATAAGGTCTGGAAGAGGACTGGAGCTCTCCTGCAGCTACAGGAGAGGTGCGAGGGCCACATAAAATGGCCTGGAGGGCCGGATTCGGCCCACGGGCCTTGTGTTTGACACCTGTGCTCTACATGCAAGAACACAGAGGTCTATCCTACAAGCTACAGGATTTGGGTCCTTCCAAGAGCTGCTGTGATACTAAAAGCTGATCTGAAAGGGTAGCGTGCACCAAAGGACAGTTTATATAGTGCCAGTTCTCAATGCGTCTCTTTTGTTTGTAAAGCTATAATGTAATAAAAATTGAGGTCTATCCCACCAGCTACCAAAATTTGGTCCTGCTGGGAGCTGCTATTATACCAGAAGCTTATCTGAAATGGTAGCATGCATCAAAGGACAGTTTATAGTGCCAGTTCCCAATGTCTCCCATTTGTTTGTAAACTCTACATGTAAGAACGTGAGGCCTATCCAACCAAATGCCAGATTCTGGTCCTGCCAAAAGCTGCAATCATGCTAAAAAAATCTAGCCGAAATACCAAAGGATAATATACAAGGGGTCTTCAAAAAGTTTCCGCACTTTCATATATATAACTTAGTTTAAAAAAATTTAAAAAAATGCAGAAACGTTTTGAAGAATCCTCATACATAGTGGCAATTCTCAATATGTCTCATTTGTAAACCCTACATGTGAGAACATAGAGGTTCATTCCACCAGCTACCAGATTTTGGTCATGTAAAGAGCTGTAAAGGTAGCATGCACCAAAGGACAATTGATATAGTGCCAATTGTTAATGTGTTCCGCTTATGCCTCCTACACACACACCGATTGTTGGCCGACCGATCGGCCGTCTTTTGTCCAGTGTTGTTGTGTTGGTTGAAATGTGCTCTAGACTGCACACAAATTTTATCGGCCAACAAAAACCAACTTCAGAAGTAATGTCATGTTCTGGTTTACTTTTCGCGTGTTTTTTCTTCTGTGAGCATGCCCAGTCTTGCTCATCACATTTTTGTCTGCCGAAATCTGTACTGACTGATGAACAATCGGCCGTTCTGTTCACGGCCAACAAAAATTTTATAGCATGCACACCAGATTTTGTTCGGCCGAAAAGTCGCAGTCGGTTGTCAGAAGCATCATACTAACAAGCCGACAATCGGCCGATCGGACGTTGGCCGAAAATTCACGGCCAACAATCGTTGCGTGTGTACGAGGCTTTACCAACAAACTGATTCTGGTCATTTTATGAGCAGCCATTGGCCAAAATCTGTTTTTAGAAACTGAGGAAAAATAAGTGTAGGAAATTTTCCTACCTGCATCCACCTGAACAACCATATATTTTCCACATTGATCTGGTCTCAGGAGTTTCAGAGCCTGTGCAGATTCTTTCCTTTTCTCTCGTTCCTCCTTTTCCAGATTCTTGATCTTCTCTTTCTCCTGACGCTTTCGTTCTTTCTCCCTCTTCCTCTCCTCAGCCTGTGCTCTGTCAGCCTCCAGCTCCTCAGGACTCTTCTTCCTTCTTGTCTTTTTCACTGGACTAGGTGTGGTGGACTTAGGAAGAGGTAGTGATAAAGCTGATATAGTTGGAGAATGATGGACGTCCCTCTGCTCCTTCTGAAGGCCAGAAGGTTCTGAACTTCCAGCTCCAGTCCAGCCAAGTTCCCCACCATATACACCAAGGTCTACTTGTTGACCTCCTATAAGCTCCTTAGGTTCTGCCTTAACAAACGGACTGTCCAATGCATCTTCTGACACTTTCATTCCTGCCTCTGCTCCCTTGATGCCTCCTTTTGGAATACAGTCTGGCTCTTCCTCTTCTGAATCTGATATTTCCCATGTTTTGGCCCTTTTCCTGGGGGAACTGGTGACTGTGACTTTCACTGGCACCCGCTGCATATTGGAAGAGCATATAAACCCAAAAATAAAATAAAAGGTAAAACCTGTGGACTTAGCCTCCCATGGTGTCCTTTAATTGCGGTTGTTGTACCTGGTGATCCTGCCAGTAAGCACCTGTAGATGTACTTCCTCCAAGATGGTGACAACGTTTACTCATAACTCAGCATTTATGCAGGATAGCGTTGTCACCCTCACAATACGACACACATCGTACCCAAGACCCGTCCACACCACTTCAACTACTAGTAAAGCGTGTCCTTTAATTGCGGTTGTTGTACCTGGTGATCCTGCCAGTAAGCACCTGTAGATGTACTTCCTCCAAGTTGGTGACAACGTTTACGCATAACTTAGCATTTATGCAGGATAGCGTTGTCACCCTCACAATACGACACACACCGTGCCCGAGACCCGTCCACACCACTTCAACTACTAGTGAAGCAACCACTACCAATAAGAGCCCCGGTGGATCCCGATTCTTCTAGGAAGTAGGGGTACATAGAGGAAAAAGATCTCCTGAGACTTGCAAAGTACTGGATGTTTCCTATTATAAAGTAAGTTTACTAAGCAACTTAAAAGAAACAAAGGACATCCCTCTTCTTTTACAACAGATTACCACTCGCTCTCTTATTTAATTATAGGGCTTACTTATACTTTAAGACATTATATTAATATACACAAAATCCAGCATAATGGAAACAATGGCATACACCTAGGGATGGGGAAGGCTGACCATGTGATCATTCAGAAATAGGGAATGTAACAATCTACGGGGGCGTTGATTAAATCATATCATATATACAGAAGTTAGACAAAGCCCCTAATATACCGCAATGACATGAGATCAATCCTTATAGATCTAACTAGCACCAGTCATGCAGGATTGGACAGATTCTATGCATTGATCAGTCATCAGCCAGCCTAATATTGAATTACATTGTAGATAGAGTACACAGTATAACACTAAATACAAACATAGACAAAGTTTTAGGTTCAGTAGACGTGCTGATGGAAACAATGTGTATTCAGTATAGATTTGCTCAGAATTTAGCTAATCAGCTGGCAATAATCACATTCCATACATGACTTGTCAAAGAAGACAAAGGCAGCAAACTAAACAACAACACAATACCCCTCACACAGGGACAAACCAGTACCATGAACACCCATCCCCCTGCACCAACATCTCATGATCCATACAAGACACCCAGGCTCTGCACACCAGCTGGACACTCAGGGCTTCAACAAAATGGCGCCGGCGCCGCTGACATCTATTCCTACGTCCAGGTGGCGTCCACTGACTGCATTTAGTCAGTGGCAGCCATATTTCTTATGGGCACACTTTACACTTTACGAAGTGAACTTTCAAGATTTTGATGTGATAATTGTAATAAGCTTTAATTCTTATACAACATATAGTAAAAGGTCTAAATATGGTCCTTTGTGGTCTTAGAAAACTATAGGCGGGCGATTCAATGATCTGGCAGCTGCAATGTTGAATGGACATCGGATCACGAGACACTGTTGACAGCTCGGTGACGTCAGCAAAACGCGACATACTTGTGTATACCGGGGTCACCCTCACGTGTGTGGATTATCGGTGTGAGGGGCATTGATCGGGATCATGGGGAAGGGGCAGAGAGTGAGAAAAATTGCCGAGATGGCCCGAAAAATCCGGGAGTACCGGGCACTGAAGAATCGGCCGACAGAGTCCCAGCGATATGCTATGGACTATCAGGTGACTACCAGCCCATCCCCTATACAGGGCTGTATGAGGGTCCTGTCACCCCTCTGTCCTCCCCTATACAGGGCTGTATGAGGGTCCTGTCACCCCTCTGTCCTCCCCTATACAGGGCTGTATGAGGGTCCTGTCACCCCTCTGTCCTCCCCTATACAGGGCTGTATGAGGGTCCTGTCACCCCTATACAGGGCTGTATGATGTTCCTGTCACCCCTCTGTCCTCCCCTATACAGGGCTGTATGAGGGTCCTGTCACCCCTCTGTCCTCCGCTATACAGGGCTGTATGAGGGTCCTGTCACCCCTATACAGGGCTGTATGAGGGTCCTGTCACCCCTCTGTCCTCCCCTATACAGGGCTGGATGATGGTCCTGTCACCCCTCTGTCCTCCCCTATACAGGGCTGTATGATGGTCCTGTCACCCCTCTGTCCTCCCCTATACAGGGCTGTATGAGGGTCCTGTCACCCCTCTGTCCCCCCCTATACAGGGCTGTATGAGGGTCCTGTCACCCCTCTGTCCCCCCCTATACAGGGCTGTATGATGGTCCTGTCACCCCTCTGTCCTCCCCTATACAGGGCTGTATGATGGTTCTGTCACCCCTCTGTCCTCCCCTATACAGGGCTGTATGATGGTCCTGTCACCCCTCTGTCCTCGCCTATACAGGGCTGTATGATGGTTCTGTCACCCCTCTGTCCTCGCCTATACAGGGCTGTATGATGGTTCTGTCACCCCTCTGTCCTCCCCTATACAGGGCTGTATGAGGGTCCTGTCACCCCTATACAGGGCTGTATGTGGGTTCTGTCACCCCTCTGTCCTCCCCTATACAGGGCTGTATGATGGTCCTGTCACCCCTCTGTCCTCCCCTATACAGGGCTGTATGATGGTCCTGTCACCCCTCTGTCCTCTCCTATACAGGGCTGTATGATGGTCCTGTCACCCCTCTGTCCTCCCCTATACAGGGCTGTATCATGGTTCTGTCACCCCTCTGTCCTCCCCTATACAGGGCTGTATGAGGGTCCTGTCACCCCTATACAGGGCTGTATGTGGGTTCTGTCACCACTCTGTCCTCCCCTATAGAGGGCTGTACGATGGTTCTGTCACCCCTTTGTCCTACCCTATACAGGGCTGTATGATTGTTCTCTCACCCCTCTGTCCTCTCCTATACAGGGCTGTATGAGAGTTGTGTCACCCCTCTGTCCTCCCCTATAGAGGGCTGTATGATGGTCCTGTCACCCCTTTGTCCTCCCCTATACAAGGCTGTATGATGGTCCTGTCACCCCTTTGTCCTCCCCTATAGGTGGCTGTGTGATGGTTCTGTCACCCCTCTGTCCTCCCCTATACAGGGCTGTATTATGGTCCTGTCACCCCTCTGTCCTCCCCTATAGATGGCTGTACGATGGTTCTGTCACCCCTCTGTCCTCCCCTATAGAGGGCTTGTACAATGGTTCTGTCACCCCTCTGTCCTCTCCTATACAGGGCTGTATGATGGTCCTGTCACCCCTATACAGGGCTGTATGATGGTCCTGTCGCCCCTTTGTCCTCCCCTATAGAGGGCTGTATGATGGTTCTGTTGCCCCTTTGGCCTCCCCTATAGAGGGCTGTATGATGGTTCTGTCACCCCTCTGTCCTCTCCTATACAGGGCTGTACGATGGTTCTGTCGCCCATTTGTCCTCCCCTATAGAGGGCTGTACGATGGTTCTGTCACCCCTTTGTCCTCCCCTATAGAGGGCTGTACAATGGTTCTGTCACCCCTTTGTCCTCCCGTATACAGGGCTGTACAATGGTTCTGTCACCCCTCTGTCCTCCCCTATACAGGGCTGTATGATGGTCCTGTCACCCCTCTGTCCTCCCCTATACAGGGCTGTATGATGGTCCTGTCACCCCTCTGTCCTCTCCTATACAGGGCTGTATGATGGTCCTGTCACCCCTCTGTCCTCCCCTATACAGGGCTGTATGATGGTTCTGTCACCCCTCTGTCCTCCCCTATACAGGGCTGTATGAGGGTCCTGTCACCCCTATACAGGGCTGTATGTGGGTTCTGTCACCACTCTGTCCTCCCCTATAGAGGGCTGTACGATGGTTCTGTCACCCCTTTGTCCTACCCTATACAGGGCTGTATGATTGTTCTCTCACCCCTCTGTCCTCTCCTATACAGGGCTGTATGAGAGTTGTGTCACCCCTCTGTCCTCCCCTATAGAGGGCTGTATGATGGTCCTGTCACCCCTTTGTCCTCCCCTATACAAGGCTGTATGATGGTCCTGTCACCCCTTTGTCCTCCCCTATAGGTGGCTGTGTGATGGTTCTGTCACCCCTCTGTCCTCCCCTATACAGGGCTGTATTATGGTCCTGTCACCCCTCTGTCCTCCCCTATAGATGGCTGTACGATGGTTCTGTCACCCCTCTGTCCTCCCCTATAGAGGGCTTGTACAATGGTTCTGTCACCCCTCTGTCCTCTCCTATACAGGGCTGTATGATGGTCCTGTCACCCCTATACAGGGCTGTATGATGGTCCTGTCGCCCCTTTGTCCTCCCCTATAGAGGGCTGTATGATGGTTCTGTTGCCCCTTTGGCCTCCCCTATAGAGGGCTGTATGATGGTTCTGTCACCCCTCTGTCCTCTCCTATACAGGGCTGTACGATGGTTCTGTCGCCCATTTGTCCTCCCCTATAGAGGGCTGTACGATGGTTCTGTCACCCCTTTGTCCTCCCCTATAGAGGGCTGTACAATGGTTCTGTCACCCCTTTGTCCTCCCGTATACAGGGCTGTACAATGGTTCTGTCACCCCTCTGTCCTCCCCTATAGAGGGCTGTATGATGGTCCTGTCACCCCTATGCCCTCCCCTATACAGGGCTGTACGATGGTCCTGTTGCCCCTCTGTCCTCCCCTATTGAGGGCTGTACAATGGTTCTGTCACCCCTATGGACTCCCCTATACAGGGCTGTATGATGGTCCTGTTGCCCCTCTGTCCTCTCTTATACAGGGCTGTATGATGGTCCTGTCACTCTTCTGTCCTCCCCTATACAGGTCTGTATGATGGTCCTGTCACCCCTCTCCTCCCCTATACAGGGGGCTGTATGATGGTCCTGTCACTCCTCTGTCCTCCCCTATACAGGGCTGTACGATGGTCCTGTCACCCCTCTTTCCTCCCCTATAGAGGGCTGTATGATGGTTCTCTTGCCCCTCTGTCCTCCCCTATAGAGGGCTGTATGACGGCCCTGTCGCTCCTCTGTCCTCACCTATACAGAGCTGTAGGATGGTTCTGTCTCCCCTCTGTCCTCCCCTATTTTTGGCTGTATGTAGGTACTGTTCTCCCTCTGTCCTCTCCCTGGCCATAACAGTGTGGCGTCACTCTCTCCCTGGCATAGAAGAATTTACAGAGTTTTAACCAGCAAGAGTATGACAAAGTAGAAGCAAATGAGTATTTTTTTGTGGTTTTTTTTTTTTTTTTTTTTTTTTTTTTTTTTTTTTTTACCTCCCTCACTGTCTACACTTTTGTCAACAACAAGGTCACTGATGCTACATAGGCATAATGAGAAGCACTACTCCAAACAGGACGCAAGGCTGCTCTCCATCACAGAGTTGCTTTTGCAAATCTATGTCACTGTAAGAAATCTGTATATAAGGAAGGTTGCATCCTCCCTCCACAAGTGTATTATAAGGAAATATCCATCTATTGTCTCCTTTTCTCTAGAATTTGACCCGACCTTTTACGGGTAAGCGGATGCCCGTCCTTGCTTGGGAGGATATCAAGAATGAGAAGCGACTGTTCTCTCTGCTTGCTGGTCTGAGATCGTTTGGGATTGGAAGGATGGTGACTAAGAAGTCGTGGCTGGATGAATTCGAAGAGCCTTGCTACTGGATTATTACTAAGGTCAAAGTGGATTACACCGCTGAGGTGAGGGGGATTTAAGAAGATCACAATGGTCATCCTGCAGAAATGTCAGGGTAGTGAATGGTGCTGGCAGAGCGGTATATAGAACTGGTATACACATGGCCACATTTTGGGCTTAGACTCTAAAGCACAGGTGTCAAACACAAGGCCCGCGGGCCGAATCAGGCCCTCAAGACCATTTCATGTGGCCCTTGCACCTCTCCTGCAGCTGTAGGAGAGCTCCAGCCCCCTTCTGGTCCTCCTCCAGACCCTGTACTTTTTGCTTTTCAGCAATGCCTACAGCTTCTTCTTAACAGCAGCACAAGATAAGGGGGTGCACAGTGATGTAAGGGAGGGTGGGGGACTCAATTTCTGATGGTGGGGAGGCTCTTGACATCTTATGTAAGAGTAGGGGATGCTCTGGACATCTAGCCTTACCGGCCCTTTTGAGGACAATAATAATGCTGATGCGGCCCGCAATTAAATTGAGGTTGACACCCCTGCTCTAAAGGATACTGCACATAATAGCGGGGTAGACAGGACAGCCCACTTGCTTACCTACCTGTTACTTCTTCATTTTGGGTCCTTTTTTTCTGGCTAGAGGCCAACATAGGATCCTATGTAATATGGTGCTGCATGAATGCTATGGGGATCTGCAAAAACGCTCCCTGTGCATAGGAGGCCTTGGGATATTCTACAATGCATGCACTGCTACGCATCATCAGGGATCTTCCTCTGTCTGCAAACCAAAATGAAATCTCCAGCACTAAGGTGTGGCGCTGCTCAACTATTGGGGGACTGACCTTATTCCCAATCTCCTGGATCAATCCCTTCCACTTCCACTGTCCAGTGTGTACTGCATGATCTGCTGCTCTCCCCAGACTGGGGTTGTACAAACATGCAATATATTTATTTAAAAAAAAAAAAAGAGAGCGGGCGCACCGGCCTCATGCATTATCTTTCATTGTGGTTTATTAGGAGGAAATAGGTTATCATACAATCCAATGGATTGTACAAGCCAATGGATAGGACATGCTTTTCATAAATAACTGCATGAAACACCGCCAGAACCGATACACATGCTTCTTCTATGCTGGGAAGTTACCACATGGGTCTGCAAGTCTCACATGTTTTGAATCAGCTCTGATGAAAAGGGACCTCCTCAAAACGCGTCAGTGCTTGCAGACATGTTTTGTAGCAATTCTGGAATCGCAGGCAGAAAAGCGCAATTCTGCTCGCAATCCCAATATGCTCAGGTGTGAACAGGGTCTTTAAAGTATGCTTTCTTTGATATACAGTGGGTACGGAAAGTATTCAGACCCCCTTAAATTTTTCACTCTTTGTTATATTGCAGCCATTTCCCCCGATAGCTCAGTTTGGCCGGACGGCCAGCTCTAGGAAGGGTTCTGGTCGTCCCAAACGTCTTCCATTTGAGGATTATGGAGGCCACTGTGCTCTTAGGAACCTTAAGTGCAGCAGAAATCTTTTTGTAACCTTGGCCAGATCTGTGCCTTGCCACAATTCTGTCTCTGAGCTCTTCAGGCAGTTCCTTTGACCTCATGATTCTCATTTGCTCTGACATGCATTGTGATCTGGAAGGTCTTATATAGACAGGTGTGTGGCTTTCCTAATCAAGTCCAATCAGTATAATCAAACACAGCTGGACTCAAATGAAGGTGTAGAACCATCTCAAGGATGATCAGAAGAAATGGAAAGCAGTTAAATATATGAGTGTCTCAGCAAAGGGTCTGAATACTTAAGACCATGTGATATTTCAGTTTTTCTTTTTTAATAAATCTGCAACAATGTCAACAATTCTGTGTTTTTCTGTCAGTATGGGGTGCTATGTGTACATTCATGAGGAAGAAGAATGAACTTAAATGATTTTAGCAAATGGCTGCAATATAACAAAGAGTGAAAAATTTAAGGGGGTCTGAATACTTTCCATACCCACTGTACTTCATTGTGTAAAGTAGGGCTGCATGATATTGGGGGAAAAAAGTACATTGCGATATTTGGTTTTCAACTATATATATCGCAATATTTCTCTGGGTGGAATGCAGAAGACACTGACAGTGTGGATTAGGCAGAGTCGGGACTCACAGTGGTGATAGGAGGTAGAAGAAGTTAGAACACAGCCCGACATGAGTGGAGCAGCCACAGCTCCTCACTGTTGTCCTGTCTGGAGCTCCGGATCAGATGGTGACCCGTCAGGCACAGGGTCCCGCCCACTGGCGGGTGGAAGGGTCGGTACAAGGCCACCTTGTCCACCCGGGGGGTTTTGATCAGCTCTGCGAACTCCATAGCGGACACCGGAGGATCCCCGTCACCGTCCTCTCATCACCGGTACTACACCTGACACAGCGCTCCTCCCCCCTCACCGGAAACGAGTTTCCCCTTGCTTTCGGCTGTGATCCCAGCTCTGTCTCCAGCCGACCATTACTCCGCCCATTGTCTCTCCATTGACTCTATTTACAACACATTACAGCCTGATCCCGCCCCAGTGCACGCCCCCGATGCAGCCAGGAGAGACAATGGGCGGAGCAGGGCGGAGTAATGGTCGGCTGGAGACTAGAGGCAGAGCTGGGAGGGCTGGATTGCATCAGGCTGGAGGGGCGGAGTTCCGATCACAGCCGAAAGCAAGGGGAAACTCGTTTGTGTCGGCTGCCTGCACAATATCGTGTCTTCAGCGATATGAATATCGCCCACGCCCGCAGAACGATAGTCGATATCACATCGATTATCGTTCAGCCCTAGTGTAAAGACATCTGCAGGATTCTAGAATGCCACTGAAGACCTCCGTAGGCATCTCAGGTGATCAAAGGAGAATGGGTAAAGTTGAAAGGTTATGTATGCTGACTTGCTTGGATATATGAAAGGAACTAGGTTGTGTTAACAGTGTGCTTATTTATTATTCTTAAAGTATAACTTTTTGTTTCAAATAGAGTAGAGAGAAGGATTAGAACCCCTGTCAGTTTTTTATTTCTCTCAATCTTCCAATAGGGGACACTAGTTCTGGTGACCCCCAATTCCCTTAATTTGCAGGGATTTCTTCTCATTTCCTGTTTTGTTTATGGGACAGGAAGTGAAGGTAAATCTGCCCAATGAGAAACAGATTGCAAAAAAAAAAAAAAAAGCTGACAGGGGTTTATAGTCCTTTCTTATTCTGTCCATAAAAAACAAAAGCCGTTGCCTTTTTAGTTCCACTTTAATTTACATGTAAGTTTAACTTGTGTTTTTGTTTTACAGAACATGGACCACGGGCAAGCTTGGGGTTATTTAACATATCGAGGTAGGTCCTGGTAAATTAAACATCATTACAAAAAAAAGAGACAAGACCAAAAAATACTAGAGGAATTGTAATAGACACCGCTGCTAGTGTTTCAGTGCAAATACATGATTACAAAGGAAAGTTGCCTAATAAAATTTGTGTTAAAAATTCCTGGAGGATTCATTGTCAGCAGCCCTAAAATCATGCTTTCTATAGAGGGAAGGTTTGGAAGTTTGCCTGAAAGGAAGAGCATACAATTACAATATCATCAAAAAGTTAATTTATTTCAGTAATTCAATTCAAAAGGTGAAGCTCATATATTTTATATAGATGCGTTACACGGAGTGATATATTTCAAGAATTTTCTTTCTTTTCATTTTGAGGGTTATGGCTTACAGCTTTTGAAAGCCCAAAATTCTGTATCTCAGAAAATTTAGAATATTATATAAGACCAATAAAAAAAAAAAAAAAAAATAAATAGTTTTTTTAAATACAGAAATGTTGGCTTACTAAAAAGTATGACCATGTACAGCATAGAATGCACTCAATACTTGGTCGGGGCTCCTTTTGCATGAATTACTGCATCAATGCGGTGTAGCATGAAGGCGATCAGCCTGGGGCACTGCTGTGGTTTTATGGAAGCCCAGGTTGCTTTGATAGAGGCCTTCAGCTCATCTGCATTGTTGGGTCTGGTGTCTCTCATCTTCCTCTTGACAATACTCCACAGATTCTCTATGGGATTTAAGTTAGGCGAGTTGATACCATGATCATTAAAGTGGAGTTCCACTCTGAAAATAGTTTTTTCCCTGTCCGCTTGCTTTTAATTACCTGTAAAACAATTGGATAATGAATTTTTTTTGAACGTCATCGCTCCCAGGAGTCAATGCGCCTGCACCGGCCCCGCTCGTCAGTTCCAGTGCAGGTGCGTCATTCCCTGCTAAACAGCTTCTGGGCATGCCCAGAAGCTGTGCAGGTATGACGTGACTGCGCCGGAACTGACGAGCGGGGCCGGTGCAGGGCATTCTGAGACCGAAGAGGACGCCCTGGCTTCAGCTGCCCACACCTGAGATGGCAGCGCTGGACAAGAAATGTTCAAGGTAAGTATTTCTTCTAAAAGGTAAGTGAACCTGGGACAGTTCAGAGTCTATCATTGCTGAAATGCACTAGCCCTGACTGTCCCGGGGTATTTTTATCTAAAAAAAATTTTCAGGCTGGAACTCCGCTTTAAACCAGGGTTTGGTACTTTTGGCAGTGTGCTCAGGTGCCAAGTCCTGCTGAAAAATGAAATCAGCATCCCCATAAAGTTAGTCAGCAGAGGGAAGCATGAAGTGCTCTAGAATTTCCTGGTAGAGGGCTGCACTGACTTTGGACTTGATAAAACACAGTGGACCAACACCAGCAGATGACATGGCTCCCCAAATCATCACTGACTGTGAAAACTTCACACTGGACCTCATGCAACTTGGATTCTGTGCCTCTCCACTCTTCTTCCAAACTTTGGGACCTTGATTTCCAAATGAAATGCAAAATTTTCTACAGTCAGTGATGATTTGGGGAGCCATTTCATCACTGACTGTGGAACATTTTGCATGTTGAGGGCATGCAGCCTGGTATGGTTCAAAATGGAAGGAAGGGGGCACTCATTATCCCCTCCCTTTTCTGACCTGCCGGGCTGCATGCTCAGATAAGGGTCTGGTATATGGATTTTGATTTTGGGGGGGACCCCTCGCCATCTTATTTTTTTTTTAAATTTTGGTGTGGGGAATGTCTCCAAATTTATACCAGACCCAAAGGGGGGATACACCTTTTTTTTCACAATTTCTTTTTTTTTTGTTTTCCATTTTTACATTCAGCTGTCAGTGGGGAACACCGCTCACAGCTGATGACTCATTGGTTGTTAAGGACGTGGCCCGCTCCTTAGCAACCAGCTAAATGCAAAACACATCAAAAATCACATCACAAACACAATACTTACATCTCTGGTGTGATTCCATTGAAGTCTATTTCACGCAAAATACCGGGAAAGAAAAAGCCCACGACCCTGTCCAAAAACACACCAGCTGCAAAACCCATAGATGTGAACGTGTACCATAGGAAACCATATTAAATGAACTGCAGTGCGTTTCTGCAAACTGCAAAACACACTAAAAATGCATAGGTGTGAACCTAGGGTAAAGGAATCTGGGGGATGCATTTGGTTGTATAATTCTGTTTTCATAGAGCCTGTTTTCAGATGACTTTATTGAGAAAAATACCTTTTTCTGTGAAGTCTCTATAATTTATTACGCCTATTTTATTTTAATTTGTTGTAGGGTTTGCAGTGAATAGTTTTGTTAAAAGTGTAGAAAATACTTTCTCTTTACCTGGGTGTAATAGATGTGTCATCGTTGGAAGTAGAAGAGATTTGTCCGGGAAGCAAAAAAAAAAAAAATATTCCCTTCTATCCGGGGTATTTAAATTTCGGAGAGACTCTGGAAAGCATTTATGTGTGTATTTTGGGGGTTTATTGAAATTACTATCCTATGTATCAAGTATGTGTTTTATTTTATCTAAAGGTCAAGTTCTACTTTGAACTATTTGAACTAAGGTGTTTAAGAAAGAGGGATATGATTAACAGTTTGTGCACACCTGCCCATCACACTTTCATGGGCCTATGTTGGACATTCCATTTTAGAAGACCCCCCCAGTATAAACAGTAGCCTTCACTAAAAACACTAACTCCAGCTTTTGGAGTGGAGTCTTTATGGCTTTGACTATACTGTATATATCTCATCCAGGATCATATGTAGAGCCTATTTAAAGCCGTGTGACCTTGTGATCCTATAATTGGTTATCTTCTTTATTCACCCAGGTAAAACAGTGTCTGAAGAGCAGGAGATCACCAAAGTCATGTACCATGATTGGCGTCTTATACCACGGCATGAAGAAGAGAACTTCAAGAAATTTATCCCAGTGCCGGAGCCAGAACCCATCCGCTATGCGCTGTACCCACCACTCCTGAGGGCTATTATTCTGGCCCAGTTGCAGAAAGAAGGAAAGCCTTTAACAGAACCAATGCTGGACATTGGGAGATTACGTGACTCTAATCAGGAGCTCAAAAATGAGCTTAAAGTGAGAAGAGCCAAAATGGGGACACCTGTGTGATAAGGGCATGGACCTTTGCTACTTCCTAGAAATGCAGATTCCAGTTTGTTGTCAGCGCAGCGTGATCTGCAAGCCAGCGTGTCAACGAAGTGCCATGGTGTATGTGTGTGTGGTATCCCCGCGCAGCAAAAAAACTCAATAAATTTAGAGCTGCAAACACCCCTCTCTGTCTCATACCAAAACCAACATGATTAACATCACTCTATATGGAGAAATGCACTGTTAAGTGGTTTTGATTTTATGAGTTGTGTAATTCTTATTGGGGTTATGGGCTCGGCTCTTTTTGAGGGTTGTTTTCAGTTAATAGAACTTGCTGAGAGAATTCTGCACAACACTTTCCATCGCTGAAAATCTTAATTTTTACCTAATGACACCATGTGTATCTGTGTATGTTTTCCCTTTTATTTTGTTTACTAAGCTATAATAAAACTTTATATAAAATCACACCATTATATGCTGCTTATTTACAGTCTAGCTATCTGAATCTCATCTGTCTGAATCTCGTCTATCTATCGAGAATGAATCACAGGGAGCATAGTAGTGATAAAGCTGGCAGCAGGCCCTCTATGACAGTGTCCAAACTACGGCCCTCCAGCTGTTGCGGAACTACACGTCCCATGAGGCATTATAATTATCTGACATTCACAGACATAACTAGGCATGATGGGAATTGTAGTTCCTGAATAGCTGGAGGGCCATAGTTTGGACACCCCTGCTCTAAGATATATCATATCCCACGACAGCTCCACCTAGCTCCCCAGTGTGTTGTCTCCGCTCCCTGAAAAATGAGACCTCCAAGTATCAGTCAAACTAGCATATCGCAAATTGGATGCTTAAAGTGTAACTGAAAAAGGAGACTTCGAAGTAACAGTCAAACTAGCATATCACAGATTGAATGTTTAAAGCGTGACTCCACTTTTGTTGAGAGAAAAAAACATTCCCCTCTGGCTGATCTCTGTACGTTGTGGGGATTTTAACAAACTTTGTTGCAGAATTCTACCTTTTGTTATTCTGAAGAAATCATTGTTTGTTTCTCTGTGCTGAGTGGGTCAAATGGGAGTGGTTTCATAATTAGCTGTCAGCTATGGCAGCCGCAGGGCTCTAAAGAGGGAAGCTGCTGGGCCTGCATCCCTTTTACATGTTCCTATTGGGAGTACCTCACCAAAAATGAGATTTTTGTTGCAGGGGATGCCAGAAATCTGACTTGAATCTTAGGCAGACTTCTGGGAAAATCGTTGAGCCAATCACACAAGCACGAAATGATGTTTCTTGGGGTGTGGTCAGGACACATTCTGTGTAAAGAACAGCTTAACCGCTTCCATACAGAGCAGTTAGACCCCCTTCCTGCCCAGACCAATTTTCAGCTTTCAGCACTCTCACACTTTGAATGACAATTGCTCAGTCATGCTACACTGTAACCAAACAAAATTTTTATCATTTTTTTCACACAAATAGAGCTTTCTTTTGGTGGTATTTGATCACAACTGGGGTTTTTTTTTTCGTGATATAAGCAAAAAAAGAGCAAAAATTTTGCAAAAAAAACACTTTTTTTTAGTTTCTATTATAAAATTTTGCAAAAAATTAATTTTTCTTCATACATTTGGGCCAAAATTTATACTGCTACATATCTCTGGTAAAATTAACCCAAATTAGTGTATATTATTTAGTCTGTGTGAAAGTTATTGAGTCTAGAAGCTATGGTACCAATTACTGAAAATTGATCACACCAGATGTACTGATGGCCTATCTCCTTTCTTGAGGCCCTGAAATGTCAGGACAGTACAAATACCCCCCAAATGACCCCTTTTTGGAAAGTAGACAGTCCAAGGTATTTAGTAAGAGGCATGGTGAGTTTTTTGAAGTTATAATTTTTTCCCACAATTCTTGGGAAAATGAAGAAAACATTTTTTTTTCTTTTTTTTTCCCAAAACGTTGTCAATTTATAAGCTATTTCTAACACATAGCATGTACACAGCAAAAATGACACCCCAAAATTCATTCTGCTACTCCTTCTGAGTATGGTGATACCACATGTGTGAGACTTTTACACAGGCTGGCCACAAAAAGAGACTCCACGTCCAAGTAGCACCATAAGGCGTTTTAGGAGCATAAATACACATAAAACTTTCTTACTACCTATCACACTTTTCAAGGCCCTAGAGCAACGGAATGCAACGGGGAGCAATGGAAAAGTCCACAAAATTACCCCATTTTGGAAAGCAAACACTCCAACGTATATTCTATGAGGCATTATGGGTCCTTTGAACATGTCATTTTTTTCCACAAGTTTTTGGAAAATGTGGGAAAAAAATAAAAACTTTTTTTTTTACACAAAGTTGTCAATTTATAGGATATTCCTAACACATAGCATGTACATCGCAAAAATGACACCCCAAAATACATTCTGCCACTCCTCCTGAGTATGGCAATACCACATGTGTGAGACTTTTTCACAGCCTAGCCATATAGAGGGGCCTAAACATCCAAGGAGCATCATCATGCATCCTAGCCACTTGCCTAGGCCTATTTTTGACATTTGGTGTTTACAAGCTAAAATCAGTTGTTTTTGCTAGAAAACTACTTAGAACCCCAAAACATTATATATTTTTTTTTAGCAGAGACCCTAGAGAATAAAATGGAGATTATTGCAATATTTTTTATCACACCGTATTTGCGCAGCGGTCTTCCAAACGCAATTTTTTGGGAAAAAAATCACTTTTTTTAATTAAAAAATAAGAAACCAGTAAAGTTAGCCCAATTGTTTTCCATAATGTGAAAGATAATGTTACGCCGAGTAAATAGATACCCAACATGTCATGCTTCAAAATTGCGCACGCTCACAGAATGGTGACAAATTTTGGTACTTAAAAATCCCCATAGGCGACATTTTAAAAATTTCTACAGGTTGCTATCTTAGAGTTACAGAGGAGGTCTATGGCTCAAATTATTGCTCTTGCTCTAACGATCGCGACGATACCTCACATGTGTAGTTTGAACACTGTTTACATATGTGGGCGGGGTTTCCGTATGCGTTCGCTTCTGCACGCGAGCTCGCGGGGACACGGCGCTTTAATTTTTTTTTTTTTTTTTTTTACTATTTATTTTATTTATTATTTTTTATTTTTACACTGTTTTTTTTAAAAAAAAAAAATTGATCATTTTTATTTCTATTGCAAGAAATGTAAACATTACTTGTAATAGAAAAAGGCACGACAGGACCTCTTTTTTGTGAGATCTGGGGTCAAAAAGTCCTCAGATCTCACAAGTACACTAAAAGATAGAAAAAATAAAAAAAAAAAATTAAAAAAAAATTAAATAAAATGAAAAAAAAAAAAGGGACCTTTAAACTGGTTGCTAGGCAACGACGTTTGCCGTAGCTCCGGTCCTCCAAGACCATAGAGTCGAGTGAGGGCAAGCTTGCCCTCACTCGACATCCTGTCTGTGAGGATCTGGGACCGGATCGTTTTCCCCGCTGCCGGCGGGTCCGGTAAGCAGGGAAAAGGACCAGAATGCAGCGGGAGGGGGGGGGGGCACCTCTTCCGCCACCCCGGAAGGGTGATCCCGCGGCGAATCTGCCGCTGGGACCACCCTTATCGGAAAGCCAACCGTCCACCGTTTAAAAAAATACCAGGGTTATGGCAGCTATCTGCTGCCATAACACCGGTATTTAGGTTTAAACGGACGACGTATGTTAACCTTTTTGGACTTAGACATGGTGGCTGTATGAAGGGTGACAGGTACTCGGGTACTTTGCTGGGCAGGTGACAGGTACTCTGGTACTGATGAGCAAGTGGCAGGTACTCGAGTACTCCGATAGGCAGGTGACAGGTACTCGGGTACTCTTATGGGCAGGTGACAGGCAGGTGATAGGTACTGATGAGTAGTACTGATACTGATAGGTGATACTGATACTGTACTGATGGGTACGGATGATCAGTACTGATACTAATAGGTGATAGGTACTGATGGGTACTGATGAGTACTGATGAGTAGTGATGAGTAGTGATGGGTAATGATGAGCAGGTGGCAAGTACTCGGGTACTTCAGGTGTCAGGTACTCTGATGAGCAGGTGGAAGGTACTCGGGTACTCTGTTGGGTAGGTGACAGGTACTCGGGTACTCCGATGACGGGTACTCAAAGTACCAGAGTACCTGTCATCAGAGTACCAGAGTACCTGTCATCAGAGTACCCGAGTACCTGTCATCAGAGTACCCGAGTACCTGTCATCAGAGTACCCGAGTACCCGTCATCAGAGTACCCGAGTACCCGAGTACTTGTCATCAGAGTACCCGAGTACCTGTCATCAGAGTACCCGAGTACCTGTCACCAGCCCATCAGAGTACCTGTCACCAGAGTACCCGAGTACCTGTCATCAGAGTACCCGAGTACCCATCATCAGAGTACCCGAGTACCCATCATCAGAGTACCCGAGTACCTGTCATCAGAGTACCCGAGTACCTGTCACCAGCCCATCAGAGTACCTGTCATCAGAGTACCCGAGTACCCATCATCAGAGTACCCGAGTACCTGTCACCAGCCCATCAGAGTACCTGTCATCAGCCCATCAGAGTCCCCGAGTACCTGTCATCTGAGTACCTGATGGGCTGGTGACAGGTACTCGGGTACTTTGATGGGCTAGTGACAGGTGCTCTTTATTGGGGGGGGGGCAATCAGTGTGGTTGGGGTGCACTATGATTGGTAACTAGCTGTTACCACAATCTCCTCCTCACACAGGATCAGTGTGTGAGGAGGAGAACACGGTGACAGCTAGTTACCGTGTTCTCTGATGACATTTGTGACCGGCGTTGATTGGACACAGCCGGTCACGTGGTAAAGAGCCAATTTCATTGGCTCTTTACCTAGATCGGGGATGGGCTCTGTCCGAGGGACGAGCCTCGTCCCCGATTGCCGCGCTGCGCGCCCCCGGGGGCGCGCATTAAGGAAGGAACGAGCGGCTCGCGCTGGAGCCGCTCATGTGATCGGCTGTGATTGACACAGCCGATCACGTGGTAAACAGCCAATTTCATTGGCTGTTTACCTTGATCGGGGTTGGGCTCAGTCCGAGGGACGAGCCTCACCCCCGATCGCCGCGCTGCGCGCCCCCGGGGGCGCGCAGTAGCGGGGAGATCCGGGCGCCGTCATATGACGTCGGCCCGGATCGAGAAAGGATTTGTGCCGACGTCATTTTACATGACGCGGTACGGAAGGGGTTAAGGTAGCCATATTGCATTGCATTTTCAGAACATTTCAACAGCTGCAGATTTAAAAGGAAAGGTCGTTTTTATAACATTCAATTACAATATGATTTGTGTTGCTATTCTATACGCTATATTGTTTTATCTTTATTTTCAGATTTTTTTTTCCCCCCACAAAAGTGGAGTTACCCTTTTAAGGCCAATGTCACCAAGCACTGTCACATGGGGATGGATGAGGAGAGTATGTGCTTGGAGCAATCTTAAATAAGTACTTTTCTGAAAGTTTGCATCTGCATAGATTTTTCAAGATCTTCAGGTCCCCATTGGAAGGGTGACAATTAAAAGGGAGGATATATTTTTGTAAGGTAGCTACTGTCCAGCTCCAGTGTTAATTTGCTTTCAGTTTTCATTTGATATTAATAACCAAGTGTACAAATGTTTTGTACAACTTGTTCCTGTCTATAGTTGTAAATGTGCATGTACAGTACATGGGTGATCTATATTTGCTGATCACATATGCTAGCTGTACATCCTGCTGGTAGTGCTGCACAGTGCTTATAAAGTACTACCCCTGCCTGTCCTAACAGGAATATGTGGGTTGCCATTTCTAACCTCCTGTTGAACAAGAGGCTTGCATGGGTGTCATGGTGAAACCTCTGGCTTCAGCATTTTCTGAGACTCTGGCTTGCAAGATAGTGACTGTATTCAGAAGTCCTTATTTTTATTATATGTTCTTTTGGGTCTGTGATTTAAGTATTGAAAGCTTATTTTATTCCTGGAAAAAAATAGGTGATGTTTGCAATACTGTTCTATATATCTGTAATGGTCACAGACTTCCCTTTTTGGTGCATTCCCTGAAAGCAACTCCTGGGGGTTTTATAATTTGTCTTATGCCTGTGTGTAGCAACAAACACAGATAATGAGGTAACAAGTTGTAAAACTTTCCTCTAAGTATCCTACCTCAAAAAAAAAAAAAAAAAAAAAGCCTAGTAAGGAGCCTGTCCATCTTGGCTTCTTTCTACCACATCCTTGCCATTTTTTCCTTTTTTAAATCTCTTTATACATACCTTTTTTTCCTGTAGCCTTAAGTCCAAATCCAGACTCATGACATGTGAACGCCATGCTGTCCAGCACTACTATCAGCCTGGGCAAGCAGGATGACTCACCTATGAGGGCATGTCCATGACAGCCTGTGACCACAGGAAGTGGGTCAGATGATGCTTTATCTACCCCTACGTACCCAAAAGCAGACTGGTACTGGATTGGGTAGCGGTGAGTTTGTCAGGAACATCACCAAAGAGGGGGTGAGTATTGCATCAAAAGCTGCTTTTTTATTTTTGTTTCCACTGTGGGCCACTCATTTTGAAAAATTAAAATGTGGAGTTGGGCTTTAACACCTGTAGTGATAGTATTGAGTGTATTATGAATTTCTTTTCTATTTAAAGTGACAGTCACCAGGTGTTGGGACAAACCATATACCCTTGCCAAGCCGCTTACTATGATTCACACAATTTAAATTCCAAAATGAAGAAAAAAACTATTGCTAGATCTGCTTAAAATATGTTCGCTGGAGTTAGTCTTTAATTTGATTGTCACTTCCTTAAGGTGTATTTAAAACTGCATGTCCATCCAAAACTCCCCTGACCACAGGGAGACAATGCTGCTGCACAATTTAGAAAGCAAGGACAGTGTTTGTCACCTAGTAAATTAAATGGAATAATAACAGGTCTACTGCCAAAATTGATTGGTAAAAAAACTGTGTTTTGAGGGACTAAGAAAAGCAAAAAACAAAACCTGCAGTGTTCATATCATCATATTAGTGACAGTCTTCCGAACAGATGTCATTTTTTTATCCCTTATCCCGTGGTTGGACATTACATGCTGTAATGGAAATTACCGTTAGACCACAAGCTGATTCAAAGAAGAATTAATTTATTACTCGTATACGAGGAGAGAGGTTATATCGACATCCTTCTGTGCGCTTCTATAACCTGTCTGGTTTGCATACGTGTCTGCTGTCCTTATATTTGTTTCAGACAGTGAAAATTGAACCCCCCCTCCTTCCTTTTGGACAATGATTGACAGCCTTTAATATAGCCTAGGAAGGGGGTTGAACAGTAGTCTATTATTTCTAAACATCTGGACAGGATATACAGAGTAAGACATGTAGTAAGTCTTTGTAAGTGTGAAAACTTCATATAAGGTCTTAACAAGGAACATATGGCAGGAAATGCAGTAGCCACTGTTTAAATTCTTAGCAGAATCTGCTGAAGAAATGCAGTTTCTAGATATACTCTATTTATGTATACAAAATGATTATAACACTTATAATAATTATGAACCATTCATAATTTATTTAACACATGCTTTCTGAATCACTTCATCCTGAACTACTATGCTGCAAGTAAAGTCAAAACTTGTCATCTATTTGCTTGTTCTAGGTCATTGAAAAGAGAGAAGAAATTTGATTTACAAGGGAGGCAGGTATCCGGTATTTTAACCAGCAGGGAACGTATCACTCACAGGATGGGTTCAGGGGTGCTCAGTTTAAATTCTGCCCGGCATACTATCTGCATGAGGTTTTGCTGGTTCTCTATTTTCTGCCCATTCCAAAGACATGCTGGTAGGTTAATTGGCTTCCTTCTAAATTTGTCCTACTATGTTTGCAGGTTTAATAATCCCCACTGCAGCCTCCTATAGCAGACCCTGGTAACATTCGGTCAAGTGTCTAATGCATCTCTGGTACATATCTCAAACAAAAAATGTAGGCTACCATGGTACCAAACATTGCAACATGATCATGAGATCAATGAGATGGATGTGATGACATGGTAAGAATTAATATGTGATGATCTGAGCCCCTGATGACATCCTATAGAATGAAATGTGTTTGGGTAGAGCTGGGTCTCAAAGGTGAGCGGCATTGTTTCATGTGAGTCAATTGTTTTATCATTTTTTTTTTTAAATACATTTGCTGTACTATGAGAGTGTCTACTCTTTTTACGTGGTTCGTCCACTGGAGGAGAGTCTATTTCCTGCACCTAGAGAGATCAGGTCATTCTGCTAGAGTGCTTCTGACTTCTGTATCAGTGTGGCTCTGAGATTTGATCTAACCATCAGAGGAGAGCTTCCAGTTCCCAGAGGGATCCAGTCGCCTGGTTAAGGATTACAAAGCACTTTTAACCTCCATCCTAATGTGGTTTTCTATGCTGCAACATATGTAAGTAGTCTCACCTCTGGCACTGCAACTTTGTTCAATTTCTGATGGGAGTATATGGATGAGATGGGATGGGATGAATGAAGTGGCATAGATGAGATTGTATGGATGGATGGAAGTATATTGATGAGATGAGAATGGATAAAAGGAGAGAAGAAATTTGATTTTGGTTTTAATAAAATTAACAGGTGTACTAAATGGGCAACAATGAGATTTTTTTCCCTATTCATCTTTTCTGACTGTTTTTCACTAGGTTTGCATTTGGCTAGGGTCAGTATCACTATTGGTAGCATGAGTCGATACCTGGACCCTATAGAGGTTGCACAGGCAGTCCAACTCCTCCAGGATGGCACATCAATATGTGCAATTGCCACAAAGTTTGCTGTGTCTGCCAGCACAGTCTCAAGAGCATGGAGGAGATTCCAGGAGACAGGCAGTTACTCTAGGAGAGCTGGACAGGGCCAAAGAAGGTCCTTAACTCATCAGTAGGACCGGTATCTGCTCCTCCAGCAGGCCACTGGTGTGAATGTCTCTGACCAAACAATCAGACACAGACTTCATGAGGGTGAGCTGAGGGCCTGATGTCCTCTAGTCTGCCCTGTGCTCACTCCCCGGCACCGTGGAGCTTGATTGGCATTTGCCATTGAACACCAGAATTGACCGGTTTGCCACTGACACCCTGTGCTTTTCACAGATGAGAGCAGGTTTAACCTGAGCACGTGACAGACATGAAAGGGTCTGGAGAAGCTGTGGTGAATGTTATGCTGCCTGTAACATCGTTAAGCTTGACCTGTTTGGTGGTTGAGTGATGGTCTGGGGAGGCATATCCACGGAGAGATGCACAGACCTCTACAGGCTAGACAATTGCACCCTGACTGCCATTAGGTATCAGGATGAAATCATTGGACCCATTGTGAGACCCTATACTGGGTCAGTGGGTCCTGGGTTCCTCCTGGTGCACCACAATGCCCAGCCCTATGTGGTGAGAGTATGCAGCCAGTTCCTGGAGAATGAAGGAATTGATACCATTGAATGCCCCCCCCCCCCCCATGCTCGCCTGACCTAAATCCAATAGAACACTTCTGGGAGATTATGGTTTGGTCCATCCGACACCACCAGCTTCCACCCCAGTCTGTTCAGAATTTTTACCCATTGAGATCTGATGTGTTTTCAAAGTGTTTCTTTGATTTTTTTTTTTTTTAGCAGTGTATATGGATGAGATAGCATAGATAAGATTGGATGGATGGGAAACTATAAATATGAAATGAGATGGGATTGTATAAAATGGTGTAGATGAGGTGGCATAGATGATATTGGATGGATGGGAGAGTATATGGATACGGAGGAGATGGCATGAAAAAGGGTATATGGATGCGATGGGATTTGATGAGATGAATGGGAGCATATAGTTAAGATGGGATGGATGAGTTGGCATAGATGGCATTGGATGGATGGGAGACTATATGGATGAGATGAGATGGGATTGGATAAAATGGGATAGATGAGTTGGCATAGATGAGTTTGGATGGATGGAAGAATATATGAATGAGATGTAATGGATGGGAATATATGGAGATGTGATGGATGAGGTGGCATAGATGGAATGAATGGGAGACTATATGGATGAGATTGGATGGATAGGAGACTATATGGATGAGATGGGATGGATGGAAGTATATGGATAAAATGGGATTGTATAAAATAGTATGGATGATATGGCATAGATAATATTGGAAGGATGGTAGAGTATATGGTTATGGATGAGATGGGATTTAATGAGATGGCATGAATAGGGGTATATGGATGAGATGGTATTTGATGAGATGGACGAGGTGGCATAGATGAGATTGGATGGAGACTATATGTATGGGATTGGATAAAATGGGATAGAGGAGGTGGCATAGATGGCAAACTATATGAATGAGATGTGATTTGATGAGATAGAACGGATGGGAGTATATGGAGATGTGATGGATGAGGTGGCAAAGATGGAATGAGTGGGAGACTATATGGATAAGATTGGATGGATGAAAGACTATGGATGAGATGGGATAGATGGGAGACTATATAGATGAGATTGGATGGATGAGAGACTATGGATGAGATGGGATGGACGGGAGACTATATGGATGAGATGGGATGAATGGAAGTATATGGATAATAGGATGAGGGATGAGGTGGCATAGATGATATTGGATGGATGGGAGAGTATATTAATGTGATTTGATGCGAGAGATGGGAGTATATGGATGAGATGGGATAGATGAGGTGACATACTGTAGATAGGATTGGATGGATGGGAGGCTATATGGATTAGATGGGATAGATGAGGTGGCATAGATGAGATTCATGGATGGGATGGCAGGGATGGATGAGAGTATATGAATGAGATGTAATTTGAAGAGATGGGATAGCTGAGGTGACCTAGATAAGATTGGATGGATGAAAGACTATATGGTTGGGATGGGATTGGATAAAATGAGATGGATGAGGTGGCATAGATTAGATTCATGGATGGGGTGGCAGGGATGAGATGTATGGGAGTATATGAATAGGTGAGTATATGGATGAGATAGGATGGCATAGATAGATGAGAGTATATGGATGAGATGAGTATATGGATGAGATGGGATGGCATAGATAGATGGGAGTATATGAATAGGTGAGTATATGGATGAGATGGGATGGCATAGATAGATGAGAGTATATGCATGAGATGACTATATGGATGAGATGGGATGGCATAGATAGATGGGAGTATATGGATGAGATGAGTATATGGATGAGATGGGAGTATATGGATGAGATGGGATGGCATAGATAGATGGGAGTATATGGATGAGATGAGTATATGGATGAGATGGGATGGCATAGATAGATGGGAGTATATGGAGAGGTGAGTATATGGATAAGATGGAATGGCATAGATAGATGAGAGTATATGGATGAGATGGGATGGCATAGATAGATGAGAGTATATGGATGAGATGAGTATATGGATAAGATGGGATGGCATAGATAGATGGGAGTATATGAATAGGTGAGTATATGGATGAGATGGGGTGGCATAGATAGATGAGAAGAGAAGAGTATATGGATGAGATGAGTATATGGATGAGATGGGATGGCATAGATAGATGGGAGTATATGGATGAGATGAGTATATGGATGAGATGAGTATATGGATGAGATGGGAGTATATGGATGAGATGGGATGGCATAGATAGATGGGAGTATATGAATAGGTGAGTATATGGATGAGATGGGATGGCATAGATAGATGAGAGTATATGGATGAGATGAGTATATGGATGAGATGGGATGGCATAGATAGATGGGAGTATATGGATAGGTGAGTATATGGATAAGATGGGATGGCATAGATAGATGGGAGTATATGGATAGATGAGTATATGGATGAGATGGGATGGCATAGATAGATGGGAGTATATGAATAGGTGAGTATATGGATGAGATGGGAGGGCATAGATAGATGAGAGTATATGGATGAGATGAGTATATGGAAAAGATGGGATGGCATAGATAGATGGGAGTATATGAATAGGTGAGTATATGGATGAGATGGGAGGGCATAGATAGATGAGAGTATATGGATGAGATGAGTATATGGATGAGATGGGATGGCATAGATAGATGGGAGTATATGGATGAGATGAGTATATGGATGAGATGGGATGGCATAGATAGATGGGAGTATATGGATGAGATGAGTATATGGATGAGATGGGATGGCATAGATAGATGGGAGAATATGGATAGGTGAGTATATGGATGAGATGGGATGGCATAGATAGATGGGAGTATATGGATAGATGAGTATATGGATGAGATGGGATGGCATAGATAGATGGGAGTATATGAATAGGTGAGTATATGGATGAGATGGGAGGGCATAGATAGATGAGAGTATATGGATGAGATGAGTATATGGAAAAGATGGGATGGCATAGATAGATGGGAGTATATGAATAGGTGAGTATATGGATGAGATGGGAGGGCATAGATAGATGAGAGTATATGGATGAGATGAGTATATGGATGAGATGGGATGGCATAGATAGATGGGAGTATATGGATGAGATGAGTATATGGATGAGATGGGATGGCATAGATAGATGGGAGAATATGGATATGTGAGTATATGGATGAGATGGGATGGCATAGATAGATGGGAGTATATGGATAGATGAATATATGGATGAGATGGGATGGCATAGATAGATGGGAGTATATGGATAGATGAGTATATGGATGAGATGGGATGGCATAGATAGATGGGAGTATATGAATAGGTGAGTATATGGATGAGATGGGAGGGCATAGATAGATGAGAGTATATGGATGAGATGAGTATATGGAAAAGATGGGATGGCATAGATAGATGGGAGTATATGAATAGGTGAGTATATGGATGAGATGGGAGGGCATAGATAGATGAGAGTATATGGATGAGATGAGTATATGGATGAGATGGGATGACATAGATAGATGGGAGTATATGGATGAGATGAGTATATGGATGAGATGGGATGGCATAGATAGATGGGAGAATATGGATAGGTGAGTATATGGATGAGATGGGATGGCATAGATAGATGGGAGTATATGGATAGATGAATATATGGATGAGATGGGATGGCATAGATAGATGGGAGTATATGGGCGTCCAGATTCTGTGTACACCAGTTTTAGAAAATCTCACCCTTTGTCTTAACCCTGAACTCCAGCTTTTAGTAAAGTTTAAATAGTTTTGTTTGGACTAAGCCAGTCCAAATGAACTATTACCTTCAGTAACAGATTCAGCAGCTGTGAACTCTTTACACTGTATCTAGCTTCAGTTCCATACAGTATACAGCTCTGTGTTCTGTCAGTGGGATGGGGATTTCCCGTCCCACTCCTGGAACAAAATCGAGTCAGGTTGAGCGCTACTCAGCTATTCACAGGGAGCTTCGTGTTTTCTGAATGAATAGAAAACTTTCTCTGATTGGCTGAGGCAGGCGGATGATGTCACAATCTTCGACTCAGCCAATCATTCATAGAATACAAAGCTGCTTTTGAATGGCTGAGCAGCACTCAGGGCTGGCCCAAGACATTGTGCTGCCTAGGTCCAAGAATGAAATGCTGCCCCCCCCCCCCCAAAAACAATTAATAAAATTATGCCCGCCAAAATCCACCCACATCCATTGTTTTATATAATGATAATTAAAACTAAAATGACATTTATCAGGAAGTAAGATTTACATGCAACAGCACCTTGTCTACAGTATATACAGAATTTTTTAGCGGCTGAATTGTGGGGGTGGGGGAGGGTCAAGGGGCTGCTTTGTGGGGTATAGGGACAAAAACAAAAGAAAAAAAAAACCTGAGGTGGGTCTGCCATTGTTACCGGAAACCAGTGGCAGCTGGTGCTCAAAAATTTTTTTTTGGGGGGGGGGGCGCAAACAGAAAAATGTAATAGGTATTGCTTTGCGGGGGAAAACGCGGTTAAAAATTTGAGGTCACAAGTGGAAGAAAAGTGAAAGAAAAATGATAAATGGCTGATTCTAGGCAGTGCCCTCCCCCCCCCCCCATACTGATCCTGGTCAGTCCCCAATGTACCCCCCCCCCCCCCCCCCCACATTGAGGGTAAAGTAGTAAGGGAGATAATGCATATGGAGATGGGGGATGTAAAGATATGGGGGGGGGGGGGGGGTTATGATCTATATGATAAGATAAGGGAGTGCAGTAAGGGAAGTATGGAGAATGGAAGGAAAAAAATATATATATATATATATCACTATATCACTAAGAGGTTAAGGAGTTATATATTGTAATGAGGGGGTGCAGTGAGGGGTAATGCATGGAGAGAGCAGTAAGATTAATATATGACAATAGGGGGGGGGGGGAGCAGGGGTTAATGATGTACACAGATGGTAGGTGGTGCAATAAGTGGTAATTCATGCAGATGGAGGTGAGTAAGGGGTTAATGTATAGAGAGGTGCAGCAAAGGGTTAATGTTGTACACAGATGGAGGGGGTGCAATATGTGGTAATTCATGGATATGGGGTGTGAGTAATGGATTAATGCATAGAGGGGGGTGCAGTATTGGGTTAACGTCATAGGCTTCCCAGTCTTAGTCTATAGGGTTCAATATTAATTTGGCCCACCCTTTGCAGCTACACCAGCATCAGCTCTTCTGGGAAGGCTGTCCACAAGGTTTAGGAGTGTGTCTATGGGAATCTTTCACCATTCTTCCAGAAGCGTATTAGTGAGGTCAGTCTTCGCTCTAATTCATCCCAAAGGGGTTCTATCAGGTTAAGGTCAGGGCTCTGTGCAGGCCAGTCAAGTTCCTGCACCTTATGGTTTGGGATTATGGTGTGGGGTTGTTTTTCAGGAGTTGGGCTTGGCCCCTTAGTTCCAGTGAAGGGAACTCTTAAGGCGTCAGCATACCAAGACATTTTGGACAATTTCATGCTCCCAACTTTGTGGGAACAGTTTGGGGATGGTCCCTTCCTGTTCCAACATGACTGCGCACCAGTGCACAAAGCAAGGTCCATAAAGACATGGACTTAGCATGGGTGGTGGAAAATTAACTTCAAGTGCAATAATTTACATTATAATAGCAACTAAAACATATACAATTAAGTGTAACAAGCTAAAAAATAAAAATTATCTACTGGTGTGAACCTAGTTCCAACTAAAATGTTTTTGCACTTAAATTGTATGACAAATATCTGTAGAGGGGTTCCACCATCCCTGCTAAGTTTTGAAAAAGATATATGCCTTATTTTCCTTTTGATGTGTATTACATGTGAAATCACAGATTGCTGGAATTATTGCACTTGAAGTTAATCTGTATGGCAAATATCTATAAGATGAGTTTCTACCTTCATGTTTATGTCTTGTTTTCAGTTTGATGCGTGTTTTATGTGCAGTTACATATTACAGAGACAGGTATTGTGGTAATATTTAACTTTATTGAAATTTCCATACATTAGAGGGTTCCACCATTAGTGAGTTAGCGCTGCACTTTTTTTTTTTTTTTGTGGTGTGGGAACACAAAACAGTGTTTAGCAGAAAGCCTTTTACTGACACTTGTTATTTTACCAGTAGTTTATTGTAAATAGTAGTGTGGTGATTACCTATTATACTAAAGATCGGCATGTGACATTAATAAACATCAACAGATTTCAGTTGTGCCCAACCAGGCCAGCCCGCCCCATGGACAATGTGCCTGGTTACTGAGTTCATCTCCCCATCCCTGCACTCAGTGCACTCATGGGCATTGATAGGCAGCACTGTTGGGCACTGAGCGGCAGCACTGATAGGGACTGATAGGCAGCACTGATGGGCACTGAGTGGCAGCACTGATAGGGACTGATAGGCAGCACTGATGGGGAATGCTTGGAGGAACTGATGGGCAGTGATTGGCAGCACTGATGGGCACTAATTGGCAGCACTGATAGGTGGCACTGATGAGTTCTGATAGGCGGCACCAATAGGCAGCACTGATTGGCAGCACCACTGGGCACTGATTGGAAGCCCTCCTGGGCACTAATAGGCAGCATTGATAGACACTAATTGGTGGCACTGATAGGCAGCACTGATGTACACTAAGAGGTGTCACTGATGGGCACTGATAGGTGTTACTGATGGGCACTGATGAGGTGGCACTGGTGGGTACTGATAGGTGGTACTGATGGGCACTGATAAGGCGGCACTGGTGGGCACTGATAGGTGGTACTGATGGGCACTGATGAGGTGGCACTGGTGGGCACTGATGGGAACTGATGAGGCGACACTGGTGGGCACTGATAGGTGGTACTGATGGACACTGATGAGGTGGCACTGGTGGGCACTTATAGGTGGTACTGATGGGCACTGAGGAGACGGCACTGGTGGGCACTATTGGGCACTGATAGGTGGCACTGATAGGCACCACTTATGGACACTAGCAGGGGATAGGGGGAGTTTCACATTCAGCAGATAGTAAAGCTTGCAAGAGCTGCTCAGTGTGTGTGACACTGTCATGTAATTGCTTGCAGGGAAAAAGACCAGTCGTCAAAACTCAGCGGTGATGTCGGAGGTGGGCTGGATCGAGCAGCTATCAAACACCAGCCAATGATTGGGCTGCTTAAGAAAGGGACGGAGCCACATAAACTAAGTGGCTGCCCAGTCCCATCCCATTGGCTGGTTTTTGATAGCTGTTCGGTCCCGCCCTATCCCCGACATCACCGCTGAGTTTTGACAGCTGGTCTTTCTCCCTGCAAGCAGTAACATTCCCTGACAGTGTCACACACACTGAGCGGCTCTGGCAAGCCTCACTATCTGCTGAATGTGAACCTACCGGCAGGCTACACACTATTTGGATGCAGCATTTCACGGTCCAGCCTGGTGGTATTCTGCCAGGTGCTATTCTGCCAGGCAGACAGAGAGTGGGAGTGTTCGGGGCGCATCGCTCTGCGCCCCGAGGACACTCTAAAAGGCAGCCAATTACCTTACAAGAGGCACATGATGCCAAAGCCTCCACCCCTCCCATAGCCAGCAATGTGTCCGGCGCCCCGCTGCCATATTAAAGGTACACTTTTTTTTATTTCTTTTTTTATCCTGATTTTACACAGTGACTAGCCTTGGGGGGGCTGTGCCCCTGTGTCCCCTATTGATCAGCCGTCACTGCATTCTATATCCTCTAACTTGCACCCTGAGTGATCTGGGGGGTACTGGGTTGTGTGCGGGCCATAAGGTCAGGGTATGATGGAGGCGTTGCCCCCCCTGCCTATATCTGTCCTACCCCGGACCTCCAACACTCTCGGGTTTTAGTATCTTACTCTCACTTACCCTTTTAATTGCACTCCTCCCCGCCACATCCTACACTCCCTAAACTCACCTCGAAGTGATGATACACGCACCACTGACTTGGCAAGAGCGGGCAGCTGGCTGCCCGCTCAATTAATACCTGTTTTGTTACCTTAGATGTCAGAGGGATGAGTCGTACTAGACTTGTCTAAATTCTAACTTCTTATTACTATGCCCCCATTCGCTGTTCATGGGATCCATTGCTACAGAGTCATTTGTTTTTCTCCTGGGGTCCCATACCCTTACCAGGCCCTATCAGACCTACAGTTTGTATATCGCCTGATGTTGGTTAGCTTGTGTAGCACCCTCCTAGGTAGGTGGTAGGTAAAGCATAGTTATGGCCCTGTTCTGCTTATCAGGAGGGTCTGATCTGTTAGTTGAGCCTGTCACGTTTCCAAGTGTGATTCACTGGGTCTGAGGGAGTGTCCCCACTGCAGCAAATGAGGGAGCTCATTGGACAGTGGAGGAAACCTAGCCAGTGACACACTCTGTTTTATGTCATTTCCTATGGGAGGGCATTCCTGCAATGCATCCTGGGATTACACATAAATAGGAGGGGAGCATGTGACAGGGTGTCTTTGGGCAGAAAGCTGGGTCCCAGGAGGAGGGTGACAGCTGTCTCTCCTCCTGTTGCAGAGGAAGGTGGTCCAGGCAGTTGGCCTAGGGACCAGGGAATGAGCTGTGCTGTGGAGGATCCAGTTTGTGCTGACCAAGTGGAGCTGTGGTGCTGGATTCTTCTGGAAAACCAGTGTTGTAAGTACTCAAGATCTGCCCAGGGGTCTGCCTAAGAGAGGGGACCACTCCAGAGAGGTCAAGGGGATCAGAGGGCCAGCTAACCCAGGATGTTGCAGTACAAGGGGTGCCAAGTTGTGAAACCCTGAAGAATAGGGAATAAAGAGGGCGCCAGGATGGTGCTACAAGTCAGCTACCTCAGGAAAGAGTACCTTAGGGAGCTTAAAGGACTTTTCACAGTCAAAGATGAAGCTAAAGTAAGTGGCATAGTCATGACCAACGTCAGTCAGCATTAGTCAGCAACAGTCAGCGCTAACCAGCGTCAATCAGCAATTCTATATAGTCCCTGCCTATTTTTTGCATAGTTCAGTTGTTGGAGTATCCCACTCATCCCTTCTCCTACCCAAGTTCTCAATAAACCCTAAAAACCAAAGAAACTGGACTGGTTCTTGTCTGAGGTAATCACACATGGAAATATTCTTAAATGTCCTACTGTTGCTAATGGTAACCCAGGGGAACCCACACTCAGCAGCTCCCATGGGAGTACTGCTACAC
The DNA here is from genome assembly GCF_965119305.1 of Pelophylax lessonae. NCBI lineage: Eukaryota > Metazoa > Chordata > Amphibia > Anura > Ranidae > Pelophylax > Pelophylax lessonae. The sequence continues at coordinate 76,351,948 of NC_138773.1, forward strand.
TTGTTTCCCCTGATGTTGTAACTAAGCCTAGATGTACTCCTTTGTCAGGCCTCACTCCCCCTCATGGGGATGGGCACTCCTAGAATATCACCCTGCATTCTACAAACACCACATCGCACATGCGATTTTCTTTCAGGGCCTGATATTTGTTTCATATGGTTCACCAGGCCTGCGAGCCGGCTAACTTATGTTTTTGGTTATTTTTGTTTGCATTTGTTTGTATTTTGACTCTCTTTGACCGTATTGTTTTGTCACATACCTGTTCATTGTATAAACCATGCTGGAATAAATCCCAATAAAGTATTTTGAGACAAAAAAAAAAAACCAAAGGCTGTAATTTTATTTCTTGTAATTGTGACAGAAACTTTGTTATATGAGTTTCTGTAATCAGAGTTGAGCTCAGGCAGAAGAGAGGACAGCCTTACAGCTGTAAACGTCTGCTCCAATGCAGACAGTACAAAAAATAATACAAAGCCTAGGGATGGTGTGATGTGTTGTTACAATGCTTCGCAATGTTTACTTTTTTAACTTTATTGAAGGGACAAAAAATTACACTTTATTTATTTTTAGCACAACGTGACATTCAGTGGTGCAGTAAAAAGCCGTGCAATGAGTTGTTCTGTGTAAAAACTGCATGCATGCTACATTTTTATTCATCAAATCACAACCCACCTCAACACAGCATTGTGGTGTGAAGAGGGTTAATATATTTACATAGTTACATAGTTAGTGAGGCTGAAAAAAGACATCAGTCCATCCAGTTCAACCTATGATGTGTGTGTGTGTTTGCTTTTAACTGTACATTGTATACCCCTGTATGTTGTGGTCTCTAAGGTGCCCATCTAATAGTTTTTTGAAACTATCAATGCTCCCTGCTGATACGACTGCTTGTGGAAGAGAATTCCACATCCTTACCGCTCTTATAGTGAAGAACCCCTTACGCATTTTAAGGTTAAACCGCCTTTCCTCTAGTTTTAGTGAGTGGCCACATGTCTTATTGTATCTCCTTTCTCTGAATAGTTTGTTCCTTATGCTAGGGTCGCCAGTACAGTATTTGTACATTGATATCATATCCCCTCTCAAGCGTCTCTTCTCCAGAGAGAATAAGTTCAGTGCTTGTAGTCTTTCCTCATAGCTGATGTCCTCCATTCCCCTAATTATTTTTGTTGCCCTTCTCTGGACTCTTTCCAATTCCAGCACATCCTTCCTGAGGACCGGTGCCCAGAACTGGACAGCATACTTCAGATGTGGCCGGACCAGAGTCTTGTAGAGCGGGAGAATAATCTCTATTTCTGGAGTGAATCCCTTTTTTATACATCCCAGTATTCTGTTGGCTTTGCTTGCAGCGGCTTGGCATTGCATGCCACTGCCAAACCTGTTGTCTACCAGTACCCCCAAGTCTTTTTCCATCCTAGACTCACCCAGAGGTTCCCCCCCTAGTGAGTAGCTTGCTTTCTGGTTTCTGGCCCCCAAGTGCATTACTTTAAATTTTTCAACATTAAACCTCATCTGGGTTTATATAACACTTTTGTTTTCCTATGCACTTGCATTCGGGCCTGCATTGAAGTATTAACTCCCCCTCACATCGGGGGGGATTTGACATGTCAAATCGTAGCCTATTTCCAGCAATGGCACCGTCCGAATCGGTTTGAATCGTCCGAATCGGTTTCCAAAAGTAGTTCTTGCACTACTTTTGGCGATTTCAATAGACACCATTGCGCAGATGTCTTTCAAATCACCCACCAAACTCACAATTAAAAGCAGGTTTGAAATCGTGCGAGTTCAGCTAAACACGCATGATTTCAAACCGGCCTCCAATGTGAACGTACCCTTAACCACTTGCCGACCGCCGCACGACTATCCATGTCGGCAGTCAGCACTGGCCAGGCAAAGTGACGTAGGTCTACGTCGCTACTTCCCGCCAATCTGGAACGCGCTCCCGCGTTATGGAGAAACCCCTCTGTGTCCATGACTGCAACCTTATTATGGGAGGGGTGGACCTTAACGACCAGCTTTTGGCGCCGTATTTAGTTGCCCATAAAGCCAGACGCTGGTACAAAAAAAGTGTCAGTTTATTTATTCCAATTGGCTATGCTGAACGCCTTTGTCCTATACAGGGCGTCAGGACGAACTGGATCCTTCCGGGAATTCCAGGAAGAGATCATCCTTGCCTACCTGTACCCAGGAGGCATGCCTGCCCTACTTCCCCTTCCAGATGCAGTGAGCCGGCTGCATGAGAGACATTTTCCACATGTCCTCCCGCGTACCCCTACCCAAACTTACCCCCAAAGAAGATGTCATGTCTGTAGCAGGCGCGGATTTAGGCGTGACACCCACTATTATTGTCCCAGATGTCCTGACCAACCTGGTCTCTGCATCGGGGAATGTTTCGAGCGCTGCCATACACTAGTAGAGTATTAGTGTAGGGTACAGCACCACACAGTGTAGGGCACACAAACACAGGGTCTCGAAAGATGTTCGATGGCTATTGACATTTTGAGAGACCCAAGCTGGAAAATCGCAGTTCACAAAAAAAAAGTGTTCCAAAAAAAAAAAAAAAAAATCCAAAAACAGTTGTTGTGTTAGTCATTTTTTATGTTCTTCTACTCATCCTACTGTACTTTTACTGTACTTTGTTTGTTTTTTATTCTTTTGTTAACCTGTTTCTCTTGCAGGTACTTGTCGGCTGCCACATCGATTTTATATATTCTGACACAAACAGTGTTTGTGCTCAGCATATATGGATACCTTTGCTGGCAGCAGCTGTGGTGATAGGCTGATTTCAGCACTGCAGTTAAAATACCTTTTAGGTATGGGATAGGTTATGGAATATTGTCATGTATACCCATCATTAAATTCAGTGGGTGGCTGTTTGGGCGGTTAATGATGAGAAATACTACACAATATTCCTGTGCTGATTTCTGTTAGGTTCTCTTTTTTTTCGTTCAGCCCTCAGGCTGCATAAAAAAAAAAAAAACCTACACTATATGCCAAACAAGGACTAGCAATGTACTGGTACGTTGATGGACTTTGAGTGGTTATACCAGGATGATGCCTGCAGATTTAGGCATCATCTTGGTATCGTTTTTTACAGCCAGCGGTTGGCTTACATATAAAAGCAATCCTAGCGGATAATTGGCCGCTAGCCTGCTTTTACATGCAGTGGGAGGGGACTCCCCCCTTACCGCCGCCTTCCGTGTTTTTTTTTCGGGCTCTCCTGTCCCACCGGTTAACCTGAGAGTGCAGCCGGTGGTTCAGTTATCTAACCATAGAGCTGATTGGAGATGAGAATGGCTACAATCATCTCTATGGCCTAAGATACCGGAAGCTACGAGTATTTCATGACTTCTGTTTCATCTGAAATAAACAGCGCCATTGGGAAATTGGGAAAGTATTGGATCACCCCTATTATGGTGTGGTCAGATGCGTTAAGGTCAGAGGAGAGATCTAGAGTCTAAAAGACCCCAATTTTTATTATAGGGGATATTTAAATTCACTGTGATAACAATAAAAATTATTAAAAAAAAAAAAATGAAAGGAAAGGTGTCAAAATAACATAAAAAAGCAAAAAAAAAAATCAAGCCCCCCCATCCCCCCGTGCTTGCGCGGAATGGCGCACGCAAGCGTTGGTCTAGTGTCATATGTAAACCGCAATTGCAGCATGCATGTGAGGTATCGCCGCAAACGCCAGGTCGAGTGCAGTAATTCTTGCAGTAGACCTCCTCTGTAAGTCTAAAGTGGTAACCTGTAAAGACTTTTAAAGGCTTTTAAAAATGTACGTAGTTTGTTGCCGCTGCACAGGCGTGCGCAATTTTTAAAGCATGTCATGTTTGGTATCTATGTCCTCGGCATAAGATCATCTTTTAAATTTTACCAAACAATTTGGAATTATATAGCGTATTTGTGCAATAAATTTTAAAAAAATGTCTTTTTTTCGTAGAAATTGCGTTTGGAAAATCTGTGCGCAAATACCGTGTGACAAAAAAGTTTGCAACATCCACCATTTTGTTCTATAATAATATTTTTTCATGTAAACAAAAAGTCACAGAAAAGGCTTGGTTTTCAAGTGGTTAGAAGAGTGGGTGATGTGTGGCTAAGATTGAGCATAAAATGCCGGGACAGTTCAAACACCCCCCAAATGACCCCTTTTTGAAAAGTAGACACACAAAGCTATTTGCTGAGAGGCATATTGAGTCCATGGAGTATTTTATATTTTGCACTAAGTTTCGGAAAGATGACAATTTGTTTTTTTTTTTTTATGGTTTTTTTTTACAGAAAGTTGTCAATAAATGATATATTGCTCACGCATGCCATGGCTATATGTGAAATGACACCCCAAAATACATTCTGTTGCTTCTCCTGAGTACAGGGATACCACATGTGTGAGACTTTTTGGGAGCCTAGCTGTGTACAGGACCCCGAAAACCAATCCCCATCTTCAGGTTTTCTAATGGCTTAAATTGCTGATTTTTACCACTGTACTACCTGTCACAGTTTCAGAGGCCCTGAAATTTCAAGATAGCACAAAACCCCCCCCAAATGACCCCATTTTGCTAAGTAGACACTCCAAGCTATTAGCTGAGAGGCATGATGAGTCCATGGAATAGTTTATATTTTGCCACAAGTTTCAGGAAAATTATTTCCAAAACTTTGTGACAAAAAGTGAGATCTGCAAAACACTCAACATGCCTCTCTGCAAATAGCTTAGGGTGTCTACTTTCCAAAAAGGGGTCATTTTTTTGTGCTGTCTTGGCATTTCATGGCCTCCGAAACTGTGATAGGTAGTCAGGAGTGAAATCAACAATTTACGCCCTTGGAAAGCCTGAAAGTGGGGATTGGTTTTCGGGGGTCCTGTACTCGGTTAGACTGCAAAAAAGTCTCACACATGGGGTATCCCTGTACTCAGGAGAAGCAGCAGAATGTATTTTGGGTTGTCCTTTCACATATTCCCATGGCATGTGTGAGAAATATATCATTTAGTGACAACTTTGTGTAAAAAGAAAAAAAAAAAAAAATATATATATATATATATATATATATATATACATATATATATTTCCCGGAACTTGCAAAATATAAAATATTCCATGGACTCACCATGCCTCTCAGCAAATAGCTTGGGGTGTCTACTTTCCAAAATGGGGTCATTTGGGGGAGTTTTGTGCTATCTTGAAATTTAAGGGCCTCCAAAACTGTGATGGGTAGTGAGGAGTAAAATCAAAAATTTACACCATTAGAAAACCGGAAGATGGTGATTGATTTTCGGGGTCCTGTACACAGCTAGGCTCCCAAAAAGTCTCACACGTGGCGTATCCCCATACTCAGGAGAAGCGGCAGAATGTATTTTGGGGTGTCATTCCACATATACCCATGTCATGTGTGAGAAATGTATCTTTTAGTGACAACATTGTGTTAAAAAAACTAATTTTCCCAAAACTTGTGGCAAAATATAAAATATTCCATGGATTCACCATGCCTCTCAGCAAACAGCTTGGGGTGTCTACTTTCCAAAATGGGGTCATTGGGGGGGGGGGGGGGGTTTGTGGTATCTTGACATTTCAGGGCCTCCTAAACTGTTATAGGTAGTGAGAAAATGCAAAGAAAATGGTATGCCCTTTGAAATTCTGATGGTGGGGATTGGTTTTCGGGGTCCCATACACAGCTAGGCTCCCAAAAAGTCTCACATATGTGGTATCCCTGTACTCAGGAGAAGCAGCAGAATATATTTTGGGGTGTAATTACACATATACCCATGGCATGTGTGAGCAATATATCATTTCAATGACAACTTTGTGTAAAAAAAAATAAAAAAAGTTTTTAGTCATTTTTCAAACACCTGTGACAAAAAAATGAAATATTCAATGAGCTCAACACGCCTCTCAGGACATTCCTTAGGATGTCTACTTTCCAAAAAGTGGTAGTTTGGGGGGTTTTGTACTGCCCTGCCATTTTAGCACTTCATGAAATGAGATAGGCAGTCAGAAATTAAAGCTGCGTAAATTTCAGTATTTACACCATAGTTTGTAGACGCTATAACTTTTGCGCAAACCAATAAAAATACGCTCATTGAAATTTTTTTGTCAAAGACATGTAGCTAAATACATTTTGGCCAAAAAATATGACATAAATTGAGTATATTGGATATTTTTTAAAAGACAAAGTTGAAAATGTCATTTTTTCTCAAAATGTTCGCTCTTTTTTATTAATATCGCAAAAAATAAAAAGCGCAGAGGTGATCAAATACCACCAAAAGAAAGCTCAGTTTATGGGAAAAAAAAGGACGTAAATTTTGTTTGGGTACAGCATTGCATGACAATTTGCACAATTGTCAGTTAAAGTCATGAAGTGCCAAGTTGAAAAAAGGGGTCTGGTCAGGAAGGGGGTAAAATCTTCCGGGGCTTAAGTGGTTAAAGAGATTTTTTTTTTTTTTTTTCAGATTGTATGATTTTAATTTTCCTTATTCGGCCAGCTTCCTATTCAAATGCAGAATTCAGGTTGGATCTTTATTCACTTTCATCTGCAAAGTTTATAATAAAATCGTTAAGTTTGGCAACAATTCTATCTCCCTACCTGCCATATATTTAATGGGGTAGTTCTGAATAAATACCTTTTTCTCTATGAAAACCATCTTGGCTCACCCAGATATGACTTGTTTTCATATAATTGGGCATCGCTCTATTAGTTAAAGTTCAATTGGCCTGAGCCAAGTGATATAAATCATAAACTATGCCACCCATGCATTTCAATTCTAAATTTTGAATTGAGCCTTGTACACACGATCAGATTATCGGACGAATTTTTGTCCATTTTTTGTTGCATGCTCGTCTCATATCCATAGTAAAGAGGTTACTTTCATAAGAAAATTCTTGCACGAAGTGATGTCGTGTGTTGAATTGTTTTATATGTATTCTTTTGTTTCCGAGCATGCCTAGTCTTGCTCTTACCATTTTTTTTTCAGACGAAAACTGTATTAAATAAAAAAATTGTACAATAACAATTTTATAGCCAGCACATTCAGTTTTTGTCATCTGAAAATTCGGCTGTCGAAAGCACTATACAAATCACGCTAGGTCTTATTTTCGGGGTAGGGCTTATTTTCAGTGAAACAGGGTACTAATGATCCGGAAATCGTCAGATTGTTCGTCGGACGAAATTTTACTTCCGATTTTCTTATCGTGTGTACGACCTTTAGAAGCCAAGCTATTCCTAGATGAAACCCATCTTGGCTCATCCATATTCCACTTGTTTTACACTCATTGGGCATCCTTCTATATGAAAACGTTCAATTTAGACTGAGCAAAGTGATATAAATCATAAAATATTGCACCAAACTTGGCACCCTGACAGCCATGCATTTCAATGGCAAAATTCCAAAAAGGAAGCCAAGCTTTTCTTATATGAAAACCATATTTGCTCAGCCAAATTCCACTTGTTTTATACTATTTGGGCATCCTTCTATATAGAAACCTTCAATTTGGACAGAGTCAAGTGATATAAATCATAAAATATCGCACCAAACTTGGCACCCTGACAGCCATGCATTTCAATTGCAAAATACCAAATAGGAAGCCAGGCTTTTCCTATATGAAAACCATTTTGGCTCAGCCCAATTGCACTTGCTTTATACTAATCACTTTCTGTGGTTATGCCAGATAGAGATGGGCTTGGATCGAGCCTGCCAGGAAGTCGGCACTGCACACCGCCAATCATAAGCAGCGTGTGTATGTGCAGCTGCCGGTTGGGAAATGCCTCACTGCCCATGATTGGCGATAGTATGAGCCTAATATAATGCACATAAAGCACTGAGTTAAATTACCACCTTAGGCTCCATTTCCACTATTGCGACTTGTAGTGCGACTTGACACATGTCAAGTCGCACAAGTCAAAACCCATAATTTTCAATTAGGCCCGTTCTAACTGCTACGACTTGAGTAAAAAAAAGTTTTTTGCACTACTTTTGGGCCGACTTCAGTGCGAATTGTCCCTAAATAGGAGGAAGTCGCACTGAAGTCCCCAGAAGTACCCGCAAACAAAAGAGATATTAACCACCTCCGGACTGGAAGGATTTGCCCCCTTAATGACCAGGGGGGCGTTACTTTAACTGATAACTGTGCGGTCATGCGACGCTGTACCCAAATAAAATTGACGTCCTTATTTTTCCCACAAACAGCTTTCTTTTGGTGGTATTTGATCACATCCGCGGTTTTTTAATTATGCGCTATAAACAAAAAAATAGCGATGATTATGAAAAACTGTATTTTTCACTTTCTGCTATATAACATTCGCAATAAAAAAAAATTAAAAGTCAATTTTTTTTTATCATTTTTGGCTAATGTGTATTTTGCCACCTATTTTTTGTAAAAAAAATCCCAATAAGTGTATTTTTATTGGTTTGCGCATCTACAAACTAGGGGAATGATTTATGTCATTTTTATTTATTTATTTATTTATTTTACTAGTAATGGCAGTAACATTGCGGTGGACAGATCGGCCCCCTAACTGACATTTTTGACACTTTTGTTGGGACCAGTGACATTACTACAGTAATCAGTGCTAAAACTATGCACTGTTACTATAATAATGACACTGGCAGGGAAGGGGTTAACACCAGGGGCGATCAAAGGGTTAAATGTGTACCTAGGGGGTGATTCTAACTGTGTGGGGGCAAGACTTGGTGGATTGAAATAACAGGAACACAGGAGCCCTGTTTAAATCAGTGACAGATGAGCGGTGTGCCGTTTTTACAATGGCACACCACCTTCTGTAAGTCTCTGCAGAGCGAGCGCTGTGTTTGCGGTGGCCATCGCAGCCGCCGGACCCGCTGCATCGCTGCAGGGCTAGAGAGCGGGCGGGCAATCAGGCCGGCAGCATGCATGAGACCCGTTCCTGCGAGCTGACATACCCATACGTTGGTTTGCACAGGAGAGCCAGCCTGCCGCAGTATATCTGCAGCAACTGGTCTTTAAGTGGTTAAAGTCTTGTTTTTTTTTTATTAAATAACAAACATGTCATACTTAACCTGCTCAGTGCAGTGGTTTTGCACAGAGCAGCCCAGAGCCTCCTCTTCTTGGGTTTCTCACCAGTGCTCCTGGCCCCTCCCTCTTTCTGAGTCCCCCACAGGAAGCAGTTTGCTATGGCGGCACCCGAGCCTCAGCAGCAGCTCTGTATGCCCATTCAGACATGGAGCCATGGCTCAACTCCACTTCCTTTCTCTCCTCATATGCTCACTGACTTTGATAGACAGCAGCAGGAGCCAATTGCACCAGCTGCTGTGTCTCAGCCAATCAGGAGGGATTGGCTGAGACACAGAAGCCGAAAATGTTGTTGGGCAGCCGAAGCTGTGATTGGCAGCCAAAGTTCTCGTGCAACATTACTGGATCGAGGTGGGGCTCAGGTAAGTATTGGGGGGCTGCTGCACAGAGAAGGCTTTTCATCTTAATGCATGGAATGCCAGGTGCCTGGGCTGACACCCAGGTCAGCCTCTCAGCGATGCCGCTGAGAGCCTGAGCCAGCCGCTCCCTGCCTCTTCACAGCCCAGCGCTCCAATGAGCGAGGAGGGGGCAGAGCAAAGTGCTGCTGACTGACAGTCAGCAGCTCTCTGCTTGGGGAGCTGTCAGAACTGAGCGATCGGTGGTGTTTGATCGCTCGTTTCTCATTGTGAAGGTGCTGGGGGACAGATGCTGCATCCACCTAGGTAAGTTTAAATGGGGAAAAATGAAAAATCCCATACAATCTTCTTTAGTGTTTTTCTGTGACTTCACCATGTAGGGCAAAACAACCTGTCGACTTATCTTCCTTTTCACTCTCCTGTCACTCCAATCACTGTGAATGAATGTCTTCTGTAACCTAAGAGTTGCCAGAGTTGCACCTCTGAACAATTTATTACTATCTACAAGACTGGAATTGCAACTGCTTGTTCTGGTGCATTGTATTGAATAGAATGGGCTACCAACACACCAGAATAGACAAAAAATTAGACACGCACCATTTCTTCTGACTCAGCACAGCACAATGGATGTGCAATGTGGTATGCCACAATGCATATGTGGCAGAAGTGTGTTGGGGTACCAATGACAATGGAGGGCACTGCAACACGCTAACGCATGTAACTTGTGTCAGCCTACATTGCAGTAAAGCACAAAAGTGTGATTGGGTGCTTAAAGGATAAGTCCGGCAAAACCTAACTAACTCTAAACCTGCTCTGTGCCACATTCTAAACCTAATCTATCTAACCCTGTAAAGCAAAAATCAATTTACTTAACTATTCTGCAACCAAGTCGGTCTGGTCCCACACTGAACTGTCAGCGGCGGTTTCAGCTTGGAGGCGGGTGCAGGAGAGGGTACTCGACAACGGAAGCCCCATAGTAAGTCTATGGGTGACGTCACTTACTGTTCATTTCACAGCCATTGTCAATCCTCTCCTGCACACAGCTTCCGTCGCTGGAGACCGGACCGGATCGGGTGCAGAATAGGTAAGTACAGTGATTTTTGCTTTACAGGGTTAGATAGTTTAAGGTTAGAATGTGGCACAGAGCAGGTTTAGCGTTTTGCCTGGACTTATCGTTTAAAGTAAGGTGGACATGGGCAGGGCAGTTTACAGAACAATCCAATACATAAAATCCTCCAGCATACTTACCAGCTAGCCAGCAAAATAAGGAAAAAGTCTAAACTGTTTCCAAAATTTGTGTTAGGTTAACGATGTGCAAATTTTCAAATATATGTGAAGCCGCACTGCCACGTCAAGGCCCCTCTGCAAAGTGCGGTCCCTAACTCTACTCTAGCATTGTTTCAAAATTTTGACTAAGCAACAAATAAACTGAAAGTCTAAACTATTTTTAAACATTTGTTAAAAAAAACAGAGGTTTTGGTTTTATATATTTGCAATCTCATGTAAAGCCACATAGCGCTCCCAACTTGGAACAATATTCAAGTCAGTGTTTTTTTGCTGGTTCCACGCACATCTAGTGCCAGATAGCCAACACACACCTATGGGAAAAGTAAAGTCTACCGGCCTCCAACCTCCCCTTATAGCCGGTCCAACACACACCTATGGGAAAGAAAAGTCTACCGGCCTCCAACCTCCCCTTATAGCCGGTCCAACACACACCTATGGGAAAGAAAAGTCTACCGGCCTCCAACCTCCCCTTATAGCCGGTCCAACACACACCTGCGGGTAAAAAGAGTCTACCAGCCTCCAACCTCCCCTTATAGCTGGTCCAACACACACCTGCGGGAAAAAAGGTCTACCGGCCTCCAACCTCCCCTTATAGCCGGTCCAACACACACCTGCGGGTAAAAAATAGTCTACCGGCCTCCAACCTCCCCTTATAGCCGGTCCAACACACCCCTGCGGGGAAAAAAGTCTACCGGCCTCCAACCTCCCCTTATAGCCGGTCCAACGCACACCTGCAAAAAAGAAATTGTGACAATCCTGTTAGAAGAGAGCTTGTGGCATTACTCTCTTGGAGACAGGTGCTGATGAGACTCCTTCAGTAAAGTAAAGATGTAGAGGACGCTCCAGAAATGATTTGACAAAGAGATCCTCTAATGCAGATCTGTGGCATTGCTCTCTTGGAGACAGGTGCTGATGAGACTCCTTCAGTAAAGTAAAGATGTAGAGTACGCTCCAGTGATGATTTGACAAAGAGATCCTCTAATGCAGATTTGTGGCATTGATCTCTTGGAGACAGGTGCTGATGAGACTCCTTCAGTAAAGTAAAGATGTAGCGGATACTCGAGTGATGATTTGGCAAAGAGATTCTCTAATGCAGATCTGTTAAAGAGAAGAGAGAAAGGTAGAAATGTTTACAAAGCTGCCATTTACAAATCTGTGTGGATGTTGATGAATGCTAAGAATACACAGTTCCCAAAATATGATTTTATGAAGGGACAAAAGTCGGCTCCTAGAGACATAATATCCTACTGCAACAGATAAAGGTGCTTCTTCTAGGATTCTTCTAGGTATATATGTATATGAATCCAGAGGCGGCTCTAGGCTTTGTGAGGCCTAAAGCAAAACTTGGACATGAGGCCCCACTCATGCCCATAATGGGAAAAATACTTCAAGCGATAAAAATGAACTGTATAAATTGCATATATTAAGAGCCTTAACCTTTGTACTATGAATTCACAGTTTCTGCCGGTTTAGGAGATATTAATTGTACCTACAGGTAAGCCTTATTATAGGCTTACCTGTAGTTAAAAGTGTCAAAAAGCGGGATACTACCGCTTTAAATCAGATTCCCCCCAGCATCTCCTCCTTACATCAGAGTCCACAGAATTCCTCTTAACATTAGAGTCCCCCTCTTAAATCAAATTTTGCAGAGTCCCTTTACATCAGAGTCTCCAGAGTTTCCCCCTTACACTGTAAAAGGGAACTCTAAAGATTCTGATGTAAGAGGAGTTCTGGGAACCCTGATTAAGGGGGAATGTTGGGGACTCTGAAGTAAGGGGAGTTCTGGGAACCCCAATTTAAGGGGGAATGCTGGAGACTCTGATGTAAGGAGAGTTCTGGGAACCCTGATTTGAGGGGGAAAGCTGGGGACTCTGGTGTAAAAGGGAACTCTATGGTCACCAAAGCTCCCCCTTGCATCAGAGTTTCCAGATACCCCCTTACACTTCCCTTCCTCAGTCTGCCACAGTCTAGGGCACGACAAGTCCCACTGCAGAAGGCTGCCATACCTGAGTCCCCACAGAGGGCACTGTAAATTCCAGTATAGTGCACTGCCATTCCTCCCTGAGGAATGGAAGCCTGCTATGCTTGGACTTGTACTGCTCTCTGTAGGGGACTGAGGAACTACTGCCTGCTATGCTAAGACTTGTAGTACCCTCCGTGGGGACTAAGGCATGGCAGCCTGCTATTCTGGAACTTGTAGTGCCCTCTGTGAGGGACTGAGAATTCCTCAGTCCTCCACATTCTAGTTAAACATCTAAAGGACAACTCCAACGAAAACTACCAATAATGTACAGAGTCCATATGCTATATAATGTCACAGCCCCGCTACCCCTCACCTTCCACCTCGGGTGCTGTCATTGTGTAGGGCAAAGGGCTCCAGCTCCACCATGTTTGGCTTTGATGTCAGATATGCAGGACTGGCTCAGCTCCACTCTCTTCCCTGGCAACTGACTCTGGCGTCATGGGGGGGCCTCTCCTCCTCTTCCAGCCACCCAGGGGCCCTCTCCTTCTCTCCCAGTCACCCAGGGGCCCTCTCCTCCCCCAGTCACCCAGAGGCCCCTCTCCTTTTCCTCCAGCCACCCAGGGGCCCTCTCGTTCTTCTCCTCCAGCCACCCAGGGGCCCTCTCCTTCTTCTCCTCCAGCCACCCAGGGGCCCTCTCCTTCTTCTCCTCCAGCCACCCAGGGGCCCTCTCCTACTCCTCCTCCAGCCACCCAGGGACCCTTTCCTACTCCTCCTCCAGCCACCCAGGGGCCCTCTCCTTCTCCTCCTCCAGCCACCCAGGGGCCCTCTCCTTCTCCCCCAGCCATCCAGGGGCCCTCTCTTTCTCCCCCAGCCACCCCGGGGGCCCTCTCCTTCTCCCCTAGCCACCCAGGGACCATATCCTTCTCCCCCAGCCACCCAGGGGCCATCTCCTTCTTCCCCAGTCACCCAAGGGCCATCTCCTTCTCCCCCAGCCACCCAGGGGCCATCTCCTTCTCAACCAGCCACCCAGGTGCCCTCTCCTTCTCCTTCAGCCTTACAGGGACCCTTTCCTCTTCCCCTAGCCTCCCGGGAGCCCTCTCCTTTTACCTAGCCACCCAGGGGCCCTTTCCGTTTCCCCTAGCCACCCAGGGGCCCTCTCCTTTCCTCCTAGCCACCCAGGGGCCCTCTCCTTTTCCCCTAGCCACCTAGGGGCCCTCTCCTTTTCCCCTAGCCACCCAGGGGCCCTCCATTTTTCCCCTAGCCACCCAGGGGCCCTCCCTTTTTCCCCTAGCCACCCAGGGGTCTTCTCCTTTTCCCCTAGCCACCTAGGGGTCCTTTCCTTTTCCCCTAGCCACCCAGGGGCCCTCTCCTTCTCTTCCAGCCACCCTCTCTTCCCCCAGCCACCCAGGGCCTTCTTCTTCTCCTCCTCCTCCACCAACCATTCTAAGACTCTTCCAACTTCCCTGGGGCTACTCACCCCCTTTGCGTAGTAGACACCACAAATCTATGACCAGCCTGCAGAGTGACAAGTCAGGGGCCTGGTTACCTGTATGTTCCTGGGCCAGGGCAGAGCTCTACTCCCAGAGCAACAACCGATGATAGAGTGAGCTGGTCGGGCAGTCACTTCCTTCTGATGCAGGTACCCCACCGATTCCTCTACATCTTAGGATTACATGATCAGACGGCCAATCCCCAGGCAGAGAAGGCGGGGTAAGTGTCAGCGGACAACAGACACCTGGCAGCCGCAGTGAAGGGTCTGCAGCTCACTGCTGCAACTTTTATATCCGAGGATTTAAAACAATCTTTTACTTGGGAGATTTCCCTGACTGCGCCCTTCTAAATGTTGTCGCTCCGCCACTGGCCGTGAGGCCCCTGTAGGTGCAAGGCCTTAGGCGACCGTCTAATTTGCCTAATTAGAGAGCCGCCTATGTATGAATCAAGTGTACAAAATGCAGTCCTCAGTTAGTGAGCTAAAAACCTACCTTAACTGTCTTTTTATTGTTGGCTTTTGATGATCAGGGGTTCTTCTGCAGGGGAAACTGATGACACCTGTGGTCTTTGTACTTCCCCCCACTTGCTGTTGGTGAAAGAGAACCCACAATAAAGCTCCTGATCTTCTTCTGTAAGTTCAGGCTCATTTTCTTCTTTGGGAGGAGAAATGATTCCCTCCATTTCCATCTCGGTCGTTAGGTCAATTGGTGGGCACTGTGAAGAGAAGAAACATTAGTATTGGAATATGTACAATGATGGCCCTTCTATTTGAAATGGTTATGCACACTCAGGTGCTGGGAGAATATAGAATACAGAACATTGGACAGTGCACTGCCAAGGACCCATATGTGGTTCCTATACTTACCATCTTCATAGTAAATGGCGGGCTTACTTCCCCAGCCTCCAGTTCCACCCAGTCTATGGTCATAAAGAATGGGTGGCTTCGCAGATTTTCACAAAGCATTGCTCTCATAGCTTGCCATTCGCATAGGAGCTGTAACAACAAAAAAAAAAATAGGTTATTAATGGTAAATAGACAATAACTCTGCAATTCTGTTTTTAAAATAATAATGGAATAGCCATTTTTTTGCTGGCTACAGATGATGTTTACTTACTATGTTGCCTATGAGGTTCTTGAGATCCATATCAAAATCTTCAGGGAAATGTGGACGATTGTTGAGGATGGAGCATGCAAGCATGTTCTTTTCTAAGCCCATAAATGGGTAATTTCCAGTCGCCATCATATAGACTATAACTCCCAGGGAGAAATAGTCAGCGGGATATCCATATGGCTGCTCCAAATAGATCTGTGGAAATATCAAAAAGAATAGAACGGTCATTAACCACTTCTGGACCGGAAGATTTTCCCCCTTAACTGCTTGCCAACCACCCGCCGCAGTTGTACGGCGGCAGTCTGGTGCTCCCAGACAAAGTGCCGTGCATGTACGGAGCTAGCCTGGGAAGAGCTAGGGGGCGATCGCGCGCCGCCGGAGGCGCGCTTCCGCCCCCACTCGTTGGCTGGGGAGCCAGCACGTGTGCCCGGCGGCTCCGATGCCCGCCAGCCACTCGCGATCTTCCGCTGCAGTGAGAGAAGGACAGATGGCTGATGTAAACACAGCCGTCTGTCATTCTCACTAAAGTAATCACAGAGGCTATGCGATCCTGCTATGTAGGATCGCATGTCTCTTGTGATTACATCACAAGCCACGCCCGCCCACAGTTATAATCACGAACCTAGGGACACGCTTAACCCCTTTATCAGTGAAGTTAACCCCTTCCCTGCCAGTGTCATTTTAACAGTGACAGTGCATATTTATAGCACTGAATACTGTAGTAATGTCACTGGTATTCCCAAAAGTGTCAAAAATGTCAGTCAGGGGTCCGATCTGTCCGCCGCAATGTCGCAGTCCCGCAGTGACTATGGGGCTTCGCGTAGTTAGTAAACGCAATAACTTTTGCGCAAACCAATCAAAATATGATTTTTTTTTAACAAAAATATGTAGCAGAAAACAAATTGGCCTAAAATGTTAAAAAATTTTGATTTTTTATTTTTCTTTTGAGAATTTCATATAAAAAATGTGAAAAATATTAATATTTTTTCAAAATTGTCGCTCTTTTTTTGTTTATAGCGCAAAAAATAAAAATCGCACAGGTGATCAAATACCACCAAAAGAAAGCTATATGTGGGGAAAAAAAGGACGTCAATTTAGTTTGGGTACAGCGTCGCACGACCACGCAATTGTCTGTTAAAATCAGGCAGTGCCGAATCGCAAAATAGGGCCTGGTCTCTGAGCAGACAAATCTTCCGGGGCTAAAGTGGTTAATAACCAGGCCATTTTTTGCAATTAGGCACTGCGGTATATTTTTAATGAAAAATTGCGCGTTCATGCGCCGCTGTACCCAAATAAAATCGATGTCCTTTTTTTCCCCACAAATAGAGCTTTCTTCTGCACAATTTTTTTTATGTGCTATAAACAAAAAACGAGCGACAATTCTGAAAAAAAAACTAATATTTTTCACATTCTGCTAAATAATTTTTCATAATTTTAGGCCAATTTGTATTCTGTTACAAATTTTTGCTAAAAAAAAACCCAATAAATGTATTTTGATTGTATTGTGCAAAGGTTATCGCGTCTACAAACTAGAGTACAGATTTTTTTCATTTTTATTTATTTTATTTTTTTACCAGTAATGGCAGTGACTTTCTACCTGTGGGAGGGGGGGGGGATGGGTTAATGGAATCAATACAGAGACCTGTGTTCCTAAATAGCAGGAACACAGCTCTGCATTGATACCAGAGAGAACAACAGTCTGCTGTGTTTATAAGAGCAGACCGCTGTTCTCTCTTTATGGGGAGCGATTACGGGTGCCCGGCGGCAGTGGTGGCCCCCTGGCCCCATGGATCGGCTTCCCCGCTGGCGAGTGGGCGCCTACAGACCACCTTACGGTCATTCGTTGAAACCTGCTGACCTGCCGCCGTATAACTACAGCAGCTGGTCGGCAAGTGGTTAGTGATTATTTTACTGATAAAAAGAAAGAAAAACCAAAACGATCCAATCAATACTTACCTCTGGTGCCCTGTACCTTGGAGTGCCGACCGAGTCATAAAGAGCCTTGTAAATAGGGCTCACACCTATTGCTGATAAGCCAAAGTCGCCGATTCTCACATGTCCAACGCTATCCATCAGAATGTTATCTGGTTTGAGATCGCGGTGTACAATCCCACGGCCATGAAGGAACTGCAGGCCACAAATGATCTCTGCAGTGAGGAATCTGATGGGGAGACAGAAAAGATTGATGGTAAGCATTATGTATGGTAATCTAATCCAAAAAATAACAAAAAATTTACCCTAACTCTTCAATTATCAGTAATAGTCATGTATGCGTGCTATAACCAAATCATGTTGAAATTCTGCCAGTAACAGCAGAATTTATCACACTACACAGAAGTGGTTTATATGAATATTTAAAATCACTGATGAATTTGTAGCAAATACACATGGTAAACTCTCACAAATTGTTTTTTTGTGATAGTAAAAATGTTTAAATATGATTGAATGTGATTGTACAGTTTCTTTTAACTTGTATAGCCGTCCATACATTAAGCAATTTTGTAGGAAAAAAAAAATTGCTCAATTCCCTCATCAGCACAGTCAGTGTTGATGAATTCCTTCTGTGGAGCTTCTGTATTTTGACAGCGGGAGGTTTCCCAGCAGTCAGAATACAATGATCCCTGCCGGTGACTATAGCATGAAAAAACCAGACAGGCTGGTTGTACAGGAGTCATTCAACTTCAGTACAACCAGCCTGCCCAAAGATGGATGGAAATTCAGCTGTTCCCTGCTCAACTGGCTGACTTTTAATCCATCTATGGGCAGTTTATGTAAGGCCAAAACAGGAAGCAATACAAAAAAGCTTCCCCGCTCCATCCAAAATTACAAAAAATGTTTTACATTTACAAACTAACTTTAACAAAAATGATGTTATGCAAGGACCTGTTATACCTATCTTCTACCTTCTTTCTGCGATCTCATATCTAGGACAAGCCTACACTTTAATGTGATCTATGTAAAGTACTATGTTCTACCTCCATCCCTATTATCATGGTACCCTATTGTCTTACTTATCTCATATCTAGGAAAAGCCTACACGTTGATTTGATCTATCTCTAGTACTATGTTCTACCTTCATCCCTGTTATCATGGTACCCCATTATCTTATCTATTTCATATCTAGGACAAGCCTACACTTTAATGTGATCTTTCCAGAGTACCATGTTCTACCTCCATCCCTGTTATCATGGTACCCGTTATCTTATCTATTTTATATCTAGGACAAGCCTACACTTTAATGTGATCTTTCCAGAGTATTATGGTATCCATTGTCTTACCTTGTTGTTGCGATATCTAGTGGTGCTCTTTCCAATAAGAATCCCATCAGGTCTCCACCGCTCAGGTATTCCATTGCGAAGAATACATTGTCCTGTACAGAAGAAAGAAATATCAAGGTTAAAAATGATTTTCTATGGAATCCCTATGCAATCTTGGGTAGGTTGTGAGAAAGGTAGGTGTCCTCCAGTAGCAGTATTTTGAGAGGCTAACTATTTCACACCGACCTCTCCCACAAAATTAGTAGAAGGCTGAGTCACTTACCTCTGTCTGGAAGGCACCATATACATTGATGCAGAATTGGCTGGTATGAACTTCCTGCAGAATTCGGCTCTCATTGAGGGTCTCATTGACGTAATATTTGTCCTTGGTCATGATTTTGAGAGCCAGCAGTTCATCAGTGGAGGTGTGTGATGCCAAAACCACCTGGAGTAGACAGAAGGAGAGAGAATTATAGCTGACAATTACAGAAGTTCATTCACATTGTTTATTATTTCATCTATGGGTGCACCCCCCCCCCCAGTTTGGAACATGAGCTTTGCTGATTGGAGAACTCTAGCCTGGACTTATCAGGGGGCGTGGTAAACCACTGTAGAGAGATCACTGCTTCCCAACAGAGAGCAAATAGCCCACTCTGCAGCATGTTAGCAGAGGACAGGCTTTTCTACTTTGGCTTTAGCTGCTTTATAAAAAAAGTAACTGTAAAACCTTTTATTTTGATGCACCTGGAATGTGTTTAGAGTTAGAGTTAAATAAAAATATGAATTGGGCTTTTGGTGCCGGTTCACACATATGCGATGCAGGAACCCAGCAAATCCATTACGGGTTCCCGCATCGCATTCAAATCGCAGGCAGTTCACACTGCCATATGTGAATTGCTGGGGGTGTCAATACAAAGTTAACGACACCCCCAGATCATGTGATCTGATTCTACTGCGGACCGATTCTGATGCAAATTCATCCATACAATCTGTATGGCTGAATTCACATCGCACAGACTTTGCATGTGATTTTCAGAGCAGTGCGCTCTGAATCATATGCGATGTCTGTCATCGCTATAGTTTGAACCGGGACTAAAGTGTATGCCCAGGTCTGCAGCAGCCACATACACAGAAATAAAAATATGTTTCTGCAGTGGAGTAGAGGGAGGGGATTTCTGTCTATACCCTTATTTTAGATTCACAATTTCTTCCTATCTGGTGAAATCATCATCAGCAGGACAGGAAGTGAGGGGAAATTTCTCCAACGGAGCCCCGGACAGTGATAAAACCCGACAGGGGTTCTAATCCTCCTCCACTCTATTTGAACATTTTAAATCAGGGAAAAGATCTGACCACTTACCTTTCCAAAACTACCGGCTCCGAGGAAGCGATGGAATCTGAAGCCATCCAATGTGATTGGGACAATCTCCCTAGTGCTGAGGGGTGTCTCAATCTCAATGTCACGTTTTGGTGAAATCTCAATCTCAATGTCACATTTTGGTGAAGTCTCAGTCTCAATGTCACTTCTTGGTAAAATCTCAATGGGAATATCACTTGTGGCTGATATCCCAATTCCGCTTTCTGGTGAATGCTCAATGTGAACATCACATGTTGGTGAAGTCTCGATGGGGAGTTTACCATCAGTCTCGATCACTGTGGCAAGCCTGCCGTGTGAGCTGGGTCTGTGGTAAATTCCGTACATATCTGCAATAAAAAAGAGGAAATGGATTTAGCACCTTAACCTTCATTTGATCTATTTTTCTTTATACAACATCAAATTATAGAGAGATAAGTTGAAAACTCCAGTGCCAGGGACAAGAAATAATCCTGACACGACAGGGCATAGAGGCAGCTACTCCATTGTTATATGTATATTCATTTCTATATTTATATTTGAGCACCCTATTTTGGTTAAACATTCAGCGCCATTCCATATATTTTGATAATCACAGGGGCAGCTTTTGTTATTATTCATAATAAAACGCTGGTTTGCCTGGCACTTATCCCAATCCACTGATTGTGATAGTTTCTCAAAGTCAGAGAGTCAAGAAGCCACCAACAAGTATTTTCAGCAGTGTGACAATGACCTTTCATTGTTAAATGAGTGGGCCAATCACAAAGGAAGTTGCATAGTTGCATCAGGAAGTAGTGATGTCACCTCCCTGGTTGTGCATTGTGGCAGGGGTTTGTGAATTAGGGATAGACTGATATGTTTTTTTCAGGGCCGATACTGATACCGATATATTGGTCACAACGTATCGGTATTGGCCAATATGGGCCTATATTTTGTACATCCTATGTCAGGGTCTGAGACTAGGGGATTAGGGGATTGGAGGACCTTAATTATGAAGAGCTAACTAGTCTTCTCCTCCTCCAACCATTAGGTGGCGATGCTCATGTTGGGGTAAAATGATGTCACATAGCATAATTCTGTTTAGAAATGTTATTGAATCTGCCACTCACATAATGTACAAAAGATATAAGCAATTCCACATTGGGTGCGATATCGGGGGGGGGGGGGGTTGAGAGATGGAGCAGGTGAGGGCCAGAGCGGTATTGAGTGGATGCCGAATGGAGCAGTATCACCCGGGTATCACTTACGGCAAGTGGGTGAGAGATCCAGATCTGCCAATGTGGAATTGCTTATATGTTTTGTACATATGTGAGTGGCATATTTAATAACATTTCTAAACGGAATTATGCTATGTGACATCATTTTAACCTTACATGAACAATATTTGGAATATCGTTAATATCGGCCATTCCGGGGCCGATTCCGATATATTGGCAAAAGTGAATATCGGCCCTCCAATAATCAGCTTTGCCGATAATCGGTCGATCCCTATTGTGAATCATCAGACCGGCTAAGACAAATATATTTGAGTACAAAAGCAAGGGCTTTGTTAACTGGCAATGCTGCTCCGAAAGTGTGACTGGATCCCCAACCGTTTACACCCGTCGCTCCATAGAGAAGAATGGAGGTTCATATTGGGTCCATGTGAAAAACAGCAGAGCAGATCGGAACGTCAGTGTGAAAGGAGCCTATAGAATAATGTCTGTCAGCTGGGGGTAGGAAGTAGCTAGGAGTAATGCCTGTCAGCAGAAGGTATGGAGAGGCCTGTGGTATGTATGTATGCTGGGGGGGGGGGGGGGAATTGGCTGATGAATGATATCTGTGGGTTGGGAAATGGTTGGTCAGTGATATAAGTTGAAGGAGGTAACATGGGAAGTGGTGTTCTGGGTAGTGGTGAGTGTGAAATGGATGATGTGTGTCTGCGTTTACGTTTCTTTCACATTTGCGGTAGCGATCTGGAGGATTGCCTTTCAGAGGGTGGTATAGCAGCAGCTGACAGGTATCCAGGAGGTGCTATCACTGCCTCCTGGTGCCTCCTGGTACTATATATATATATATATATATATATATATATATATATATATATATATATATATATATATATATATGTGTGTGTGTATGTATATATACACGTATACATACACATGTATATATAATATATGTTTACGTATATATATATATATATATATATACTCACATATATATATATATATACACACACACTCACATATATATATATATATATATATATACTTTAACATTTTTATAGTTATTTATTATATTATAATTTATGATTTTGTGTTTCAAACTTTATCATACCCGAGATTATAAAGAAGAACGCACAGTAAAAAAAAATCACATGTAAATCGTTGGTTTGAGCTGCTCGTCCTTAAGAATTATGTGCAAAATAATGGTACCGCTTTCAGCACCTAAAATTGGAAACAATCACACCGCCAGAGAGGTTAATTGAATCTGTAGTAGGTTTGGTTATCTGTGTTAGAAAAGCATTTTCTCATTTGTTGTCATTTTTAAATTTACCAGTAGATGGCAGTGTGAGGCATTTTGTGTCCCAGCCATAGACTTACACTTAATGCTATTTAGGAAGAGGGTGACGGCGAGACTTCCCACCCCCGCTGATGAATTCCCTCATTGGACAATACATGTACAGGAGGTGGAGCCGCTCCTCACCCACTGCCTTCCTCTGATCATCTGTAGTCGGAAGCTGTGATTGTCGCAGCGGCACGGCGTCTCCCGTCACCAGAGGGCAGTGTTACCGGAGAGAGCTGTTCTGTTATCATCTGCTTTTCTCTATGGAAGTGCGCTCCTGTCTTATGTTTTAAATAAACAGTTCAAAACGGAGAGCGCTTAGATTGGCTTTTTATTTCATGTTGTGATTATCGGAATCAGTCCGGATTTGACCAGTTCCCTGTATAAAGCGGTGGGGGTGAGGAGTCGACCTCTGGTGTTTAACCCTTTCAGGGAAAGCGCTGATTTTTATATTTCAGGTGAGCGCGGTGTAATCACAGGGGGAGGGGATCGATCTGTTTCCATTTTTCCTGCACCATATGGACTGTTCTGGGACTTCTGGCTTTTATTATGGACTATTCCCTCATAATATGATCTGCTGATTGCGCTGCACTATATATATTAATGGTTCTGTATGAGATAAGAGTCATTTATCTTTGGTGTCCAGCTTGCAGTTTTAGTCTTTAGGTTCATCTGTCTGCGCTGATTGTTTTCTGTCTTTTTGTACACTCAGTATACAGATCCAGTACCGTTAAAGAACATTTTCTTTCTCTCATTTTTTGCTGAGTACAAGGAGATTTAAAAAAAAAAAAATGCTGTTATTGTATAAGATCTGTATACGGAGTGTACAGGCAGAATTTACAAAGCTAACAAATCAGGACAGGTTCCTTTATAACAAAATGTCAGTTATTTTTTGCTAAATACAAGGAGATTAAAAAAAAAAAAAAAAAACTGACATTTTATAAAGGAACCTGTCCTGGTTTGTTAGCTTTGTAAATTCTGCCTGTACACTCCGTATACAGATCTTATACAATAACAGCATTTTTTTTTTTTTTTTAAATCTCCTTGTACTCAGTAAAAAATAACTGACATTTTTTCTCAAAGGGACCCTGTCTTGGTTTGTTAGCTTTGTGAATTCTGCCTGAATGTGACCCGTTATACATGAGAACAAAGAATACCATGAAAGGGTTTCAGCCGCCATGTATCTATAAATATTCACAATACTTACCCAAAGAGTCTTCTGTCTGATTTGGTCCAAATCCATAAAAACATCCAGCAGCCGCTCTAATGCAGCCGCGTAGGAAAGCCCGAAAACTCTTCAGTTTTGTGGGCATCTTGGTTGGGGGATCTGCCAGCTGTTCAATGATCTCCCCTTCCATATGTGTCTGTATATCATTGGTGTTCATATGATAAACAGGTCGTTTGCGCTGAAATAACTTCATTATGTAGAATAATGAACGCTCTGAGGGTGTCACAATGAAATCACAAAGAAATCAATGTGAAGGAAATTGCTAGAATGGAATTGCAATAACACAACCGCCAGAGTAGAAACAGGTCTGTACAGGTACAGTGAGCGCTCTGTTTCTGCCAGGATCTTTCCCGCCGCTGCCTTATAAAGGCTGCTCCCAGGCTCCTCCCAGCCATGGCTCCTCCCAGCCATGACTCAGCAAAAAATAACTGACATTTTTTTTTCTTAAAGGGACCCTGTCCTTGTTTGTGAGCTTTGTGAGTTCTGCCTGTACACTCAGTATACAGATCCAATACGCTAGCAGAAGTTCGTTTTTTTTTTTAATTTCCCGGTACTCAGCAAGAAAAAAAACGAATGTTTTTTCTTTGTTAGCTTTTTTTAATTCTGGCTGTACACTCAGTATACAGATGCAATACACTTAGAGAATGGATTTTTTTTTTTTAAATCTTGTACTCAGCAAAAAGTAACTGACATTTTGTTATAAAGGAACCTGTCCTGGTTTGTTAGCTTTTTTAATTCTGCCTGTACAATCCGTATGCAGATCTTATACAATAACAGCATTTTTTTTTTAAATCTCCTTGTACTCAGCAAAAAATAACTGACATTTTTTCTCAAAGGGACCCTGTCTTGGTTTGTTAGCTTTGTGAATTCTGCCTGAATGTGACCCGTCATACATGAGAAAAAAGGATAACATGAAAGGGTTTCAGCCGCCATGTATCTATAAATATTCACAATACTTACCCATAGAGTCTTCTGTCTGATCTGGTCCAAATCCGTAAAAACATCCAGCAGCCGCTCTAATGCAGCCGCGTAGGAAAGCCCGAAAACTCTTCAGTTTTGTGGGCATCTTGGTTGGGGGATCTGCCAGCTGTTCAATGATCTCCCCTTCCATATGTGTCTGTATATCATTGGTGTTCATATGATAAACAGGTCGTTTGCGCTGAAATAACTTCATTATGTAGAATAATGAACGCTCTGAGGGTGTCACAATGAAATCGCAAAGAAATCAATGTGAAGGAAATTGCTAGAATGGAATTGCAATAACACAACCGCCAGAGTAGAAACAGGTCTGTACAGGTACAGTGAGCGCTCTGTTTCTGCCAGGATCTTTCCCGCCACCTCCTTATATAGGCTGCTCCCAGCCATGGCTCCGCCCAGCCATGACTCCTCCCAGCCATGGCTCCTCCCAGCCATGACTCAGCAAAAAATAACTGACTTTTTTTTTTCTTAAAGGGACCCTGTCCTTGTTTGTGAGCTTTGTGAGTTCTGCCGGTACACTCAGTATACAGATCCAATACGCTAGCAGAAGTTCGGTTTTTTAAATTTTTTTTTTAATCTGGTACTCAGCAAGAAAAAAACGGATGTTTTTTCTTTGTTGGCTTTTTTTAATTCTGGCTGTACACTCAGTATACAGATGCAATACACTTAGAGAATGGATTTTTTTTTTTTAAATTTCCTTGTACTCAGCAAAAAGTAACTGACATTTTGTTATAAAGGAACCTGTCCTGGTTTGTTAGCTTAGTAAATTCTGCCTGTACACTCAGTATACAGATCCAATACGCTAGCAGAAGTTTGTTTTTTCTTGTTTTTTTTTTTTAATCTCCTGGTACTCAGCAAGAAAAAAACTGATGTTTTTTTCTTTGTTAGCTTTTTTAATTCCGGCTGTACACTCAGTATACAAATGCAAAACACTTAGAGAATTGATTTTTTTTTTTTTTTAAATCTTCTTATACTCAGAAAAAAAATAACTGACATTTTTTCTTAACCACTTCCAGGCTGCCCGCTGTGTTTTTACATCGCTACTTTGCCGTTAAATACCGGGGTTTAGGCAGCAGATAACTGCCATATCCCTGGTATTTTTTTACACAGCAGGCGGTCCGCTTTAACATTAAAGTGGTCCCAGCTGCGGATTCGGCACAGGATCCCTTTTATGGGAGGCAGGAGAGGTGTCCACCCCCCTCCCGCCGCTTCTCGGTCGTCTCTAAGCCGTTGGAGGACTGGAGTGACATCAAACATCATTTCCACCCAACTTCCTTAACCACTTGCCGACCGCCGCAAGTACATTTACTGCGGCAGTCAGCCGCTCCTGGGCGAAAGCGACGTAGTACTACGTCGCTCGCCCAGGAGCCTCTAGGAGGCGAGCGCGCACCGCCGGAGGCACGCTCCTGCCCCCGCTCGTTCACAGGGATCCACGCGCCTGTGACCGGCGGCTCCGATGTCCCTCGCGATCTCCCGCAGGAGAGGGAGAAAGGCAGACGGCTGATGTAAACACAGCCGTCTGTCATTTTCCCTGATGTAAGTGCAGAGACTATACGATCCTGCTATGTAGGATCGTATGTCTCTGTGGTTACATCACAAGCCACACCCCCCACAGTTAGAATCACGCCCCTAGGGATACATTTAACCCACTGATCACCAATAAAGTTAACCCCTTCCCTGCCAGTGTCATTTTTACAGTAACAGTGCATATGTATAGCACTGATTACTGTAGTAATGTCACTGGTACTCCCAAAAGTGTCAAAAATGTCAGTCAGAGGTCCGATCTGTCCGCCGCAATGTCGCAGTCCCGCAAAAAAAAACGCAGATCGCCGCCATTACTAGTTTAAAAAAAAAAACAATAAAAATGACATAAATCTTTCCCGTAGTGCAAATGCAATAACTTTTTTGCGCAAACCAATCAAAATATGCTTATTGTGATTTTTTTTTTTTTACCAAAACTATGTAGCAGAAAACAAATTGGCCTAAAATGTTAAAACATTTTGATTTTTACATTTTTTTTTGAGAATTTCATATAAAAAAATGTGAAAAATATTGTTATTTTTTTCAAAATTGTCGCTTTTTTTTGTTTATAGCGCAAAAAATAAAAATTGCACAGGTGATCAAATACCACCAAAAGAAAGCTCTGTTTGTGAGAAAAAAGGACATCAATTTCATTTGGGTACAGTGCCGCACGACCGCGCAATTGTCTGTTAAAGTCACGCAGTGCCGAATCGCAAAATAGGGCCTGGTCTTTGAGCAGCCAAATCCTCCGGGGCTTAAGTGGTTAAAGGGCCAATTTTTTTTTTTTTTAATAAACTTTTTATTTGATTTTGCTTTTAAGTGTAAATGTTATATCTGAGGTCTTTATGACCCCAGATCTCACATTAACCACTTGCCGACTGCCTAACGCCGATCTACGTCGGCAGTCAGCCCCTCACAGGCAAAGTGACGTAGGGCTACGTCACTAGCTTGTGAGGGTCTAGGGAGCGAGCGCGCGCCCCCGGAGGCGCGCTCCCGCTCCCGCGTGGTCACGGACCCCCCCGCGCGTGTGACCGGCGGACCCGATGATCACTCTCAATACATCTGAAGCCAAAGCCAATCACAGTAGAAAGCACGCCCCTAGGGACACACATAGCCCCTCCCTTTCAAAAAAGTTAACCCCTTCACTGCCAGTGTATTTTTACAGTAACAGTGCATATATATAGCACTGATTACTGTAGAAATGTCACTGGTAACCCCAAAAGTGTCAAAAATGTCAGTCAAGGGTCCGATCTGTCCGCCGCAATGTCGCAGTACTGCAAAATAAATCGCAGATCGCCGCCATTACGCGTTAAAAAAAAAAACAACAAAAATTACAAAAATCTTTCCCTTTGTTAGTAAACGCGATAACTTTTGCGCAAACCAATCAAAATATGCTTTTTGCGATTTTTTGTACCAAACATAGGTAGCATAAAACAAATTGGCCAAAAATGTTAAAAAATTTAGATTTTTACATTTTTTTGGGGGGGAATTTCATATAAAAAAATGTGAAAAATATTGCTATTTTTGCAAAATTTACGCTCTTTTTTTGTTTATAGCGCGTGATCAAAAAATCGCACAGGTGATCAAATACCACCAAAAGAAATCTCTGTTTGTGGGAAAAAAAGGACGCCAAATTAGTTTAGATACAGCGTCGCACGACCGCGCAATTGTCCGTTAAAGTCACGCAGTGCCGAATCGCAAAATACCCCCTGGTCAGGAAGGGGGTAAAATCTTCCGGGGCTTAAGTGGTTAAAGAGGACCTGTCCTGCTTATTTCTATTACAAGGGATGTAACTCTGTAACTCTAAACTGGTAACCTGTAAAAATGTTTGTTTAAAGCATCGCTTTTGGAGATTTTTAAGTACCAAAGTTTGTCGCAATTCCAAGAACGTGTGCAATTTTAACCACTTACCGACCGCGCGCTGATGATTTACATCAGTACTTTGACGCTAAATACCGGAGTTATGGCCGCAGATAGCTGCCAAAACCCGGTCTTTTTCTAAACGGCGGGCGGTCCTCTTTCAGATAAGGGTGGTCCCAGAGGCGGATTCACAGCGGGATCACCCTTACGGTGCGGCCGGACACGCCGGCAGCGGGGAAAAAGATCTGGTCCACGCTCCTCGCAGACAGGAAGTCAAGTGAGGGCAAGATGGCCCCCACTCGACTCTATGGTCTTGGAGGACCAGAGCGACGTCAAACACCGTCTCCTAGCTACCGGTTTAAAGTGCCAATTTTTTTTCAGCAATTTTTCTTTTTTTTTCTTTTTTAGTGTAGTTGTGAGGTTTGAGGTCATTTTGACCCCAGATCTTACAAAAAAGAGGTCCTGTCATGCTTCTTTCTATTACAAGGGATTCCTTGTAATAGGAATAAAAATGATCACAAACATTTTTTTTAAAAAAATACTGTGTAGCAGGTTTTCCAGGCCTGTGGCCTGATGTGGGTCTGCCATTGGTACCGGTTACCCCTCCAGCCCATGTGAGCTGCGGCCCTGGGTGTGAGCACTGAGACATTGACAACTCCGGCTTCTTTGTTTTGTTGTTTTATTGTATTTAAAGGGATGGGAGAAGTGAGTGAGTGGGATACTCCTTTAGGCACAACTAGATACAATTGTGGGACTTTTGTGTCAAAAATGCCTATTAGCACTGTCTTGACGCCAGCCGACGTTAGCCAACGCTTCCTGACGCTTGTACACTGTGTAATTACTGAAACTGTGCTGGATCCTCGACTTTAGTCCAGAAGTTCCAGGACTGTAGAACTGCTTGACTGGTAACACTGCAATAGCTCAGAGTCACTGAATGGCTCCCTCCAGCTCTGCACTGGCTGAGAAAACTCCTTGTAATTTCCTGTACTGCTGCAACTCTCAACTGGCACACTTCACACTATACACTGACACTTCAGGGCCCAAACCACAGGCGCCCCCTTTACACTTTAAGCTCTTCAGGGTCCCCTGACTATGTACCCCTTCTGTCACTTCAGGATCCTCAACCTAGGTACCCCCTTTCACCACTAGCTGGCACTGGATCCCTGAACCTCTTCTGGAGTGGTCCCCTCTGACTTCAGGCAGACCCCAAGGGGCAATCCTCAGTACTCATGACCTGTGTAGGCTTTCCTGGGACTGGACCCCTCTGACTCTCCGCAGGTTCTCAGCACACCGGATCCCCTCAGCTTAGCTCAGCACTTTCTGGATCTTCAGGCAGCACCCCGAGATCCTTTTCCTCAGACAGGAGGGGAGACAGCCGTTCTCTCCCTCCTGGGACTCTGCTCCCGCCAAAGACATTGTGTCATGTGCTAACCCCAAACTAATACCCACTTCCAGAATCCTTTGCAGCATAATCTGCCTTCTGGGGTAGTTACAAGCCTGGATGTGTCCCCTGATTGGGTTTCCTCCACCGCCCTATGAGAAGCCTCTCACAGGAGCCCATGGGGAGACTCCCCCTTCAGCAGGCACACCTGGAAACCATGACACCCTGACTATTAAATCACAGCCCCGCTGTTAGGCAGACAAGGCCCACTATACCTTTACCTAGCACCTACCTGTAGGGTGCTACAACTGTAAAAATAAAAAATAATAAATAAAATAGGGAAAAAAAAATTAAAGCGCCCTGTCCCTGTTAGCTCGCACGCAGAAGCGTACGCATACGCAAGTCCAGCCCACTTATGTAAACGGTGTTCAAACCACACACGTGAGATATCGCCGTAATCGTTAGAACGAGAGCAATAATTTGAGACCTCTTCTGTAACTCTAAGCTGATAACCTGTAGAAAATTTTAAAGTGTCGCCAATGGGGATTTTTAAGTACCAATGTTTGTTGCCATTCCACGAGCGTGTGCAATTTTGAAGCATGACATGTTAGGTATCTATTTACTCGGCGTAACATTATCTTTCATATTATAGAAAAAAATTGGGCTATTTTACTGTTTAGTTGTTTTTAAATGCAGTGATATGTATTTTTTCCCCAAAAATTTGCTGTTTTCGTATTTTTTAATTCAAAAAAAGGAAACGTTTCCAAAAAAATTGTGTTTGGAACACCGCTGCGCGAATACAGTGGAATAAAAAATATTGCAACGATCTCCATTTTATTGTCTGTCTAGGGTCTCTGCTAGAAAAAATGTATAATGTTTGGGGGTTCTAAGTAGTTTTCTAGCAAAAAAAAATGATTTTAGCTTGTAAACATCAAGTGTCAGAAATAGGCCCGGTCCATAAGTGGTTAAAGCATGACATGTTAGGTATCAATTTACTCGGCGTAACATTATCTTTTCACATTATAGCTGGGTTTTAACTTTACTGTTTTCTTATTTTTTTAATTCAAAAAAGTGTTGTTGTTTTTTTTTTTTTAAATTGTGCTTGTAAGACTGCTGGGCAAATACGGTGTGATATAAAGTATTGCAATGATCTACATTTTATTCTTTAGGGTCTCTGTTCATATATAATGTTTGAGAGTTCTAAGTAATTTTCTGGAAAAAATACTGATTTTAACTTGTAAACAAGTGTCAGAAATAGGCCTTATCCTTAAGGGGGTAAAGGGACCCTGTCCTGGTTTGTTAGCTTTGTGAATTTTGCTTGTACTCTCAGTATACAGATCTAATATGGTAGCAGAAGATTATTATTTTTTTAAATTTACCGCTTAAGGACCGCCCCACGTACATATACTGCAGCACGGCGGCCCTTAGGAGCGAAATCACATACCTGTACGTAATTTTTTTTCTTCAGCAATGTGCAGGAACGCTGTCTCTCTCCTCATTGGACAGATTAATAGCAGCAGGAGCCATTGGCTCCCACTGCCGTCAATCAAAACTGGTGACAGGGTGGGGCCGAGTACCGCCATCTTTGTCAATGGACGCAGCGGGACTCGGGAGCGGGCACGCATCAGTGCACTCAGGGAAAGCGGCTTTCCATGGTGACACCCGATAAATAGGGGGGGGGCCTGGAGCTCCGGTGATGGACCCCAGAAGAGGAGGATCAGGGCTGCTCTGTGCAAAACTATTACACAGAGCAGGCAAGTATGACATGTTTGTGTTTTTTTTTTTTTTTTTTTTTAATCAAACGTTTACAACCACTATAAAGCTAAACCTCCAGCCTTCCCTTCAGTCCTGCACACTATATCTGAGCAGCGCTCAGCCATTCAGATAAAGCGAAGGATGCTAGCAATGAATACAGAGCTTCCTCTGATTGGCAGAGTCAGAGGTTGTGACATCATCAGCCAGCTTCTCTGACTCAGTCAATCAGCGGAAACTTTTTATTCATTGCTTTTTTTTATTAAAGCTTTGTATGCTGTTCTTTAAAACATTGTGACTACAATTATGCAGTAATTTACAGACAGCCAATGAGATGGGATGGCATAGATAGATGGCAGTATATGGATGAGATGGGATATGGAGGGGATGGGATGGCATAGATAGATGGCAGTATATGGATGAGATGGGATATGGATGAGATGGGATGGCATAGATAGATGGCAGTATATGGATGAGATGAGTATATGGATGAGATGAGTATATGGATGAGATGAGTATATGGATGAGATGGCATAGATAGATGGCAGTATATGGATGAGATGAGTATATGGATGAGATGGGATGGCATAGATAGATGGCAGTATATGGATGAGATGAGTATATGGATGAGATGGGATGGCATAGATAGATGAGAGTATATGGATGACATGGGATATGGAGGGGATGGGATGGCATAGATAGATGAGAGTATATGGATGAGATGAGTATATGGAGGGGAGGGGATGGGATGGCATAGATAGATGGGAGTATATGGATGAGATGAGTATATGGATGAGATGGGATGGCATAGATAGATGGCAGTATATGGATGACATGGGATATGGAGGGGATGGGATGGCATAGATAGATGAGAGTATATGGATGAGATGAGTATATGGAGGGGAGGGGATGGCATAGATAGATGGCAGTATATGGATGAGATGAGTATATGGATGAGATGGCATAGATAGATGGCAGTATATGGATGAGATGGGATATGGAGGGGATGGGATGGCATAGATAGATGGCAGTATATGGATGAGATGAGTATATGGATGAGATGGCATAGATAGATGGCAGTATATGGATGAGATGGGATATGGAGGGGATGATTGGACTGGGATGTGTTGGGACATTAGCAGCTGCAGTTTGCTTTTTGGACACAAGATGGCGCAGTGAAATCTCCTCCTCCCCGGTAATGTTTAGTTAGGAAAGCTCCCGGTCCCGGTGATGTGTGTCTCGTGTCTTTCCGTATTATACATAAAAACACGTGTTACATAAATTAGCTTTTTATAGAATCTCGGAGGGGTGGCGGCGTGCGCGTTCCCGCGTGTGCCGGCTTTGTGACGTGCGCGGCCCCGTCTCCTCTCTCTCTCTCGCCATGATCTGTCTGATGCTGACCATCTTCGCGCACATTTTCCCCACAGGTGAGTGGTCGGTGTGGGGGAGGGGAGCGTGTTGTGTCCTCCTCAGGATGTGTAGACAATGTGGGCCCCAATGTGTCTCTCACCTGTGTGGGGGGTGTTGCTTGTGGCACCCATTGTACTCAGAACATGCAGCCAGGAATTGGGGACAGTCCATAAGTAATAAAGACATTGACAGTGTAATATAAAATGGAGGGAAATGATTATATTGTCTTGGTATTAGAATGGTCTGGTATATGTCCGGGGTCTGGAGTGACCCCTATGGGGGGGTTTCTTTGCCTTGCACCCCAAGCCGGGGGGCTAAATCTTCACACGCCGTGTGTGGGGGGACACATGTGCAGAACGGACGGTGCACAGGGAATCATGGGACATGTAGTATGAGGGAATTGCCCCCCCCCCCCCCCCCCAGTTCAGGGGGGTGCTGAGTAAGATGAGACCAGGTAAAGTGCAGATGTGTGTCTAGACCGGCCACACCTCTGAAGAGTGATCTAAATTCGAATCACTTTCCAGGGATAATTGCCAGGCACTATAGATGTGACCCCTCACCATCTGTTTTAACTGTATTTTGGAAAAAACAACTGTGCTGCACCTCCCTGAATGACATGCAGTTGTAGGACGTTTGCACCACTTCCCCATTTGCTTGTGTGGGTCGCGTTTTGTGGGCTTGTCCCCCACCAATTTCACAATGTCCTGTCAGCACCCCATTCATTCACTGCCATCAATTGCCTAAAGCAGCACTAATTGCAAACATTTTTCATTTTGGAGGGTTACAACCTAACCTGTCTGCTTGTTTTTTGCTATCTGTGTCCCATTAGGGGAGATTTTCCTTCACTTCCTGTCCCATAGCCAAAAAAGGAAGTGAGAGGAAATCCCTCCAAAGTGAGGGAATCTCAGTGTGTCACCAGAGCTAGTGTCCCCATTGGAAGATTCCTCCTCTATTCCTGTTTTGGTGACCGCTCTAAATTTGGGATTTTCTTTCACTTTCAGTGACATCGGTAGGTGAATCTCCCAAAGGCCCCTTTCACATAGGCGGACCGTTCAGATCCGCCTGTCAGATTTTTTGGCGGATCTGAACGGTCACCCCATGGATCTCTATGGGGCATCGGATGTCAGCGGAGACATGTCCGCTAACATCCGATCTGTCAAATCTGGACGGATGGAAACCCTATTTAAAATGCAATTTTTTTTTTTTTTTTAGAAAAAAAACACTTCAATTAATAAAAATAAAAAAATAAAAGCAGTAGTTAGCCCAATATTTTTTGTATAACGTGAAAGATGATGTTGCGCTGAGAATCGTGAGAGAATTGTGATCTTTATTTCAAGCAAAAAAATTGTGATTCTCATTTTATCCAGAATTGTGCAGCTATACTACCCAGCATGCACCTCCTGTTCTTGCGCAGTGAAGACTCTCTGTGGTGCGCACTGTTAACCGGTTGCCGACCGCCGCACGACTATTTACTGCAGCGGTCAGCCCCGGCCAGGCAGAGTGACGTAGATCTACGTCACTTGCTTGTCCCTTCCTTGTGAGCCAATAGCGCGCGAGCGCATGCCCGCCGCGGCTCGTTCACAGGGAAGTCAGTGCGTGTGACCAGCGGACCCGATGTCACTCGCCGATCGTCGGTGCAGAGGGAGAAAGTCAGACGGCTGATGTAAACAAGCCGCCTGTCATTGTTGATCACTATTCCTACACTAGTAGCCACAGCCAATCACAGTAAAAAGCACGCCCCTAGGGACACACTTAACCCCTCCCTCCCCAATAAAGTTAACCCCTCCCCTGTCTTCTTGCATTGCGTTGTTTCCAAAGTGGAACTGAAGGGATTACAGGTGGAGTTAGGCGCCATTATAGAATTATAATGAGGATGCCTGACTCCTAGGATTGATGACATGGATATCCCCGGAGTCCATGGAAATTCTTGATGTACATCACCCTGGTGAAGGGAACCGGAAGAGGTGGCAATTTTATAATAAAAAAGGCGTTTTGTTTAGTAAATACACTAAAAAGCAATATCCAAGCAGTAAATGCGGAGGGATCAGCAATTTATTGGGGCAAAGTTGTTCAAGAAGGTGAAGCTTCACTTTAAGCTGGGGGGGGTTGCTTAACCACTTGCCGACCGCCGCAAGTACATATACTGCGGCGGTCAGCCCCTCACAGGCAAAGTGACGTACTGGTACGTCACTAGCCTGTGAGGCTCTGGGGAGCGAGTGCGCGCCACCAGAGGCGCGCTCCTGCGCGGTCACGGACCCCCTCCCCGCGCGTGTGAGCGGCGGACCCGATGTCCGCCGCTCACTCACGATCGTCCGTGACAGCGGGAGAAAGGCAGGCGGCTGATGTAAACAAGCCGCCTGTCATTCTCCCCTGTGTAGGAACAGTGATCATATGGTTCTAATATGTAGGATCGTTGTTCCTACACCTCAAGCCACAGCCAATCACAGTTAGAATCACGCCCCTAGGGACACACACAACCCCTCCCTCTCAAAGAAAAGTTAACCCCTTCACTACCAGTGTCATTTTACAGTAACAGTGCATATGTATAGCACTGATTACTGCAGTAATGTCACTGGTAACCCCAAAAATGTCAGTCCAGGGTCCGATCTGTCCGCCCCAATGTTGCAGTCCCGCAAAAAAAAATCGCAGATCGCCGCCATTACGCGTTAAAAAAAAAACAACAAAAATGACAAAAATCTTTCCCTTTGTAAGTAAACGCGATAACTTTTGCGCAAACCAATCAAAATACGCTTTTTGCGATTTTACCAAACATAGGTAGCATAAAACAAATTGGCCAAAAATGTTAAAACATTTTGATTTTTACATTTTTTTGGGGGGGAAATTTCATATAAAAAATGTGAAAAATATTGCTATTTTTGCAAAATTTACGCTCTTTTTTTGTTTATAGCGCGTGATCAAAAAATCGCACAGGTGATCAAATACCACCAAAAGAAAGCTCTGTTTGTGGGAAAAAAAGGACGCCAAATTCGTTTAGATACAGCATCGCACGACCGCGCAATTGTCCGTTAAAGTCATGCAGTGCCGAATCGCAAAATACCCCCTGGTCAGGAAGGGGGTAAAATCTTCCGGGGCTTAAGTGGTTAAAGAGGACCTGTCCTGCTTATTTCTATAACAAGGGATGTTTACATTCCTTGTAGTAGGAAAAAAGTGATCAAAACTTTTTTTTTTAAAGGCACAGTGTAAAAATAAAAAATAAAAATAAAAAAAAATTTAAAGTACCCCATCCCTTCGAGCTTGCGCGTAGAAGCGAACGCATACACAATCAAAATACGCTTTTGGCAATTTTTTTTTTTTTCCTAAACATATGTAGCATAAAACAAATTGGCCGAAAATGTTAAAAAATTTTGATTTTTACATTTTTTTTTTGGGAATTTCATATAAAAAAAATGTGAAAAATATTGTTGTTTTTGCAAAATTTACGCTCTTTTTTTTTTTGTTTATAGCGCATGATCAAAAAATCTCACAGGTGATCAAATACCACCAAAAGAAAGCTCTGTTTGTGGGGAAAAAAAGGACGTCAAATTCGTTTAGGTACAGCGTCACATGACCGCTCAATTGTCCGTTAAAGTCAGGCAGTGCCGAATCGCAAAATACCCCCTGGTCAGGAAGGGGGTAAAATCTTTCGGGGCTTAAGTGGTTTAAACACGGCTCATCTGCATGTCTAAACTTGGCCTAAGAGCTGAAACCATGCACCATACATGACATGAGTGTATTTCTGCACCCGGGGATGAGGATTTGCTGTACGCTGATAACTGCACATCCAACCATTTACTTGTATACAAGGACAGATCCGCTGCCCTGGATACAATCACTGTGTCAAGGAGGGCTCCTCTGTCTCTGTGTACAGATCTGTCACAGGTCATCTGAGCATTGGTGTACAATCACCTGTCACAGCCCTGTGCCCATGTAAATGAGCCCTATCTTCTAAAAAGTAAGACTTGGCGGTACAGGAGTGGAAAATTACATTATATTAGCTAGTATTTCGTCTTCATGCTCCCTGGGTGGATAGGTGAATAAGGAAAGCATAGGTGCACCATCCATCCCCGCTGATGTCAGCTTGTAAAGGCTTGTATACACGATAAGAAAATCGGAAGTAAAATTTCGTCCGGACGTTCTGCCGATTTTAGGATCATTCGTATGGTGCTTTCAACAGCCGATTTATAAATTTTTGGATGACAAAAATTGAATGTGCAGGCTATAAAATTTTCATCGTACGTGACCACATTGTCCGATTTTCGTTTCTACAGTTTTTGTCTGAAAAAAAAAAAATCGGAAGCGCAAGACTAGGCATGCTCAAGAACTAAAGAATACAAAAAAATTAAACAAATCTCACCTACCCAAGACCTACGCCTGCTTCTCCTGGGCAATCTCTGGCTCCCCTGGAAACTTTCCTTGCTTCCTCCTACGATGCAAACCTTCTTTCAAGCCGGGAGGATGTTGGGGGCCGCACAGGAGAAGCTGACTGAGGGTCCTACACAACGGATTACCTTGTTGCCATTCAGATTCCTCGAGTCCAAGATATCCTCCTTGACGACATCCCAGTTTGTTCTCTTAGGTGTATCTGAATTTTCACAGTTCTATTCGGCTGTTACTCTAAGATCCCGGCGGAGTTGATACGTAATTTTAACCTACCGCCCTCAATCTCTTTCGCTGCTCTTCGCATTCACCACTTCCTTACACAAAACCCCTGCAAACTCTCCGAGTACCCCTCAAAGCCTGGCACTTCTATACCTCTGACAGAAAAATCTCCAAAGGTATCTCTTTATTCTATGATTCCTTGCTACACGGGAAAGACCCTCCTAAATCGACCCCCATGCTTAGATGGGAATGTGACCTCCACTGCACGTTCACTCCTGAGCAATGGTCCATTGCCTCTCGTTCCACATACCAACTCTCCCATTGTACATCCCACTGGGAAATGATGTGGAAGATCACGAACAGCTGATACTATACCCCATACCGACTAGCAAAGTTTTCCCATCCCAATCTGACCTATGTTGGAGGGAGTGTGGTCACACAGGTACACATGCCCACATCCTCTGGGACTGCCCCTCCCTCACCAGCTTTTAGAACCAAATTTTGCGATGCATTTCCGCCTGTACTGGTATCCTAGCCCTGCCAAAAATAGAATTAGCGTTGTTGAATGGTATTGATGCATATCCAACGATGTACAGGCAGATGGTCCTGCATATTCTCCTGGCCTCAAGAACACTAATGGAGAACCCTGGACATCCCCAACTTCTCTGAAGTAGTCGACATTGTCAATGCTAATTACCGCTTAGAAAAGTCCTTGGCTTTCAACTCCCTTTCCTTCCATAAATTCAGCAGATCCTTGCAACACTGGATGTACTTTCATTAATATTGTTCTTTTTGGCAACATACAGTGGGTATGGAAAGTATTCAGACCCCCTTAAATTTTTCACTCTGTTATATTGCAGCCATTTGCTAAAATCATTTAAGTTCATTCTTCTTCCTCATGAATGTACACATAGCACCCCATACTGACAGAAAAACACAGAATTGTTGACATTGTTGCAGATTTATTAAAAAAAGAAAAACTGAAATATCACATGGTCCTAAGTATTCAGACCCTTTGCTGTGACACTCATATATTTAACTCAGGTGCTTTCCATTTCTTCTGATCATCCTTGAGATGGTTCTACACCTTCATTTGAGTCCAGCTGTGTTTGATTATACTGATTGGACTTGATTAGGAAAGCCACACACCTGTCTATATAAGACCTTCCAGATCACAATGCATGTCAGAGCAAATGAGAATCATGAGGTCAACTTCAGGAACTGCCTGAAGAGCTCAGAGACAGAATTGTGGCAAGGCACAGATCTGGCCAAGGTTACAAAAAGATTTCTGCTGCACTTAAGGTTACTAAGAGCACAGT
Organism: Pelophylax lessonae; assembly: GCF_965119305.1. NCBI lineage: Eukaryota > Metazoa > Chordata > Amphibia > Anura > Ranidae > Pelophylax > Pelophylax lessonae. The sequence goes on from NC_138773.1 coordinate 76,390,395, forward strand.
GGCCTCCATAATCCTCAAACGGAAGACGTTTGGGACGACCAGAACCCTTCCTAGAGCTGGCCGTCCGGCCAAACTGAGCTATCGGGGGAGAAGAGCCTTGGTGAGAGAGGTAATGAAGAACCCAAAGATCACTGTGGCTGAGCTCCAGAGATGCAGTCAGGAGATGGGAGAAAGTCAACTATCACTGCAGCCCTCCACCAGTCGGGGCTTTATGGCAGAGTGGCCCGACGGAAGCCTCTCCTCAGTGGAAGACGCATGAAAGCCTGCATGGAGTTTGCTAAAAAACACCTGAAGGACTCCAAGATGGTGAGAAATAAGATTCTCTGGTCTGATGAGACCAAAATAGAACTTTTTGGCCTTCTAAGCGGTATGTGTGGAGAAAACCAGGCACTGCTCATCACCTGTCCAATACAGTCCCAACAGTGAAGCATGGTGGTGGCAGCATCATGCTGTGGGGGTGTTTTTCAGCTGCAGGGACAGGACGACTGGTTGCAATCTAAGGAAAGATGAATGCGGCCAAGTACAGGGATATCCTGGACAAAAACCTTATCCAGAGTGCTCTGGACCTCAGACTGGGCCGAAGGTTTACCTTCCAACAAGACAATGACCCTAAGCACACAGCTAAAATAACGAAGGAGTGGCTTCACAACAACTCCGTGACTGTTCTTAAATGGCCCAGCCAGAGCCCGGACTTAAACCCAATTGAGCATCTCTGGAGAGACCTAAAAATGGCTGTCCACCAACGTTTACCATCCAACCTGACAGAACTGGAGAGGATCTGCAAGGAGGAATGGCAGAGGATCCCCAAATCCAGGTGTGAAAGACTTGTTGCATCTTTCCCAAAAAGACTCCTGGCTGTATTAGATCAAAAGGGGGCTTCTACTAAATACTGAGCAAAGGGTCTGAATACTTAGGACCATGTGATATTTCAGTTTTTCTTTTTTAATAAATCTGCAACAATGTCAACAATTCTGTGTTTTTCTGTCAGTATGGGGTGCTATGTGTACATTCATGAGGAAGAAGAATGAACCTAAATGATTTTAGCAAATGGCTGCAATATAACAAAGAGTGAAAAATTTAAGGGGGTCTGAATACTTTCCGTACCCACTGTAAGTACAGCCTCTCCCTCATGGAGGGGTGGTTCAACTACCCTTGACGCGTTATTTCCCAGTTGGGGCGTCTGGAGTAGCTGCCCCTCTGCCCTACCAACTCACAATCTAGCTGTACACCCCCGCCACACTAAAAGTGTTCCTTGGGTCATCTCACCTCTAGCCATTACTACATGGAGGTAGCCTCCCTCAATATAACTCAGTTATTGTGACTTCATTATGCTTTGATTCTGCATGGTTGTATGTGCTAAACCTGCACTTTCTCATTATTGAACCTATCCCTCATTGTTGGAATATCTTTACTTCTTGCATTGTTTCTTATTTGTTGTTGCTGTTACCCTTTTGCTGCTTCTTTTGCATTTTTGAAATGTATGTTTTGTGATCTAACAATAAAAAATATTATTTAAAAAAAAAAAAAAATTAACACATGACATGACATAACTTCTGAAGTTGAATTCTGTCGTAAGAGAATTTTCGTATGAAAGTAACCTCTTCACTTTTGGATATGAGACGAGCATGTAACAAAAATAGACACAAATTCGTCCGATAATCTCTGATCGTGGGTACGAGGCTTTAGGCCGCTTTCACACGGGTGGAACTGATCAGGTCCACCTAACATTTTTTTTAAGGCAGACCTGATCTGACCATTTGTTGCTCTGTATGAAGCGGCACGTCCGTTGACACCCACTGACCTCTTATTTGTTCTTGTCCGCTAAAAACAGACAAATGGGGATCTGTTCCCAATCAGTCTATCGGATCAGATGACAGTCAGGTGGAAAGGGACAGGCGGTCTGTTTCCATCTGACAGCTCATAGAGAAGAGTGGGCGGTGTCCCATGTCCGCTCTGCATAGCGGAGAGATCCCCTGCTGAGCAGGCAGATCCGATGGTGGACTCTGCCAGTGTGAAAGGGTCCTTATACCTCGTACACAATAAGAATTTCAGCCCAATGATCGTCTGCTTGTTTTTTTTTTTTTGCATGCTAGTCTCTATCGTACCTCCCCTTTAAAACTGAGAGGCTGAAAGCTGCTGAGGCTGGACGGTGCACTAAGCGGTACTAAATGTGCATGCCCAGGGACAGATTCCTGGAACACAAGCAGTCTGCGTTCTGGGCATTCATCCCTGGGCTCTTCCTGCCTAAGATGGCACAGGCAGATCTACTAATGCCTGCTGCTGTTCTGATTGTCAAGGTGCGTCCAGCAAGCCCATAAACGTCGTTGTCAGTGGCCGCAGTTATTTGTGACTGTTCACAGGGTCAGTGATTACCTGCGGTTACACTTTCTGCACATCCAGCAGCGATCACTGCAGGTAATCAATGGCTGTGCAAACCACATTGAATAGCTGCAGCTGCCGACAACCTGTCATTGAAGGGTACTTGCTCAGCAACCTCAGCTCGCTGCTCAACACAGCAGGTTCCTGTTGCTGCCATTCACACTGGGGTAAATCAGCTTGTGCAAATGTAGCCTAAATATCACTATCACTCGGTACACTGTCCAGCCGCAGCAGCATTGGTTGTTAGAGAACAGGCTGCCAGTTCGTGGACGGTGTCCCTGTGCCTTCTGCCCGCACCTAAGCACTGGCGTTTCACGCAATCGTATAAGAACCAGCAAAATCATATTATAGTCATAGGAAATAAAACTTTGAGTTGAGATGTAAAGCACAAAACCTGGGGGAGGGGATGAATTTATATATTCAGGGCTCACTCTCATCGTGTCCGCTGATCAGCAAAAAAAAGGCCCCCATTTGATCTAAAAATATAAAACCTTACAATCACTGAGCTGTGTGACCTTTATTATTCAACTTCTTTTTTGATGGGTTTATTTTTATTTGCTGTAGAATAGTAAGAAGTGTACAACAACTAGGACTGACTAGATACACATTGTTACCTGTCTGTTCTCTCTCCAGCATGGACGGGGATTAATGAGCGCACGTTTTTGGCTATAAAGCCAGATGGGTGTCAGCGGCGTTTGGTCGGAGAGATCATCCGGCGATTCGAGAAGAAGGGTTTCAAACTGGTGGCCATGAAGATGATGCAGGTGAGTCACTGAAGTAAAGAAGACATTTAACAAAGTACTTTCAATGTTCCCATCCAGCCAATCAGATTCCAGATTTAATGGTTCCAATGCTAAAGTGATGATGGAAAGCACGGGGGTTGGTGTGATGTCACCAACATCGGTTTTTGAAAAGATACAGCCCATTCAGAAATAAATTCTGATGAATCTTGATGACCCAACCAACAAGCCAGGTCACAAATTAGAAATCTTTGCAAATGCAGCTTTGCATAGATCTGCAGTTCTATGCAGTTGCTGATCCTTTTTAATTTTTGTTTAGGAGGTTGCTTGGCTGGTAAGTTTACCCTTCACTTTAATGAATAGCCAGTTCTGACCTGAATGAAATATGCAACCAGTAGTGTTTTTAAGAATGTTTGTTTTTTTTTTCAAATGTTAGAGGGGTCACGTTCACGTTCATTTTCAACCACAGTGATGAGAAATTCAAAGGAGCAAAATGGAAAATTTGTGTTGATCAAACAAATTTCTAATGGTGAATGTGAGTTTCATTCAGGTAATTACAATAATTCCAAAATCAACTCTTAAAAGCAAACAAGATTTTGAAGTACTCTCGATCAACATGCTTCAAGTAATTGAATGTTCTGAGAAATTCTGTACAAATTTTTGTATGAACATTCGCTTGAAAATTTAGTGTATTGTCAGCTTTAGGGCTTCTCTGGGAAAAGTGTACCAGCAATCGTTGCCTGTGACAACCTGAATATTGTTGGCCACTGACCAAAATCCTTGTTTTAGGAATGAGATTACTTACTGTAGGCAAGAAGAGAGTTTGATAAAACCATTTCCTTTCATAATTATTATTTTACAGGGTTTATAGAGCACCAAAAGTTTGCTTTGCACTTTACAAAATAAAGACAGAGTTACAATGCAATTTACAGTGCCTTGAAAAAGTATTCATAACCCATTGACAATTTCCACATTGTCATGTTACAACAAAAAAACGTAAATGGATTTTATGTGATAGCCCAACACAAAGCTGCAAATAATTGTGAAGTGGAAGGAAAATGGTAAATAGTTTTCCAATTTTTTTAAAAAATATCTGAAAAGTGTGGCGTGCCTTTGTATTCAGCCCCCTTTACTCTGATACCCCTAACTAAAATCTAGTGAACTAATTGCCTTCAGAAGTCACCTAATTAGTAAATAATTTAATCTCAGTATAAATACAGCTGTTCTGTGAAGCCCTCAGAAATTTGTTAGAGAACCTTAGTGAACAAACAGCATCATGAATGCCAAGGAACACGCCAGACAGGTCAAAGCTAAAGTTGTGGAGAAGTTTAAAGCAGAGTTAGGTTATAAAAAAAGACGTATAATAAAACTATTGCAAATACGGTGTATGTCTCCCTAATTATTGTTGAAATAAGATAATAAATAAGTGACAGGTGACTAGATAATAAACGCTTATAAAGTGCCAAGTGCAACAATAATCTGGGTGATTGAATAAATGAAATCAATAGTGGGTGACCCAGTTCAGTGAAAAGGTACACTGGAATATTGTGCCAAATCCGAAAACAAATGTGATAACAAAGATGTAAATTCAGACTGATGATAACAGTGTCAGGTGTGTGGTAATATCACAGCCTGTTATGAATAGGTAATGTAAAAATTATAATAAATAAACCATAAACTAAAATCAGTAGTGACATATAATAGTGATAACAAGGTGAACAACTGTGTTTATCCTTGGGTGTGTCAAATAGATCCGCTAGCAATATCGTATATCGGCAGGCAGCTTTATATAAAACCTTACAGCAGGTATATGGAACAATATAAATCAACCATAGATAAATATAGCAGCAGTAATCAGAGCTTCAAAGGAATAAATAGTCCAAAAATAGCCTAAAAAAGGGATGATCCCACAATTAAGAGAAGTCCATAGGTATTTAGTGCAAAAAAAGGTGACTTCAGTGCAGGTGCTTCTAAATATTGCTTTAAGGGTGCCCGGACTCCGGTGATCACTCTGTGCTCCCCGCACCCCCAGGACCGCACTCACCAGAGTTAGTTACCCCTACAGGGGTACCAAGCCTTGGGTATATAATCTCTGAGTCCCCCTCTGGTCTCCCTGGATGGTGCTATGGATACGAGTGTTGTCCAACAACCTGCCCGAGTCCTTCGTCACACTATCCGAGTCCAACCATTAAACATCCGCCAACTCCAACCCGGAACCCAAACACAAGCCTCATATATGCTGGGGCTGTGTGGGTGGTCTGGTCCCATCTCCAGGGGTGGGGGCAGGGCGCTATGCTGGTGATGGGGCAGGGGGGTGCGCCGCCGACGACCGGACGTTAGGCTGTGCGGGGGGGTGTACCTGGTGGGGGGCTCCTGCCTTGGCCTGTCCTTGAGGCCTAGGTATTCCCTGGGGGCCTTGTGGTGCCGCTATTTTCTTGTAGCCTGTGTGCTCAATGCATGGTGGCCATTATTGTGTAGTCCAGCGGCTATTTTGCGGTGGTTTGCAATTGAAAATAGGGGCGCCAATTTCGGCGGTGGGAGCCCCTTCTTATCTTCTGGTGCTGACTCCTGGATCCTTTTATTTTCTGATCGCCACTCGTGCAGTGCAGGTTCTCCTAGTGGCTGCGGTGCCTGGTTTCTGCGGGGTGGTGGGTCTGGTGGGGTCCTCTCCCTCTCTGCTGAGGATCGATTGGTGCTCTGTGACTGGCATCTGGGTGGTGCTGCCAGAGTGGAGGGGGTTGTCCCTTAGCAGTGTTTTACACTTTTTGTGGAGTCCCCCTGGTGACTCATGGAGTCTTTGGAGCACGTCTCCCCTCCTGATCCCCTCTCTAGGGCTGCGGGGCTCATCCATCCATCGATGCACTGATGGCGGTCCTGGAGTCCCTTGTGTCCCAGGTGGAGGTAGCTTTTGGGCGACGGGCTGGCATAAAGCGCCTCCTGCCTTTCCCTGCCTCATCTGTCTCCTCAGATCCTGAATCTGATTCGGCCACCACAGACGTGGGTCACCCTGCTGGGTCTGCGACCATGAGCCTTGAATCCTCAGATAGTGAGGATAATTCCTCCTCTTCTGCAACCGCACACGAAAATGCACTGGTGGACCCACTGATTGTTATCTGTGCTTGAGACTTAAAGTTGAAGGACGCAGCTGCGCCTGGGATGGAGGCGCAGGTTCCCTTTGGCACTCACAAGCCATCCAGAGCGGAAAAGGAGTTCCCTTTCCCCTCCTATTTTGACAGAATTGTCACTGGGGACGACCGAAGCGTCCCTTTGGGGTCCCTAAGCGAGTTGCTAGGCGATACCCCTATGAGGAGCCCCTTCTTAAGAAGTGGACTGTTCCACCGGTGGTGAACCTTCCGGTTTCCAGATTATACAAGGCAGCCATGATTCCGGTTGAAGAGGACCCGACTGACAGGAAGGCGGAGGCTGTGGCCAGCAATTTGTACACCCTGGCTGGTTCGGCAATGAGGCCAATTTTCACCATTGCCCTGGTGTTGCAGACTCTGACCGTGTGGGCTAAGCTTTTACGCCGTGACCGAGAAGTAGTACTGCCCCCCCCCCTGCCTTTTCTGAACTGGCAGGCCAGCTGGCCCAGGGGTTGCAGTTTATCTATGATACCTCTTTGGATGCTGCTCCCCTAGTGGCTCGGCTCTCTGTTTCGGCAGTGGTCCTTCGGCATGTGTTTTGGCTCAAATGCTGGTCTGCGGACCAGACTTCTAAAAAGGCCTTGACTGATATTCTCTTTCAAGGATATATCCTGTTTGGTGCTACCCTGGATGGTTTCACGGGGGGGGGGGGGGGGGACAGTACCTTTTCTTCCACAGGCTACTAAGGGCAAGGACTCTCATTGTAGAAGTGGACCCTCTTTCTTGGCTCAGTTTTTTTCGTCCCTCAGGGTCGACTGACAAGGGATCGGAGCCCTTCAGGGCCTCCTCCTGGAGGATTCAAGCGAACTTGGTTTGGCAAGTCAAGTGCGGGCTTCTCCAGACCCGGACAAGGCCCCTTCAGCATGAGAGGTGCACCCTCACCCGTAACTGGGGTGGGGGGGCGTCTTCGCTGGTTCCCAGACCCCTGGACTCCCCTGGTACAAGAACAAGTGGGTCCATGAGGTCATTCGATTTAGCTACAAGATTGAGTTTTGTTCTTACCCTCCGGTAAAGTTTTTTCCTTCCAACGTGCAACTGTCCCCGGTCCGCTTTCAGTCTCTTTTGGGGGCGGTGCAAGACCTTTTACTTTACGGGTGATGGTCCTGGTTTCAACTTCAGAACGTTTTCAAGGGTTTTATTCAAACCTGTTTACAGTCCCCAGGAAGGAAGGCAATGTGCGTCCAATTCTGGACCTCAAGGTGCTGAACTGCTTTGTGCGGGTGCAGAATTTCAGGATGGAGTCTGTTCGCTTGGTGGTGGCTTCCCTGCATCAGGGGGATTTTTTTTTCCTCCACCGACATCAAGGACGCTTGCCTTCACATTTCAATGTGTCGGTCTCCTGCGCTTCCTCCACTTTGCTGTGGGAGAGGAGCATTACCAGTTTGTAGCGTTAACCTTTTTGGTCTCGCTTCTGCTCCTCGGGTCTTCACGATAGTGTTGACCCCGGTGCCAGAATTGTTATGGCAATGGGGGATCACGCTACTTGGACCTCCCTCCCTCCCTCCCTCCCTTTCTTTCTTTCTTTCTTTCTTTCTTTCTTTCTTTCTTTCTTTCTTTCTTTCTTTCTTTCTTTCTTTCTTTCTTTCTTTCTTTCTTTCTTTCTTTCTTTCTTTCTTTCTTTCTTTCTTTCTTTCTTTCTTTCTTTCTTTCTTTCTTTCTTTCTTTCTTTCTTTCTTTCTTTCTTTCTTTCTTTCTTTCTTTCTTTCTTTCTTTCTTTCTTTCTTTCTTTCTTTCTTTCTTTCTTTCTTTCTTTCTTTCTTTCTTTCTTTCTTTCTTTCTTTCTTTCTTTCTTTCTTTCTTTCTTTCTTTCTTTCTTTCTTTCTTTCTTTCTTTCTTTCTTTCTTTCTTTCTTTCTTTCTTTCTTTCTTTCTTTCTTTCTTTCTTTCTTTCTTTCTTTCTTTCTTTCTTTCTTTCCCTCCTCCTTTCTCCCGAGGAAGGAACGACGGACAGGGGCGAAGTACCACCAGTAAAGTGAACGTCAGGATAACACCGCCAATTCCGTCACCCTGCGTGCAGAGGTAAAGGCCACCTTCTGAGACAGCGTAACTAGGAGAATCTCCCGAAGATTCTCAAAAAGAGGCTTGGGATCTATGGAAAGGTTCCTGGTGGTCAGGGTTTCTTGCTCTGATGCCCTGAAGACCTGCAGGACTCTGTCTGGCAGGGCAGAAGACTTGACTGTTCTCTGCTGCAGATAAGTGCCACTGACTATTTTTGTCCCTCCCCCAGCCTGTGACTGGACAGTCAAAGGAGAAGCAGCAAACCGCTTATTATCTCCTTGTGCTGCGTCTCTCACCTGATCAGAGCTCTGATGTACAGCAAGAGGCCGATACAAAGGTAAATTTAGGTACATGTAATGCTTTCATTAAAAAGTTGTACATTTATTTGAGTGAATAATAAATACAAAGCTTTATTAGTTTGTGTATTTTATATCTGCTTTTAAGTTCAGGTTTAAGAAACTGGGTGCAACCAGCTGCCTTTCAGATTTGTTGGCTGTCTATCTTGGGGGGTCTTGTCCATCCCTAGATTTAATTTTTTTATGCACTCTAGAGCTGTATCTATGACTTTTTTTTTTTTTCACACAGGCATCAGAGGCTCTGTTGAAGGAGCATTACTTTGACCTTCGAGACCGTCCATTCTACCAGCGTCTTGTAAAATACATGGGTTCTGGACCAGTGATTGCCATGGTGAGAACTAAAGAACCCCATTATTGCACATTTACACCTAAGGTTATCAGTGTATTGGTATCTTTATGGTATAAAATGACATTGAACGGGAGATTTGGATTTTTTTTTTTTCTCCCCTTTCCTATTTATTTACTAATGCCAGCAGCACGAATAATCTGTGTTGATTAGGAGAGTGAAGTTCACTTTTAAATACAGTGCCCTGTCCCCTTTTCTTGCTTTTTAAGCCTTGCTCAAACAGCTACCCGGCTTTGTATTCAGTGAAAGCTGGGACTTCCTGAGCCCCCACACAATAGCAACAAAAGCTGCCCTTCAGCTTCTGTAATACATTGTCAGATATTCCAGGACCAATAAAATGTAATTTGCATTCTTCAAACAGCATGCAAGAACTCAAGATCTTTAGGGGGTTAAATATTTCCCTAATAGTGTTGTTATAGGGAGGAACTTTTTAGCACAGTTCTTCCAGAGCAATTATTATTCATATTTCTCCTGTTCAGCTTGTTATAAGTCTACACAGCAAACAAAGTTTTACCAGGCAGTATATACCAAGTCTTCTACACTTGAAAGGCAAACTGGTCCTGACGCTGATGCTTTTCCGTCTTGCAGATTCCACTGGCTAGCGCTCCAAGCCATGCTTTTGGTCCTGAAACAGCGATAGTACTTCTCCTCTCCTCCTATCGCCTATTCAGTGTGCAGCCTTTCCTGCGGCGCTGCCCTCTCTTCTACCCTTAGGTCACAGCTGCTAGTCTGTCCTCAGCCCGGAGCCTTCCCCTCACACTTCTGCTCTTCCTCCGGAGTCCTTACTATCCTTACAAAACACAGTAAAGAACACTGCTCCTTGTGTGGTAAAAGAAACCAAATTATTACTTACACATATAGCAATGACACACACTTTTTAAGGTATAGACTCCCACAGGTACATTGTGTCTAAGTCCAACACCAGAAAACAGACACCTAATAGGAAATGCTCTCTCCTTTCACACTGACACTACTGACCCAAGGCATTGCCCAGTTTCTTCTCTGAAGGAATAGCTCGTTAGATCATGTCTTGTGCATTGTCATTCTGAATGGGAGTGGCTTGGTATTGATCGAATAACATTATATTAGTGTTCCCGAAGACTCTTCCTGTCCTGATCATCTTCTAGGCCATTTAGGCATTTCTGAAATTCTTTTTCATCTATTTTTTTGAAATTCACCAGGTATATAAAGTATGATGTAGTTTATATTATATTTGCATGTGTGTAATAACACATTTTGGTTTCTGAAGGTCTGGCAGGGGCTGGATGTAGTGAAGACTGCTCGTCTCATGATGGGGGAGACCAACCCAGCTGATTCCCTGCCTGGTACCATCCGAGGGGATTTCTGTGTAGATGTCAGCAGGTAAGCTACCTCAAGGAAGATCCCCCCCTATATTTTCAGGGCCCTCGCACAGAGGGTTCCGGTCTTCACACCTCTCCCAGGTTTTCACAAGAAAAGCTATTGCAGCACAGTATTCATGAAATCCAATTGTTCTGTATGGGAAGCAATCTGTTTCATTGAGCAGGTACCATTCTGTTACTACAAGTGTCAGTGTGATTTAGATCTGCTTTTGTTTAGGGGGGGACAGGAATCCCTCTACGCAGAATGGACTTGAAAAGAATAGGTTATACCTAATTTTTTTTTTTTTTCCAAAATCCAATGTTTTGTGTAAGATCTTGAATTCTTTATTTGCTTTTGTTGTACAACCGTGTCACTCCCAGAGTTCCTAAATTCAAGATTAGTAACACTTGGAAATCATGCCCTGATTTATTTTGGCTGTACCCATGTCCATCTAAACAGCACTCATGTTCATTTTACTGCAAGCCTATCACACATGTTGGGATGTATGGTGTGGAAATGGCTTCCTCACAACAGTAAGCTGAAAGCTATTCTAGAAGAGGACACCAAAAACATACCTTGAGTGAAGGATGCCTTTCTCTGGCTGCCGCGATGACTGCTTAAGACCCCGTTCACACTGGGGCGACCTGGTCCCTTTTTTACATTTTTTTTTTTTTTTTTGCTGTCAAATTGAATCTAAACATCCCTTGTGACAGTAATAGGCAGTGACCCCAATTCCCTCCTTTGCACTTAAAAGCATTTAAAATGCCAAGTTTGGCTGTTATGAATGCTGTCAGTTTTTTAAAAATCTGGCGCCTTTAAGGCTTCAGTAACCAGAAGTGATGTCATGACATGGTTTCCACATTGGAGACTAGATCAAAGCCGATTCCCGCTTTGTTCGGGTGTTCGGCCAGCCAGCAGAGGTGCCGGTTGGTCACTCGGGCCTCACAGTGGGATGGGAGACCCGGACAAGCTGCGGAAGGTGAGGTGGACGTCCCCTCCCACTGCTTGTAATTCCAGCCAAGCGGCTGATTAGCCGCATCAATTGTTACTACATCAAAGCCAACCGTCGGCTCTAAAAAAAAAAAAAAAAAGGTACCAGGGTGATGCCTCTAGCTGCAGGCATCACCCCAGTACAACCACTTGGAAGCAGAGGCTGCATATTTGCGTTACATTTTTGGGAAGGGGTTAACTAGAGGTCTATAGTGGACGCCTTTTTTATACAGGGTTCATTCAAAAGAGAGATATGGACATCTGTTGTGGTTCTCAGGATTGCACTTTTGGTCTTCTGTGACCCAGCCATCAGCGGGCTATGGGACAGCGATTACTGAGTCACTGCTTTCCATCCTGTGCAGAGTAAAGACTGATCATTGGTCATGTGATTGTCAGTTCTCGGGCTAGAGCCGATGCAGGACAGCTGCAGCATCAACCGTTTTTGTTTGTTTTTTGTTGAAACCCCAATCTTCTCCAGTAAATTTTTTTTTTTTTTTTTTAATTTTAGAGAAAATTACTGATATTATTTATGGATATTGTGCAGTATTCTAGGCATTCGCCTCTGACATGCCATCCCTTTCTGATACAGCGGCTTACTTGGGAATCTGCTTATGGAAAACAGGTGAATTTACTTGACTCCTTTTTATTCTTCTTTCAGGAATGTCATACATGGCAGTGACTCCACAGAGAGTGCTCAGCGTGAGATTTCCCTCTGGTTTAAGGATGACGAGCTGGTCTGCTGGGATCACAGCGCTGAGAGCTGGATCTATGAGTAATCCACTAAGGAACAGAGAATTTTGAGAAGCTGTTGCAGAGAACAAGGTGGATTCTTCTCATTAGGAATAACAAAAAAAGAAAAGTGGAAAACTTGAATGTAAGGCAAACTAGGGGGGTTACAATTTGTAAATTGCTTACTGAGGGGTATCTGCAAGCAATTAATCTTTCCGTCCAATCAGCATTCATCCAAGGTAGGAAATTGTTACCACCATTGTCCTTTCGGCTCTCATATTACTACAGAGCTAAACCCTTTCTTGTAAAAGATAAAAAATAAATTTAAGTGTTACATGTTCAAAGACACACTACATAGCACTGTTATTTACTGGCATTAATAAAGTTTACAGGGGTTAGTTCTGCTGATTGCCCCCGTTTACACCAATAGCAATGACCTGTTAGCAATATGAGTAAAAGGAAAATCAGCGCAGCTTTAACCTTTGTGACCTACAAATAATACTGTGGTTTTTTTTTTTTTAAATAGGGAAACTGGGGTTTTAAAATGTCTAAGTGCTGGAATGACATCTAAAAACTTGAATATTTTTGAATGTATTTGTTAAAGTGCTTTTGAATCCACAGACCCTTGTATGAGATTTATGTCTGATAAACTTGTGATAGCCCAGCTGGGTGGGACTTGTCCGTGTGTTGCCCCATTTTCTACAATATCCTCCACAAGGAAGGAAGCTACTGCTTTATCTGTGAAAGCAGACTTGTAGGAGGATAACGCTTCTATCTATACTCCTCACTCCTTTAAAGAGATCATGTTGCTATGCCCATTCAGTGCTAAGTGACAGGTTCTCTTCAAAGGCCACCCACTAGTACTCACCTTTTGGGTGCTCTCCATCACTCCCGGTCATCTGTTGGAGCCTTTGGAAATAACTGGCGATTAGGGGTTTGCTGGCTTGTGTTAACCTCCAGGGCAACCCACACATGATTCCTTCTTTTTTTTTTTTTTCAGTGGATTGAATGAGAGAAAATGAATCAATGTATTGATGGGGGAATCTCTCCCTTGGAACTATTCTATTCTGACAGCGGGGAGGCTTCCCAGCCATCAGAATATTCTGATCAGCACTGCTGGCTACAGCCAACAGCACTGATTGAGTGCAGACTGGTTCGATCAAGGGTCCTATGGCTGGCCTTATTCCTCTAGGGATGCAGTATTCAGGCCTGAGCGGCCAACTGCTATGGCCTGAACACTATACCAAGGTGGAGGAGGTCACAACATTAGTCCTGTTTAAACTTGGATGCAAATTGAGACAGAGCTTGCGATCTAAGGCTCCAACAGGCAAGCAGCGGTGGGAAAGTTGAGCATCAGTGGGTTCCCAAGAGAACCCTTCTCTTTACTATTTTTAAGTGTCTGGAAGAGCAATGAAGGGTTGGAACCAGTTTATAAACAAGCAGCTATTAAAAAATCTTTATTACCCTCTTTTATATTCGTTTGGGGAAGCGATTCTCTTTGAGGTTTATAATCTCCACCCATTGCAGGAATTTTCTTCACCTCTTCTACAGACAGTGTTCATGGGAAGGGAATTGTGGGGGAATTCTCATCATTCGAGTCAGATGGCAATGAAAACCTGACGAAGTTCTAACCTTACATCACACTTTTAAAAACTAAAGGAGAAAAAAATATATCTGGAGTTGCACTGTAAATGAAGCCCTAAAATTCCTGCCGGTCTTGCACAGAATGTTGCCCCCCAGTTGATCAACACTCAGTAAAAATTGTCGGCTTCTGCACAGGCTTCAGCACAAGATTCCTCATTAACAAAGTTGTGTTCAGTGGGAGAAGAATACGGCATATTCCTAAGCACCCTCGTACCACCCCCAAAGCCCCCCTCCCTGTGACAGAAGGTGGGGGTTCTTCTCCCCCTGCAAGCGTTGTCATTATTATTTATTTTTTGCCCACACAGCCGAGTCATTCATTCACAGTGATTGAACTACAAGTCATACTTGAATCTTCCTCCAGATTTCTACCTGAAAGCTTTACAGAGGTACAGGCAGAAAGCTGGAGGGGGATTGTGCAGGAGCCTGACATTACACCTGCGATCCACTGATCACGGGTGCAATGCTTTGCAGGCTTTTGTGGAAAAGAAAATAATAAATGCAAATTTCTTCCCTGCAAAAATTTCTTTTTTTTTTTTTTTTTTTTTTTCTAAAAGGTGAACTTAGCCTTTAAAGTGGAAGTAAACCCTCCTATAATTTTCAGCCAAGGAAGCTGACATCTTGGCCTCTTGTTAATCTTCAACTGCCATGTATCTGCACATGTGATCACTTATGACACCAGGCATTGGATTGTTTGACAGGTTGTTTTGAGAGCACAACCAATGTGGCAGTTGGCATGTTTTTTTAAGCAAATCAATGGATTTACTTCCGCTTTTAAGGACAGTTGCTTTAAAGTGGAACTCCAGACTCCTCATTACCTTTTTGCTGTTGCCTTCATCCCAGTTTGAGATTTTTCCTCACTTCATGCGCTCAGTGAGATTGTTGCCAAGACAGGAACGGAGGGGAAATCTTACTAATGGAGACATGGACATTAGTGAAAACCTGATGGGAGGTTGTAACCCCTGACTCTATTAAAAAAAAAAAATGCCTGGTCAGGTTAATAACCATAGAAAGGGTCTCAATAAAATGGACATCTGCTGTAATTTTTACTTATTCATGTCAATGGTCATTCTAGGTAAATGCTGCATTTTTTTTTTTTTTTTCAAACCTATGCAGCTGCATTTAAATGGAAAATACCATGATTGACAAGAAAAGTCTGCATTTGAAATGCTTTGCTTGCAGTACAAACACAATTTAAAAGGAAACGCTGCATGCAAAGAAAGCGGGCCAAACAGTCTCTGAACTGCTCAGTTACAGTCAGTGGGGTTTGATGACCTGCATTTGAAGTGCATTCCAAAGCGGTAAATCTTCACCCATAGACATGAGCTCTGAGGCGCACAGGCATGCAATTACTGGAATGTGTACATTGTTAACATTGATAGCCTTTTGTGCAAAGTGTGTGTATATCTACAGATTGTATGGGCAACAAAAGGGCATCTACATGGTTTACAGGGATAATGATGGTTTTTGTTTTTTCTTTATTTTGCCCCTTTTTATAATAAAATAATTCCACAATGCATTCCACTTGTGTGTACTTTTGTATCCCATGAGACCGTATAACAATACAGGTAAGAAAGGGCTAAAGAAACCCATAGAGGAGTCTTCTGTTGTGTTTTTTTTTTTTTTTTTTTTTTTTTTTTCAAACGACCAGCAGGTTAGACAAAAATAAAAAATTGATCAAATCCTCCATCCACATACTCGATGATGGGGATGGGGGGATCCCCTCCTCTGAGGTATTGTATTCTGACAGCAGAGAGACTTCCCCGACGTCAGAATACACTGATCAGTGCTGCCGGCTAGAGCCTGTGCTGCTGACTTAGCAAGGAAAATCGAATAGGCTGGTTGTACAGAAGTCAATCGGTAGAACTGGCTGAATTTCGATCCATGTAGGAGGGCAGGGACTGATGTGAATGTACAATAAATATGTAAAGCGCTGCATTAATTGATGGCACTATGTAAGTACCTGTGAAAAAAAAAAAATGACCTCCAACCAAATCAGCGCAAAGCAGATAAAGCCTTCTAACCCTTTTACTGCCACCTCTGTATATCACAGGTGGGGTTTTACACAAAAGGAGGTTGTTTTACCAAATATACTGTGCACCTGCAAGTGCAGTTGCTCTAGATCCGAGGGGAAGCTTTGCTGATTTCTATCATCTAATCATGTGCAAGCAAAAATTCAGTTTTTTTTATTTTTCTTGCATATGATTGGGTATTTTTTGCAAAATGAAATGAAGCTTTACTAAGCTCTAGAGCAAAAGCACTTGCTGTGAACAGTAAGTTTGCCTTCAGTAAATCAACTCCTCTGTCTGTGTACACTCCCTAAGTGGACTGTCGGCTTTCTCATAAAAGCGATCTAGCAGCTGTACAGCAAAACTTTGAGCTCCCCCCACGAAGGCGCACATGGAACATAAACGCACTAATGGGAATACCTACGTACAAAAACAGTACTTACACTACATGTTTCACATATGGCCATGCACGCTGGAGTTAGAGCAGTAGTTCTAGGATCATAATCATGGGTAACTCTAAGGTGTAGGGGCTTTTAAAGCTTTGCCTATGGAAGATATAGGGGACTGAAAATGGTCATAGTCTTGCGGGCGTTTGCAATGTTAAAGTTTGACATGTTGGGGTATCTATATACTCAGAGCAACTTCATCCTTCATGGAGAGTGCAAGGTCTGGGGCAGCTCTGCATGGAAACCAATCCGCTTCCAGCTTTTGTTTTTTGTCAAAGCTTAACTGAACAAGCTGAAGTTTAAGGTCTCTTTCACATGGCACCTCCGCTAAGTGGAATCCGCTTGCCCAGTGGGGGACCTCTCCGCTGGTCCCCGCTGAGCAGACAGATGAAAGGTCCATGTCCGCTCCACTATGCAGATTACACAGTCCCGCTCTCCTCTATGGGGCAATTGGATGGAAATGGACCGCCTGTCCAATGCCATCCTATCCGCCGGACGGATGGTGAATAGGACCACTAACCGTCTTGTTTTGGTGGATTGGATGGCAGCGGGTGTCCGCTGACATCTGCCACTCCATAGAAGAGACTCGAGGGTCCAATCCGAAGCTGACAGGCGGACCTGATCAGATAGCCCATGTAGAAGGGGCCAGAAGCTGATTGGCTAAATATAGCCTAATATTATATAGCCATTTTTTTCCAAACTGCATACTGTTGTTTCAGGTTATTTAGACATCATCAGTGCGTTGGGGCCCAAAGAGACAGTGGAACCATACAGGTTTCCCAAGATAGTAGCAACATGAGAAAGATGGAGCACACATGGGTTCAGCCTACGATGTCATTTTGTAATACATTTATTACATACATAACAATTACATGGTGTTCATGTCACAAGGGGGAGAGCAAGAAAGCAGAGAGCATTATTGATACAGCTGTCTTTACATAATGCCACCAATAGAACCAGAGGACAGACAACATACACTGCGGAGTTTACAAGCCTTATTAAAGAGACACGTAGGAGCGCCCCCTTGTGACACTCTCTTTACATACATCACCGCTGTAGGTAGAATGAGCCGATAGAGCCAAGCTTGGAATACTTTTGCTGGCTGGTCAGAATGTGCTTTTTTTGTTTTCAGTTTCAACCCCCTGAACTCCAGAAAGGCCTGCAGCATCTGGTACTGAAAGCAGTCTGGCAGTGCGGGAGTGTTAGAATCACATGCAGGGAAGCCATCTAGGGAAATAGCACTTGTGGATTAAATTTGTTCTGTCCCAGCACTGCCCTTAGCCAAAAGAGTATTACTATGAGACTTCTCATGCTGTTCTAGGGCTCTGATTCCAGTAAATCAAGTTAAAGTATGGTCAAAAAAAAAAAAAAAAAAATGGCACACTTCTGCAATGTCCCTAATGTTTTGTCCCTTTAAAAATGTGGCAGCTCAGAAAAATAATGGTTGCTTTTACTGCCTCTGGTGTCAGCATTTTTCTGAATTTATGACCAGAATAAGCATGCAATCAACATCTGATTAGCAAACTTGCTTCTGACTCAAGAGTATTGAAACCATAGGATAGACTTGACAGCCAGGCAACTAGCATTTTAAGAAGGGAAGGTTAGCATTGCAGCATGCATGATACTCCTTTCAGCCCATATGCCTAAAGTCATGGTTTCACAGTTTACGAACTTTGGAATTTCTTGGGGAATTAATAGATTTTGGCCAATGAGAAGTACATTTTGTAGGGTAATTTTTCAGTTGAAGTACATTAGTCACTCCTATGGCAGTCAGCCATTATGTGAGCCGGATTATTAATTCTTGAATGATCTTGTGCATTTTTGGTTCATATTAATGACGTCTGAAAATGGCAGAGATTAAAACAGTCATGGTACGGATCTCTTTTTTTTTTTTTTTTTTTTTTTTTCCAATTCGCATATTTCTTGCTTGTACCAAAGTAATGTGACCTTTAGAGTAGGATCACATGAGAAAATCATAGCTGTGATATTTTTTTTTTACATTTCTGAAACTCCTCACCAATGATTGCTGCATCATCTCTGTGTAGCGTGTGGGGGGGGGGGGGGGGTATCCAATGGTTACAGTTATTCAGAGTAGATCTTCTCTCTGAGAGCCTCAAAGGGTGAGTAAGTGCATCTCTATGATAAAAATCTCATGTCCCTTTCCCCTCATATCTGGTTGAGTTACCATAAGATGATGCTTTCTGTATAGTGTATGCCTTTATTACAGTGTGGGAAAACATGTGTAGGTCATGTCATCTGGGGAGGTCCTGAGATGCCCGTATGGGCATTCTCTGTAGTGATCAAAAAAAATGTGCTGGTCCCTTGTTGTGGTATTGCCTGTATAAACCTGCATGTTTAGTTCCAATGTGCATATTGTGCATCGATCGTTTGGAAGACGCAAAGGTAAAACAAGAGCAGGGAGCTATTACTTATTAGGGTTAAGGAACTGTGCAATGTGATCTTTTCATTCTCTGTGAGCCTGGCATGACAGAAGCTCCGGGGAGATGCACAGGACACTCCACTTTTCTTAGGGTCAGTGGCGCCAGGGAACCTCTGGACACAGTGAACACTTCTCCGTGCTGCTGTACTTCTCTCCATTCTTTTAAGGAACACCTGCCTGGTCTGAAGTGTGAAAAAGCCCTTGGCTGTATCCAGGCAAATGCATCTTAAAGCAGAACTCCAGACGTAAAAGACACAAGTTAATTCAGCTGTGTATTCACTTTAACACCAGGCCTTTCTTTTTATTTATTTATTTTTAATCCGAGGCCCTAGGGAATAAAATGGTGGGTTTTGCAATTTTTTTAAATGTAAAACTGTATATGCGCAGCAGTTTTTGAATGCAAATTTTTTTGAAAAGAAAAAAAAAAAAAAAGACTTTTATGAATTTTAATGCACGCAAACATAATATAATGCCCATTTTCTTTTTTTAGGTAAAATGTAAAAGATGGTGTTATGCTGATTAAATAGATACCCAACATGTCATGCTTTAAAATTGCACATGATTGTGGAATGGCGCCAAACTACGGTATTTATTGGTATCTCCATAGACAATGCTCTAAAAGCATTTTCAGGTTGTCAGTGGAGCGTTACACAGGTCTGGTGCTGGAATTATTGCTCTCGTTCTGACGTTCATGGTAATACCTCATGTGTGATGTGATCGCCTTTTTTTGTATGCGTGCAGGACCAATGCATGCATTTACCTTTCTGTGCGAGCATGGGGGGGGGGCTTTTAATTTTTTACACTTTCTTTAAAAAAAAGTATTAGGTTTATTGTTGTCAGAAGGAATGTAAACATCCCTAGTGACAGCGATAGCCAGTGACGGATACTCTTTATAGAGCGATCTGGGGTCTATTAGACCCCAGATGTCTCCTCTGCCCTTAGGAGCATCTAATCACACCCAGATAGGTGTGATAAGATGCTTTCCTATTTTAAAAATGGCACTGCTTACATCCGGAAGTGACAAAGTACAGGTTGCTCCAGTTTCCTATACAATAGGGCTGATCGGGGACCTTCCGGTTCAGTTCTAGTTTCTCTGGTGGGACAGAGAATCTAGAGAGGCACGAGTAATTAGCCGCTAGGATGGCTTTACAAAAAAATAAAATACCAGGATGCTGCCTGTAGCTGCAGGCATCATCCCGGTATACCACTTGAAAGCTGCCAAGTAAATATAGGTATTGCGGTCTTCAAGTGGTTAATACATCTTTAAATACATTTTTTTAATGCGGTTTCTGTATTTGACTTGATATCAGGCTCTTGCATTCCCTATACAGCTACATGGAGTTTGCATGTTCTTCCTGTGTTCACATGGGTTTCATCCAGCACTCCAAGACCTACTGGTAGTTTAATTGGCTCATATCTAAACTGCCCGAGTATGTGTGTACCCAGAGGCGTAACTAGAACCTTCAGGGCCCTGGTGCAAGAAACCATGAAGGGCCCCCCGGACCCCTGGCCGGGCCCTTTCCTTTAAGCCTGGGGCTCTTCCCACTGATCCTGGGGCCCTTTACTCTCATTTCGGGGCCCTTTCACAAGTTCTGCACTGGGCCCCCTTCCTGCCATCTTGGGGCCTCCCAATGGTGGTGGAATGCCAGGGCTCTGATCGAAGATTTGACCTTTGCGATCCTGGAAGTTCACCCACTGGTGTCAGTCGTTTTTATTTTTTGGTATTTTAATTGTATTATTTTTTATCATTTTATTTTATTTTTTTACAATGTCACTGACTATGACTCTGTCCGTTCAGAAAAGGAAGGAGCTGATAAATGACATATTTACCGACCCCTTCCTGGTTATCTATTGTGAACCATCCCCTTCAGCAGCCAGCAGGAGAGGGAGCACAGTGGGGGGGGGGGCAGCACAGTAGGGGCGGGGGACCAGGGAAGCACACAGGGGCCCAAAGATAGCAGAACACAAGTGAAGTGGGTAGGAGGAGTGGCGGGGGCAGCATACAGAGGAACCAATCTCCTCCATGTTTCTCCTGCAGCTACAGGAGGAAAAAGGAGGACAGTGATTCCTCTACATGCTGCCCCTGCCGCCCTCCTATCCAGGTGTACAGGGGAGCTGAATGGGCCCCCTGGAGCATGGGGCCCGGTTGCGATTGCAACCCCTGTAGTTACGCCCCTGTGTGTACCAGTTGGCTATGCAGCAGTGTTATCAAATTCTGCAAGCAACATAATTTGGGAGGGTTGAAGAAAGACCGGCATCCTACCTCATAAATAAAACCTCCATAGAATTTCTGAGAGTTGCATATGACTAAACAGATTGAAGACGCAACAGCACTGGAGAAGAGAGGGGCAGGACTGTGAGCCAATCAGTTGTGGTGCATGCAAAGGTGTTGACAAGGGACAAATGCGGATAGGAGGAGAGAGCAGATTGACAGAAAGATGACCTTTTCTGTCTGCAGCTTCTCCTTTCACTGTCCAGTCACTGCCTAGGGAGGGAGTAGAGACAAGATGTGTAAGTACAACAAAGGAAATGTTGGTCTTCTCCCCTGCCAGAGCTCTGTAAATTTCAGAATTGGTTGGACAGAAACACAAATCAATTGGCACGTAAATAGCTCACATGTGTATTTCTTGGTATTGAAGGTTCATTACACACTGCATAGACAGGCACACAAGTTTTTTCATCCCACTGTAGTGCAAGCAGGTACAGCCTTATGAGAGTGGCAACTCTGCTCTGAATTCAGGAGCAGTGCAGCATTGTTGCCACACCATCACAGGAAGCTGCATTGGGATGACTTCAATAACAGGACCAACAGGTATTTGTGGGACTTTGCAGGGGGGCTCGGAGAAAACTGTAGGTGAACATGCCCTTATAATTAAGCTCTGCAGCACATTTTTTTTTTTTTATGTAGGACCATTGCTCTACTTTAATTATGATAATTTCTCTAGTTAGGCCCAGTATAATCCACTATTTTTAAAGGGGAAAAACTGAACTTGGAAATTAAAAAAAAAGTTAAATATTTATATGTATATACTGTATATTGCTTCCCCCTTTATAAACAGACCTCCTCCGGTGTATGTATAGAAAAAGGTGAGCCTTGTTTGGTAATTCGTATCTAATGAGTTAGATTGGGATGAACATCAATAAAACACAGTATAGAAAATGATCTTGCATCAAAGCAGAAAGTCTCAAACAATATAGAAGTCCATCCCACACCAGTTCCTTTTAGCAGTAAAACCGATGGTGACCATCTTCAGTGTAATGCCACAAAAGACACCCAGGAGGGCTAAGAGGACAGTGGCCAGCCAGTTCTGCCCAGAGAATAGTTGTTGTATCTTGTTTGTCACTGAGTAAACCATATGCTGGCAAGATCCAATCAGAATGAAGCAGAAATAGATTGCATTTCCGGGACTTGGTGGCGGCTTCATTGGGCTCTGGAATGGAGGGAGGTGCTGGGAGCATGAGATAGGAGATGTAAGAGGAGATTTAGGAGTTTACAGTAGTGCTGGGTCCAAGTCTCAGTTTTTTTTTTCCAGCGGGTGCAGAAAAGCAGGAGGCGTCTTGGCATTCTGGGAAAAAGGCGAAGGGTGTGTTTATTCCGGGAGATACGACACCTGCCACACAATGATGTGGCTTCTCTCTGCCTTGGAAAGCACAGGTTTGTTCTGGTTGCCACCATCTTCTGAGTGCTCTTCTGTCTCATCGTCTTCCCCGTCCCCTAAAACAAAAAAACATTGCCTCTTATCTCCTCATTCCAACCTGTGTAATAATTATTTGTATTAAAAATTCAAAACATTTTTGGTTGTGGAAAGATGCATACTTACCCCAGTTGGACAGGTGCGCTTTGTAGCAATTTTTTTATACTAAGGCCAACATTTTCCTAGCATTGCCCTTGCCTGTGTAGTCAATCCCCATAAACCTCTATGGACACATCTCCTGAACTCCTCTTGTTTCCATGGGGATCGAATGCGTAGGCATGACCAGAGTAAAGAAATGTTATGTCGCTAGGGTCTAAAGCTGGCAGCAAGCTGTACTTGGCCAATTCAAGTGTGCATCATGGGCACGTTAAAGTAGTATTAGGCACTTCAGCTCCAAAAGATAAACCCCCCCCCCCCCCCCACTTCATGACCAGTCCATTTTTTGTGATATGGCACAGTGTTACTTTAACTGACACTGTGCCCAATTAAAATTTTTGTCCTTTTTTCCACATAAATAGAGCTTTCTTTTGGTGGTATTTGATCGCTTCTGCGGTTTTTTTTTTTGCGCTATAAACAAAAAAAGCCCGACAATTTTGAAAAATATATATATATATATATATATATATATTTTGAAAACATCGAATTTATTCATGAATTTAGGCCAATATGTATTCTACTACACATTTTTGGTAAAAAAAAATCCCATTAAGCGTATATTGATTGGTTTGCGCAAAAGTTATAGTGTCTACAAACTATAGGATATTTTTATTTATGTATTTATTTGACTAGTAATGGTGTCGATCAGCGACTTTTAGTGGGACTGCGATATTGCAGCAGACATTCAGACACTAACTAACACCTTTTGGAGACCAGTGACACTAATGCAGTGATCAGTGCCAAAAAATATACACTGTCACTGTACTAATGACACTGGCTGGGAAGGGGTTAACATCAGGGGCGATCCAAGGGTTAACTGTTAGTGTTTTACTACTGTGGGGGAGGTGCTTTTACTAAGGGAAGACATGCTTTGCAGAGTCACAGGATCCATGCCTTCCCTCCTTTCAGGGATTTGCCTCATTTACATAGGCAGACCACCATTCACGTCCGCTACCTGGAAGAGCCGGATCACGTGGTAAAATTCTTACCCTAGTACCTACAGGTTACTGTAACCTGTAAGTACTAGGGTAACTGTCATTGCTGCTGGCTCCTGCTGTCTAAATGCTGCTTCCCTGAACTTATCTTCAAAGGAAAGAGTTAATAGTGGAGTCTCCATTCAGCCTGTTAGCTTGGAGAAGGAGAGAGCAGGGGAGGGCTATGCCATCCCAGGCTATGGGGCTGTGTGTTTCTATTGATGCACACTGTGTAGGAAGAAACCACTCGAAGGAGAAAGTCACCCTGGTGTCCATGGACGTCCTCCCAGAACCAATCCCTGTGATCGCTGTATGCTTCGGACACAGCTGATTACAGATTGCATTAAGGGGGCAATTACCACGCCCCTTTACCATGTGTCCAATCACAGCTGATCACATGTAAACTAACTTGCCAGTCATCGGCATTCCTTTCCTCACGCACTGTCACAGTGCGAGAAGAGGAAAGTCGCTAACCAGCAAGTGTTACAGGGGACATTTTAACAGATAATCAGGGCACTGATTATCAGTGCTGCCTATCAGTGACGATTCATCAATGCCTCCTGATCAGTGCCCATCAGTGCAGCCTCATCAGCACATATCAGTGAAGGAGAAAAATTACTTAATTGCAAAATTGTATAACAGAAACTAAGAAAAATGTTTTTTCTCTTTTTTCATAATTTTCGGTCTTTTTTTTGTTTAGCAACAAACACAGTGGTAATTAAATACCACCAAAACAAAGCTCTATTTGTCTCAAAATAAAATTATAAAGATTTCATATGGATACAGTGTTGCATGACTGCGCAATTGTCATTCAAAGTGCGACAGTGCTGAAAACTGGCCTGGACAGGAAGGGGGCAAAAGTACCCGGTGTTAAAGTGGTTAAATTAGAACATATGCAAGGATTAAAAGATATAAATATAATATTTAAAACATAAAGAAGCTGCATAGTAAGCGATTAATTCAGCTGCTTGAAAGTGCTTAAAGAAAGGAGGGTTTATTATCACTGAATGAAGCAGATAGGCCAACTGTACCGGGAATGGAGTATAGACCAGTTTTAGCATTCTGTCACAAAGCAAATAACCTGTAAAATGATGCCCTTAAGGAGGTAGTCATTCCCTAAATCTATCTAGCTTCGCTGAAATACCAGTGCCCCAAAACCAGAACGAAGCCTAGGAGGTGGAGAACTGTAGCTTCCATCTGAGGCTTCTCGGCTATAATGCTTCCTGACATATTCATAAGCTGTAAACTGTTTAGAATCCAGAACAGGATTGGGGCTCACAGTAATAGACTGATGTCATGTAGACACTCAAAAACCTTCACAAGAGAAACTGTTTCCTTCACACTCATTAGTTTGGACTCACCGATACGGAAGTCAATGTATCCCTCTCCTCCGCTTAGTACTAGCACATTCTTTAGTTTTTGCTCCTCGGTTTCAGCAGATGAGGTTCCTGGGTTCTCAGACGGACTGTCCAGTATGCTGCCATTCAGTGTGGCCAGAACATTACCTATGAAACATACAGAAGAAGGTTGGTATTTTTTTAATGTAAGTTTTAATTGATTTATTATTACTATACAAATTGGTTGATGCACATGCAGGGCAGACATTTGTTTTCTGTTTGTGTACATTCCAATTTTCTGTCCTGAAGATGGATCTGAAGTCCGCCCAGCAGGAAGACGCACTATCAGTCACTACTTTTTCATGTTGAGGTTGTGATATTTCAGTAAATGGTGTGGGGAAAATGCAAGGAAGCGGGGCTTAGTGACACCATGGTTCCTGCCATTTCTGAATGTTGCTCAGCACTTAATTTAAATGTGTCATTGTGGATAGTTTCCCTACAACAACACTTGGTTGCAAGAGTGGTGCAGTGCAGGGACAGGGGACCTTTCAGTAATACATGTCTGCATGAATACATTTCTGGCATGTCATAATATGTGGCAAAATAACATTTATTTTTCGTTCTTTGACGGACACAGCATCTGATATTCTTAACCATTGGGCTATACTTCCCCCTACAGGAGTAGGACACGAGTCACAGCGTTCCTCCTGGCCAACAGCCCCCATTTCGATGGCGAGGGGTTCTGTCCAGAGCGGTGCTCGCCTGGTTCCTGGTATGGTGAGTAGCTGTTCCCCCCTCTCCCCCTGGAGGGTTTTTGGGGTGGGGGTGGGCCCATCCATGGGACTCTCAGGCACCTGGGTTCCCTCCCTTCCTGTTAGGCACCCCCCTCGCCTGTCTACCCATCCTACTCCCCCTCCACTAATGCTGGGTCTGTGTGGGTGGTCTGGTAAACCTCCCGGGATGGAGGCAGGGCGCTATGGGGGCGGGGGTGCACTGCCAGCAACCTTGATGATCGGCTGTGTGGGGAAGGTTGTACCTTATGGGGGCTCCTGCCAGCCCCCCTCCCCTTTCCTGCCTATGCCTGTTCTGAGGCCTAGGGATCCCTCTTGGGTCCCTAGGAGCCTCGTGGTGCCGTGCAGGACTGCCATTTTCTTATAGCCTTTGTTAGCCATGTTTGTGTAGTCCAGCAGCCATATTGCAGTGGTTTGCCGTAGAAAACACTGGTGGCCATGGCAGTGGAGCCCTATAGGTGGCGATTTTGGCAGTGGGAGCCCCTCCTCATCAACTGGTGCTGACTCCTGGATCCTTTCCTTTCTTGATCATCGTATGTGCAGTGCAGATTCTCCTGGTGGCTGCAGGTGCCTGGTTTCTGCGAGGTGGTGAGTCTGGTGGGGTCCTCTCCCTCTCTGTTGAGGATTGATTGGGGCTCTGTGACTGGCAACCGGGTGTGCTGCCAGAGCGGTGGGGGTGTCCCTTAGTGTTTTACACTTTTTTGTGGGGTCCCCCTGGAGACTCATGGAGTCTTTTAGAGCATATCTCCCACCTGATCCCCTCCCTGAGGCCGTGGGGCCCTCCGGGTCCCAGCCATCCATCGACGCACTGACGGCGGACCTGGAGTCCTTTGTGTCCTGGGTGAAGTTGGCTTTTTGGGCCCCTTAGATCCTGAATCAGATTTGGCCGCCGCGGACGTGGGTCATCCTGCATGGGTCTGCGACCAGGCGCCCTGAATTCTCAGATAGTGAGGAGGATTCCTCCACTTCTGCAACCGCGCACAAAAAGGTGCTGGGGTACGCACTGATTATATCTGTGCATGAGACCTTAAAGATGGAGGACGCAGCTGCGACGGAGGCACAGGTCCCCTTTGGCACTCACAAGCCATCCAGAGTGGCAAAGGTGTAACCTTTCCCCTCCTATTTTGACAGAATTGTCACTACAGAGTGGGGACGACCAAAGTGTTCCCTTGGCGTCCCTAAGCGCTTTGCTACTTTACTACAATAAGGAGTCCCTTCTTAACAAGTGGACTGTTCCACCGTTGGTGGACCCTACGGTTTCCAGGTTAATCAAGGCAACCATGAGTCCCTGTCCTTTAAGGTATCGACTGACAGGAAGGCGGAGGCTGTGGCCCGCAATATGTACAACCTGGCTGGTTCGGCACTGAGGCCGATTTTCACCATTGCCCTGGTATCGCAGACTCTGACAGAATGGGCTAAGCTGTTGCACCATGACCTGGAGGGGGAGCAGCCCCCCTGCCTTTGCAGTTTATCTGTGAAGCCTCTGAATGCGGCTCCCCTAGTGACTCAGCTCTCTGTTTTGACAATGGTCCTTCAGCATGTCTTTTGGTTAAAATGCTGGTCTGCGGACCAGACTTCTAAAAAAGCCTTGACTGATCTTCCCATTTAAGGAGATCGCCTGTTTGGTGCTACCTTCACAGGGGGGAAGAGTACCCTTCTTCCACTGGCTACTAAGGGCAATGACCCTCGTCGTAGATGTGGGCCTTCCTTCTAGGCTCAGAAGAAGTTTTTTTGTCCCTCAGGGTCGACTGACAAGGGATCGAAGCTCTTCAAGCGAACTTGGTCTGGCAAGTCAAGAGCGGGCTTCTCCAGACCCAAGGACAAGGCCCCTTCAGCTTGAAGGTGTGCCCTTACCCATATCTGGGGTGGGGGGACATCTGGTTACGTGGACTTCCCCTGTACAAGAGAAGTGGGTCCATGAAGTCATACGGTCCGGCTACAAGATCAAGTTTCGTTCTCACCCTCTGGAAAGGTTCTTTTCTTCCAACGTGCGACTGTCCCCGGTCTGCTTACAGGCTCTCTTTGGGGCGAAGCAAGACCTTTTACTTCAAGGGTGATTGTCCCGGTTCCGACTTCAGAACGCTTTCAGAGGTTTTACTCAA
Source organism: Pelophylax lessonae (assembly GCF_965119305.1). NCBI lineage: Eukaryota > Metazoa > Chordata > Amphibia > Anura > Ranidae > Pelophylax > Pelophylax lessonae. The sequence goes on from NC_138773.1 coordinate 76,418,007, forward strand.
ACCTGTTTACAGTCCCCAGAAAGGATGGCAAGGTGCGTCCAATCCTGGACCTCAAGGTGCTGAACTGCTTGTGCAGGTTCAGAAGTTCAGAATGGAGTCTGTTTGCATGGTGGTGGCTTCCCTGCATCAAGGGGATTTTCTTGCCTCCATCAAAATCAAGGACACTTACCTTCACATTCCACATGTCGGTCTCCAGCTCTTCCTCCGCTTTGCCGCGGGAGAGGAGCATTATCAGTTTGTGGCGTTGTCCTTTGGTCTCGCCTCTGCTCCTTGGGATTTCATGAAAGTGTTGGCCCCAGTGCTAGCCTTGTTATGTCAGCAGGGGATCGCAGTCCTGGACTACTTGGACGACCTTCTTCAGCGGACAGAGTCTCCTACTGTGCTGGAAACCTGGAGATCTCCATACGGACCCTGAGGAAGTTCAGCTGGATTTTGAATCTTCCTTGGTTCCTTCCACGAAACTAGGCTATCTGGGTATGACTCTGGACTCTGTCCAGAGGAAGGAGTACTCTGGGTAAGGCAAACTCCAGAAACTGCAGGCTGCAATTTGCCTCCTGCTGACCAGCAGACGGTCATTCTTCCGGACTTGCATGTGAGTGCTGGGCCTGATAGTGTCTACCTTTTGAGGTGGTCCCATATACATGGTTCCATACGAGGTCCCTGCAAGGGAGATCAAAAGGGACAAGATGAAAAAACAAAGCCCTCCAGTGAGGCGGTGTAATCACTGGAGGCAGCATCCATCTTCACACAGTCTTCAGGCCTGAGCCGGGATGACGTCATTCCTGCCCATGCGCGGGGGAGCCATCATTCACGGCACAGGTATCTGAAGGTACGGCACGTGTGGCCGTTCCTTCAGAGCGCATGAGCTGATGACCTCATCGGCTGCATTTAATGTAAATATCTCCTACACAGTACACAGTTTAGGAGATATTTACAGTACCTATAGGTAAGCCTTATAGGCTCACCTAAAGGTACAAATTATGCCTATGAATTTACTTCCTCAAGGTTTTACCTTAATGCATTCAGGTAAAAAACCTGTGCTGCAGCTCCCCTCCCCCCCTTTTTCTTACCTGAGCCCAATTCGATGTAGCTATGTGCAGAAGCACAGCGGCTCCAGCTGTTGTCTCTCTCCTCATTGGACAGATTGCTCGCAGTAGGAGCCATTGGCTCCCTCTGCTGTCAATCAAATCCAGAGGCACGGGAGCAGGGTTTGAGTGTGAGCCCCACCATCTGTGTTAATGGACGCAGCAGCAGGACTTGGGAGCAGGCCCACACATGTGCCCCCAGGGAAAGCTGCTTTCCGTAGGGGCACCCAATGCAGAGGAGGGGTCTGGAGCGCTGGCTGGGCACCCCAGAAGAAGAGGATTGGGACTTCTCTGTGCAAAACAATTGCACAGAGCAGGTAAGTATAGGCGTGGTTGTTATTTTTACTTAAAAACAAAACAAAACAGGGTTTCCAAACCCTTTAACCCCTTTGTGCCGACAATACACATATATGTAGCCCCTCTGGACTGGGCTTTTTTTCCATGGGGCTGCATATATGCGTATCTGTCTTTGTGCTGGGAGCGCTCCCAGCACAGTGACCGTACTAACGATCGTGTACCGGAACTCCTGGTTCCATATCACCTGATCACTGTAAAAGCCTCTGATTGGCTATCACAGTGATCAATCATTGTGAGGCCTGCCCCTGTGTTTTTTTTCTCTGTGAATGGAGAGGAATGATACATTGTATCTCTATCTCCATACAGAAAGTAATTCAACAACTGTGTGTAAAAAAGAAATGAAAAAATACCTAGATCAAGGTTTGATCTAGGTCAGTGCCAGGGTTAGCATTTGGGTCAAGGGTCAAAGGCCATGGTCAGTATATTTTGGGCAGAATTTTTTTCTAAAAACATTTTTTAAATTAGTATTAGTGTTAGTCAGTGTGTTTTAGGTAGGATAAAAAAAAGAGTAAAATGTGCACCTATTGTTTCTTGGCTGTACTACGGGTACAGAACTAACATACACATATGTGGTATCGTTGCGATCATCCAGAGCAGAAGCATATATTTTGGGTTTTTCTTTGGTGGTAGGGTATGGTAGTAACAAGAAAATTTCAAGCTAAATTTAAACAAAATATATATATATTTTTTAAACTACAGTATTTTGGGCCAGTTTTTCTTTGATAATAAAAAAAATGCCAGCATCTCACTCTAGGAATTAGATGTTGAGATTAATTAAATTCTGCCTGAACAAAGATGGCCCTGTCCTTCTGGAGAGAAGAGTATAGGAAGGCATTGTTTGGGAGGTACTTTGATATCTGTAGTAGGTGTGGAGGTGTTAGACTTCCATCTTTCTTAGCATGCATGCATGTACTGCACATAAAAAAGGTTTAGTTATTAAAAATAGTGCCAGGTCCACTTGATGTTTTGCCATTTTTGCATATAGCGCTGAAGAGCTATCAGATGGTTTTCCCTGCCTGACATTTCCTCAAGGAGGTTTCCCATTGCTTCCTGTGCTGATAACATAACAAGGACAGGAAAAGAAGAAACATCTCTAAAAGGGGACATAAACAGCAATAAAAGGCTGATAAAGGTTCTAGGCTTCCTTATTTTACCTTTCCCTTACATCCTGTCCTGATGAAAACTGAGATGTAAAAACCAACAAAGGTTACAGCCATTTTACACCACTAAGTGCCGGTTCACACTTATGCGCTTGTACTGCGAATGCGATGCGTTCTAAATAGTCTCCAATCGCATGCATTTACAAAATACATTGAATTCGTGACGGTCGTTCACATCTATGCGTTGCGATCCAGATGCGAATGTGATGCGATGATAAAAAGGGTCTTGTGCGAGTTTACAGTGTTGCGTTGCGAATTTAGTCTCCATAGACATCAATGTAAATCGGTCTGGACTCGCATTATCAGTTCAGATATGTGCGAATTCTTATGTGCGAATTCTTATTTTTTGTTTGATTTTCCCCTCAGCTCCACCCCTCCTGAGCTTAATTAACATAATCAACGCAATCAAATTTTCATTACAATCGCGCTGGTACTATTGAAAAACATAAGGTAAACTCGCACTGCAAATTCGCATTGCAAGCGCAAGCACATAAGTGTGAACCGGCACTAAAACAAAACATTTATGGCTGGAGATATACAGTAAGGGCTCCTTTACACAAGCTTGAAACCTCTGAAGAGAGATTTGTAGGGGATTCCTTCTCAGAGGGCATTTGACATTATGTTGCCTCCTCACTGCTTAGTTTAATCCCTAAAAGCCTGCACCATCGTGTCTCAACATTGTGGCCACAACATGTGTATATCTCCATTCGGCTTTTGCAACTTGGTGGGGGCAGTTAAACCACGGCTCAACCGCCTGCCTTTGCTATCCCCAAACCATAAGTATAAACTAGCCCTCCCTAATACATACTGTATCTCTGCTTTCAAAATGTAGTAAAAGTATATACTGTACAACTTGACACAATCATTAAAATCTATTCTCTGTCAAGCAGTGACTGGATCTGGAACAAGGCTGCTTTACATGCTAAAAAGAGAGTCCCCAGAATGATTTTCTTGGTAGTCACTTGGTTAGACCAGTTAATATTTTGGCTTTTAGTAGAACCTCTATCATTTTAGGTCAAAGAGGCACAGCAAATTTGGAAATCCCGGAACAATATTGCAGGGACCTTTATAGGCATTGCTCTACGAGAAGTGAGGCCACCGGTGTAGAAAAGAGCATGGAAGCCAACAGAATTTTCACTCTGGGCTTATTCTGAGGACACTGATTTGTACCATGTGGGGCTCAATACACCATTCAAGATGTTCAGCCACGTACGTACCTTTTAGCCCATAGGGGATAATGACAGATGAAAAAAAAAATGTCATGACAATATGTATGTATCCAAAATATGATGGATTATCTGTGCAAGATCTCCACCAACCTCTTAATTTTCACATGAGTAGATTCTTATTATGGACTTACCTGGTACCGATACAAAGAACTTGACAGCATCACGGTGACCATGGAAGCAGAGCTGTGCCTGAGCCATGGAGCAGTAAGGGATGAAGCTCCCGGCAGTCTTGTCACTGTTTTCATCGCTGTACACATGTATTACTCCGCCAGGTCTTGCTCCCTCTCCAGAAGAAGTGGGAGATGTCTTATTGGCTAAGGATACAGATTAGTCATTAGTTTCTCTGAAAATGGTCCCCCCAATACTAGGAACGGCTGACTAGGCAAGTTTTCCTATTCTAGAAAATTCTATTTGTAGAGAACTACCATAGAATAATTACTGCAAGCTATTGTTGAAGTGTCAGACCACCCAAAATAGTATTCCCAGGACACCCTGGAAAGTGTCAGGTATCCAAAATGATATTCTCAGGACACCTTGTGATGTATCGGGCCACTAAAATGGTGTTCCCAGGACACTCTGGAAAGTGTCAGGCCACCCAAAATGGTGTTCCCAGGACACCTTGTGAAGTATCAGCCCACCCAAAATGGTGTTCCTAGGGTGCCCTGGAAAGTGTCAGGCCACCCAAAATGGTGTTCCTAAGGTGCCCTGGAAAGTGTCAGGCCACCCAAAATGGTGTTCCTAGGGTGCCCTGGAAAGTGTCAGGCCACCCAAAATGGTGTTCCTAGGGTGCCCTGGAAAGTGTCAGGCCACCCAACATGGTGTTCCCAGGACACCTTGTGAAGTATCAGCCCACCCAAAATGGTGTTCCTAGGGTGCCCTGGAAAGTGTCAGGCCACCCAAAATGGTGTTCCTAGGGTGCCCTGGAAAGTGTCAGACCACCTTAAAGTGTTTGGGAGCATCCAAAACCTCAAGGTGAATTAAAATAAAGCCATTAACTATAGCAGGGAGATTTTGCTGTTGGAGCCCCTCAATGACATATGAAGACAACTGGTGCACCAAACTCCATCTTTAATGAGAATCTGTCACAAAAAGGCAGGTTTTCCTTGACTGCATCAATAAGATTTTATGGTAAAGCTATTCCTTTCAGGGGTTTTATATGCAAGCAGCGGTTGAGTGTAGGAAAGGTAGGCATACATGATCACATGTAAGCTTCTTTATTAAAAACTCATCTTTCTGGCACTTGGTAACAGGACAGGGAATTTCCAAGGGAAAAAAAGGAATGGTTTCTAAAAAAAAATAGCATTTATTCAAAGCTGATGTTCATACGGTAGGACGTTTGACACAGTAACATCACAGAAAAGGTAAATAAGTAGTTTGGTCCATTAGAAAATACTCCACCAGCATGTTTGTCCTCACACAAAAGCACTTCCAAAAAACTAAAAAACAAACCAAGGAAGGATATTGTCTTTTTAAGTTCCTCTTCTAACAACATGAAAGGGCTTGCAATACCCTAAGATCTTTGTGTGCTAACCCTAACTCAAAGCCGCTCCAAATATAATAACCTAAACCGCTAGACAAGCCTACTGAAAAATACATTGAATGACATGCTGTATATTTATTGTACATAACAAGTTTTGTTTTTAGATCAGAGCAAAATCTTCCACAATAATATGTAACAAAAAAAAAAAAGATTCAAATTCACTCAAACACCAAAAAATACAGAATGGTCATGACATTGTTTGTGGCTGGTGTAAGGGGGGGGGGGGGTCCACTGATTTATGGCTACACTTTTTTTGATTAATAACTGATATGTTATACTTATAACTAATTTGTATTACAAAATATATTTATTTTTAACATAAATACTTCAATGCTTTTTAAAGCATGCTGGATTTTCTAATAAGAAAGCCCAGCATTAGCTTTATATTGGCCGCCTGCTCTTGCAGACTGGAGATCAAGATGGTGCTGTCTCTACAGGAGAGGTAGAGGGGCTATAGGCCCGTACACACGTACCGATTGTCGGCCGAAAATGTTCGGCCGCCGAACGATCGGCCGATTTTCGGCTTGTTAGTATGATGCTTCCGACAGCCGACAGCGCACTTTCGGCCGAACAGAATCTATCGTGCAAGCATTAAAATTTTTGTATGCCGACACCAGAATGGCCGATTGTTCGCCAGTCAGTACAGATTTCGGCCGACAGACAGCAGATTTGCAAGACTGAGCATGCTCAGAAAAGAAAAAAGACAAGGAAAGTTAACCATCACATGACATCACTTCTGCAGTCGGCTATTGTTGGCCGACAAAATTCGTGTGCAGTCTTTTGCACTTTTCAACAGACAATACAGGCCCTCGGACAAAAGAAGGCCGATCGTTCGGCCGACGATCGGTACGTGTGTACGGGGCTTTTGACCTCCATTTACTGCTGGGGAAACAAAAATTATGATTTCTAAATTGTACTTCTCACACTTCAGAAATAGACTACATACTGTTTTAAATAGGTAGCCACTGTATGAGCTTTAGGTAAGTCCTCCCTATCCTTTGTGACTCCAAATACTTAACAGCAGAAAGTAAAATGCAAGGATCCCCGCTTTCTTACTTCTTATTCTTGGTCTGCAAACATTTCTCTCTAAACCAGGAGTGTCAAACTCAATTTCATCGTGGGCTGCATCAGCATTGGGCCCCTTTAACACAGGCTTTCTGATCAGGTCTGTCTGTAAGTTTTTCAGGCGGACCTGTTTGAACGATCCATTCACCCCTGTGGGGCAGCAGGTGTCAGCGGTGACATGTCCACTGACACCCGCTGCTATCCAATCCGATCCTGTCCGTGAAGTCCAGACGGATGGTAACCCTATTTTCCATCCAACTGGAGGATCGGATGAAAACGGACAGGGGGTCTGTTTTTATCCGATCTCTCAATAGGGGAGAGCGGGGCACTGACAAGTCCGTCTCCGCACAGTAAGTGGAGACGGACCTGTTATCCGACTGCTCAGTGGGGAATGGTGGATCAAATTCCGCTGAGCAAAACAGAGTCCACAAAAGGCCGATTGTATCTGTGAGACTATATAAATTTATGCAGAGCTTTTTTCCTCAGAGAATAGGTGTGGGAACTCAACCACACCCCCCCCCACGAACTGCATCAAATAATGGGTGTGGCCAAATTGCACTAACAGTGGGAGGATCTTAAAGGGACAGTAAATACCAGGAGTGCGTTATGTGCGGAGTTCAAGGATGCACTACGTACAGAGTTCAGAGGTGCGCTATGTACAGTGAGTGGAGTTTTGAAAAGTGCTCTACATGCAAGTTTTAGGAGTTTGCTATACACATTGTGCAGGAATCAACTCTGTTTCACAGGCTGTTCTCATCTCACTTCCACCCCTCCCCCTGGGTGGGAGGGCCATATGAAATGGCCTGGAGGGCCGTATTTGGCCCCCAGGCCTTGTGTTTGATACATGTGCTCTAAACGGTACAGTGCAGACGCAGACAGGCTGAATTTAAACAAATACTGAGACATCCCAAACATGTTAATGGGGTAAATAAAAAGAAAGCAACTGAAAAAAAAAGTTGAAAGCAAATACTAATCATGCAACAGATATTAGAGAATACCCCTTCAACTACAACCTACCTTTCTCCTTCACATTAATATGTTTATTATAAAATGACAGGTGCACTTTTCTTTTACCCATCAGTTACAACCTTGGTGCGTTTTCCCCTAAATGTTGTCAGAATTTTATTTTGATTACAATAATGGGATCAAGTCAAAAGCACAAAATGACTGCTTGTTTTGTATGACAAGTGCACTTTAAAGAAAATCTGCCTTTACATAAAAAGTATAAAGTAGCAGTGTTATACAAGCATGTGTCATCTGTTTTTCAAACTAAACCTCAAAAGTGCTCAATAGTTCACCAAACTTCCTAGGCAAGGCATAAATGTCCTGAAATTTGGTGCAGAGGCATTCCCCCACCCCACATTTGTACAATCCTAAGTTTGATGTATAGTGATCTACTGAGAGACCCATACATATCGGATATGGCATGAAAGCAAGTGTGCCTATATCCAAAGTTAGTTGCCAGTTGCAGAGGAAGCCTACTAATTCATCCCTTATACCTTCATCCATTATACGTAGTCATATACCAAGGAAAACTACAATGGAACTTTCTGGGTACCAAGGCAACTGCTGAAAGTATATAATGAAATATATATATTTATTAATACTTCATGAAAAATTCATAATGATATATAACACTGGCACATGTATCCACATCCATAAAGGTGGTCCATAACAGTTATGACTAAGGCCTTGTAGGCTGAAACTCGTCAACTGATTTTATCTGTGTTTGTACACTGTGGTTTCTGAATAAATATGAAGATTTTTGAAAGTGGTTGTAAACCCACTTTAAAGACTTTAATCCATAGGTAAGCCTATATTAAGGCTTACCTATAGGTGCTATAAATATCTCCTAAACATGCACAGTTTAGGATATATTTACAGTGCATGCAGGCGATGACGTCATTGGCGCATGAGCTCTGAAGGAATGGCCACCTTTGCCCTTCCTTCAGAGCCCTGTGCCCTTAACGGCGGCTCCCGCGCCGTTAAGGGCATAGGAAGCAGGACGGCCGGACATGTCGGCCGTCCTGTCGCTGAGTGGGCGGCACTGCGGGGGCTTCATTTTAAGGTAAGTATTTCATAATGAGCTAGTATGCAATGCATACTAGCTCATTATGCCTTTGTCTTTACAGGTTTTTTTTTTGCGAGGTTTTACTTCCTCTTTAAGAGCAACAGTTGGTTGTGCAGATCATCTTTATGGATTACCTTCTCAGATAAATGACTGTGGATCAAGAACCAATCAGCTCTATTAATATTTTGTATGGGTAGAAGCTCGGAAATTATTTGCTTGCAATACATGTATCCACATCACATTTCTACAGCATCCCAGTTAACACCCCATCATATAGTCAATTAGCAATAACATTACATTTATGAGTCCCTTTTATTTTCAGGGGGATGTCTTGATGCATTTCGTTGTCATAAACCACTTCTTCAGGAAACTTAGGGGATAACAATCTAGATCTTATTCAGACACATGGTTACAATTATGTTCATTGCATATGCCTTATAATCACCAAATTATCCAAAAAACACATTGCACTTAAAGTTCATACAGTTTATAGATTGCCCTCTAGTCTCCTGAAGAAGTGGGCTTCTTATGTCCACGAGACGCTTTGAGGCGTCACTCTGACCCCATCATTATTCAACATGTAGGAAACTGGACTCCTATGAATTGAATGTTATTGTTATTTGATTATATGATGGGGCTTTAAAGGGGATGCTGTAGCAATGTGATGTGGATATATTTTATTATGAATGAAGCATTAATAAATATCTATATTTTAATATATATTTTCAGAAGTTGTGCCAGCCAAATATTTTACTATATTAATATTATATATTTTTAATAAAGTATTAATAAATATATAATTACATGGTTACATAGTTAGTCTGGTTGAAAAAAAGACACAAGTCCATCCAGTTCAACCAATAGAAGGAAAATGTATATATATATATATATATATATATATATATATACACACATATACAGTGTACATATGGTAAATTTTGAGCAGTCGTATTGAAACCCACAAAGTCCCATGGTAGCCTTTTCTTTAGAAATTTGTATAGGAAGCTTGGAGGAAGCCCAGAGCACTCTGGGGGCGCAGCCTGAAAAATAAAACGTATGTGCTGCCATCTTGTGCTGAATATATATAAGTGGTTTAAGCAGCAATGTCGGTTGTTACTGTTGAGAAGCAGGTTGACTATGACAACACGTATTATAACACAGTCACTGTTAATGAATGACATCCCTCCACCAAAACCCACAGACATGAACGGCATATCAGCCTTGTGAACACCAACAATGAACGGATGAGGATGGAGAAAGATGGGATGAGCTGAGACAGAGACAGGTCCTGGACTTACCCCTCAGCCCCAGCAGCTGCCCCCGATGTAGGACTACCGCTAGTGGAGGTGGAAGGGTGGGGAGCAGATTGAAGGAAAGAGGGAGAAAGGGAAAATTGGGGGAAGGAAAGGGATAAAGCATGAAGAACACAAAAAAATAAATTATTGGTAGGACTTTCAGGGTGTAAAAACTCAATTTGGGATTAAGATGCAACATTCCCAGGTTTCTATTATTCAACAGTGATAATATATCGGGAATACAACATATAGAAAGATACAGTTTGTTTTCTGAAAAATAAATTGCCCATATGACTATTCATATTAAATAAACAGTATATCACCACCATCACTGTGTTTCAAGGTCGTTAAAAGAGAACCTGTCGGGGGACAAATATGTGAGTCGGTAGGAAGAGAGGGCTAAAAAGCCTTTCAGTGAACCGCATGGCAGAGCCGCCCAATGTGGTTTGCCTAAGGATGGGTTGGAGTCATCAATTTTGACAAACATGAAATAGCTTTATTTCACCAAAGGATGCATTGCATGGCTATCACTCTACACTTCCTCAGTTTATGGTGATACACAAATGTTTGGCATTTCTTAATTTACTCTTCCACCCTAGTTTGAGAAATGAAATTCATCTTTTAATGAAATAAAGCTATTTGATGTCATCAAACTTGATGACTCTGACCCATCCTTAGACACATCACATTGGTCACCTCTGCCATTCGGTTCACCAGTAGGCTTTTTTTTATCTCCCCTTATCCTACTGGTACAATACCTACCTGAGAACCCATAGAAGATCCAAGATTGGAACCCCTGTGGTATCAAGAGCAACCGATTTCACTTTCACGTAGATACAGGGTCTTTTCTCCCCCTGTGTTTACAAAGTTGCATCATTCTACCTGCCTGGGTCACCGCACATTCACTAGATATACAGCTGCAAGAAAAAGTATGGGAACCCTTTGGAATGATATGGACTTCTGCACAAATTGGTCATAAAATGTGATCTGATCATCATCTAAGTCACAACAATAGACAATCACAGTCTGCTTAAACTAATAACACACAAAGAATGAAATGTTGCCATGTTTTTATTGAATACACCATGTAAACATTCACAGTGGAGGTGGAAAAAGTATATGAACCCTTGGATTTAATAACTGGTTGAACCTCCTTTGGCAGCAATAACTTCAACCAAACATTTCCTGTAGTTGCAGATCAGACATGCACAACGGTCAGGAGTAATTCTTGACCATTACTCTTTACAGAACTGTTTCAGTTCAGCAATATTCTTGGGGTGTCTGGTGTGAATCACTTTCTTGAAGTCATGCCACAGCATCTCAATCGGGTTGAGGTCAAGACTCTGACTGGGCCACTTCAGAAGGCGTATTTTCTTCTGCTTAAGCCATTCTGTTGTTGATTTACTTCTATGCTTTGGGTCATTGTCCTGTTGCAACACCCATCTTCTGTTGAGCTTCAGCTGGTAGACAGATGGCCTTAAGTTCTCCTGCAAAATGTCTTGATAAACTTGGGAATTAATTTTTCCTTCGATGATAGCAATCCGTCCAGGCCCTGAGGCAGCAAAGCAGCCCCAAACCATGATGCCCCCACCACCATACTTCACAGTTGGGATGAGGTTTTGATGTTGGTGTGCTGTGCCTCTTTTTCGCCACACATAGTGTTGTGTGTTTCTTCCAAACAACTCAACTGTAAATGTGCAGCAATATTTTGTTTGGACAGCAGTGGCTTCCTCTGTGGTATCCTCCCATGAAATTCATTCTTGTTTAGTGTTTTACGTATTGTAGATTCGCTAACAGGGATGTTAGCATTTGCCAGTGACTTTTGTAAGTCTTTAGCTGACACTCTAGATTCTTCTTCACCTCATTGAGCAGTCTGCGCTGTGCTCTTGCAGTCATCTTTACAGGATGGCCACTCCTAGGGAGAGTAGCAGCAGTGCTGAACTTTCTCCATTCATAGACAATTTGTCTTACCGTGGACTGATGAACAGCAAGGCTTTTGGAGATACTTTTATAACCCTTTTATGCAAGTCAACAATTCTTAATCGTAGGTCTTCTAAGAGCTCTTTTGTGCGAGGCATCATTCACATCAGGCAATGCTTCTTGTGAAAAGCAAACCCAGAACTGGTGTGTGTTTTTTATAGGGCAGAGCAGCTGTAACCAACACCTCCAATTTCATCTCATTGATTGGACTCCAGTTGGCTGACATCTCACTCCAATTAGCTCTTGGAGATGTCACTAGTCTAGGGGTTCAAATACTTTTTCCACCTGCACTGTGAATGTTTACATGGTGTGTTCAATAAAAACATGGCAACATTTCATTCTATGTGTGTTATTAGTTTAAGCAGACTGTGATTGTCTATTGTTGTGACTTAGATGATGATCAGATCACATTTTATGACCAATTTGTGCAGAAATCCATATCATTCCAAAGGGTTCACATACTTTTTCTTGCAGCTGTAAGTAATTTTTTCTTCACTTCTTTTGTTTCTCTCTAATAAACATTAACTGAGGAGATAACTACATTTTGATACATACTCGACTATAAGGGCTCTCCTGCTTCTCCCCTCTCTTTTCCTTGGGCCTTTTTCATCCAGCTACATACTCCTAGCCAGCCAACTAGGAAATATAATCTTGTCATAATTTTTGGGATCTGTCCGATAGCCGCCCCCTTTCCCTGCTGAACGTGATTGTTACAGGCCACATAAGGCACCCAAAGCTCAGGATTTAGCAAGGAACTGCACTTCAAGACTGCTATAGCCTCACCCACCTTAGAAAGTAATCGCAGCAACGCTGCACAAAAACCTGATCTTGTTCCCTTAATTATGGCCATAGGAGAAAATAGGGAAAAAGCCTTGCTTACGCAAAAATAAACAGCAGGCATTAAATAAGCAATAGTCATAATCACATATAGTCACTTATAAGCTAAATGTGGCTCTCAGCTAGTTGGGTGTTGCCTGGTGTTCAATCAATTATCGGTATCAAAACATCTTTTGTTATAAAGCTGAGCTCCAGGCAAACAGCTAAATACAATAGATGCAATATTGTACATACATGGGAGAAGTTTTACATGTCAAAGGATATGTATTTCTGTCCACCCAGTCCTGAGATTTACCCAGCTCTGCTTCACAGAACAGCCTTGTCTAGCATGGACCCGATCTTGCCCTGTTGCAGTTTAATTTTCACTTTCAGTTTTCCACCCAAACCACACCCTGTGATTGGACATTACAAAGCTCTGCCACACAGTACAATCCTGTCTGCCAGGGCAGGAGACGTGATTTTTCTCAGCTGCAGTCAGTGAACACCTATAGGTCCTCTTCCTTCCTGGCCTGTGATTGTAGTTCGAAAGGAGACGCATCATGGTAATGACTCCATTTCTCTCTGTCACTTTTTTCCTAATATTTTACCGCTCCGTGTACTACAGCACACATAATTAGCTTCTTGTGCTGCTTCTCTCTCCTCCACCCTGAGCTCTGCTGTACAGACTGTGCAATAAACTTATAACAAGTCAGATTCAGGTATTTACACTGCTTGTTTTTTAAAAAATCAAATGATGTATTATTGATCACAGAGCTGCATTGATTTGTGCCTTTTTAAGTATATAGGTCTGGAGTTCAGCTTTAAACTAGCATTATGGAGGTAAATAGGCTGCAATGCCCCAAAACATAATTATTTGTTTCCAGGTCACATATAGCAATTCCTGTTATTTCTTCCATGGAACGCTTGCCCACCCATGAAATTTGCACCCAGCCCTCTCCGGTCAGTGTCTGATGCCAGTTCTGCTTTAAACACTTATTTGAGAATCATAAAATCCAGTGGAAGTTTATTATACATAATGAAAGTGAACCCAGGTTTTCCCCATGCTTCCCTACTCTTCCATTCTCCTGTGAGTGTAGGGAGAAGTGGGGAGAAGAAGCCCTGTGAAATGATAGCCATACATTCCTTTGGGCTAAAAATTAAATTGAATCCCCCATCCATGTTATGCAGAGTAATGAAAGAATCTCTACTCCTTTCTATTGTAATCAAGCAGTCGCAGCTTTCACGGCTTCCTGAATACATGAACAGTGACTGCATCTGACGCAATCAGTGTTCAGCTGATCATTTCCCACCTGGCTTAGACAATTTTTACAGTATCTCACAAAAGTGAGTACACCCCTTACATTTTTGCAAATATTTTATTATATCTATTCATGTGACAACACTAAAGAAATTACACTTTGCTACAATGTAAATTAGTGAGTGTACAGCTTGTATAACAGTGTAAATTTGCTGTCCCCTCAAAATAACTCAACACACAGCCATTAATGTCTAAACCGCTGGCAACAAAAGTGAGTACACGTCCCAGACGACGTCAACCTATGATGAAACGCGTCGGACGGTACCAGACGTGGCGTTACCACGCCCCTTTGGATGCCGACTTCGCACTGTGTATGCGGGACGCTGCGGTTTTACTCACTCATTTTTGTGTAGGACATGCCCTTTGTATCCGGACGTTTGTAAGTGCATTTTTTATTAAAGGATTTTATTTACTTTAAACAATATTACGCTATGTGTTCCTTCCATCTCCCTTTGTATTTATGGCTCGGCACTTGTGATGTGTACCAGGTCCCCCATATAGATCCCCCCTTACAGCAGGCCAGGGTGAGGTGAGGTCCCCCATATAGATCCCCCCTTACAGCAGGCCAGGGTGAGGTGAGGACCCCCATATAGATCCCCCCTTACAGCAGGCCAGGGTGAGGTGAGGACCCCCATATAGATCCCCCCTTACAGCAGGCCAGGGTGAGGTGAGGTCCCATATAGATCCCCCCTTACAGCAGGCCAGGGTGAGGTGAGGTCCCCCATTAAGATCTCCCCTTACAGCAGGCCAGGGTGAGGTAAGGTTCTGTCCCACATATAGATCTCCCCCCTTACAGCAGGCCAGGGTGAGGTGAGGTCTCCCATATAGATCCCCCCCTTACAGTAGACCAGGGTGAGCTGAGGTCCTGTCCCCCATATAGATCTCCCCCCGTACAGTAGGCAAGGGTGAGGTCCCCGAACCTCACCTCACCCTGGCTTGCTGTAAGGGGGGATCTATATGGGGGACGGGACCTCACCTCACCTTGGTCTACTGTAAGGGGGATCTATATGGGGGACGGGACCTCACCTTACCCTAGCCTACTGTACGGGGGGAGGTCTATATGGGGGACGTGTTGCTGCTACACTTTTTATTGGTTAAGCTGACACGCAGCTCCTTCGTGCTCCAAACGGCTCCAAAACAAAACATAACGCGGCAGCACACACAGGAAACTTATTTTTAGTGTAATTGAACACTTTGTATATTGGCCCCCCAAAATAATACCTTGCCACCCCTTTGCCACCCCTGTTTTAAAAGTCTAGCTCCGCTACTGCATGTCTCCAGACCTAAAACCTATTGAGCATCTGTGGGGCATCCTCAAATGGAAGGTGAAGGAGCGCAAGGTCTCTAACATCCACCAGCTCCGTGATTTTGTGATGGAGGAGTGGAAAAGGACTCCAGTGGCAACCTGTGTAGCTCTGGTGAACTCCATCCCCAAGAGGGTTAAGGCAGTGCTGGAAAATAATGGTGGCCACACAAAATATTGACATTTTGGACCCAATTTGGACATTGTCACTTAGGGGTGTACTCACTTTTGCTGCCAGTGGTTTAGACAATAATGGCTGTGTTTTGAATTAGTTTGAGGGGACAGCAAATTTACACTGTTATACAATGCTGTACGCTCACTACTTTGCATTGTAGCAAAGTGTAATTTCTTCATTGTTGTCACATGAAAAGATAGAATAAAATATTTACAAAAATGTGAGGGGTGTACTCACTTTTGTGAGATACTGTACATTGATTTTGTCAAGTTGTGTGGGCTGGAAGGCCCAACCAGAGTTTGAAGCCCGATTCACACATATGCAAATTTGATGCAGGTTTCCCCGCATGCACGGGAGTTACTGTTTAAGGCACATCTCTAAAGGAACGACAAGGGTAGGCCATTCCTTCAGAGCGTATGCGCAGGTGACGTCACCAGCTGCATCTAAAGTAAATATCTCCTAAACGGTGCACGTTTAGGAGATATTTACAGTACGTATATTTAATTACTTATATTTATTACCTAGATCCTGTGAATGGCAGTGTATTTTTGGGACCAGAGCAAAAAAACTGAACTTTTTTTAAAGTGTACTGTATGTCATGCCAAGACAGTTTTCTAGTTTTGGATAGAGGAGGGAAAGTGGAGTGAGGGTAAATCTCTTTAACAGAGCCACAGATAGTGGTATAAAAACTAACAGGGTTTCTAAACCTCCCCCACATTTTTCATGTTAAGAAAAAAGTTTTGACTAAACATAAACTTTAAAGTTAAATCAGCCAGAATAAAGAAGGATGATGTTTGATTGATTTACAATGAGGTATGGCACTGTACATGTTTTTGGTTTTCTTTAATTTATGATAGATCATACTTACCGGAAACCGGAAATTTATAATTGCATGACCTTACTGGTGCAAAACAGTGCTGCAAATGCATGTCACAGCCCCCATAAAGTTCAAATGTAAAGCCTATGAGCTAAGGGCTTGAGCTATAACTTTGTAATTACATATGACATGGAAGTGATACCCATATTGTTTTCCAAGAACTGTATCATTTTCTTTATAAATTAAGGCATAAATAAGGAAAAAATATGCTTTTTTTCCCAAGTCATCCTCCAGGACGGTCACATGAGAGATAGGCTCCTCCTCCTGCAGGAAACACAAGCACATATAGGTTTAAAAAGGCCGCCCACTGGCTGCCCCTCAGTTCTTGTGTTTCCTGCCCTGCAAGCATGAGCTCTGAAGATGACAATCATCCCCAGTTTGTTATTTTTTTACCTTGTACCAGGCAGGCGTCCCTGAACACATTCTCTCTCTGCCTGTATTCAACTGGTGAGGCAGCCAGTTGCCTTACGATCGGCGTGGCAAAAGTGATGTTTTCATGATGGCGCCGCTACCAGAAGTAGACCGGCGGCCATTCTGAGTAAGGGCAGAAGCCGCTGCTAGCACTGGGGAAGATTCCCTTGCAGGGATTTGCCGGCGGCTGAGTGAGGGGCGAATTGGGTCCCGTCCCCTCCCTCTCTATTTCAGCCTTCTATTCTCCCTTATATATAGGCCACCCACAAGATGGTGACAGCACTTTTCAGGAGGTTAGCGTCCTCCCTTCCCTCCAGAGGGTCCTAAAGGCGGAGGACCTAGCCCCCCTACCAGAGGCTGCAGAACCAGGACCCAGCCTTGCAATGGTAAGTTGAGGGAAGGATGTGGGTGGAGTACTGCCTTTGGTGGGCAGCTGCTTTAGGGGGGGGGTGCCTTTCATGCATGTCATGTTTTTTTTTTGCTCTTAGCCCAAAACACAGGAAGCTGCAGAGGTGGTAGACAAAACAAAAAGGAAGAAATAGTGCCGCACTTGCGACGTAAAGGTCCCCCCCGGATACCGACAAGCTGTTATGCCATAGATACATAAAAAAAGATTATCAACGAGGAGACTAAGCCATTGACAAAAGATTTCCTAGATTTCAAGAAGGAAGTGACATCCACTCTAAAATCCGTTCAGGCATCCATTAGCAAAATCAAGAGTGCAGATCAACCACCAACATCGTCCGCTAACCCGAAGAGTGCACTTCGAGAGAAGACTTGGAGATCTCCAACCGTCCCTCAGCCTAAATTGGCCTCCTCCGACTCTGAATCTAAAGAGGAAGGGGAGCTCCTCTTTCAAGATAGCTTTGACTCCGATGGCGAACTTAGACACCTAAACACCTGTTCCCAGCAAAAGAATTGGAGGAACTCCTTTAAAGCTGTCAAAGGATATACAGGAAGTTCAAACCACCTATTCTGTTTGTGACCGGTTATATAGATGTCTACAGGAGACTAAAAACAGGTCCCTTCCAGTCCACTAATCTCTTAAAAGAATCAATAAAAAAGAATGGGAATGCCCAGAAAACAAATAGTTTTTTCCTAAAGCCCTAAAAAGAAGATTTTCTTTTGAAGAAATGGAAATCGTCCCGGCCAAATGCCCAAAATTAGACGCATCTTTTCCCAGGGTTTCTAAGAAATCAGATTCATCCTTTGAGGATATGGGTCTTCCGAAGGATCCATTGGATAAGAAAATTGACGTGATGCTAAGGAGGGCTTATGAGACAGGGGCGGCAGGATTTCAGCCAAATGTGGCCAATACGTGTGTAGCCAGGAATGTGGCATTCTGGCTTGAACAACTACGTGGTCATCTGGAAAAAGTCCCCAGGACAGAGAAAGCGCAGGATTCCTTACTCTTGATATAAAAGGGAGTGGCGTATATGACTGACGCCTCTGCGGAAGCTGTTAGGGTTTCAGCTCGCACCACAGGCCTAGTTAACGCGGCTAAAAGAGCCCTCTGGCTCAAGACCTGGGACGGGAACGAAGCGTTAAAGAATAAGTTATGTAACATTCCCTTTGACGGTAGCTTACTGTTCGGTCCGGAGCTTGACAAAGTGTTGGCAAGGTCAGCCGACAAGACCAAAGGATTCCCGTCCAAAAAAAAAGAGAAGCTGAAAAAATGTTTTTTCTTTGCACTAGAGGAGAAGCTCAATCAAAAAGGGAAAAGACAAATCCCCAATGAAGATTGGTCTTTAACAAAAACAAGGGGAAGTCGAACGTCCTCTTCCCAAACTCAAGGCCCAACAGTAATAAACCCCAATAATGCCACCCTACAGGGGAGAAGAAGGTTACGGCATTTTTTCCATCAATGGCAAAGTTTCTTTGCAAACCCTTTCATCCTGCAGAATATTAAGGAGGGATACAGGATAGAATTCATGACAAAGCCACCAACCAGCTTCCATGTCACATCTCTCCCAGATTCACTACACCTAAGGAAAGCCATTCAGGTAGCTGTCACAGAGCTACTAAAAGAAAGAGTGATCATAGAACTACATCCTTCTCAGCAAGTGTCGGGTTTCTACTCCCGAGTTTTGCTCAGAACAAAACCCTTGGCAAACATCGCCTAATCCTAAACCTGAAGGACCTCAACCAATAGATCAAATGCAGAAAGTTCAAAATGGAAACCATCTTCTCAGTGAGATCCTTACTTCCATAGGCGCCCTTTCTAGTATTGTAACCCTCTACCTGAAGGAGGCTTACCTCCATGTCCCGATCCATCCTAGCCATCAAAAGATTTCTGAGGTTTGCTATCCAAGTGAAAAGGCAAATCTGTCTCTTCCAGTACCAGGCTCTCCCTTTTGGAATTTTGTCAGCTCCTAGCATATTCACAAAAATCGTGGCACAAGTCATGCAGGAGCTCAGATTGAAGGGAGTCCAGATAGTAAGATATCTGGACGACTTTCTAATCTATGGTTAGACAAAAGCAGAAGTGTTGGCAAACCTTGGAAAATCAACACGCAAAAATCAAACAGAATCCTATTCCAGAGGGTGGTATTTCTGGGTTGTATACACTATAGATTCAGTGGCCCAAAGGATCTTCTTGCCAGAGGATAAAAATAATAAAACTGACCAAAGAGACAAAACAGCTGATCACCGCAACCAGGGCGATAAGAAGGAACAAAATGGTCCTCCTAGGACTCATGTCGGCTTCCATTCCAGTGGTTCATTGGGGCCAACTTCACATGAGAGCACTACAGTGCCATCTCTTAAGCCATTGGGATGGCAGGACAACCTCGCTGGAGAAGGAGATCTCTTTCTCTCTCATCAGAAAGTGCTTAGATTGGTGGCTAAAAAAGGACTCGCTGACAAAGGGAAGGCTCTGGCTTCCGCCTATCCAGGTCAGAGTCACAGCGGATGCAAGCGCCCTCAGTTGGAGAGCCCACATAGGCCACCAAGTAAGACAGGGAGCCTGGAACTATACGGGGCCAGAAGTTTCCTCCAACTCAAGGGAGCTTGCGGCAGTTCGGGAATCCCTGCTCACTTTCCAGAAATAAACGATGGGCAGACACACCCAGGTGCTGTCAGACAATGTCATGATGGTGGCGTACATCAACCACCAAGGGGGCACGCGTTTGAAACTTCTCATGAGGGTGGCTCATGACCTACTATCTTGGGCAGAAACTCATCTGCTCTCCCTTTTAGCCGTCCACATAAACGTCAACGGTTCTGGCAGATATTCTAAGTCTTGGACAGCTGGATCCAACAAAATGGGAGCCGAACCACCAAATCTTCTCAGCACTCACTCTAAGATGGGGTTCCCCAGAGGTGAACCTGTTTGCCACAGCGAAAACAAGAAAGTAGCGAATTATTTCTCCTTGAAAAAAGAAGAGGATTCTTTAGGGATTGACTCTCTGGGATTCCCTTGGCAATTCAACCTCGCCTATGCATTTCCACCAATCCAACTCATTCCAAGTACAATCAGGAAGATTTGGCTAGAGGGGATAAGAGTGATTCTTCTAGCGCCTTACTGGCCAAAAAGGGCATGGTTTCATGCCTTTGAAAAAGATGGCGGAAGAGGACCCTTGGATCCTACTGAGCCAGAGCGATCTACTATCACAATCAGAAGCTTATCACCTACAAATTCATACCTTGAAACTTTTTTCCAGAGTCCTTCTAACCAGAGAGAAGAGGTTTTCGCTACACGGACTTCAAGAGGCGCATCCTACATTATTTGGAGATCACTAAACCCTTCAGGAAGGCGTCTAACCTCTTCATATTGTTCGGAGGCACTCACAAGGGAAAATCGGCATCTAAAAGTTCTATAGCCAGATGGCTCAAGATGGCGATAAATACAGCCTACTCGACCCAAATCCAGACTAGTCATCCAGATGTGAAGGCACACTCCACTCATTCTGTAGCTACTTCCTGGGCGGTATAGGCTGGGGCATCCATCAAGCAAATTTGCTGAGCAGCCACCTGGTCCATTGACTCCACTTTCGTGAGACACTACAGGTTTGGTCTGGTCTCCACCCAAGATCTAACCTTTGGTCGTAAGATCCTGCAAGTGGTAGTCCCACCCTAGGTATGCATCGTTGGGGTCTCATGTGACCGTCCTGATAACTCCCTTTCCAGGAATACTCTAGGATGGTGGACACCCACCCTTACTAAAAGGAAATTGTAAACTAGATATATCAGGCTGTTAGCCTTTGCTGTCCAGGTCATCTTTATATGACTGAGGGGCAGCCAGTGGGTGGCCTTTTTAAACCTATCTGTGCTTGTGTTTCCTGCAGGAAGAGGAGCCTGTCTCCCAGGTGACTGTCCTGGAGGATTCCTGGAAAGGGAGGTATCAGGAAATAAATCGGACTTTCATTTTTCCCAAAGGAAATTCTAAAGTTAGTGTTACATTAGGTACAAAGGAGGTAATTCATTGTGCTTTTCATCCCATTTATCAGGACACCAAATATCGCTTGCAATTACCGGGCAGTTCATGGCCACCCTAAAATGGATTAACATCTATGTGAGCGTATTAACACACATTAAAAGATTTCAGCAATGTGCGTTGTGATTTATTCTAAATGCCATCCTAATGCAAATATACAATAATAAAAAAAAAAACGGATGTCCTACAGTGTAATCATAATACACAGAAGTGAATGCTTTGTGCATTGTGATATCCAGCACTGCCTAAAAGTAATGAAGGTATGTTTTTACATTGGGAAAAAAAACAAAGGGCTGCCTTTGCTTATTACATTTGAGATTAGTAACGTCACCAATATTTTAAATAATTCTACTCCATGTCTTTTTTAAATTGACTCTATACTCCAAAAATACACCACAAAATGCTTGCTTTTGACAGTATTAGGCAGAAAAACCTCTTCTATGTCCCTTTCTGGTTTAGTTTTACTTTAATGCATTGTGTGAGTTTCCATAAACTAATGGATGGGTTCCATTGACTGCCATCCCCTGAATGCTTGTTCACACAAGATGCTTTCAGGTGCGTTATTTTCACCCTAGTTCACTCCATCCTATTCAGCTCCAGTTCTTTAACAAAAAGTACCTAAAATGTAAACTGAAGCGCTACACCACTGCTAAAAGGTCCACACACTACTTTATTTAAAAAAAAGGTCAGGGGTGATGTTTTATTGATATTGTATTAATATAGAGATGCCCCTATGTTTTCTCATGCCCTGCTGAAGGGAGAGTTTTGAACCCCTCAAACAAATTGGTAATTCTTTCGGTTATCCCCCTCACTTTTATTGGAATAAACTCATACCTGGACTTTGTAGCTGTGGAGTGGTGCTTCAATTCATTTTTCTATACAGTACATTACAAGCAGAGTAGACCATGGATATCCTCTGGGGGTAGAATTTGCCTGCCTCTGAACCAGATTATGTAAATTAACATCAATAATTTAAAGAGGAGCTTCAGTCAGGTATGTGAAAATTAAACGTTAGCAGCTACAAAAACTGCAGCTGCTGACTTTTAATAAGCACTCACCTGCTCAGGGATCCAGTGCTGTGCTCTCCCAACCCAGTTTATGAATGGTCCAGTTTATGAATGGTCTCAGAAGGCTATGGGCCGCAGAGGGTGAGAACTTCCACTTGGAAATCCGAGCAGCAGTGGGAGCGGGTACCAGTCAAATATATATATATCATTCAAATGTGATAGAGGAGAAGGGAGGAGGAACAAGAGCAGAACTTCCTCCTTTGGGTGAAGTTCTGCTTTAAATTAGCAATACCATTGAGATAACCTTACATGTCCAGTGCTATTTTTCCATTTCCCTCGACTATTCAAAAAAAAAAGTAAAGAAGCATGCATTTTTTGCACCAGAACTCACTGGAACACAATGGCCAGCACAATGAATTTTCCTGTAAGGGCAGACTTCCTTAGCACTATGAAGATTCCCCACACTAATGCACACACCAAACAATGGAGAATCCTGGGGAAGAGGCAGGAGTGACCTCGAAAAAAACATTCTAGCATGCTCCTTTTCGAATGAAGAAAAATAAACCGCACTGGAACGCATTACAATAGCACAGTAAAATGCAGGTAAAAGTGCATGTGGAAATGCACACTGAACATGGAGATTGTGGTGTGAACTAGCCCTTTACTCAGTGAACGCACCATCGATGACTACCAAGGTGTTCTAAATGGACAGTGGAATGGCAGCTGGTAGAGCTTAGCCATGAAGACAGGGAAGATCAAGCCCTTGCCACAAAGTAAATCTAAAACAGAGGAACAAAGAAAATGCTTTTGGTGCTAATAAATGTAATAGCTTGTGATATCAACCCAAAACAGTCCTCTTGCTTTTAACAAATTAAAATAGTGTACAGGTTCCCTTTAACTACAATGGGTTAATATGTTGCTCCCCTATCTATACACACCTTGCCATGTAATCCTGTTAACCTATTAACTTAAACCATAACAGATTAGACTTTGCCATGTTAAAAGAAATATCCTTCACAACTTACTCTCTGTGAGGGGAATTGAGATGACCACTCCATTTCCTGTTCCCACCCAAAGACGATTGCCGGCAATAAGCAGAGCTGTGATCCGCACAAAGGAGAACCCTAATTTTCCAGTTCCTAATAGCAAAAGAGAAAATAATGACTTAGAGGAAACCTAACATCAACAATGGATAACATTTTTTTTTTTTTCTTGTAAATTCTAACAATGTATAACTTTTTCAGTCACAGCACCTTTTAACCACTTCTGGACTGGAAGGATTTACCCCCTTAATGACCAGGCCATTTTTTGTGATATGGCACTGCGTTACTTTAAAAGGGAAGCCAGAAGTTTTATAGTCTTTGCAGACGGTTTATCCAATACATGAATTCATATAAACAGTCCTAGTTATCCATTGCATCTAATGGATGAAGCAGTGGCAAAACATTAAACCAAAATGAGTGGATATGACTGGTCCTTCCCTCTCATTGTGCTTTCAGTACCCCTACTTTTATCCCAGCACCATAGCTTTCCCCTACTACTTACTGGAAGTAGTAAATTCACATGCTGCTGATCCTTTGCTTACAAAAATTTTATTCTGTCAGCAGTGGAAGAAAACTCCATCCACATTCTTCCTCTGATGTGTTTCACCTACTACTGGGGCTTAGTCACAGAGCTCTAGGATTTAGCACCAGTAGCAAGTGAAACGTGTCAGTGGTAAGAGATGGGTGGAGTATCTCTTTCCCTGCTAGCAGAATAGAGATTTTGGGGTTGATTTACTAAAGGCAGATACACTGTGCACTTTTAAAGTGCAGTCTCTCCAGAGCTTAGTAAATGAGGCAAAGCTTCACTACAAAGAACACCCAATCACATGAAGGAAAATAAAAAACAAAACAGCATTTTTGCTTTGACGTGATTGGATGATGGAAATCAGCAGAGCTTCCCCTCATTTATCAAGCTCTGGAGCAACTGCACTTGCAAAGAGTATAGTTGCCTTTAGCAAATCAATCCCTTAGAATGCAAGGGATCAGCACTGTGCTCATTATGTGCTTCATTATGGAGCTGCAATAGGAGCAGATCAATTCTGATCACGGTCAAAGTTACTTCAACCCCTTAGGCCACTCACCTAACATTTTACTGACATAAGGCTCAATATCCACATCCTGAAGGTGTTGGTGGGTGTGTGCATGGTACAGCCTGAGTGTGGAATCTAACCGAATCGATACCCACACTCCGTCCCCAATCCAGGCCAACTGCCGCACCTGGCTCTCCCTTCGAGGATGAGCATCAAATGACTTCTGTAGATCAGAGAGAAGAAACAGACTAATAAACAAATAGTTGTTGATCCTGTGTTGAAAAAGTATTCTATATAAGTAGATTTAGGTAATTACGCAAAAACTAAGGTAAACCATGTGAGTTAAAGGAGCTATTCAACTATTATCTGCACGTCTAAGAGGGACATACAGTAAAATAGTTATAAGACCCTCTTGACCTTTAACCTTATTCCAAAGGAAACCCCATCCCAGTCTGTATATATGTTCAGGTAATACAGTACATCCAGATTACAAGCAAAATTCTGTGACTGCCTGAATAACCCAACCCATTATACCCAGGGCTGTGTTTTGGCCTAGGCCAACAAGGCCCAGGCCTAGGGTGGCACTTTGCAGGGGGGCAGCAAAAAAGCCACCCCCCTCCACCTGAAACTCTATTGGCCACCAGTTGCTAGAGCCGCCTCTCTCATTCCCCCCTCTCTCTCTCACCCCCCTCCTCTCTCTCTCTCACCCCTCACTCTCTCTCACCCCCCCTCTCTCACCCCCCTCTCTCTCTCTCTCACCCCTCCTCTCTCTCTCTCTCATCCCCCTCTCTCTCTCTCACCCCCCTCTCTCTCTCATTCCCCTCTCTCTTTCTCCCATCCCTCCTCACCCACCCCCCTCTCTCTCTCTCCCTCACCCACCCCCCTCTTGTGAGATCTCAGGGCTTCATGCTGGGACTTGTAGTCCTTCAATTGTGGAGGGAGCCACATCCTTTAAAAAAGGAGTGGGGCAAATTTACATAGGGGGGGGGATGCCCAATTTTAGTCTTGCCTAGGGCAGCACAAAACAAAAATACACCACTGATTATACCACCATGAGGTTCTTTGGTTACTTTGTTTGTTCTCTAGTTACCTCTATCTGCATAGTTTTAGGCTGAATCACATGTATTTTGTTCTTGTATCCACACCATACTCTGTCATATACCACAGCCATACACCGGATGGAATGATGTGTGTGTCCGAGGTCCATTAAGTGGTAATTACTGAGGTCCCACTGTCGGTCTTTTCAATAGAAAAGGAAGATAACATTATACTCAAGCAGCAATGTTATTAGGAGCACACGTGAAAATGTAACAGTAGAGAAATGCTATTACCTTCTCCCCGGTGGAAAATGGCCAATGTCCCATCTGCTAAAGCCACCAAAACCCGTCCTTTGACGTGGCTGAGAAAAGGAAAATTGGGAGATAAAAAAAACTATGCAGAGTTTTATTGCCATTAGCCTTTTCTAGTGTCAAAACAATGTCACCTAATACAAACCCCAAAGAATGACTGTACATGTGAATGATGCCAATACTCCCATCTACCAACTCAATTCTATGTTTTTTTCCTTTTTGAGAATCAAATCTATAAATAAGTTAGTTGCTATGACTAGTATATCTATTTCCCATTCCTTTAGTTTAAAAAATAATTATATGAAATTTGTGTTCTAAATGGGCTATAGAAAAAACATTTCTTTTTCCCACATTTTTCAAAACGTGTACATGTGGGAATAGCAAATTTGCACAAATGTGTTGTAATCCATTACAGCACCATCCACTGTCATTTAGTTGTCAAATGTCATGATGTCAGTGGGATTCAAAGAGATAAAGGGATTGATTTGAAAACTTAGACCTGAAAACTCAACACTTTTGTAAACTTAAAAATATGAAAAGGCAGACTCATTTAGGATCCATGGTACCCAACTAGCAGTGTTGGCACCTACAGTGCCTTGAAAAAGTATTCACACCCCTTGACACTTTCCACATTTTGTCATGTACAACCAAAAATGTAAATGTATTTTATTTTATTTGGATTTTATGTGATAGGCCAACATAAAGTGGCATATAATAGTGAAGTGGAAGGAAAATAATAAATGGTTTTCAAAATATTTTACAAATACATTTCTGAAAAGTGTGACGTGCATTTGTATTCACCCACAACCACCTTTTGCTGTTATTACAGCTGCAAGTCTTTTTGGGGATGAAAGCTCTATTTGTGGGAATAAAAGAACATCAATTTTATTTGGGTACAGCGTCACGCGACCACACAGTTGTCCGTTAAAGTAACGCAGTACCGAATCGCAAAAAAAATGTCCTGGTCAATAAGGGGGTAAAACCTTCTGGTCCAGAAGTAGTTAAAATGGCTCCCAGTAAAAAAAAAAAAAATGGTTTATTTTTTTTTTTTTTACTATAGTTTAGTTTGTATGTTTTGTCCATCTATTTTTATTTTAGTAAGGGGAGCCTAATATGGAAGCAGTGATTTGTAAAAAGGGCTGTAATAGCAGCAATCTCTAGCAGTTTTGTGTAACTTGTCCACAACATCTAGTCTCCAACATCTCCTATAGCATCTCTGACCATCTTCTCTGGCATGTCTCCAGTCTTTGACAACTTTTTGTAGCATTGCATTCACTGAATATTATATGTGGCCCTCAGCAATGTTAGAGGCCACTTAAGGCCCCTATATAAATTAAGTTGACCACCACTGCTTTAAATTATACAATGTAATGTACTTGAAGGAGCAATATCTTGAGTAACAGATCAATGTGTACATCATGGGTAAGCACCAATACCCTAATAATAAAAAATAAGTGACTAGTATGTACTTACACAAGACTCAATACTGAATCCTTTAGCTTTATAGAATGCAGACACTTCTTCCAATTGGAAACTGCCGAGTGAACATATAGCCTGAAAAGTGAATGGAATTGTTCATTAATGGTTTATACACTATAAGCTCTTATCAAGTGTTAAACGCAGGGCCGGGACAAGTGGTGGGCAGGAGGGACCGCTGCCTGGGCGAAATGGGTTATTGCAGGGATAGGGGCACCCTGACCCTAACCCTAAGGGAAGGGGGGGGCACAGTTTGGCATCTTTGCCCTGGGCGCTGGATGACCTTGTCCCGGCACTGGTTAAACGCTTTTATCAGTACACACTCAAGGATTATTAATCAGACAGCACAAAAAACAGCAGTATGCAGCAAACCAGTTTCCTATTTTTCCCATGTAGGAAGTCAGAACAATAAAAACAATTATTTTTTCTGTATGATTCCTGTTGGAAGTACTGCAGGGCACACTGCAAGACAGTGAAGGTCTGCACATCTATTGAAAAGCCAGCAAAAGTTAATTCAATGTGTGTGGGGGGAGGTATAGATCAAAGTTGTGTACAGTTTAAGGGTATTGTTCTTGTTTTAAATATATTGGGAACTGAAAGGGCAAGTAGGACTTTAAATACCCCACCAAAGTACACACAAGTACAAAAATATATATAAAAATATAAAATATTTTTTTAGTTATTTGACAATAAAAATGTGTTAAAACCTACAACATATGAAAAAATGAGCTTGCACATTAATTCCACCAAATATAGCCACCATGGAGTTGCATAGTATATGATCAAGATGTAGGATAGAGGTCTACGCGTTTTGGGGGAGTTCCACTTCTACGGGACCACCTAACTCAAGGAATCATAGAGATTGTTTTTAACCACCTCCCACCCGGCCACTGCACATATACGGCTGGGTGGGAGCTTCCTCCTTCTGAGTGGACGTTCCCGAACGTCCTTTAGAAGGAGGGCGATCGCGCCGCTGAATGCACGTGCAGCGGCGCAATCCCGATGTGTCTGTGTCCCTAGGACACAGAGCATCTCCGCTCGGCAGGAGGGCTCTCTGATTGGCCCTCCTGATCACATGACGGCTGTGTCCAATCACA
This sequence comes from Pelophylax lessonae, assembly GCF_965119305.1. Lineage (NCBI taxonomy): Eukaryota > Metazoa > Chordata > Amphibia > Anura > Ranidae > Pelophylax > Pelophylax lessonae. The sequence continues at coordinate 76,446,127 of NC_138773.1, forward strand.
GCCATCATGTGATGTCAACAAAGCCATTCTAACGGTGATCGGCTTTGCTTCTCCTCTGACAGAGGCTGTCAGTGAGGAGGAGAGCAGATATCAGCTGCCAGCCAGGGATCAGTGAGTATACAGCATTTTTACTGCTTTTTACTCACTTATCTGGGTAACCAGTGAGTAAAAAAGCAGAAAAAGTGCTGTATACAAACTGATCCCTGGCTGCCAGCTGAGATCCGCTCTCCTCCTCACTGAGAGCCTCTGTCAGAGGAGAAGTGGATCGGGTTGCTGTCCCCAGTGTCCTGCAGTAAAAACACCTGTCCCACACATGTCCCACATCTGTCCCACACATGTCCCACATCTGTCCAACACATGTCCCACATCTGTCCCAATAAAATATTCTATCCCAGTAAACATCTTTTACATCTGTCTGATCAACTGGTGCACACCTGGCGCACATCATCTGACACATCTGTCCATGATCCTCTATCGCACGTCAGTCCTTGATCTGGTACACATCATTTACCACATCTGGCGCACATCTGCCACATCTGTCTGCGATCATATGGTGCACATATGGAACATCTGTCCGTGATCATCTGGTGCACATCTGGCCCACATCATCTGCCACATCTAGTGCACATCTGGCCGTGATCATCTGTCACATCTGGCACAAATATGCCACTTCTGCCCTTGATCATCCAGCGCACATATACCACATCTTTCATCCCAGTGATCAATCTGCCACTTCTGTCGTGATCATCCGGCGCACATCTGCCACATCTTTCATCCCAGTGATCAACATCTGGCACATCTGTCCATGATCATCTGACACATTTTTCCGTGATCATCTGTCACACATCTGCCACATCTGGCGCACATCTGTCTGTAATCTGGTGCACATCTGCCCCATCTGTCATCCCAGTGATCAACATCTGTCACACATCTGTCCCAGGAATCATTTGCACACATCTGTCTACGTGGCTAAAAAAGGATCCAGGGCCTTCAAAAATGTGATAGGTAATGAAATGAAATGAAATGAAATGTGTAATTTATGCTCCTAGAATGTCTGACGGTGCTCCCTGCATGTTGGACCTCTGTATGTGGCCGGGCTACGTAAATGTCTCACACATGTGGTATCGCCATACTCAGGAGGAGTAGCAGAATGCATTTTGGGGTGTCATTTTTTCTATGTACATGCTATTGATCTAAATATCTTATAAATTCACAACTTTGTGTAAAAAAAAAAAAAACTTTTCATTTTCTTTTAGCGTTTTCCATAAACTTGTGGAAAATAATGACATGTTCAAAAGACTCATTATGCCCTGTAGAATATACGTTGGGGTATTCTTTCATTTTTTGGGTCATTCCATTGTCCTGGTGCTCCCGGGCCTTCAAAAATGTGATAGGTACTCAGGAAATGAAATGTGTAATTTATGCCTTTAGAACACCTGACGGTGCTCCCTGCATTTTGGGCCTCTATATGTGGCCAGGCTGTGGAAAAGTCCCACACATGTGGTATCGCCATACTCAGGAGAAGTAGCAGAATATATTTTGGGGTCTAATTGTTTAATCTAAAAAAAAAAAAGTTTATCTATGCCATTTGAAAGAAATAACTTGTTAATATGACAAATTTGTAGGAAAAAAAAATGTTTTCATTACCCAAACTATTGTGGGCAAAAAAAATTGCAACTTCAAAAAACTCACTATGCCTCTTACTAAATACCTTGGACTGTCATCTTTACAAAAAGGGATCATTTGGGGGGTATTTGTATTGTCCTGACATTTTAGGGCCTCAAGAAATGAGATAGGTAGTTAATACATCAGGATTGATCAATTTTCAATGATACATAGCCTAGCTTGTGGGCTCTATACCTTTCACACAAACCTATTATCATACACTTATTGGCATTTTTTTTACCAAAGACATGTAGCAGAATACATTCTGGCCTAATTTTATGACAAAATTTGATTTTATTGGATTTCTTTTATAACAGAAAGTAGAAAATATTGTTTATTTTTTCAAAATGTTCGTTATTTTTTCGCTTATATCGCAAAAAAATAAATAAAAAACCTAGCGGTGAATAAATACCACCAAAAGAAAGCTCTATTTGTGCAAACAAAATGATAAAAATTTCATTTGGGTACAGTGTAGCATGAGTAATTGTCATTCAAAGTGCGAGAGTACCGAAATCTGAAAATTGGTCTGGGAAGGAAGGGGGTGAAAGTGCCCAGTATTGAGGTGGTTAAAGATAGAAGAGCATATCTGTATATATCGCGTAGACCTCTATCCACTATCTCAATCATATACCATGAAAACCCATGGTGGCTTTATTTGGTACAATCAATACGCTTGTACATTTTTCATATCTTGTATGTTTTAAAACATTTTTATTGTCAAATAACTAATAAAATATTTTGTATTTTTATATATACTTTTGTACTTGTGTGTGCTTTGGAAGGGTATTTAATGTCCTACTTACCACATCTATAGAAAAGAATGCATACAACTGCATTTTTATATTTCAATCTTTTTAAATTTTTCAGTTTTTTTGCAACTTTGCTTTTATCTGATGTGCTAATTGCTGCAATTGCTAATTTGCTGATGTGTTTTAAATTATATGCCTTGCAGTAACCCCTGTACCTTGTGGAGGATGTATGCAGGACCACAGACAGCGAGTAAGCAGAGAAGTGCTAACATAAATTTTCAGATCTTTAGGCAAATGGTAGGGCAGTCTCATTATATAGATACCAATGTTTTAGCAAAGTATTGTTTTTTTATCTTCAATCCAAAGCATAGAAATGAAATGCATTAACGCAATAATACAATACCACTGACATACCAGCCATTTTGTGCTCCAAGCCACATTGTGGGTGCCGCACTTGTGACTGCAGGGGTCTCACTGCTTGGCTCTGTCTCTTGCTGTGCTGTGTTTACTTCTGGTTTTAGATGTCCATTTTCACTAGAAATGGGATAAAAAGCAAAAACCAGTTATATGTTTCCACAAAACACTCTAACACATTCTTCTTTCAAGTGAAAGTGAAGGATAACTTCTTTTATTTTCTATCTTTTGGTCTAGTAAATATTTCCATATTCCTGTCCTCTCTGCCCGTGCTGCACTCTTACTATTTTCTTTTTAATTTCCAGCTTTCTCTTCGGACTACTAAACACTTCCCCTTAAATTATGTAAAAAAGGTAAAGGGGAGGTATTTTGCAGCTTTTCCTAGGGTAAAAACACTGCTCCATCATTCTAGGTGTCGAAAAAACAAAAAATAACTAAGGCAGCCACCACATCTAAAGGACTGGTAAGCTTAAATACAGGCAAACCAACATACAGCCTGGTCCTGGACCCACCCTAGCCCTTTTTTGAATAATGAAGGAGCAGCAGCACACCAATGACATCATCACTCTGCCCTTCTCTCTATATTTGTAGATTTCAGCATACTAAGAAAATAGTCTGATTGGCTCAGTGATCTGCCCTTACTCTTCCAATGTGGGTGCTGCTTGTAGGCAGGTTCAGTCTCTGTTCTCCACTGTAGGTGGCGCTTGGCCAGAGTCGTACTGCAGCTGGAGAGAAAGTCTAGGGAAACCTGGTTCCTGTATGGTTTCCTTGATTCCCTAGGCACTGTTCTGATTGGCTACGCTGCATCCAGGTGACCCTGGCAGCCATCTTGGGTCAGCAGAGCCTTTTTAAGTGCCTGCCCTCAGGCTTCGGCGTGCTCTCTTGTGAGTGGATAGCATAGGGGCAGTTCAGCCGCCTGTCAGGGAGAATGAATAGCGATAGGAAAAGGTTCTGGATGAGTAGGGACAGGCTGGGTAAACGCCATCCTGCAACCGAATCCTCCCCATTGGGCTCAGACTAGCCTGGCCGCATTCTGCCCTCAGAGAAAGACACTGTTGGTGTATCAGAACATTCTCCAATATACAAATTTGCACATAACTGTGAGTGTTTCCTGCAGGGTGCCTTCCTGCTGGATTGTTTGTGTCTTTGGAACGTTCTTTCAATACAAGTTTTGTTGATTTTAACTGGACCCTGTGTATATACTGCCGTACTGCACCCCCCTACATGCTATGGCAGGGATTACGGGAAAGTTTCACATAGTTGATCCTGCCAGTAGAACCAATGGATAGACACTTCCTTTGATAGGGTTACAACCCTCCCTTCTAGGCATTAAAATCACAGCATCATTGCCACCCTTACTGTTGTTGTAGCTACTTAGATTTTGACACAGTGGATAGCTCTATTGGTGATTAGCCACACCAAGCCCTGCTCCCATCCCTTTAGGCTGACAAATTCTGTTCAATCTGCTGAAGCTTATGAAAATTACAGTATGTAAATTCTCTGCTGATTCCATCCCACCACTCCAGCTTTGTCTAGCATGTTGCAGGAGAAATCCAGCTTTCCAGCTGCAATAACCATTGACATTTAATTAAACACCATTAGTTTAGAAATACTCAACATGCCAACTTGCAATAAAAAGATCTATGCATTACTCTAAGAGGGAAAAAACTGAAGGGTTTAGATGGACTTTAAATATGTTACGTGTTTACATTGCCTGTACCTGCACAGCCTGCCATTGGCGACAGGTGCTGGGTCAGTGAAAACATGCTCTGTGAGGGGTCCTGGTCGGACCTGTGCTGGTTCTGCTTCACTGGTTGTGGTTTCTGATACCTCCAAGGCTTCTGTGGCTTCCTCTGCTGACTGGTGCTGGTTGAGTTTACCATTACTGGTTGTGGAGACCTCCCCTGAGGGACAGATGGCATTACCACTATTATCACAGTACTGCTGAATAAACCTTAAGGTTCAGATAAAGACAATCTAGAGGTAACAAACCAATAGTAGAGTGCCCTTTTGGTTTAAGAATGCATGATTCTAAAACAGTATTTCGGTAGGGATGAATGTTCTGAAAATAGTTTCTCACTATATTTTTATTTCTGGTCAGTGTTACAACACTGACTATTAGGTAGCAATATTAATCACTATGAATCTAGAAACAGTTCTTTTTTCCAGTTTATTTTCAGTTGCCTTCAACCTTTTCTTTTTTTCTGTTCTTTCCTTTTTTCCCTTTCTCTTTCATTTACCCTCCCTATCCTTTTCTTTTTTTTTCTTTTCTTGCTTTTCCCTTATCTTTTCCTTATTTTGCCCAGTCACTCGCTTTTGTGTTTTCCATGACTTGATCTCTCCCTCCTTTGTACTCTTCCCTCTCCTTTCCCTTCCTGATTTTTCTGTTTTTCTTTTCCCTACTATCTTTCCCTTTCCCATTCAGTTTCCTGCTTTCCTTTTTTTTTTCTTTGATTTCCTTCTAGTTGTTTTTTTTTTCTTCCCCCATTTCTTTTCCCTTCCTCTGTTTTTTTTCTGCACCTCGCACTTAAAACATTACCCAAACCTCAAGTAGCAAAAAAAAAAAAAACAAAACCTAATTGTGGGGATACTTAGTACACTCCTGCTTCTTTGGCCTTTCTCATGTCTGGACGTGTTCCAACTATCTCCAGACTCAGCTGCTCCTAGCATATGAGATACTGAATCTTGTGCTCAGCTATCTGTACAAACCTTAAAGCCATAATCAATTCTTTAGAAACTGGCAGTAATTTTGTACTTGGATGTGGAGATTTTGGAACCACTAACCCTGACTCTTGTCCAGTACTGGGGTATCACCCCGAGAGGAACAGTTGCTTCGTGGCACATTGCATCTAGTGGCGCACCCTACAATGGTGATTCCTGCCAGGACCCCGTCAGTGTCACCTGAGTCCTCGGGGTTGACATCTCCCTCCAGAAATATCTCGCCCGGTGGGTAATCACTGTCACTGGCAGCTGCAGAACACAAAATTACAGGTTAGTAAGAAGTAAAATAACTTACAGAGATCTACTAGTAGATATATTAGATATAATCCTTTACTTCTAAAGTGCCAAAATATAAGGGTGCAAAGTTTTAGAGGATCACGGTTTTTATTCTATTACTCATTCCCCTCTTCATCTCAGAATGCATTTATTTTGTTTGCAGTTAGTAACTTGAGCCCAATACATCATGGGCTATGGCTATCCAGGGACCTCCTTCCACCAACTTCATTAGAGCAAAAGCCAATAAGTATAGAAATACTGCTATTTACAGTTTGATGTGAAGTATCTCACAACAGGGATTAACCAATGGTAGATGTAACCTTAGAACATCTCATACTGCTAGGATGGAGGACAGCAGATCATTTTGGGCCGAACTGTCCAAAAGAATCCCACGGCTGTAGATAACAATAATGAACAGGTCCTTGATGTGTAATTACTATTTTAACTCTAAAAGCTTTTTATGATTTTTTTTTTTAAAGAAAAAAAGTATACAATTGACGTTTTTAAATTAGCAGATAGGTGTAATGTAATGGTACCTAATATACTGTACTTAAAAAACACACTTTATGGACAACAAATATTGGGATACGCGAATGTATTTCTTACGAACTCCCTACAAATGTATGTTACAGTTTGGTAGCACTGACAATTTAGCATTGTTTAAAACAAGCATGACATACTGTAGGCTGAATGACAAAGTGGGACTTCACTCTACCATTAAACATTACTGAACATATTGTAACATTAAGGATTAATTCTAATCCTTGTGCTGCTAGCATTAGTAAATAGATAGGAAAGTATATCATATTTACTTGTGTTAAACTTTTTTGTTTATATATATTTCTTTAGTTACTTCCTGGTTTCCAGACCTAGGATTCTTCAGGATGGGAGATCAAGAGGAGGGGTTTTCTTAGCTAAGCACACTCTCCTGCATTTATGTTTGAGCTAAGGGCAGATGGATTCATGAATCATTTGTCCTTACTCAAGATGACCACAGTCAGAAATGCTAGGGGGTTAATTTCAAAGTGATTTCTCAACAAAATAAAGCATAGAGACATGGATGGATGGGGGAGTTTGCTTTGAATAATATAAATCAATTAAATCGTGTTTTTGGTTTGTGGTGCTCAGGTGCAGTGAAGATCCGCTCTAAAGCATAAGGGTCTGTGTTTATGGGCGTTTGCTGCAAACAGTTTACAAAGTTTATGAGAATGCAAAACCCACTTGAAACAGGTCAGTGCAGCTCAAAAGGAGACAAACTTTCAATGGATTCTGAACAATCTTAGAAGCTTCCCAAACTGCTGCCATTGCCACAATACCAAAGGTTGTTAAAATGGAATCTAATTAAATGGGTATCTGTCTCTGAACAGAATTTTCAAAAACCTCAATAAAGGTGTCTCCTCCCCAGTTTGTTCTGAACAATAAAGAAATATACATGTGGCCAGTTTGACACATTGGTAAAGAAGCTCGAAACGAATCTCATCATCCACGTAGAACATCACATTTTGAAAAATGTCAGTCTACTGGAAAAGATGGCTTGCATTAGAAGTAGAAATCTTAAACAAGGTTTGCTAAAATCCTAGTATTATATGTAGTAGTACTTGGAGGTTGGATTATTTTTATATAAATCTTAATTGTTATTAAACAGGTGAAAATGGATTTTATTCTTGGAGCATTATCATACCAGGAATACTGGCGATGCACAGCACATGGGCATTGCAGACTGTGAACTGGTCTACAAGGGTGCCGGGCTGATTGGCATCAATGATGACAACTTTGCTTGTAGACAAAGTGCTGGTCAGGATCCATACTCGGCTGGAAGTGGCATCAGCTTCATGAAGCTCTTTAGTCTGCAAATAGAATTGATCCATTATTAGGCACTGACTCAACACACTATTTAAAGCACAACTCCTACCACCATTTTCACAATTCTGATACTGTTAAGCAAGGCAAACCTTGGGAACAGTATTCATTACTTATTTTTTTCTACTCTATAAGGGCTCTTTCACACGGATCGGACCGCATTGCGATCCGCTCCGGCACTTTTTTTTTCACGGAGCGGATGACGCTTGTGTCATCCGCTCTGTATATCCGCATATCATCCCATCCGTTTGCGGATGATATACAGACATAATGTATGACTATGGGCATTGCGGATGTCAGCGGATGACTTTGCTGACATCCAATTTTGCATCCTTTCCATTTTTTAAATGGAACAAAAATAGGGTTCTGTTCCATTCCAAAAAACATCCGCAATGCCATTCCTGACATCCGCAATGCCATTGACATACATTATGTCCGTATATCATCCGCAAAATAATAGCATGATATACGGACATGCGGAATGGAACGCCCGTGTGAAAGGGCCCTTAAGTTTCTTAATGTACTAAATTGAAATGCCTAAAGTGCCACATTTTGTGTGTCTATGGGGGTCAATTCACTAAGCTTTACCACATGTGGAAAGGGTATCATGTTACTCATTTGCACAAATTATCGCGTGGGGTAAATAAAGTCCAATTATGTGTTAAACAGCGAAAAAAAAATAATTGTCAGTATATATCGCAAAAAATCGTGCTGCTGAAATTCAACATAAAGAACTTTTAAAAGAAAAATAATTTTTCTTTTTTTTAAAGTAAACGTTTACAAAAGTGCAGCAGTGGAGTATGTCAACCATGACTCCAGCTAGGAGTGACCTAATTGGCCACTCTAATACTTTTGGTTATATACACCATTATGACAAGTTAAACTCGGATAGAAACATGAAAAATAAATAAAAATGTTTAAAAAATTATAAAAAAATATAGTCAAGTTTTCTTTAGTTTCCAAAATATAAACATAGGCAGCAGCACAGAATTGGGTCAAAAACATACAAAAAAGCACTTTCAACAGCTCCAGTAGGCCATACATTTACCAAACAATACATTTTTATGAATGTTTGGCATGATGGATTTAGTTCAAAAAATTTTTTTTCATGAATGTATGGCATGATGGATTTAGTAAAAGAGCTTGGATTACCAAGTATCAGGAGATATACATTTGAGAAAGTAGTTCATATTTCAATGCCTCCAACTACAGATTACTGTAAAAAGTGTTAGATTAAAAAATAGTTTTTTTGCAAAAGAAAAATAACAAACATGCTAAAAACTTATAATGTTATAATGTAATAAATGACCTTAAACAACCCTTAACCACCAAAACGTGCGATAAATTACCGGATGAGAAAATACGGTAGTTACCGAACAATCGAAAAAATACTGCATTCGTTATTTAACTCTAAATCCTTTGTGAATTGAACTTTCACAACTGATTTATCGCATGCGTTATTTTACCACATTTTTTTGCCGTTATTGAACTCTTAGTGAATTGTCCCCTATGTCTTTATAGCTCTGTCTATAAGTGATAACAGAATGTTTGCTTATTACTGTACATGCTACAGTCATCCCACAGCAAGTAACACTTGAGAATACTCCATTGAACACAAAGGATACTTTTAAAACTTGCACAATCACAAGTACACAAGATAATAAATATTATTCATTAAAGAGGAAGTAAACCCTCCTCTGCAACTTTTACCTATAGGTAAGCCTATTATAAGGCTTACCTATAGGTACTGTAAATATCTCCTAAACATGTACCGTTTAGGAGATATTTACCTTACATGCAGCCGGTGACATCACTGGCGCATGCGCTCTGAAGGAGCGGCCGCTGGTGCCGTTCCTTCAGAGCCCCGTGCCGTGACTGTCGGCTCCCGCGCGCGTGCCAATCAGATGGCTGGATGCCGCGATCCCAGAAGACGGGCGACTGAACATGTCGCCCGTCATACAGCTAAGCGGGCGGCACGGCGGGGGCTTGTTCTAAGGTAAGTATTTCATAATGAGCTAGTATGCGATGCAGACACACAGTGTATTTAGTAGTTTTCACAGACACACAAAATCAGGTTGTGTTTGAGTGGATACTTCTCATGCAAATGCTGTTGGATACAATGGGAACTTAGATATCCTTGTTGTATTCAGTTGACAGTTTCAGCAGTGTGTTGTCTCTATAGCTGTAGTAAACAGGTAATGGGCATGTATCTTGAGGTAGAATTTGAGAGTGCCTCTCTAATTCAAAACTACAGAGAATTTTTTCTGTTGTCTGGTACCTATAATAAGCAACCTGACATATAAAAGGGTTGTCAGGCATAAGCTAAACAGGACTCCATCATGCCTTAAACATCAAGAAACAAAAGTCTGTACCAGCCAAGAAGAAGATACATGATTTCAAGCAACTGCTTATAGAAACTTTGGGTCCTCGTTTCCAATGGAAATCACAAACGGTTCAGTAACCGGAGTTAAGTAAATTTTACTTAGACGCTTGCTATAGACAATAGTTTCTGTTTATTTGCTAGGCATTGTTTTATCTGTCAGTCTTGTATTCCTAATATTGTAATAGTTTTGTATGTACAGCATGTTTGTATAGTAAAAGCACATTTATACACTGCAGAGGTCTGAGCTTCCTTGATTATACCGCAAAGTAACCTTGCTAGATAGACGCAAGCAAAACACTATAGCATTGTGTATAAGTCTTGGGGCAACAGAGTACCGGTAGGCCTGCTTTCCTTATAGGAAAGGGGGCTGCTATAGGTAAAGAATACAGACACCAGCCATAGTGCCTGACCACTTGCATTAGGGGTAAGCGTGACAATTTGATTTTATAAGTTGGAGTAATATAATTTGACTCATTTGCTTTGTTCTTACCTTTTTCTTCTCCGGTGACGTATGTGTGCTCTTGCTCTCCCCTTCCACTTCTGATTCAGTTGTCAGAGGATCCCGACCAGTTACTGTTTTGACTCCAAGTACAGATTCCTCCTCAATTGGCTTCCAACCAGTTAAATCCACTCCAGCCGCACACCACAGCTGTGAGAGACAACATGGAGCTTTTATTGTCTAAAAACAGTGTTTTTTAGCCTTGAATATCCTGGGTGTAACTATGACTAGGCACAAAGAGATGGTTATGCTATTACCTTCATAGTAGGGTCTTTCTCCACAAGAGGCCTGCAGTAGACAGGCACTGGAACATTCTTCATGCGATTATCCTCCTGGCCTCCATTTGGACTCAGCTGAAATATTATCAAGACAAAACATATAAAAATTCTTGGGGATTTACAACTTGCATGAAGGGTAAGTGTAAAGCGTGCCATCATAGTTTACCCAGGCACTTTTGTTGGATAGTCAGTTGGGGTGTTCAGCCAGATGGAAACACCTCTAGCAAAAGCTCCAGTAAACCAGAAAAAAACATCAGAAAATCTAGTGGTTTGCATCAACTGTTTGTTCTGATAAGAGTGTGTTTTGTCTGAAACACAAACTGTGTGATACACACACAAATTAGTGCAACCTTTCTCAACAAGGGTTCAGGGGAACCTTTGGGGGTCCTTCTAAGGTTAAGCATGGCAAAATAATTTTCTACTAACACTGACCACCAGTTCAAGGAGGCACTTTTGCAGCAACCATTAATGTTAGGGCATACCACAAATTTTACTGTATGCGTTTCTTTTCTGTTATTATGAATAAGTAATAATAATAATTAAATTTCAAAATGATATTGTACAGAACAGGAGGGCTTAAAACTATCTGCCCATGGGGTAACGTATACTAGGTATGCCAAATTATTTATTCTTATATATAAAATGTTCTACAATTTAGTGATTATGCTAATGTACCAAAAACATTAGGTATAATTATTTTTAGTAGGTGTTCCTGGAGACCTGAAATATATTTCAAGGGTTCCTTAGAGGTAAAAATGTTGAGAAAGGCTGCATTAGAACATTCAGGTATCCCATGCAAGGATGGATTTCTCTTTATTTTGTCGAAATTGAAAGCAAACCTGTACTTTGCCCACCGATTGCAAGAAAACATGTTTGCTTTTGGCTGGCTTTACACTGATAAATATTTTTCATTCAACCTGCAGATTAACAGGTTCCTCTATCCACATTATACAGCATGAATGGAAGAATCTGTCTGCTGGGCTATTTTATTCTGACAGTGGCAGCCATTAGAATACCCAATTATTGGCGACATCTGATTGGATGCAGCCGTTGTTCAGCCAACAATTTTCTGTCCAGCTCCTTTGATTTTTTAATGGAAAGATTTTGGGTGGAAGGGGGCTGACAGTGCTTCTCTTTGACTCAAATTTTGGCTGGTTTATCAAGAAGCGCCTTAAATTTGCACAGTGTAGCTTTAGTCACTCCACTGACTTGTAGCTTACACGGTACTTTCTGTTCCATTAGCTGCGAGATGAGTGCTTGGAAATATTTGTATTGATCATATCTAAGGATGCATGTGAGGCAAAACACACTGGGAGACATTTATTAAGCAAATTAACAACACCGTTAGACGCAAATCAGTGTGTCTCTCACTTAGCAAAGTCTATGTGACAGTCCTTTTGTATATTTGTGACCCCTACACCTGTAATCTTGGGCAGTCAGCTATGATCGAGTTATCATTAAAGATGGGACAGATCTTCACTCTAAACAGAGGAATAGTTAAGAAGTGGTCAGGGTCAGGTTGCATTCTGTAACAGTGCTATTTTATAGCAGCTGATGAATACGTTTGTGAAGATATTTATAATTTCTATGGCACAGCAAGACAATGTTTAACGAGAACAGTGATACATATTTTGCCTGAGATTAACAACAAGATTACATTTTGAATGGTACGCCAACAAACTAACACAAAACACCCACACTTCAGCTAATCACAAAGTATAGCATGTATGCTGTGGTATGCTGTGTAAGAAAGAAAAAGGTATGTGTGTTTTTTTTGTCCATTGCTAAGCATTGACAGCCTATTCATGATGAATGGGCTGCCTTGACACAACACACACTAAAGTGCAACATAATGCAAGCTAACACACAAGCGTTAATACACCACAACAGATTGCACCAGTTGAAATTGGCCCACATACTTTCTGCCTCTTGTTCAACTGTCTTTTGTCACCCTCTCCTACTCCAAGTCCATGGAAATCATGCTAACAAGATTGGATATAATGGCCACAATAGTCCCCCAAAATGTGTTTGCATAAATGTGGCTTTTAATGCAATCTACTGATAAACTTTAAAAACTGCTCCTGGTGCTTTCCTTTCTACACACTAGGTCTCTGTTGATGTCTGCATGCCTATGTAAGGAGATTTAACCTGATTGTTTGTTATCTAAACCAGGGGTCTCCAAACTTTAGAATCAAAGGGCCAGTTTACGGTGCTTCATACATTAAGGGGGCAGGACTGTGGCCATTGGGCAAAGAAAAGGTCCTGATGTCAGTGGGAAAAAAAACACCCCATCTTTGGTGTCAGTGGAAGGAATAGTGCCCCATCTTTGGTGTTATTGGGAGAAATTATGTCCCATCAGTGGTGTCATTGGGAGGAATTGGGCCCCATCATGGGTATCAGTGGGAGAAATTGTGCCCCATCATTGGTGTTATTGGGAGGAATTGTGCCCCATCATTGGTGTCATTGGGAGGAGTAGTGTCCCATCATTGGGCCCCATTGGTGATGTCATTTGGAGGAATTGGGCCCCATCGTTTGTGTCACTAGGAGGGATTGTGTCCCTTAATTGGTGTCATTATACCATACTGTTTGTATCGGTGGATGAAAAAGTGCCCTAAGGGCCGGATATAATCAAGCAAAGGGCCACATCCCTGTCCCCTGGGCCGCAGTTTGGAGACCACTGATCTAGACGATTACCTCTGGGAAAAAGTGAAAGGGTAATGTAACAGTTGTCACTGGGGCAGAAATAGAGGGGGAATCTTCTAATGGGGCACTTGTTCTGGTGACAACTGTCAAGGGTGGGATTTCACCTAATTTTGAGGAAATTTCCACTTACTTGCCGTGGGGTATCTGGAGACTGATTGAGACACAAACAGACAGTTTCTCACCATTAAAATTAAAAAGTTTTATGTATAGAGTTACACTTTTTGTATCATTGCCCATCATTTGTATCATTATCACTTTTTATTTCATTGGCCCTTTAGGGAAGGGCCAATGAAATCAGCAGTGAATAGACAGCCAGCTACAAGGCCTCTCCATTGTTATCTGTCTGTCCTCCATGCTTGCAGCACTAAAATCAACCCCCCACCCCAACCCTTTCCCATTCTTGATATGCCTGTAGAAGTGTAACAGCTGCACAACTTCCCATTTCTCTAGACAGCCATTTTAAGGGCTGAAATAGCATTTCATAAGAAATCAACAAGAACCTCATAATTATTTTCTACTCCCCTGAGAGGATCCAAGATATCTAGGTACTGCTTCAATGTACAAAATGGCTGACTCCACTCCCTGTAGACAAAGACAAAGTAAACCCAAACCAATGAAGTGAACTTTAGCCACTAACCTGCTTGTACTTAGCAGGTAAGCTCCACCCACAGGCCTGCAGACGACCATCATCATTGCGCACATGTTCCCGCACTTGGCGGTACTGCTCCCGTTTTTGCTCACGGCGAGCTGAGGATGCGCAGTCGCTGAGGAGAGAAGCTACAGTGTTACTTCTCAATCTAGAAAAAAAGAAGGAGGGAGAGGGTGCAGAGCGTCAGGGGGAGAGCAGAAAGCAAAGCAGCAAGGGTTACAGGCAGTGCATGGGCAATGTTCCTAGTAAGCAGAGTGACCTGGAAATGGAAGAATCAAATGGTTATCCCAATGGGAGCTACATTGCTGGTCTGCCTTTTCCTGCAACCTTTTGTCAGCCTTTATAATGTGACCTCAGTCTTAGGCTTGTAACAGAAAACAGGTTGCCTAAGAACAGACATCATAAGGGTCTGTGTCGACAGGCTTTGAGCTTGTGTCAGTTAGGTGGAGACACTTCTGAGATCATTCAGATTTCTTTGATAGATGCATCCGACCTGCTCCAAGGGGTTCTTGTATTCCAATAGACTTGTATGGGAATGCAAAACCATTTGCAACGTGCAAAACCCCGTCAACACAAACCCTATGGTGCCCAATACTACCCTAAGGGTTCCTGCACATGGGGTGTACACAAGCATTCTAGATGCCTGGCATAATTTTCAGGTGCTTTCCCGTGTCCAGGAAGCAACACGTGCAACATACAGCCTGCCATACAAGTGAATGGCTGCATATGACTAAATTCTTGCCAGGCCTCTAAAATTTGCTTTTAATCCCCATGTGCATTAACCCTTACTAATCAGGAGAGGCTCTTCTGTGCCTTCTTTAAATTAGTTTCCCTTTTTTACTAGGTCTGACTTTCATAATTTAATGGCTAAGCTCCACCAAATAACATTCTACCCTTAAGCAGCATGCTTGCTTAAAAACATTAAAATTGGAGCTGCACAGTGGCATAGTGGTTAGCACTACTGTCTCGGCTCTAAGCACTTGACTGAGACACGTGACAGTAGAAGGAATGCAGAGACAGGAGACTGGTATGCCCCCTTCCCTCTGCATTCTTCTCAGCAAGTGCTTAGAGTCAAGACGAGGGCCTGTTATCAAGCAGTCTTCTCCTTGCTAACTTATACACTATATTGTCAAAAGTATTGGGACACCTGCCTTTATACACACATGAACTTTAATGGCATCCCAGTCTTAGTCCGTAGGGTTCTATATTGAGTTGGCCCACCCTTTGCAGCTATAACAGCTTCAACTCTTCTGGGAAGGCTGTCCACAAGGTTTAGGAGTGTGTCTATGGGAATGTTTGACCATCCTTCCAAAAGTGTATTTGTGAGGTCAGGCACTGATGTTGGATAAGAAGGCCTGGCTCTCAGTCTCTGCTCTAATTTATTTCAATGGTGTTCTATCGGGTTGAGGTCAGGACTCTGTGCAGGCCAGTAAAGTTCCTCCGCCCAAAACTGACTCATCCATGTCTTTATGGACCATGATTTGTGCAGTGGTGCGCAGTCATGTTGAAACAGGAAGGGGCCATCCCTATCCTGTTCCCAAGTTGGGAGCATTAAATTGTTCAAAATATCTTGGTTTATTGATGCCTTAAAAGTTCCCTTCACTGGAACTAGGGGGTCAAGCCCAACCCCTGAAAAACAACCCCACATCATAATCCCTCTCCACCAAATGATTTGGACCAGTGCACAAAGAAAGGTCCATAAAGACATAAATGAGCGAGTTTGGGTTGGAGGAACTTGATTGGCCTGCACAGAATCCTGACCTCAACCCGATAGAACACCTTTGGGATGAATTAGAGCAGAAACTGAGCCAGGCTTCTCGTCCAACATTAGTGCCTGACCTCACAAATAACAGGACTAAGACTAAGACTGGGATGCCATTAAAGTTAATTTGCTTGTAAAAGCAGGTGTCCCAAATTCCCAATACTTTTGACAATATAGTGTATATTGGAAAGCTGTGGGGGGAGAGGGGGCAACCTGTCTGACCTTGTACCTTGGCTACTGGGGGACAGAACTCTAAAAAAATTAAAATAATACGGTGAGAATTCTTCTTAAAGAGCCTTGGACAGGATATATTGCCACTAACACAGAGAAGTAAGCTTACTAGTAACAAAGTAAAACTAAAACTAAATCATAGAGGTGCACAGAGCAGGGGGTATATTGCTAATAAAGGTAACAAATAAATATACATCTCCACATCACTGAGATTAGTAGGATTAGTATGCACAAGCTATTGGCAAGCAGTGGGGTACAAATGCAAAGGCTGTGGCATGGACCAATCAGAAACCTTGTTTGTAAGCTATGACCCTACTGGTTGGGTTAGATTAAAGATATTACGTGCAAACCAAGGCACACTTTTTTCATTTTTTTTGTTAGTAGCATACACATTGCAGGTTCAAAATTAATGAATAGTTAGTTAAATGGGAACACAGAAGGAAGACTGCTTAGAGAAAAAAGAAGGGTAATGCTTTGGTCATAATTATGAATATATTGTTTTAGATTTATCATTACAATTACATGTGGAAAATACTCATACAGCAAATATTTTGTAGCATGTGAAATGTACTTTAAGCGCTTGTTCATACCAGAACACGGTGCGGGAAACGTATGTTCTGTGCACGTTTCCGGCACCTCATTCAAAATGCACTGCGATCTGCTGCGGGTGTCAATGTATTCCTAACGACACCCCAAAAGCAGTGTGCTTGCCTGCACCAAAATCCTGCTATCTGGTGCAGTGAGTTTTTGAAAAGTAGTGCATGCACTACTTTTGGGGCGATCCAGTGCGATTTCAGTCCATTCAAATGAATGGGCTTAAAATCGCACTGCACTGAATCTCATAGGTATCGTACAGGAATGTGGACCGCATTCCTGTATGATTCCTGTGTAAACTGGAAGAGTTGTTTTACCAGTAAGGTAACATATACAGACGTACAGGCTACTTGATTTGATATAATTGAATAATAATAATGGAATATGTATGAAGGATGAAGGAATTTGTCATGAGAAATACAGTATATGTGGTTTGCTGATGCCAATTTCCTTATGATAATTAACTTGCTGGTACTCTGACTTGTATGCTTTATTAGGATAGGGCTACACAGGTGATTATATCCTATGAACAAACAAGAATTAGCAAAGCTCATGCTTCATAGTGATTGGACAGCTCCAACCTAGTAGGGAATGTGCCAGACCTCTGGAGAGAGACCACTGCTTCCACAAAGAGAGCAAGGCTCTTCCTCTGCAGCATGCTGGCAGGGTACAGGCTTCTCCACTCAGGCTGGGGCTTCTTTTTAAAGAAAAGGAAATATAAAACTTTGCACACCTTTTGCTTTGATGCACCTGCAATGTATTTAGCTAATTGAACCACTTGCCGACTGCTTACTATATATATATATATATATATATATATATATACATACGGCGGCAGGGTGGCTCGTACAGGCAAAACAACGTATGGGGACGTTGCTCGCTTGGTGGCAGCTAGGGGGCTGCCTGCGGGACGCTCCCGCCCCCGATCGTTATCGGGGAAGCCGATGCATGTGTCAGGCGGCTCCAATTGCCGCCTGACACCCGCAATTGCTCCCCGCTGAGAGATGACAGTCGGCTGTTGTAAACACAACCGACCGTTCTTCTCCCTGAAATGGTCATAGAGCCCATGTGATCCTTCTATATAGGATTAAATGTCTCTATGGTCATTTCAGAAGCCACGCCCCCCCACAAATCACTAGACTCACATTTAACCCCTTGATCACCCACATGGTTAACCCATTCCCTGCCAGTGTCATTATTATGGTAACAGTGCATATTTTTAGCACTGATTACTGTAGTAATGTCACTGGTACCCCCAAAAGTGCCAAAAATGTCAGTTAGGAGTCCGATCTGTCCGCCGCAATGTCGCAGTATCGCAAAAAATCGCAGATCGCCGCCAAAAACAATAAAAAAGACATAAATCTTTCCCGTAGTTAGTAGGCGCGATAACTTTTGTGCAAACCAATCATAATACGCTTATTGCCATTTTGTTTACCAAAAATATGTAGCAGAAAACAAATTGGCCTAAAATGTTAAAAAATTTAGATTTTTTAATTTTTTTTTTGAGAATGTCATATAGCAGAATGTTAAAAATATTGTTTGTTTTCAAAATTGTCGTTCTTTTTTTGTTTATAGCGCACAAAATAAAAATCACACAGGTGATCAAATACCACCAAAAGAAAGCTCTATTTGTGGGAAAAAATGACGAAAATTTTATTTGGGTACAGCGTCGCACGACCACGCAATTGTCCGTTAAAGTAACGCAGTGCCGAATCGCAAAATGGGGGCCTGGTCATTAAGGGGGCAAATCCTTCCGGTCTTAAAGTGGCTAAACAGAAAGTTCTGGTTTAAAACACAACTCCAACATGTTTTCAGGTTGGATAGGTGAGATAAGTATCAGATGGGAAAGGTAAGATAGTATCAGGTTTTTAATATCTGATTGAAACCCAATCTAACCTTTCTTCAGTCCATCCAAAGCAAAATGAAATGTTTTAGATGGAGTTGGGCTTTAAAACGAACTGCACAAGAGAGCCATAGTATACCAGAAAATGTGCTTACTCATCAGGGAAGAACTCTATGGTGCGCCCCCCTGTGGATATCTGGCACATGGTGTGGCTTCGGCGCTGGCTAAACCCAGCTGGTGTTGGGGACTTGTAGTGGATGTTGACAGGGGGGTAGGTCCTCTTTGCAGGAGGAGGGCTGGATGATGAACTGAACAGCCTGCTGAAGCTGAAAACCAAAAAAGAAGAGTTAATAATTACAGAATAGTCTTTTGCTTCAGAAAATAAATGCACTTTTATTTTACCAAATTTTTTTTGACGTAGGCTCAGCATCTCTTTTACACTCAACAATATTAATTCCTATTACAAATTTGATTTTTTTTAAATAGGAAGTAATACAAAGTTATTTCCTATGTAGGCTAAGCATCTCTTTTACACTCAACAATATTAATTCTTATTACAAATTTGATTTTTTTTAAATAGGAAGTAATACAAAGTTAGTTCCTATGTAGGCTCAGCATCTCTTTTACACTCAACAATATTAATTCTTATTACAAATTTGATTTTTTTTTTAATAGGAAGTAATACAAAGTTAGTTCCTATGTACATGAATATAGTGTACATAGGCACACCAATGCTTACACCAGAAACATGATATTGTTATCTACGAGATTACATTTGATACATGTGTTATGAACGGGCCAGTTTGCATTTTCATTCAGATATTAACGCTTCAACTTAATAAAATTCTCTGCTATTATTACAAGAAAATGCAGGCGAGTCAGTCTTTGATGTTTTGTTCAGTGTAGACTGACTTAGGCCCTGGGACACCTCCTCATATTTTAGGAAGTCTCATCAGTTATTATAACTAAAAATGTAGAATAAGAGAAAAAGATTAGAATAGAATGACAGCCATTCTGTATAGAATTCTTAGATTGGAATAGGAAAGGGTGACTTTCCAAGAGGTAAACCAGGGGTGTCCAAATTGTGGCCCATGGGCCGCATGCACCCCAAGATGGCTATAAATGCAGCCCAACACAAAATTGTAAACTTACTTAAAAATGTTAATGTTTTGGAGGGAATTTTTTGTAAAAATGCATTTACACTTAGCGAACACATGCGGCCAAAGAAAAATTGACAGTGTCTCTTTACTGGACTTTTATACGTTTATCTTCCCAAAGAAATTTATCTCATTTCACAATCAAGCCTTATTCATGTCATCAGTTTTTGGCAGCACCTAAATTTGTGAGCAACTATTTTCAAGGATGAAGCACACGGAAGACAAAATTATAACTAAAATATCTGATAAGCACCTTAAGAATTCATTTATAATTGCTACAACCAGTGATTAATTCATTTATCAAAAACAGTGTCAAATGTCATTTGTTTTATGTTGCCCTCTTACTTTTATGATAACAAGTATTACAAAAAAAAATTAGGTTTTATTACTCAGGTATATTATCCATATCAGTTATCATTAACTTATGATCTGCCCGACTTCTTCTGCTCATGAGCTATCCTCATTATTAATGTTTTTTGAGTGGCCCAAAATATTTCTTCTTCTTCCAATGTGGCCCAGAAAGGTCAAAAGTTTGCACGCCCCGAGGTAAACAGAAGAGCCACCAACACTTCACCATTATAAGTCCCCCCCCCCCCCCCCCCCTGAAAGTCCCACTTCCCTTTGTGCCCCTTCTCCCCTGGGCTTATCCTCCCTCATATGTCGTTTTGACTCTTTAGACAATCCTACCATAGAATTTGCTCCTCATTATGTTTGTAGTTATTTCATCCAGGGACTACAGGCCCTCTCAAAGAGTTCTCCTTTTTCATTAGCAAGGCTTGCTTTTTTGGCATGGGTGATTATCCAAGTTATTTTGTTCTTAAAGCAGAGCTTCAGGCTCCTTCAAAAAAAATACTGTAGCTGCTGACTTTTTTTTACTTACAAATACTGTAGCTGCTGACTTTTAATATTAGGACACTTACCTGTCCATGTTTCCAGCGGTGTCTTCACCCCAGCCGATTTATCAATCGGCTCTCGGGTGCCGCCGCCGCCATTTGTTGTAAGGGAAACCGGCAGTGAAGCCTTGCTGTGCTTTGTGAATGGCCCAGCGGCGGGGGAAGGAGGAGGGGGACTGAACTTCCAGGTGACTTTGCCGCGGTTGTGCCCACACTGCATTGGTAAACTGTTTGTTTTGTCCAGGGGAGCATAGAAAGGATACACTTACCAGATCCTTCGATCCTCCCAAAAACAGCGCTCTCCCATGCTCAGCGGTAGACTGATCCTGCCGTCCTCATGTCCAGAGTCGGTCTATGGGCGTGATGATGTCAGGAACAGTCCATGCACAAGACGGCTGGTGTGCGGGGAGGGCAGGAGCGGCAGATGCCGGTCTTACGGGCAAGTGAATGTAGTATTAGATAACTATATCTCTGCTCTGTTCAACCCTAGACAAAAACAAGCAATTAATCTATGCAGTGTGGGCACAGCCCCCTACTTGGGGGGGGGGGGTGGAGGGTGATTCCTGGAGTTCTTCTTTAAGGATCCTTCTGAGTGTTTCCAACTCTCCAGCTACATACTGCATGACTATCTTATGTGTGTTCAGCTTCTCCCCTCTGTTTGATGGTCTTGGGTCTTGCAGATGTTTCAACTAAACTGTAGTCATGATAGGCAAAAACTCAGCCCAATGTTTCAGAGTTCTAATAACCCTCAGTTTATGTGGGTAGGTTTCTTGTAAAACTCCATGTCCAAGTCAGCCACAAAATTGACATGAAACTAAACGTTACACTCTAATCAGCAGCATTTTCAGAACAGCACCATTGAAAGAAATCATATGTCCTATCCTGATGCCAATACCTGTCTAGACTCCTCCTAAGGGATAGGCTCACACAGTATCCACATTTTATTGACTGTCACAAACATGACATATTATTACTTACAACTGCCAGATGGTGGACTTCTTTTTCTCCTGGACGGACGGGTGTTCCCGGGAGGCTCTAAAACAAGATAGACATTATAATCTTTGACAGCGACATGGTGGGTCTGACAAATGAGGCAATGTGCAGGTTCTCACTGTACTATAAAACAGCCTTGTGTGTTGTGACTTTAAAGTGTATGTCTGGGAAAAAATGGATGCAAAACATCTCTACAATGTATGAGCATTTTTTCTATGTTTGCTACGTGCAGCACAGAGAAATACCCATTGATCTACCAGAAATGCACTCAGTTCCTAATTTCCTGTCGTAGACTGACAACACATGTCTTTTCAGGACTGAAATTGCAGCACCATAACAAGAACTAGGAGGTCTGATGAGGTCCTCGCGATGACACAGGAAGTGTGCAGAGGACACAGAACAGTTCCAAATTTCTGATAAGAGCAACAGGTATATTTTTTTTCAGAAAAAAAAGTACTTTTGATGTACATTCAAAGGTATATTTTACAGACCAAAATGGAGCAAATAGATGTTTATTGTTAGGGTTTACAAAAAAAAAAAAAAAATCACAAGAGAAACAGGGAGCCTTCAATTGCTGACGTCCTACTGAAAATGTTCGTTTCCTGGCTTTTATGTTGACTGACTGGTCTCAATACCTCCTAAGTTATTGCCCTGGCTTAAATAAGCTATTTTGGCCCAACTTTTCCTGTAGGTCTTGTGACCTACATTCACTCAACTGATCCAGGCTATGAAGAGATTCCAACTTTAATATCACTGAGAGCCTGAGCCAGCCGCTCCTGCCCCCTCCACAGCCCGGCACTACAGTAAGCACCGGCGGGTCAGAGCAGAGAGCCGGTGACTGACAGTCACTGTCTCTCTGCTCACTGAAGATTGAGAACTGAATGATCAGTGGCCTTTGATCTCTCAGTTCTCGATCTCAGAGGCAGCAAAGGACAGATGCAGCATTGGACCAATGCTGCATCAACCTAGGTGAGTGTGTAAGTTTACTTTTTTAAATCCTAAACTTCTCTTTTAACAAATGTTTCAAAAAGTGCATACTGTAAAGAAAACACTTGACAATTATCCATCCTGTAGCCAACGTTGGTGATCTTCATTCGCTTGTTGGGCTATGGTGGTAATAAAATCTTCACAATCTAACACACTTCCAGGTGTGTTGATGCCTGATCCCCCTTTGAACTCTGCAGTTCTAGCCCCTACAGAACACAGTAGTGACCTGGGGGATGATGGGAGAAAGCATGCATGCTGAAGAATCTTTATCCCCCTTCACAACAGAGCAAGGAAAAGCTGGCAGTGGGGCAGGTGAATACAATTATCTAAACCCAAGAACAAAAACATTTTAATGGCAGCTTATCAGTCCTTAGATGTGACAGTTGCATTCATTTTTTTTTTTCCCTGAATCTTTTTCTTTCCATCTGGTGATCCTGCCAATAACACACTTCCCATTCTAGGGTGACAATATTCACTTATTGTACTCTATCTAGATATATTTTATCTGTATAGAGGAGCAGTGCTGCCACCTTATGACAGCAAGCATTTAGAACTACAGAACTTTTCCTGCTCTCCTTAAAAAATGTTTTATCTAGTGAGCGTCACATTAGGAAAGTCACAGTAAAGTCAACTAAGTTTTTACAGGTCTTTTGCATTCATGTTATTAGTATTGATCTACAGGTTTTATTTTTATTTTTTTCTATGTTTGACTTGAAAGACTAAGGGAACATGGCTGCCATTTTTCACAATCTGAACCTATTAGGCCTCTAATAATATGATGCCGGGTATTTTCTTCCCTGGTGTCTATATAATACACTAAGAAAAGATGGCCACTGGTGCCTGATGTTTTCTTGGTCCTTTTGTGGCTATTCCATGGCAATTAGTAAGCTATGCATAGGACAGGGATCCCAACATCAGTATGGTAGTGTCTCCTGAAGACGTGCTCTTACACAAAATGCGTAGGGGCGGAGCTACGTGCTGATGTCATACCGCTGTTTCCAGATCCTCTGTTTGGTGGATGAAATACAGGGACACGTGGATTTAATTACAAAAATGTGCCTTTTATTTATTTTTTATTTTATTGATTGATTATATTTATTTATTTTTTTATTTAAGGGGATGGTCTCGCATATATTCAGCTTGATATCTGTCATTTGTTGGTTTGTTTGCTTTTTAGCACTGCACCCTTAAACAACAGTAGAGTAGAGAGGTTTATGTATATTGGCCTGCATTGCTAGCTGCCAGTACTATTCACTCTAGCGCTATTCTACATATTCCTTGTGTTAATCAGCCCAATTTAATGGGCCTCCTAACAAACCAAAACACACCAAGAAAAGTGCATCCATATTTTATTGTAATGCACAGTGATACCACACATCATACTGCAATACCAAGCGTTGTGGGGCGCTGCAACATAGGGGCATTGATAAGGTGCATTTTGGTGTCAATTCAGACACAGCCAGCACTTTCAGAAGAATAGGTGAGTAATGGCTGCTTCCATATTCTATCACTATGGATTTCCTTTAGGACTTGTTCACATCGCAGCTTGCATCAAAAATGCAACATCAAGAGTTAAAATTCTTTTTGTTTTAGTATTGCATTGTATTATGCTAATGTGCATTGGCATGCTAATGTTAAAAACAGGGCATGTAGAAAACAATTATTTTCTATGCATTCTTGCAATGAGCCTGCATTGATCTGCGCTGAGGTGGTTTGAAGTCCTTCAAAGGAATCTATAGCATTTTTATACATTTTCTTGTGCTATGTTATTGTAACACAGTAAGTAAAGCATACCCAGTCTGCATATACAATATTAAAATATGGATGCCCTGATGAACATATACAATTACAAACTACATACTGCAACAACTTTAAAAAAAATATTAATACACATTCATAATATTCCTGATGCTTAAAGTGTAAGTCCACCCTTAAACTAAAATCCCTGCATCTATACACATCCATGATCTAACCTATCTAGCCCTGTAAAGAAGAAATCAGTACACATACCTTTTTTGAAGCCGATCCAATCCGGTCTCAAGCGGCGGAAACTCTGTAGAGGATACGGCCGACAGTGACTGTGAAGTGAACGGGGAATGACATCACCCATAGACTTACTATGGGGCTTCCGTTGTCGGCTGTGTCCTCTGCACCCGCCTCCACAGCGAAGCCGCGGCTGACACCTCAGCATGGGATCGGGTTGGATCGGCTTCAAAAAAGGTAAGTGTACTGATTTCTTCTTTACAGGGCTAGATACATTAGTGTTAGATAGTGGAGGTCTATAGATGCAGTGATTTTAGTATTAAGGTGAACTTCTACTTTAAAGTGGAGTTCCACCCTAAAATGATACTTACCTCCATCTTCTCGCTCCGGGTCACCTGAAAAACAAATGGATAATCCCATTTTTTTTTCTTTACTTACCTCGTAGAGAAGAAAATATACTTACCTTACTTCCTTCTTCCTCCCCTCGGCGGCCACGGCCCGTCGTCACTTCCTGGCTTTGCAATGATTCCTGGGAGCTGAATGTCATCGCTCCCATGAATCAATGCGCCCGCACCGGCCCCGACGTCAGTTCCGGGGCGCGTGCGTCATTCCCTTCTAAACAGCTTCTGGGCATGCCCAGAAGCTGTGGAGGGATGAAGCGCGCACCGGAAGTGACGGCAGGGCCGGTGCAGTGCATCGTGGGACCGAAGAAGACGGAAGAGGACACAGAAGAGGATCGCGCTGGCTTCAAGCTGCCCACACCTAAGATGGCAGCGCTGGACAATACTTTTTCAAGGTAAGTATTTGTCCTAAAAGGTAAGTGCAACCCGGGACAGATCAGAGGCTAGCCATTGTGGAATGTACTAGCCCTGACTGTCCCGGGGGTATTTTTATTAAAAAAAAAGTATTCCAGGGTGGAACTCCACTTTAAGTTATCCTCCTATTACACCTATAGCAAAAAAAAATAAAAAATACAGAAAAAAACTGTATGTTGCTTTGAAGAGATGAAGTGTGTTTGTGCTCCTAAAATTTTTATCATAAGAAAGCCCCATACTTGATATGATTGGAAAGAAAGATATCACCTGATCATCTCTGTCCACCTGACTGCCTCCTGCAGTTCCATGAGACGCTCCTTGTACTGATTCCTTTCCATCAAGACTCGAGCCATCTCCACACGGGTAAAGCGCCTGCGCTGAGCAATAGGGATGTTATCCTGCAGCGGGGAAGAACTCTGAAAAAAATATATGAAAAACAACAATACTCAGAGTCAGCTCCATTTAAAGAAGATTTATGGAATCATTTAAAAATTATTAAAAAGTGAGCATTGCTTTGGACACTTCTTATAAACCAGAAATCATTTATATAATACTCAGAAAGCAAATCTAGACTGAGGAGGTATAAACAGATGGCACTGCAGGCAATATCTGCACTCTTAATTTCTGGTCCAAGGATGTGCAGTTAATGGGGTCCCTAAATTTCCTAAAACACAATTTTCGTGGAAATGCTACATACTCAGCTAGCATTGTACATAAGACAATGTTCTTAAAGTTTTACTAAACCCACAACAGTAAAATCAATCTGTATATGCAGTAAAGCATGCTTGTTATACTCACTGTGTAACCTAAGGGCTTAATCCTCCGCACTATGTAAAAAGTCTGTTTGATCCTGTCTTCTCTTACACTCCCCTTCTTCCGCTATCCCTAATCCATCTCCTGATAGTACAGAACCTTTGGAGTCACTCTGCACATGTTCAGTTTGGTGTGTATTGCTAGAGAGTTTTTTTTTTTTTTTCTTGGGAGGGTGCATGCGATCAGCACAGGGCCAATCAACACTGTCCAGACAGAGGGTCAGGGGTCATGCAGCCTCATAGGACAGCCAGAGGAGAATGAAAACTCCTCCTACAAGCTTTACCCAGACACTCATAGAAGTCACAAGACTGTTATATACTGCTGATGAGAAAAGGTATTTAGCAGTTTATATTTACTAACGTAATTGCATTTCCATGTTCTGTGGGCAGGACTGGGATGAGGGGTAGGCAGGAGGGGAGGTTGCCCTGGGCGCAATGGTTTAGAAAGTTATTGGCCATAAGGCCTATCACTACTATTGGTCCCTTGGTCCCATGCAATCCTACAATGGCCAGTGAAAGGACCCACCCCACTCCCAGCAACCCACTCTGAAGTTTTACTAAACCCACAACAGTAAAATCAGTCTGTATATGCAGTAAGACCTGCTTGTTATACTCACTGTGGAACCTAAGGGGTAATCTCTCTGATCCTCCCCTTATATCACTATCCCCAATCATCTCCTGATAAGACAGAGCCTTTGGGGTCACTCTGCACATGTTCAGTTTGGTGTATTGCTAGAGAGTTTTTTTTCTTAGGAGGGTGCATGTAATCAGCACATATTCTCATGTGATCAGCACAAGGCCAATCAGCACTGTCCAGACAGAAGGTCAGGGGCCTGCAGCCAGAGTCACAGGACAATCAGAGTTGAAATAAAACTCCTCCTACAGGTTTTAACCAGAAAATGATAGAAGTCATAAAACTGTGATATACAGCTGACGAGAAAAGGTATTTAGCAGTTTATATTTACTAAACTAATTGCATTTCCATGTTCTGTGTACTGTGGGCAGGAGGGGAGGGGTGGGCGCCCTCCAGTCACCTGTCCTCCATTTATCCATCAGAATACATGTGCTTTCACTGTGGAGACTCATTAAAGTTAGAGTTAGGGTCTGCAGATATCAGGGTGCCTTCCTGGGGCCTGCAGCTTATGCATGTATTTGCAAATGTGTGCAACTAAACCCCTGTTTTTAACGCATACTGTTAGGCAGGTTAATTTGGTTGGTCGCAGGCTGGTTGGTAAGTTGTGACTGGAAACTCCTTGGCTTTTTTAACAGGAGGGGAGGCTGCCCTGGGCGCACTGGTTTATTGCAGGGATGGGGGTGCCCTGACCCTAACCTAGGGGAAGCGAGGGGCCCAGTTAGGCATCTTTGCCCTTGGCGCCGGATGACCTTGGCGCACTGACTGTGGGAGACCAGATATAGCGAATGCAGGGTCCTGGGTTCAGTAACACTTTATGTATGACAGTGAGAGCAACCCCCCTCCCTGGCAAAAAGTTGCAAACGAAAAAATTTAAAGGGACTTTGTCATGAGATGTTGGGGAGGGGGGCTGCCATTTGTGGCCTTTGTATGACACTCATTGTTAGCATGTATTTTTCAGGTCGATATCTCAAAAGATTGAAGCACCTGGCATTCAGGAGAAGGTTAGCAATGGCAGCCCCTATACTTCTCTCATCATGGAATTACTTTAAGGCCAAGTAATGTCCTTGTAACACCATAGAAGCAGTGCCAGACCAAAAACAGCTACACAATTTACAACTGATCTCAGCAATATATGTTGTAATAAGTTGTTCATTGATGATAAAACCTTTCTTTTATAAATAAACACACAGTAGTATGTGGTTCTACATGGAAATACATATGGCACGTGTGACCATGGTTTAGGCATTAAGGCCAAAGAGGAACCACAGAGAGTATGATTCACGGGACATTTTGTTCTTCTTCTGCAGCAGAATTACAGTTTTACTGAATCACTGAATGTTGTGTAACATTTTTGAATCTTTTTAGATGCATAAAAAAGTCATGGAAAAGCAAATGTTATTTCAAAATGTATTGATTTTTAATACTGCCATACCCCTAAGGTCCCCTGTACAGAGGCTTTTGTTTGCTTCTGAGCTGCTTTTCTTCCCCATACAAATAAATGTGAATGCAAAAACAGCTTGCAGTAGCTTTAAACCTTTCAAATCAACTCTTTGAGCAGCTAAGGCAAATCAAAGTAACTCAAAACTAAGTCAAAATAACGTAAGGAGCATAATGCTATGAACACAGACCCCTCTTTACACTAGCAATTGCTGGATTCTGGCCATTTGCTTTTACTCAGATAGAGTGACCTTCATTACTGTTAATTGAATTATACGTTTGGAAACTATATAGATGACTCCTTCACTGCCGCTGGCCCCCCTCTGGACCCTATTTCACGGCTGTCTTTCCTTTCTCTATCATGGCATGTGGTGAGTGACTGGGCCCTTAGGCCAAGATGATTCTTCATAATTATGATGACACATGTATATGTATACCCTTTCTTCTTCAGATCAATTTTGATACAATACTAGACTAGCAGCTCCTGAAGAAGTGGAGTATTCCATGAAACCCGTCAGCCACAAAAGACCAGCATATATGTATATCACT
Organism: Pelophylax lessonae; assembly: GCF_965119305.1. Taxonomy (NCBI): domain Eukaryota; kingdom Metazoa; phylum Chordata; class Amphibia; order Anura; family Ranidae; genus Pelophylax; species Pelophylax lessonae. Next base: position 76,475,014 of record NC_138773.1, read on the forward strand.
TTTACAAAATGTTTTGGTGAAACCGGTAAATAAGACTGTATCTTGTATCCATTTTATGTAATATTCTATAGTATATTAGTATGTTTTTATACTCAATTTAACAAAAAAAGTATGTTTTTGAATAGTTGTGCCTCAAAAATCCAATCTTTCACAATGCATTACTGAAAATGACTGAGGAGCAAATTACAGCCACTCAAATCACCTGAAAGCATAGTGCATTTTATTTGCATCTGCGTTTGAAGCCTGTGTACATGAACCTTAGGAAAGCTGGTACTGTTAGCAAATATGTACTTTACATCAATACAGAACTAAAGCAGTTATTTCTATTTAAACTGACAACAAGCATTCTCATAAATGAGGACTAATCACCACCAAGCAGAATCACTTACCTCATCCACCTCCTCTTTGGGTTCTTGCATGGCCACAATGGCTTCGGACCTCACCCTTAATTGTAAAGCAAGTATTAGTTTTGAAGTTCAATTAAAGCAGAATAATGAAAGCAAAATGAAAGAAAATAGGAATCTTCTCCTCAACTTTTCTTGTGTCAGGTACAATAAAGCCAATTCCAGACATTTATTTCCATTCAATTCATGGCACAACTATCAGTCCATCCTTAAATGCCAGGGTGCTAGGGGAAACCCTGGACTCTAAACTGTCCTTTTGGGCCCACATCCAATCCCTGTCCAAATCATGCCGCCTCAACCCCCGCAACATCTCCAGAATACACCCCTTTTTAACCATTGACCACTGACCCCTAAGCTTCTAATTCACATCTGGTTATCTCTCCCCTTGACTACTGCAACTCCCTCCTCAATGGATTATCTTTACAAAGGCTATCCCCCTTTCAGCCCATCATGAATGCAGCTGCAAGAATCATCCACCTTACCAACTGTTCAGTGTCTGCTACCCCTCTCTGACAATCCCTTGACTGGCTTCCGCTCACCCAACTAATAAAATTCAAAGTACTAACAACAAGTTACAAAGCCATCCACAACTCTGCCCCTAGCTACATCACTAGCCTTGACTCAAAATTTTAACCAAGCTGCTCTCTCCAGCTCTTCCAAGACCTCCTGCTCTCTAGCTCCCTTGTCACCTCCTCCCATGCTTGACTCCAGGGTTTCTCTCAAGCTTCTCCCATCCTTTGAAACTCCCTACCCAATCTGTCCGACTGTCTCCTAATCTATCTATCTTTAGATGATCCCTGAAAACCCTTCTCACTAACCCAATACCATGCCATTTATTCTCTTTATGGGACAGGCTTTACAACGCTTTACGGTCTACAACCTAATCATAATTCTATGCTTTATTTCCTTCTAAATCCAATGTTTTACCCGGCATGGACATCTTCCTCCTCCTTTTCCGCATGGTTCTCTGCTGGTTTGATCCATGCTCATCATTTTTTCTTTACTTGAGGCCTATAATATACCCTCTTCGGAACTCTTTCAGTATATCTAAATTAAGCACTTTCTTACCCCCTAACTCCCCTTGACTCCTTTGCCTCATACCTATCCCTATTCGAGCCTCATCTCTGACTTATATAGACAATTATTAAAGCCCGCAAACTCTGGCACTCCCTCTTATGTTGCTAAATGGGAGAGAGATCTTGTTCTCACTCTAGACCCCGCCTGGTCCCATATATGGGAAGTCACCAAGTCAGCTTCACAAAACATTGTGGCCTTAGAGACCAACTAAAAAGTCCTCACAATATGGTATTTGGTCCCCACCAGGATCTCCAAATATTTGCCTCAATACCCATCTCTTTGCTTTCAAGGCTGCATCTCGATGGCAACTCACCTACACATATAGTGGGACTGCCAAGTGGCACAAGCCTTTTGGTCTGACATTTTCCACATTCTTTCAAAACTATCTGACATCCGTAATACACCAGATCCTATTGTGGTGTTTCCGACTTTGAAACCACTGGCCCTCACCCACCAACAATTCAAACTAGGCCTTCAGGTTACAACAGCAGCCAAACAAACAATAGCAAGGGTCTGAAAAACCTACTCTCTTAGTACACAGGTGGCCCAAAACTGGGTCACGCAAGCTATGATCTATGCTAAAAAAAAGCCATATTGCTAGACAATGTGCCTCAATATAAGAAGCTCTGGAGACTTTGGGTGGAGAACTACCTCTGGTATACCATGCCTATTCTTTCATAAGATTTCCATTTTCTATATTACCATAGGTCTTCCCAACTGTTTACCACCATATCCCCAGACTTCGGTATATTTTGACTCAATGTGTCAGGTTTTTGTTTTTGTTCATCTTTATCTTTACAATGTGCCTTTTTAACTCGAGCGCAACTGGTTTTCTGTGCCCAAATTACAATGTTTCTCTTACTATCATTTCAGCCCTTAGCATTTTTGTCTTGTTTGTACCCGTTCTTGAATCAATATCAATGTGTTGTACTCTCATGACACTCTGTTTGCAAGTGACATACCAATTGTTTACTGTACTTATTTTTCTTTCACCAATAAAACATTTGAATAAGAGAAAAAGCATCAACCCAAAGCTCTAACCCATCCCCACTCTATCCAAAAAGGAATAAAATATGTTGCCTGCATCCCTCCTATTCTGGCCCCTCTCTGCCAGCATCCCCCTCACTTCCAGAAGGCCCTCGCAATAGACAAGTCATTGAGGGTAGTGACCTTCTGGGTCACGTGCAGTTAGAAATGTCTTGAAACAGTATCGACTGAGTAGAGATTTGTTTCTTTCTCCGCTCTACATGTACGTTGATAGTCTTTCATGGTAGGACTGCATCAGGTCCGTGGAAGTGTTTTGAAGCTGTTTCCTAATGTTGTATGTAGGGTTGAAAAGTGGAATGCTCAGAATACTTCTTGTATTATGACTTTTACTGTTTTGGCATCCTCTATGTCAGTGTCTCCAAACTGTGGCCCGGGGCCGGATGCGGCCCTTTGCTTGCTTTTATCTGGCCCTTGGAGCACTATTTCATTCACTGACACCAACAATGGGGCATAATTCTCCCATTGACACCAATAAAGGGGTACAATTCCTCCCAATGACACCAATGATGGGGCACAATTCTTCCAAATGACACCAATGATGGGGCATAATTCCTCCCAACCTCCCAACAACACCAACAATGAGGCCCAATGACACCAATAATGGGGCACAATTCCTCTCACTAACACCAAAATGGGGCATTGTTTACTCCCATTGATGATGGGACATTTTCTACTCCCAATGGCCACAGTCCGGCCTCCTAAAGTCTGAAGGACAGTAAACTAGCCCTTTGTATAGAAAGTTTGGAGACCCCTGCTCTAAGGAATGTAACAAGTTCTGACTTGAATAAAGAATTATAAAAAAAAAAAAACATTTTAGCTGGTGTGTAAACCTGCAATAAAATGGGCAAGGTTTTATTGTCATTCATACCTCTTAAGTTCCTCCTCCAGCTCTTTAATGCGTGCCTCCATTTTAGCCTTGGCCTGTTTAGCAGCTTCCAGCTCCCCTTTAAGAGCCTCCTGTTCTCCTGATAGCTGATCCACCTTTGCGATCAAGTCATTTTTAACCACATTTAATGCGTTCCTAAAAAAAATAAATTTAAACATAAATGAAACATATGAACACAGTAGCTTAGAGATCATCATTTAAGTGACCTAAAAAATAAACGTGGAACTTCCAAATAAAAGGTTTATATAAGATAGTTCTTCTAATGCCTAAATGTCAGCAGCAACTCATACTTTTATAGAGTGAAATTTTGGACCAATATCAGTTCTTTCTAAAGCCACTGAAGTCCCATGGTGCAGGTTACTTGTGGACGTAGAAGACATGTTCTTGTTTTTGCACAGGGTGAAATATCCGATGCAAGGGGAAATATTTTGATGAGGTGTGCAATCTATCTTTCGTTCATATCTGTATAGATTAAAATCTGGCCAAGAAAGTTCCACCCCTCCCTATCAACAATACCCCTACCCCTTTTAGTTTTTTTTTTTTTTTTTTTAGCTATTGTGGCTTTGTTTGTTTTTTTAGTTAGTAACTGTATCAATTAAACCCTAATCTAAGTGCCTTAAATACTTGCCTGTATCTGTGGTCACGTGACACATCGGGTCTTAAGTCTTCTCCTCGCTGTAAAGTGGGAGAGTCCTTCTTTGGGTGTCTACATCACTGTCAGGTGACAGGACACTTTCTCATTAAATGTCCCTCGGGTTCAAACATACAATGGTGACACCAACAGCGGCGTGGTGATGTCAAGACGAGGGGCAGCAATAAGACCGGTGGTGGCCTTAGACATCTGCCTCTTGATCATTGTTCTCCATTAGTGGAATTGGTCCTGACAAGTGACATGTGGCCTTGGTTTCTTTTTATTTGGTAATTGGGTTGGAAGTGGGAAGGTGTGAAGGACATTAAACTGTTTGCAAACAAGCTAATCATTTTTAGGGTCATGATAAATGGGTAATTCCACCACTGGCAACACCTTACTAGCAGCAGAATTGTGGAGAAGAGTTGCCATACACTTGCCACATTGGACTGTGTCCCTTTTCTGGCCTATATTTTACCAAATCTAACTTGCTAGGGAGAATGTGACATCTGCTCCAGCTAGCAGGAGACTCCATAGCAAATGGTAAGTGGTGCGTTAGCAACTAGTTAATGACAAGTTGGTTTTTGTCATAAACATGATCCATCACATGACAAGTGACGGATCCTGGTCACCTAGGCAAATCCCAAATATGAGAAGACTGTCCAAGCAGCTAAAACGTTATTAGGGGCTCAGAGGAAGAGGGCATCACACCTCAAAACGCATCAGACACTTGGACAGTCTTCTCATGTTTGGGACTTACCTAGGTGACCAGGCTGCTTCAAGTATATTGTGGACTTTGATGTGCCTTATTGCTGAAGTTGTTTATGAGCACGCATCTGTCTTTTATACACAATAAAGTTAGCACAAACGTAATGCCCCAGGTTGGTGCACCCTCTGTTTCTTTTTTTTTTTTTGCAGTATTTCCTTTGGACTTCCCCGGGCCTGCAGGGGGGCAGCAAAACCGGGGCACAACTTGGATCTGCTGAAGAGTATGGATTGTCTTTGGCCAGTGCACCCCTCTGGAGCGCAGTAAATTTGTCTTGTTGTGTTTACATGTTAATTTATGGCAGTCCCACCAACAAACGTGAGATCAAACCAAAAATTGTGATTGGTTGCTAATCTGTGTTATTGTCAAATAATAGGTTGGTAATAGGTTGGTGAAAATGCATAAGGTTGCCCAGAAATGTGCACTGGCTGGGACAAACTGGAGTTGATCATTGTCTAGAGTCTGATTAGGAACCAGTCACATGTCTACAGTTATACCGCAACAGAAATCACCTGACTGACCAACTCTGGATTAAATAAACATCCAAAATGGATTTTCCCAGACCTCTACTTTTGTTTCTTCAAGATCATTCAAAGACATAGAAGAGGCATTGTATGACAAAATTATATTGTGTGTTTAGGATATTATAATTCTACAGAACACTCTAATTTCTATGGCTAACCTAAGTGCCTAAACCTAGAAACATACATTTCAAATATGTTCCCTTTTGGTCTGTTGAAAATACAGTGAAAAGCATTTTGTCATGAAATTCTGTGCTCTTTGCCAGTGATGACTCTTATCAATTACTTTGTTCTGAGGGATCTCTGGGGACTACAGATCCATGCTCCTCTATGTTGTAAAGATTAGTAGAGGGATACGTTTCTATTTTTCTATTTTGTTTCTGTGTCCTGATAAAGTACATTGAATGAGTGTTGTTATCCTGGGGACAGAAGATGAGTTAAGCTGGCCATACAATGATCAGCAGGGACCGGTGAAATTTAGATCAGTGGGTGGCCATTTCAAATCGATAGAAATCGATTGTTGTTTAACTTCTGTCAATAGGATGAGACATAATAAGGAAAAGGATTGGTCAGCACTGCACACTTAGTCAGCACATAGACTAAGTTATGACTAAGGACTAACGTCCGAAACGCGTAGGATGTTTTTATAGCATTGTACATGTCTTTTCATTAAAGGAATACTATTTTTCGGATGTCATCCTGAGTGCCAACCATCCCTTTTCTTATTCTGCAGGTGTCTTCAGCTTCGAGGTCTGGGCACCAGGCAGAGATGTAATGTGGGAAGGTTGTCGCGCCTACAACACCTGTTTTTTGATTGGCAGCTGCAGCCAATGAACTGTAGCTGCTGATCAGTGTATTTTGGCAGCGGTGGGTGCCACTGTCAGGATCCAATATCTTGGCAGGGGAAAGACTGCCTGAGTAAAGAGAACCTAACTGTGTATGGACAGCTTTCCTGGCAGAATCAGAAGGTGAAAATAAGAGAAACATGCTGAAAAAAACTTTAAGCACCTCATCTAAGGACTGGTAAACTGGAATATATTACATTTCTGTTTTTAGATTTAGGAATGCTTTAAAACTCCCAATCTGTTTTGCGATATTTGTGTATAAATGGCATACTGCACCTATTAAACCCCATCCTAGGGAGGAATGACAGAGTCTGTAGCGTTGCTCAACAGAGTTGACTCCCAGCCTACTTGTTAGGAGCCTTGTAGGACCTATCAAATCTAGCGATAGCCCTAAATTGCACTTTACAATACAGAAAAAAAGATAATATCTTACTTGGTTTCAAGAAGCTGGGAGTTTTCTAGAAGTAAGTTGCCCACTTCTTTTCCCATCCCTGAAAAAGCAATGCACAGTTAATGCTCTGGATACTCAAGCAGTGATTATTAAATTTGCATTCTCATTATAAAATAATGTCTCATTCCTCCAGGCAAACCTTTTTATAATTTAGGTCAGAATGAGGAAGGCTAAGGAGCTCTGTCTGGTTTTTATTGCTGTTAAAGAGATTTCCCTTAACTACTATATTTTATATTTCCGTGTCCCTGTTAAAGTGTATCTAAAGCCAAAACCTTGTTCTATCTCCTAATGGAGCAGGGAAGTGTACAGCCCCTGTCTGGTTTAAGAGGAAAAACACAAAAGGAGTGCCAAACCGATCACTTTGATGATTCATAATATGATAATGTAGAACTGCAAACACATTTCAGGGACCAACCCACTCCCCCTTCATCAGGCTATAAAGTACAGTGCCTTGAAAAAGTATTCATACCCCTTGAAATTTTCCACATTTTGTCATGTTACAACCAAAAGCGTAAATGTATTTATTGGGATTTGATGTGCAAATTTTTATTTTTTTTACATTTTTTTATTATAAACAATTAAAAATAAACAATTTTTTATTTATTTTATTTTTTATTTATTTTTACAAATAAATATCTGAAAAGTGTAGAACCACCTTTCACTGCAATTTCAACTGCAAGTCTTTTAGGGTATGTCTCTACCAGCTTTGAACATCTAGAGAGGGACATTTTGCCCATTCTTCTTTGCAAAATAGCTCAAGCTCTGTCAGATTGGATGGAGAGCGTCTGTGAACAGCAATGTTTAAGTCTTGCCACAGATTCTCAATTGCATTTAGGTCTGGACTTTGACTGGGCCATTCTAATACATGAATATGCTTTGATCTAAACCATTCCATTGTAGCTCTGGATGTATGTTTAGGGTCGTTGTCCTGCTGGAAGTTGAACCTCCACCCCAGTCTCAATTCTTTTGCAGACTCTAACAAGTTTTCTTCTAAGATTGTCCTGTATTTGGCTCCATCCATCTTCCCATCAACTTTAACCAGCTTTCTTGTCCCCACTGAAGAAAAGCAACCCCGCAACACGATGCTGCCACCACCATGTTTCAAAGTGGTATGTTCAGGGTGATGTGCAGTGTTCATTTTCCTGCCACACATAGCGTTTTGTTTTTAGACCAAAACTTTAAATTTTAGTCTCTTCTGACCAGAGCACCTTCTTCCACATGTTTGCTGTGTACCCCACATGACTTTTTGCAAACTGCAAGTGGGACTTCTTATAGCTTTCTTTCAACAATAGCTTTTTTCTTGCCACTCTTACATAAAGGCCAGATTTGTGGAGTTCATGACTGATAGTTGTCCTGTGGACAGATTCTCCCACCTGAGCTGTGGATCTCTGCAGCTCCTCCAGAGGGACCATGGGCCTCTTTGCTGCTTCTCTGATTAATGCTCTCCTTGTCCGGCCTGTCACTTTAGGTGGACGGCCATGTCTTGGTAGGTTCGCATTTGTGCCATACTCTATTTTATTATGATGGATTGAACTGGAAATTTTTATATAACCAAACCCTGCTCTAAACTTCTCCACAACTTTATCCCTGACCTGTCTGATGTGTTCCTTAGCCTTCATGATGCTCACTATGGTATGTTCACTATGGTTCTCTAATGGTTCACTATGGTTCTCTAATAAACCTCTGAGGGCTTTACAGAACAGTTGTATTTATACTAAAATTAAATTACGCACAGGAAGACTCGATTTACTAATTAGGTGACTTCTGAAGGCAATTGGTTCCACTAGATTTTAGTTAAGGGTATCAGAGTAAAGGGGGATAAATAAAAATGCACTGCACACTTTTCAGATCTTTGTTTATAAAAATGTTGAAAACCATTGTATCAGTTGTGGATTTTTTAACTGATTCATGACATGTTCCCATACATGTGTAATAATCTCTCTCACCCACAGGTGGTAAAGTCTCTTTTAAAATGGCTGCTGCATACTCAATGAGCCATGTGGTTGTGCAGCCATGTGTTGACCTCACTCACAAAAATGAGTGAGGAGTGGTCAAGAGGAATGACCACATCCTGTGGGTGGTCTTTTGTATACAGGACTATAAAAAGGAGTACTTAGCATGAGAAAGGCCTCTCCTCTGTGAGTCTGAAACTGTAGGACAGCCAGGATGTAGCCAGGAGATCGTTTGGTGAAGGTTGGTTGTTTGGAGTTGGAGAAACATGCGGCCAAGACCTCTTTGTCTTGTTGTTGCAGAGATCCATTGGAAGCTGTTGAGTCCACCACCAGAGCTAAGTATTTATTCAATATTCTTGGGACAAGGGTTGTATGTTTAAGACGTGGTATTTTGTGTATTTGTTTATGGTAACTTTTATGTGTAAGGAAGATTTATGTATTATGATGTCCAGTAAAGTTTTGTTTTATGCTTTTTATCAAAACTGCTCTTGGTGTCTGCTTTCATTTTAAATATTCACAAGATATTTCAGTGGCTGTCCAGTATACCTACATTATAAATTTTGTTGTTTTCACCATTTGATACACCATTTACCATTTTCCTTCCACTTCACAATTATGTGCCCCTGTGTTAGTCTATCACATAAAATCCCAATAAAATAAATTTGTTTTTGGTTGTAACAAGTGTGGAAATTTCCAAGGGGTATGAATACTTTTTCAAGGCACTGTATATATATATATATAAAAAGGATGTGTGTATCCGCATACCTACACACATACATGAATATAAGGCCACCTGATATTAAAAAGTAAATAACTTAAAAAAAAAAACGTGATGATAGAAGTGTTTAGATACACAATCCTACTGTATAAAACCAGAAAAATGTGTTTTGAACTAAAATAAATTATCACATAAAATAACACACATAGGACCAATAAAATAACTACTGGCCTCTTTCACAATTTGGATTGGCGCTCCTTTTGAGTCTTTACATTTTAAATCACATTCTGGGAAGTAATCAGGAAAAGCCTTGCAGAGGGACCAAGAAAAAACCTGACAGGGATTCTAAACATTCCCTATTCAATTAAAACACAATTTGGCTTTAGATCCACTTTAACAAGAGTTTCCTTTCCTTATCCTTTTAACAGCATTGGAGTGTCACCAACAAAACAGTGAGGGGCAATCTCTAGAATAGGGATACAAACAGCAATACAATTCCAACAGAGGTAATAAAGTTCCCAAATACTGACCAACAATTAAAAAATGTTTTTGTTAAAAAACAAAAAAAACAAAAAACTAATGTAAAAAAAAACTAAATGTATCGCAGAGATTTCAAGGGCTACAGTAGAAGGGGAATTGCCTTATTATAACTATTTACACGGCCTCACTTCCTGCACAAAAGCCAAATGCAAGGAGCTCAGCCTTTGCTTAGGGGTAAGTGGGCAGAGTCATGCAAATTATTAATTTTTGCTCTTATTAGCCATCGGTACATTCAAAAGCATTGGTGTTTAGCACAGATATATAGCCATCATTTTACAAAGCCGCTTTTATACAGCTATTTCAAGTTTATTAGTCCTCATCATAGTCAGATGCAGCCCATTTCTTGTCTTTACCTTACCTGCAGGGCACCATTCCTTACACTGACACCAACGATCAGGCACAATTCCTTCCACTGAAACCAACAACGGGCGTAATTCCTACCGCTGACACCAACAATTGGGCAAAATTCTTCCCACTGACATCAACAATTGGGCACTATTTCTTCCACTACTACCAATGATGGGGTGACCTAATTCTCCTTCTACTGACCACAGGTACTATGTAAATTTTCTATTCCAATTGACCACCAAGCATGGGTAGGGCACTATTCCTGCCACTTATACCAAGTTATTAGGCACAATTCCTTCCACTGACACCAACAGTGGGGCATAAATCCTCCCATTGACACCAACGATGGGGCATATCCCCTCTCACTGACACCAACAGTTAGGCAAGCTTTCTTCCACTGACACCAACAATGGGGCAGTATTTCTCCATCTGATACCAACAATGAGGCACTATTCCTCCTACTAATACCAATGATGAGGCACTATTTCTCCTTCTACTGACCACAGGCACTATGTAGTTTTTTATTCCCACTGACCACCAAGCATGAGCAGGTAACTATTCCTCATGCACCAATGACACTAATGATGAGGTATAATTCCTCCCGCCAACACCAACAATCGGCCATAATTCCTCACATTGACACCAACAATTGAACAAAATTTTTCCCACTGACACCAACAATGGGGCTCTATTCCTCCCACTAATACGAGACCTTTTTCCTCATCCTACTGACCACAGGAGCTAAGTGATTCTTTTATTCCCACTGACCACCAAGCCTGAGGAATTGTTTATTTCCACTGAACCTGGGACATGTTCTACTCCTGCTGGCCACAGTCCGGCAACACTGAAGTCTAAAAGTCAGTGAACTGAACTTCTGTTTAAATAAATTGGAGATCCCTTGTGTAAGATATGGCAATTTTTACTTGCTGAAAAAATGTTTTAATGTACAGTATCTCACAAAAGTGAGAAGACCCGTCACATTTTTGTAAATATTGTATTATATCTTTTCATGTGACAACGCTGAAGAAATTACACTTTGCTACATTGTAAATTAGTGAGTGTACAGCTTGTATAACAGTGTAAATTTTCTGTCCCCTCAAAATAACTCAAAACACAGCCATTAATGTCTAATCCCCTAAGTGAAAATTTCCAAATTGGACCCAATTAGCCATTTTCCCTCCCCAGTGTCATGTGACTCGTTAGTTTTACAAGGTCTCAGGTGTGAATGGGGAGCAGGTGTGTTAAATTTGGTGTTATTGCTCTCACTCTCTCATACTGTTTACTGGAAGTTCAACATGGCACCTCATGGCAAAGATCTCTCTGAGGATCTGGAAAAAAGAATTGTTGCTCTACATAAAGATGGCCTTGCAAAGACCCTGAAACTGAGCTGCAGCATGGTGGCCAAGACCATACAGCAGTTTAACAGGACAGGTTCCACTCAGAACAGGCCTCGCCATGGTCGACCAAAGAAGTTGAGTGCAGGTGTTCAGCATAATATCCAGAGGTTGTCTTTGGGAAATAGATGTATGAGTGCTGCCAGCATTGCTGCAGAGGTTGAAGGGGTGGGGGGTCAGCCTGTCAGTGCTCAGACCATATGCCGCCCACTGCATCAAATTGGTCTGCATGGCTGTCGTCCCAGAAGGAAGCCTCTTCTAAAGATGATGCACAAGAAAGCCAAAGAGTTGGCTGAAGACAAGCAGACTAAGGACATGGATTACTGGAACCATGTCCTGTGGTCTGATGAGACCAAGATAAACTTATTTGGTTCAGATGATGTCAAGCGTGTGTGGCGGCAACCAGTTGAGGAGTACAAAGACAAGTGTGTCTTGCCTACAGTCAAGCATGGTGGTGGGAGTGTCATGGTCTGGGGCTGCATGAGTGCTGCCAGCACTGGGGAGCTACTGTTCATTGAGGGAACCATGAATGCCAACATGTACTGTGACATACTGAAGCAGAGCATAATCCCCTCCCTTTGGAGACTGAGCCGCAGGGCAGTATTCCAAAATGTTAAGAACCCCAAACACACCTCCAGGGTGACCACTGCCTTTCTATAGAAGCTGAGGGTAAAGATGATGGACTGGCCAAGCATGTCTCCAGACCTAATCCCTATTGAGCATCTGTGGGGCATCCTCAAACGGAAAGGTGGAGGAGCGCAAGGTCTCTAACATCCACCAGCTCAGTGATGCCATCATGGAGGAGTGGAAAAGGACTCCAGTGAAAACCTGTGAAGCTCTGGTGAACTCCATGCCCAAGAGGGTTAAGGCAGTGCTGGAAAATAATGGTGGCAACACAAAATATTGACACTTTGGGCCCAATTTGGACATTTTCACTTAGGGGTGTACGGCGCCCCTAAGGTGCCAGCGGTTTAGACATTATTGGCTGTGTGTGGAGTTATTTTGAGGGCACAGCAAATGTACACTGTTATACAAGCTGTACACTCACTACTTTACATTGTAGCAAAGCGTCATTTCTTCAGTGTTGTCACATGAAAAGGTATAATAAAATATTTACACAAATGTGAGGGGTGTACTCACTTTTGTGAGATACTGTATATATGAATATTTGCATGATAGTTGTCTTTGAAATGACTTTAGAAAGCATTCCTGAAATCCAAGTGATACATATTACAAAAAGTAAAACTATAATACCCTCCCCCCCACACACACACACACATACAGATACGCACACACATACAGATACACACACACATACACATACACACACACACGCACACAATCATAGAATGCCAACTTAGTAAATTTTATTCTTTGCACAATAAACAATTATAGAAGCTGCAAGAAAAGTACATGAGGCCTAGACTGGCAGGAACGTAGGCCTTAGCCTTACCAAAGAAATCATCCCTCACTAGGAGCGCAGCCACATGGGGAGAGAAAAGGGGGCAGCGGGAGGAAAGGTGGAAAAAAAAACAGCAGCAGTTAAGAAGTGATTGGAGATCAGCCAATATAGCAACCATTGCCATGCACTAAGACTCTTAAGTGACCTATGCCCTCTGGACCCCTAAGAAGAAAGTGTACACAGAGCCTATGGCACCTCCTCCAAGGGGGACATTAAAGTATATCCAAACCCAAGTATATAAATTATATATATTGCAGCTTACCCGTCTTACACGTGTTGGCTTTATCAGTTTTCTTTCTTTTTTTTTTTTCAGGCTAAGTACATTTGCTGCGAGTTCAGAAAAATGAAAATAATCCTGCCAGAAATCCAGTGTCCTTGTAACTTCCTGTCTACTTGACTGATTTAATAAACAATGTTGGTAGCTCTGCCAGCTATACTCTGAGAACTACAAAACACCTCCCCTCTATGTTCTGGAGATGAAAAGAGGGGAAGGTGTTTGCAGTCCAAATCAGGAGAGCAGTTTAGGGTGACAACACTGCTCCTTCAGAGACACAGTGCAGTGAGTGAGTGTTGTCACCCTAAGACAGGAAGCGTGTATTGGCAGGATCACCAGGTAAAAAGAAAAGGAAAAAAAGCCTGAAAAAAAAAAAAAGAATAGGAATGCAGTGACTACATCCAGGGACCGATAAGCTGCAATATAGTACATGTTTGATTTTGGGTTCAAATACCCCTTGGATATAACTGGTTACTAAGGGAATCAAAAACACTTTCCTTTCAGGCTCTTTACACAGGCGGTTCATGCATGTTCTTAACACAAAATTAAAATAAATTCATAGATATAAACCTGAATGTAATCGTAAGGTTGGAGTTGTCATTGAAGCTGAAAATCTATTTAATTGTATATTGATGAATTATTACACCAACTATTGGTCCACATTTATGTTAAGAGGAAATGCTATGGTTACTGTTTAAAAAAAAAAAAAAGTCACAGTACTTCCAATGACAATACTTCATCTTACCATTACTTCATGACATAGCTATTTTTATCATTTTATTGTGTGTGATATTATTATATATATTAATTATAGTTATTATTATAATATTAGTATTATTATTTTGCATCCCTTTTTAATGTGTACATGTTATACTTACTGCTTTAAAAAGTCAAAGTACTTTTTTTTTTTAATGATATTGTTGGTGTATTTTGTGACATGTCAATAATTTTTTTAGGCAGACTTGTAAAGTTACTAACAAGTTTACTTTAATTACTTAAGAGTCAAATATTTCATATTACACCCTGGAAGACCTGACTACCAATTAAAGTGTACCCTACCACACAATGTAAAATAAAATCTATCAGACAGGCAGGGCACACCCTATTATGCTTTCTGTGCATTCTTATTGGGCACTTAGGCAGCCCATTGCATTGTTGCACCAATAGGAGTGTGTGGAGGATGGGAGGCAGCAGCAAGCGTTAAGACTTTTGGGCAGTGCCGTAGCTTTGCCTCTCTGAACAGCCTGGTGTTCCTTGCCGGAAATGTTTTAAAGGCAAATTTATTTATGAGCCCACACCTCTAGTTGCCTGTCCTTCATACCCTAGGAATTTTTTTTTACATGGATAATGACAGAGACACTTTTAGGGATAAGTTCACTTTTTGGGAAAAAAATATAAATGCACATTTTTTTGCAGGTAAAAAAATGTGCATTTATTATTTATTTTTTTGGAGCCTGTAAAGCATTGTACCAGTGATCATCAGATCGCTGGTGCCATGCAGGTCTCCTGCAGATCTGCCATTGTATCTGCCTACCCGTACATCCTGTACAGACAAGCAGATACAATCTGACTACAGGAAGCATGTCTGAACTACTACGTGGTAGGTCATCGAAAATTACAAGACGCCACATTTTTTTTTTTAAATTGTGACAGCTAGCGGGGAGGGAGAAGAATCCCACTAGCTGTCACAGTGGGGAGCAGGAAGGTGCAGGGGGCATGTTAGTTCGTAATATGTTACATGTTACACCCAGAATGTAGGTGTAACATGTAACATGTTACGAAAGATGAACTTATCCTTTAAAGCCATCTTGAGAATTAAACCAACATTCATTGAAATAACCCAGCCCCCCAAAAAATAAAAAAAACGAATAAAAACATTTTTTTTTTAAATCAACAAAATATAGGTTAGTGACAATATAGCAAAAAAAATGGTATCCTTTTCTGGGCCTTAGAGCTGGTTCACACTACCACTACCAGAATGTTGCCCCATGACTTGAAGAGACTTGTTTAGAGACTTGGAAGAGACTTGGAAGAGACTTGTGCACTACTTTGAAGAGACAGGCGACTTTGTCTGTGGGGAATGCCTGGCTAATCTCTTTCTTCTTCCTGGAAAGTCTAATAACAAGTCGCTTCAATTAAGATAAGGAGGCAACTCCCATTGAAGTATATGGGACAAGTCGGATCACAGGTCGCCTCAAAGTAGTACAGGACCCTTTTCTGAAGTCGGAGCAACTTCAGTAGTGCCAATTAAGACGGCACTGATTGATTAACATTGGTTTTGTTATGTCAAGCGACCTGGGGCAACACAAGTTGCCTCACAAGTCGCGCTAGTGTGAATGGGCTCTTAGGGGGCCAACTTTAAGAGCAGCCTTACCACTGCGAAAGTATAGAAAACAATTGCACATTTATTAAGCACAGCAGTGTGCATTATAAATGTGCTTTGCGCTTTGCTGGCTTTAGGAGTCTGAAGCCAGAGGAGCGTAAAAAAAATGAATGGGAAAAAAACAAAGCCGGAGGGCGTCGTCACGTGACTTGTCAGTCACAACTACAGAGCTCTTTTTGCTGTGTTTGGTAGAAAATCTACATGGGGCATTTCAGGCTCCACATTGCAGCCTGCATTTTATGAATGGACCATAAAATATGGGCTGCGGTGAGCAGAAAGCAATATCCACTCTCCATTACCAATTGCTTAATGATGAAGTTGCATGATGTGAAAACTGTGTTTTTTTCTTATCTACAGCAACCAATCAAGTTCCTCCTTTCATTCTTCCGCAGAGGTGCGTGAAATTCAAAGGATCTGATTGGTTGCTATGGCTAATTAAAGCATTCCTTTCCATCAAACAAGTAATCTTTTGTGTGACATATGTGACAATAATACGGTATGTAAATGTGACTAATACAGAGTGGATAAAGCCTGATAGAACTTGAAATGGGTTTGGCACCAAATATTTAGTATGTTCTAACAAGAGAAGGCGAACTGCAGGTAGATTATTTAAAGGCAACAGACCAGCCAGGAAAGGTAGATTGCCATTCATTCAGGAGTAAGGCAGGATTCTGGGAAAAAGGGGGAGAAAATGAAGAGGAGATCAGATGACAGATGCGGAATACACACCTGAGAACTCTCCTATGTAGACCGTCCAGCGATGTGACATGAGGGGGTATAGGGAGAGAAGGGAACAGAGGGAAAAATAGGGTCAGTCAATGCTTTTAACCAACAAAAGTCACACCAATACTAGCTAGCACATGCAAGTTCATGGTAATCCTACCTGATGAAAAAACACTATTAGAGATAGAAGATTTAGATTATCACTATGACCTCTGAACTGTAAATGAATAGGCTTGGGCTTCAGGTACATCAAATAAATCTTTTCATTCATTTTACTCTTTATAACCTTATTTGTATAGCTTTTTTTTTTAATGCATAATTCCAAAAAAGTTGAAGTAAAAAGGTAAGTAAAAAAGGTAAGTGAGGAATGCTGGGCATAGGAGTACTTATCCTTTTTAGCCTCTTTCCTATTCCTAAACTAGCCCACCATCCCCAGATGTATACTAACCTATAAACCTCTATAAGGGTTATCTCTTGAGGCCACAGATGATCGGTAGACAGCTCCATAGATGTTAAAGGGAAGCTACTGCGTAGAGGTGGTCAATGCACAGCAAATGTTTGGGTTGGGATGTAAACAAACAATGGAGGTGGAAACTACCGGTCTGAGTTAAGTATGTATCTAAGGAGGGTGGGATAGTTTAGGTTTAGGAAGAGGCAAAAAGTGTAAGTGTGCTTTGTTTTAAATATGGGAACTGCCATTGCTGGCATTTGTAAGAATCTGAATCTCTACAGTTAAATTGTAACAGTGCCTTTGGTCCAGTTACACTTGAAGCAGAACTCCACTCAAAAGGGGAAATTCCTCTTCAGGTTCTCCCCCCCCTGTTTTGCCATATTTGGCATATCATTTTAGGTGGGGGGGGGGGGTTACCTAGATTTGACAGGCTTTGACAGGTACCCACTCCCACTTCTGCTCAGATCACCTAGGTGATCCAAGCAGATGTTTTCACCCTTCCCCTCCCTCCCCTCAGCCTTCTGGGATGCATCACAGGTCCCAGAAGACTGCAGGACCATTCACAGAGCACAGCCTGGCTCGCCCATGCACAGTGGGCAGCCGGCTGTGAAGCCGAAAGAAGCATAGCTAGCTACCCACAGTAAGGGTTCCGGCGCCAGGATCCTGAAAGCTAGTGAAGAACTAGCCCAGGAGAGGATGGCGCTGTAGCCCATGAACAGGTAAGTGTAATATTATTAAAAGTTGGCAGCTACAGGATTTGTAGCTGCTGAATTTTTTTTTTTATCCTGAGTGAACAACCACTTTAAGGTGTATCTTTTTGATGCCCACAGCCTCCACTGCAGGTGTTATACTAGCCTGTTCTTGATCTGGTGACAAATCACTGATAAAGTTGCTTAACCGTTTATCAAAACCATCTATGAATGGAGGGAGAGCATGTGTGGGAGAGCATGTGTGGGTTATATCAGAAGGTTTTGATAAGAGTCTCTATCCCGCTCGATTGGGTACAGGTAAATATAATACTGGTGATTGTGGTGGGAGTAGTTGGGTCAGGGGCGTACAGCGGGAAAAGGTACAGCATAAGTGTAGAGATCCAGATTCTCACAACTGCCCATTCCTGAGTAATTCTGTTTAAACATGACAGCTGCAGTTTTGTTTTTTGGGTCTATTGAACAGGAAGTCTTCAGTGTTGGTAACTAGATATTTTACTTCTATTTAAGCATATTCCCTGTAATAGGTGCCTGAAATTGTGTACACGTTTGTCCACTAGTATGTTAGACACTCCTTCTCACAATCCCTCATATTATATATAGTGAATATTAAAACTAACATAGTACCAGTTTAAGCTGGTGCACTATGAAAGGTTTTCATCCTTGCAAACAAAGAAATAGGAAGGCAAAGCAGGCAACCATTAAAGAGCAAATTAAGTAAAAAGATCAATGATCCTCCATGCAAAATGTCAAATGAAACGGTCTGTCTACTGGACATGCCACTACTATTGAAAGACCAGAAAAAAAATACTATGCACATACAGTACCCATCATACATTTCTAACCATTGGTTTGAATCTAATGAAGTCTACTCACCAAGTAGATCTGCTCCTTCATCAACATCACCGATAACTTCTGACCCTGCGGTGGACAACTCATGGTACAAAGAGTCAGTATTGATCCCAAAAGCTTTGTTTACAATGCCTTGAGTTGGACTGGACAATACATAATGAAGAGCGGGTTAGAGGGTGAGGGACATTATGAAATGTCTGGTCAATGGTTGTGAATGAAATGATGATATCTCCAGATCTCACCTGCTCCCTGTACGCTCTAGTCTTGGATCCTGACACATGTCCAGTTCTGGGGTGGAATCGATAATATCTTGGACGTCAGACCACTCATCACTGCTTCCCATGCCTGTGTGTGGAGAACCATAATATCATACGAGGCTAGAAATGTACAAAAACTAGAAACTCTCCTACCAGTATGAAAAAAATAATACTAATTACACTGTATTTTGTAGAATGTTTGGGAGCACAATAGTAAATGGCATCTAAAGGGCTAGCAATGATAATGGGATTAAACCTAAGCAAGAACATTTTACCCAAGCTTCTTAGCAACAGGGAGCACCTGGATTGCATTCTCCATCATAGCCATTTTTAAACCCTGTCCTGTCACAAGTGTAACATGAAGACACGTCCTTAGAACTGGCCAGGCTCCCTTCCTTCCTCCTTCTCCCTTCCC
The DNA here is from genome assembly GCF_965119305.1 of Pelophylax lessonae. NCBI lineage: Eukaryota > Metazoa > Chordata > Amphibia > Anura > Ranidae > Pelophylax > Pelophylax lessonae. The sequence goes on from NC_138773.1 coordinate 76,494,115, forward strand.
GTATTTGTACATCACCTCCTCTGTCTACATCTGGTGTGAGAGCACTCAGCACCCCTGTATCCATTAAACACTACATTTATTTGGTCACATCATATTCACAGTCAATACTATTGGACTTTATCTTTACATGCATTTTGTATCATGTATTGCCCCCCCCCCCCCTCGGAGATCTTGAAGAGTGTTGTACATCTTCTTTTTATAGGTCTTAAGAATTTCAATAAAATATATTCTTTATAAAAAACCCAATAAAAAAAAATAAGATTTTTGTAAGACCTTACCGTAAAATCTTTTTCTCTGATGTCCATCAACAGACGCAGCCTCATCTCCATGAGCTGAGTGGGTTTATGCTCCTACCATCAGGAGTAGTCTAGGCAGGAACATTTTAAATACACACACCCAGGGGGCTGTCCCTCCAGGCATAAAACCCCACTGCACAACCCAGCATATCAGTTTAGTTTAAATCAGTGAAGACAACAGAACCAACCTCAAACAGAGGGGCGAGTGCTGCGTCTGTCCATGGACATCAGAGAAAAAGATTTTACGGTAAGATATTACAAAAATCTTATTTTCTCTATCATCCATCGATAGATGCAGCTTCATCTCCATGAGCTGAGTGGTACGTCCCAAAGCAGTATAGGCATGAGGGGTGGGAAAATGCAACCAGACAGTAACGTCAACTCCAAAAAGGCTAAACATAGCCAACCGGGCAACATGGAGCTCAACCAAACAACAGGAGCTCACCCAGTTAAAAGACCCCGAAGAGAAGTACAACAAACATTCTCTTATGAAATAGCAGCCTGCAAAACCTTGTAGCCAAAAGAGGCATCCAAAGAAGCCAACAAATCCACCTTGTAAAATTTGGTAAAGGTGTGCACAGACGACCAAGTCGCTGCCTTAAAAACTTGTACAACAGAGGCCTGATGGCAAAAAGCCCAAGAGGCACTCAGCGCTCTAGTAGAATGCACCTTCACAGGGAAAGGAGGAACCTGACCCTTGATCAAATAAGCCTGAACAACCGTCTGCCTGATCGAACTCTGTTGCAGCGGACGCAGCCAAACCTTTGCGAGGACTGTCCGGAAGGACAAAGAGAGAGTCCGACTTCCTGAAGGACTCAGTAACCGTCAGATAAACCCTTATCACCTGAACCACAACCAGAAAAGGCAAAGCAACTTCCTTGTGATGTTTAGGCTTAGGACATAAGGAAGGCAACACAATGTCTTCATTCAGGTGAAAATCTGACACCACCTTAGGAAGAAAGGACGGATTAGGTCGGAGGACCACTTTATCCCTGTGGACCACCAAATAAGGCGAACAACAGGACAATGCCACCAACTCAGAGACTCTGCGGGCAGAAGTGATAGCCACTAGGAAGGCAACCTTCTGCGACAAAGAAAGCAGAGAAATCTCCCTAATATTCTCAAAAGGAGGCTTTTGAAGAACAGACAAAACCAGATTACGATCCCACGTTGGTAACAGGGATCTCCTCGGAGGGGCCAGGTGATGCACCCCCTGAACGAAGGTGCAAATCAAACTATGTGTAGCCAACGGAAATTGGAAATAAATAGCCAAGGCTGGCCCTTGATAGTACCCAACACCAAGCGCTGCTCAACCCCTTTTTGTAAAAAGGCCAAAACCCTAGCTATAGAAAACAAGCAGAGGTGCAGCTGCAGCAATTCACACCAAGAAATGTACGATTTACACGTACGATGATAGATCTTCCTAGATGTCAGCTTCCTGGCCTTCAAAAGGGTAGGAATTAGAATAGATCAGGCGATTCTGACTCCAAGGAGCCACAAGAGCGTCTGTGCGTCGGCCAGAGGATCCCGAGACCTGGCCACAAACCTCTGAACTTTCCTGTTGAGGTGAGACGCAAACAGATCCAGGTCTGGGGTCCCCCCACCAGACACACAGCAGGGACCATTCCCCCTGATCCAACACCTGACGACTTGGATCCGCTTGCCAATTCTCCACACCCGGGATGTGGACTGCGGAAAGAGCCGGAACCTTGTTGTTTCACCCATACCAGAATCTAGGCCACCTCCTTGGCCGCCAGGGCACTCCTGCTGCCCCCTTGATGATTGATGTAAGCCACGGCCGTTGCATTGTCCGACTGGACCTGAACCGGTGAGCCGTGTAGCTGACTCGTCCAGTGAAGCAGGCAGAGCTTGATCGTCTCAGCTCCAGAATATTGATCGGCAACGAAGACTCTTCCGACGCCCAAGTCCCCTGAGCACAGAGCTTCCCCAGCACTCCACCTCCGTGTGTCCGTGGTGACCACCATCCAAAACACCGGCAGGAAGGACTTGCCATGGCCCAGGACAGGTGACTGGATCCACCAAGAGAGAGCTGACTTTGTGAGATGGCTCAACCGCATCTTCTGGTCCAATGACCGAGGATCTCTGTTCCATTGTGACAGAATCTCTTTCTGCAGCTATCTCGTGTAAGACTGAGCAAACGGGACTGCTTCGAAGGTCGAGACCATCAGACCCAGGGCCCTCATGCAAGCCCACCAGGAGGACTGATCGGCCTCCATCAGCAATTGGACTGCCCTTTGCAACTTCTGAAGCTTGTCCAAGGGAAGGAAGATTTGGCGACATTGATCGTCCACCCGAAGTCCTGAAGGGTCTGAATTGTGATGGAGATGTTTTCCAGCAGATCCAAATGGGAAACTGCTCGTCCAGATACCCCACAATGGAGACACCTCATCAATGCAACAAGACCAGCACAGGGGCTAGGACCTTGGTAAAAAAAAAAGTGCTCCTTCTAGAAGTTCTGAACGGCTTACCTTTTTCTTGCACCCCGGAGGCACGAAAAAAACGTTCATGAGCAGAAAAGGAGGGACCCCGCTTAGGACTTGTTGTCTTACCCTTGGAGGATTGAGGAAGAAGAGTACTCTTCCCACCAGTCAGGTCCTTAATCACCTCATCCAATGAGTCGCCAAACAACCTGTCTCCCAGAAAGGGGAGATCAGCTAAGACTTTTTAGAAGCTTGGTCAGTCGACCAGCTCTTCAACCAGACCATGCGTCATAAAACAATGCCCACGGCCGAGACCCTGGCCACCAGGGGAGCCGCATCCATAAACACATCACAAAGGAACACCAGAGCCTGGATCACCTGGTCCAACAGTTCCAGCTGTTCCAGAGGAACAGTCTCAGGGTTCAAAGACTCTCAAACCCCAAAAACCAGTTTCAAAATGGAACCTGCCAGCACGTGAAGATGGCGGGAAAGGGATTCCAGCCATCTGTCCACTGGATCCGTAAAGACTGGGGAATCCTCCACAGGCACAAGAGTAGTTTGTTTAATCTGGAAACAGAATGGTCCACTTTTACAGTTGGAAACCTTTTCAGCAAAAGGATACCAGCGTTGAAAACGTTTTGGCACCCTCACATGTGCTTAACGCGCAGCCATTGGTCATTTACAATATCGTGAAAAGTATCGGGAAAAGGGAAAACCCTGTCAGCATTTGGAGACTTCTGGGAGCCAAAAGCCAACCGCATCCCTGCCGGCGTGGGGTCATCAGCCAATTTTAAAATATCCCGCACTGAAATAATCAGGGCTTCCACCGAAGCGCGTTCCTGCACTGCAGCTGAAGAAGACAGGTCCTCTTCCCCATCTGACTGCGAGAACAGTGACCCCTCAGGAAGGGGAGCATCTGGGGCAACTACTTCAGCCTCTGAATCAGAGGACACCTCCACAGATGAAGAAGGCAGCGGCCGTTTACGGCTATCAACCTTTTTCAAGACTAAATCAACTTTAGTCGCCAGGCTTTCCAGGGCAGCTGAAATCATGGCCAGCGACTGTGATCCAGACTGTCCGGGAGTCGCACAGAGTGGGTCTGAGGGTGAAATTCCAGTTTGGGAATCCATAGTGCAATTTGCAAAAAACTGAGTACTGTAGCTTTAAGAACGCCAATGTTGGTATCCACCAACAATCGCAGCGGTTTGCAGGGAGCCCCTCTAAACCAAACTGATAGCAGAAAGTGCAAGGATATGCCCGCAGGGACCCTCAATACTTTACCACCTCAGGCACACAGCCTCCTGAATCTTCCACAGCATGGAGAGAAAAGCAGGAAGTGACCTTGGCTCAGGAGCAGGAAATGACCACACAGGAAGTGATGTCACCTGATAGGGATACACTGGCAACTATAGCACCAGGGCTACACAAAGATGGATGCCCATACAAAACAATAGGAAGCTGCAGGGAAAATGACTGCCCCATACAAGTGGGGAAAAAATTCCATTGCCGAAATCTAAGATGGCGGCGCCCACGGCACACCATGTGGCTAGGGACCAATACATGAAGGCCTCAGGAACCACAACAGGGACCAGCAAGCCCAAGGTACCATGTCACCCCCCCGAGCGCCAGAGCACTCCAGACACACAGCCCCCGCAGGGACAGGGAGAGGGAGAGGGAAGGACACACAGACTGTGCACTGGGCAGACCAGGGGGATCTCTTGGGAGGCACAATTCCATTATCCTCAGGGGAGGGCCCACATCCCCCCAAGGCCAGCAGGGACAAGGGGGGCACAGTTACTCACCATACCATGGACCAGGTGGGTTCTGCTCTGGGCAGACTGCCTCCCACCCGAAGTGAGGGTGCTGCCAGCCAAAGGGTACGCTGAGACTCAGGGCATTCCAGGTCATTGCGTCCTAGCGAGGCATCCACTTGCAGGCTCGTCCCCCTCCAGACAAGGTGGCACCGTCATGGCTAGGCCTAGGTCGGAACTATAACCTGCTCATACTTGTAGGCCAGACTGGGGGGACCATAAGGATCTAGATTATTCAGTACAAAGCCCCAGCCCGCATCGTTGCTTGTAGATCACCAGGAAATTCTTCCCTGAACACTAGCTAGCAAGTGAATAAAGAGAAATAAAAGAAATTATTCTGAAAAGAATAAAAAAAACCTGAGACCGGGATCCCAGCAGGAAACCTAGGTCTACTCCTTCTCTAGGCAGAAAACAAACTGATGTGCTGGGTTGTGCAGTGGGGGTTTATGCCTGGAGGGACAACCCCCCAGGCGTGTGTATTCAAATTTTCTTGCCTAGACTACTGATGGGAGGAGCATAAACCCACTCAGCTCATGGAGAAGAGGCTGCGTCTGTCGATGGATGATAGAGAAAACATGTTTTATGAAACAGTGACACCTAAAGGAAAGTAAAAAATATGGGAATTGAAAATTGATGATGTTTTTTTAGGTACAAGTTACAGAACTCTCATTCCACTCCAGGATCAAGTCAATCATTGATCTGGAACAAGTACACGGCCATTCAAATCTGAAAAGTATAACATACCTACTTACTATTTACAGGCCAATAAAGCCAGAAACAGGAAGATAATCCTTTAAAATACAAATCACTTACAGCTCCTATAATTATGTCATCACCAGTTTACTTTAATCAATAACTTAAACCTTAGAATTCAATAATGATTAGACTGTCACCCCTCCGACTGGGTGTTTTCGAAAAAGAGGTCAACAGGAGAAAAGGAAATAATGGGCTTTATATATTAGCCTCATGAGCTTTACATATTAGCTGTGAGCGGCCACCTGTAAAAAGTGCGTGTGCAAACATTTTATAAAGTCATTTCAATTCATGTTTTATCAATTTTCATCACATGTTTAAAATTCTTCTGTATATGAATAATATGAAGTACATTAAACAATCTACAGTCTTGAATGCAGTTTTTAAATATTGAATATTAAATGCACAGAACCACTGATTATCAGAGGTAAGGGATGCATTATCTTGTATAATATATGACACATGTTAATCTTTACCGCGCAGTGATGAGACTGACACTGGTGATAATCATCTACTTTAAATATCCTCAGTAATTAATGTCAGTGGTGGAGGAAACCCCAATAATTTGACAGCAGTGTCAAAATCACTTAAAGGGAAACTCAAGTCAAAACTGTCTGTCTTCATGCCTATATATATACTTCTACATTGTCTCAAATGCAGGGATTTTCAGTCTACACATGTATTGAATCCAGATAAGTGAATATTGGGTGGGGTTTCTAGTGACTAAATGCTTGTTCTGGTAGAGTTAGTCATTGTTAGTTAAAGTTTATTTTCAATTCTTGATACTGCCTTTGTCACTCGACCAAACAAGCATACAACCAGAGAAGCTACGACTCCTGATTTGCATACTTGATCTGGTTTTGTATATCAGGAGATGCTGGAGCCATTAAATCAGCATGAGAGTCAGGTATTTAGCATTTTTTTAAGAGAAGCCAGGAACATTAGTTTGCACATTTGTCTCCACATTTCCTTTACACAGATATAGCATGACCACATATAGCATATACACATTAAATTAAAGACATACAACTATGTCTTGCAATTTAACAAAAATAATTTTACTCAAGCTTACTCACTGACCTTAAAGTGTATATAAACCCAAGAATGAAATGCCAAACTTACAGTGTGTGGCATATCAATTGAATGGTTTGTCAACTAAAGATCATTGATTCCTACTGGCAGCAATCGATTGGAAAATAAATCAATCAAGTATCAAATGATTAAAGGAATCCAGTTGATGAAATTCCTTACCACTGAGGCTGGGTTCACATACTATATTATCAAAAGTATTGGAACACCTGCCTTTACACACACATGAACTTTAATGGCATTCCAGTCTTAGTCCTTGGGGTTCAATATTGAGTTGGCTCACCCTTTGGAGCTATGATAGCTTCAACTCTTCTGGGAAGGCTGTCCACAAGGTTTAGGAGTGTGTCTATCGGAATGTTTGATCATTCCTCCAGAAGCGCATTTGTGAGGTCAGGCACTAATGTTTGAGAGAAGGCCTGGCTCACCGTCTCCACTCTAATTCATCCCAAAGGTGTTCTATCATGTTGTGGTCAGGACTTTGTGCAGGCCACTCAAATTCCTCTACCCCAAACTCGCTCATCATGTCTTTATGGACCTTGCTTTGTACACTGGTCCAAATCATTTGGTGGAGGGGGAATATGGTGTGGGGTTGTTTTTCAGAGGTTGGACTTGGCCGCTTAGTTCCAGCGAAGGGAACTCTTAAGGCATCAGCATACCAAGACATTTTGGACAATTTCATGTTCCCGACTTTGTGGGAACAGTTTGGGGTTGGCCCCTTCCTGTTCCAACATGACTGCGCACCAGTGCACAAAGCAAGGCCCATAAAGACATGGATGAGCAAATGTGGGGTGGAGGAACTTGACTGGCCAACACAGAGTCCTGACCTAAACCCGATAAAACACTTTTGGGATGAATTAGAGTGCAGGCCTTCTCTCCAACATTAGTGACTGACCTCACAAATGTGCTTCTGGAAGAATGGTCAAACATTCCCATAGACACACTCCGAAACCTTGTAGACAGCGTTCCTAGAAGAGTTGAAGCTGTTATACAGTCAGGTCCATTAATATTGGGACAACAAACCCAATTCTAATATTTTGACTCAATACACCACCACAATGAATTGGAAATGAAACCAACAAGATGTGCTTTAGCTTCAAATGGCAGGCCAACGAAAAATTTAACCTTACGGACTATGACTGGGATGCCATTAACCACTTAAGCCCCGGAAGATTTTACCCCCATTCCGACCAGGGGGTATTTTGCGATTCGGCACTGCGTGAATTTAACGCACAATTGCGCGGTCGTGCGACGCTGTACCTAAACGAATTTGACGTCCTTTTTTTCCCACAAACAGAGCTTTCTTTTGGTGGTATTTGATCACCTGTGCGATTTTTTGATCACGCGCTATAAACAAAAAAAGAGCGTCAATTTTGCAAAAATAGCAATATTTTTCACATTTTTTTATATGAAATTCCCCCAAAAAAAAATGTAAAAATCAAAATTTTTAAAAATTTTCGGCCAATTTATTTTATGCTACCTATGTTTGGTAAAAAAAATCGCAAAAAGCGTATTTTGATTGGTTTGCGCAAAAGTTATCGCGTTTACTAACAAAGGGAAAGATTTTTGTCATTTTTGTTGTTTTTTTTTTTAACGCGTAATGGCGGCGATCTGCGATTTTTTTTGCGGTACTGCGACATTGCGGCGGACAGATCGGACCCTTGACTGACATTTTTGACACTTTTGGGGTTACCAGTGACATTTCTACAGTAATCAGTGCTATATATATGCACTGTTACTGTAAAAATACACTGGTAGTGAAGGGGTTAACTTTATTTGGAAGGGAGGGGCTGTGTGTGTCCCTAGGGGCGTGGTTTCTACTGTGATTGGCTGTGGCTCTAGCTGTAAAGACACTGATCAACGGATCTACATACCAGATCCGTTTTATCAGTGTCTTTGCAGCGAAGAGAATGACAGGCAGTTTGTTTACACAAGCTGCCTGACATTCTCCCTCTCCCCCGCCGATCGCCGAGTGACCGGCGGACATCGGGTCCGCTGGTCACACGCGCGGGGGGGTCCGTGACCACGCGGGAGCGGGAGCGCGCCCCGGGGGGCGCGCGCTCGCTCCCTAGACCCTCACAAGCAAGCAACGTAGCCCTACGTTAGTTTGCCTGTGAGGGGCTGACCGCCGACGTAGATAGTCGTGCGGCGGTCGGCAAGTGGTTAAAGTTTATGTGCGTGTAAAGGCAGGCGTTCCAATACTTTTGGTAATATAGTGTATATGCGAATTGGATGCATTTTAGACTACATCTAATTCGCATGACATGTAAATGTGACCAGTTCTCAATGGAGCCGGTTCACGCATGTCAGGAACGGTCGGGGTGCAGTTTTGAAAAGGGTCCCGTGCTTTTTGGGGCAGGTTCACTTGCAAATTCAGGGAAACATACAGCCCTGAATCGCACCTGAACCGATGAACAGAAACGCACCGGACTCTGAACTGAAATCTGCAGATGGGTCAAAAGTATCCAATGCTTGAATTTGAAAAAAATAAACAATTAGCTTGCAACCTAGTCATATGGTCTCCAGCTATCAATCATTACGGTGTATTTTCTTTTTACTGAGATCTATCTGATTTACTTGCAATGTTATAAGAGGATCAGCAAACAAAAATGAAGCGGGGGGGCTGAAAAATGATTTCATTTCCTCCAGGAGAAACCAGAATTTGAAATTACCTATGCTGACATTTCTCATCTCCTGGGTCACCTGCACCTCCATATTATGGCTGTGTCTTTTCTCCCGAGACCTCTTGCTTTTCCCAGCCAAGCTGTAGTCCTGAAGGGGCTGAAGACTCTCATGTAGCGGGGTCACGGCGGCTGATGGGACGGATGAAGTGGGGGTATTGGATTTTGTACCCGTGGTGCTTGGTGTTGCTGCCACTGAGGACTGGCCAGACTCTGACATCTCATCCTGTTAAATGGATAAACAAGTAAAACAAACAGCGTGCTGGAGTCACATACATTTGTTTTGTTTGAGCTCCATGTGCGTTTTCCTCAGAGAGAACGTTACAATGAATTAAGAATTTGTAAATGGCGGTAATCGGAAAAGTGGGGAAATTTTGTATTTACAGCCACCAAACTGCTTTCATGGGGAAAACATCAATCTTCCATTGAGAGTTTGTTAGGTTTTAACACCAAAATTTTGGCGCTGAAAAGCCCTGGACTTATAGCTATCCCTAACACTTACCTTTAACCTAACACTTAACCCTTAACATGTAACCTACACTTAATGCTGATAACACTGCCTGAGGTTTCAATGCCGCAGAGGTAGACTTCTCAGCTCAAGCAGGAAGTTAGGGGTTTACTGGATTTTTTACAGGATCATCTGGTATTTTTCTATACTTGCAGTGTTTTAAAGAGACAAATGTATATGTATTACAGAGATATGCTAAATATGTTCTAATTCTATCTTGCCCCCACACGCACTTGAACTCTGAAAATTAACCCTTAAGACTAAATCTAATCATGACACTTAACCCTAAACCTAAAATTTAAACCTAACTCCTAAGATTAGCCCTACAAACTAATCCTAACACTTACAGTAAGCCTATTTCTTTAGCAAATTTTAACTGGTAACCTAACCCCTGCCTTCTCCTATCTTAACCTAGCTTTTAAAACTAATCCTTAACATTGAATCTAGCCCTTACACCTATTCCTTAACCTAATCCCCTGAAAGTTTCTAGCCCTTACACCTATTCCTTAACCTAATCCCCTGAAAGTTTCTGTTTATCTAGTAGATTTAGGTATGATTGCTTTACACAAATACACTAACCCTTGGCTGCAGGCCTAATAAGTTAACTAGTTCACCCTTAACCTACTTCCTGGCCAACTCTTAACTTAGCTTAATGGCTCCAATAACTATAAGAGTGTTGTGCCAAGATGTAGTTGAGCCATGCTTTCGATGGGGAAGTCGAATAACCTGAGCTATGATTTCCAGCCAATTTTTCCTTCCTTCTCTTTCCCCTTACCTTGTGTTGATGGGGTTTGGGCTTGTATTGATGGCATTAGTTTGACATCAGTTTTTGACCCTTCTGAGACTATTTAGAATTTATTAACAGGTGCATTTGACCTGCAAGTGACCTCCTTCTGATTAGACAAATCCATGTAAAGCAAACAAAAGTCCTTCGACTCAGGCCCTAAACATGTATGCTCAGTGGAGCTAAATGTACATTATAAGGCACTCTGAAGCAGTGTTTCACTGCCTTTTTTCAGTCAAGGCATCCTTTAAAATTCTTCAAAACACACATTTGCACACAGGTACAGACTAGTATTCCAATGTTTATCTTCCTTGCTCAGCTAATGTGACCTCAGTGCTGACAGAGAGGAGCAGAGGAGTGGCAATCAAGGATGCTATGCAGGCGCCTAACTTCCTCCTTATCAACCGACGATGTCATTGGTTGTTAGGAGGCCAGCAAATAGAAGGTTGTAATGGTGCGCAATGAAAACCTGTGGCTTTCTGTAACTAAAAGGCATGCTTGACCCACCCTTTGGTTTGTTACCAATTTTGGAAATTTTTTAGGAATTTTGCCAAGGCACACCGGGGTGCCTGGGCACCCTGGTTGAAAAAGGCTGCTCTAGACTTTAGAACCGTAGGCAAATATAGATGAAGAGATAAGCAGTTAAGATTCCAGGACAAGGAGCTTCAAAGAAACACCAGTCGTAGATGCCACTCCCCATTACTATTTTGGCTCTACACTGAAGAAAGAGCCATTTTACAATTCATACAAATAGTGGTTCATCTCACAAAATAGCTGTCCCAATGGATAGCTAGTATAACATTTAGGGTAGCTACCTTATTATCTACACTATGTAGGCATGAAATCCATTGTTAGTAGGTAAAAAACCGCCACATATTGAAAAGGATGAAAAGTATAAACAATGACATGAGGATACAGGTGATGATCATGGTTCAAGTGATGCTTCCCAAAGTTGGCCTTTACAGTGAAGTCACAGGGTATCTACAATATGTTTTAACTGTTTTGCCACAGATATCTCTTTCTCTAACATTGTCAGCACCAATGGCCCTGATTCGATTGTACAGCTTTTAAGGTAAACCTGTGCTATGTCCTCATGTCCACCACTCCATTCACTCTACAGAGAGATGTAAACCATCCAGTAGTTCCAGGTATGGAGAGCAAGTCACATACACTAGGCAGTTTTGTGGTAATTTGGTGGTTCTTAGTCAGCATTCAATTACCTCGTTTCCAGCTACCTTATGATATAAAATAAGGTGAAAACTGACCAAAGCCACATCAGTGATATCTAGAAAGGTCTTTATGATTCTCACCCTACTTTTTTACCATTTGATTGCTTGAGACCAGTAAAAAACATATGTGGGTTAAGGTTGATTGGCTAGCAAAACAGGATGAGTGAGATGGGTTCAGTGATGGAGACACATGGTGGGAACTGGGTTCCCATGACTGTCTGAGCCAACCTTGTAGCTGAAGCTGGACTTTAGCTGGCTGAGGTCACTCAGGTGCCAGTGGTCCGAGCTTGGGGTGATCTTGCCACCCATGTGTCCACGTACCATTCCATCCGCCAGTGGAAAGACATTTAGCGAAGTTGGGCGCTCCTTTCGGCTGGAAAAAAAAGGAAAACAAATTAGAATTTTGGTGACACTAAAAGAATTGAAGCAACAATAACCACACACTAAAAGTGTTTCATAAACATTGAAGCAAAGAAAAAGACAGCACTGTCTTCCCATGTCTCTTCCATTTTATGTTTTTTAAATCAGCTCCAGCATACCAGGGTTGTATCTGAAACTTGGGTGATGTTAGATTTGGACTGAATTTCGTAAATTTGGATGTCCCAAGGATAATATGAAATTCAGTTTTATTTTTGGCAGTTCAAATTCCCAAAAGACTTCTGGGAGAAAGGACAAAAGGCTGCTCCAAGTGCAGTTTCTGCCTTTTACAGTATCTTTCTCTGCTGTTTCCTAGGCACCCTTTTCTTGACTGCCAGCACCACCAGCTCCCCCTCTAATATATTTGGTACAACTTTTAAAAGTTTTAAACTTTTAAGTGACTCTGACTGATTTCTGCCCCATAATCAGGCAGAGCTCCCAGTATATTCCCAAACCATTCTGCACCATTTACTGCCCTGTAATACACACTTTTTGGAGCCTTGTTTGGATTTCCATGAACTACAATGGAACTTCCCATTCAGAAATTAATTCCAAAATACAAAACAAATTCTGCCAAACCACAGCTGAACAAACTTTTTAAAACTTTGCTTATTTCTACTTCGGAATAATCAGAAGATTTTAACTGATCTGACTACTAAACTAATCTAAATGGATATTTGGACTTTACATACAGCACCATTCTTGTGTGGTTTTCTGAATAAACCCAACTATAATACAATCTTCATGAAACCTTCAATGGGGTCTTGTACTCAATAACTTTGTTAGACAAAGTTTGGGTTCACACTGGTGCGATTTCAATGGTGCTTGTTCACCTCAATACAACTGTGCGGTGAGATTTTAGAAAAGGTTCCTGTGCAACTTTGGTGTGATTTTAATACAATTTGGCTCCATTGATTATGCTAATCACATCTAAAGCTGCCTCAAAGTCGCACTACATAATTGCATCACAGTAGTGTGAACTGATCCTAATACAGTACACCTCCAACCTTTAAATAAAGTATATATAAAATATTGGTTTGTTTCCCCAGCTTCATACTGTGTCATTTAGCCTTCTTTATATCATCAGTGGATGGAGGGGGAAATAGTGTGCTTGTGCTCTATTTTAACATTTAAAAAAAATCTCCAATTGTTTTAAAGAGAATAGAACAAAAAAATGTGATTTTTGACTTACCGTAAAATCCATTTCTCTGATGTTCATTGATGGACACAGTTCCTGCCATTCTTGACCATTGGGTTATACAGTAGTAGAACACTAGGCAGAAAAAGCTTCTGGCTACACCCACGGGTAGTCCCAGGGGGTGTACTCCCTCTCCCTTCTATAGTCACTCAAGTTTTGTTACAAGCAGTGTCAGGAGAATTATAACTCCACAGAGGGTGGGTGCTATGTCTGTCAATGAACATCAGAGAAATGGATTTTACGGTAAGTCAAAAATCTAATTTTCTCTTTCGTTCATTGACGGACACAGCTCCTGTCATTCTTGACCATTGAAATTGTCCAAATCAGTGTTAAACATGAGGAGTGGATTCCAGTGCTTTATGCACATCCCACTGCTCGCATTCGAATCAATGGGGAACTGTCAGATACCTTTGCAGGTACCCCCTTTCACCCTTACTATTTGCCTTTGCCCTAGAGCCCCTGGCGGCACATACAGTGGGTACGGAAAGTATTCAGACCCCCTTAAATTTCTCACACTTTGTTATATTGCAGCCATTTTCTAAAATCATTTAAGTTCATTCTTCTTCCTCATGAATGTACACATAGCACCCCATACTGACAGAAAAACACAGAATTGTTGACATTGTTGCAGATTTATTAAAAAAGAAAAACTGAAATATCACATGGTCCTAAGTATTCAGACCCTTTGCTCAGTATTTAGTAGAAGCCCCCTTTTGATCTAATACAGCCAGGAGTCTTTTTGGGAAAGATGCAACAAGTCTTTCACACCTGGATTTGGGGATCCTCTGCCATTCCTCCTTGCAGATCCTCTCCAGTTCTGTCAGGTTGGATGGTAAACGTTGGTGGACAGCCATTTTTAGGTCTCTCCAGAGATGCTCAATTGGGTTTAAGTCAGGTCTCTGGCTGGGCTATTCAAGAACAGTCACGGAGTTGTTGTGAAGCCACTCCTTCGTTATTTTAGCTGTGTGCTTAGGGTCATTGTCTTGTTGGAAGGTAAACCTTCGGCCCAGTCTGAGGTCCAGAGCACTCTGGAGAAGGTTTTTGTCCAGGATATCCCTGTACTTGGCCGCATTCATCTTTCCCTCAATTGCAACCAGTCGTCCTGTCCCTGCAGCTGAAAAACACCCCCACAGCATGATGCTGCCACCACCATGCTTCACTGTTGGGACTGTATTGGACAGGTGATGAGCAGTGCCTGGTTTTCTCCACACACACCGCTTAGAATTAAGGCCAAAAAGTTCTATTTTGGTCTCATCAGACCAGAGAATCTTATTTCTCACCATCTTGGAGTCCTTCAGGTGTTTTTTAGCAAACTCCATACGGGCTTTCATGTGTCTTACACTGAGGAGAGGCTTCCGTCGGGCCACTCTGCCATAAAGCCCCGACTGGTGGAGGGCTGCAGTGATGGTTGACTTTCTACAACTTTCTCCCATCTCCTGACTGCATCTCTGGAGCTCAGCCACAGTGATCTTTGGGTTATTCTTTACCTCTCTCACCAAGGCTCTTCTCCCCCGATAGCTCAGTTTGGCCGGACGGCCAGCTCTAGGAAGGGTTCTGGTCGTCCCAAACGTCTTCCATTTGAGGATTATGGAGGCCACTGTGCTCTTAGGAACCTTAAGTGCAGCAGAAATCTTTTTGTAACCTTGGCCAGATCTGTGCCTTGCCACAATTCTGTCTCTGAGCTCTTCAGGCAGGCCCTTTGACCTCATGCTTCTCATTTGCTCTGACATGCATTGGGATCTGGAAGGTCTTATATAGACAGGTGTGTGGCTTTCCTAATCAAGTCCAATCAGTATAATCAAACACAGCTGGACTCAAATGAAGGTGTAGAACCATCTCAAGGATGATCAGAAGAAATGGAAAGCACCCGAGTTAAATATATGAGTGTCAGAGCAAAGGGTCTGAATACTTAGGACCATGTGATATTTCAGTTTTTCTTTTTTAATAAATCTGCAACAATGTCAACAATTCTGTGTTTTTCCATCAATATGGGGAGCTGTGTGTACATTCATGAGGAAGAAGAATGAACTTAAATGATTTTAGCAAATGGCTGCAATATAACAAAGAGTGAAAAATTTAAGGGGGTCTGAATACTTTCCGTACCCACTGTATATGTGCATCGCCTGAAGTGGTCGGATTTAAACGGGGTCCATATACGGATATTATCTCATTATATGCTGATGACACCTTATTATATCTTGGGGACACACAAGATTCTTTGAGGAGGGTTATGTCTATAATTGATGATTTTGGAGCCCTATCTGGGTTTTCTATAAACTGGAATTAATCAGTTCTCATGCCCCTGGGCCCACTGCCTGGCCCATTACCATCATGCACCTCCTCAATACAAATAGTTTCCACCTTCAAATATCTGGATATCCACATATCTCCGGATCCAAATGATTTTATTAAGTTACACCTTATTCCACTGCTGCGTACATTTCGGGAGAAGTGTGCATTCTGGTGTAAACTCCCATTGTCTGTAGTTGGCAGAATAAACTTAATTAAATAGTTTGGGCCGCCCAATTGTTATACATACTTAATAATTCCCAGGTGTGGCTACCTCAGAAAGGGTTTACTCGCATAGATTCCCAATTTCGGGATTTAATATGGCGTAAGAAAACAGCTAGAATTAGTTTGTCTGCACTGCAAATAGGTAAGGAACAGGGTGGTATGGTGTTTCCACATTTTAGAGCATACTACCTGGCTTCTCAGATGCAACAACTTGGGGGATGGGGACACATAGACCCACAGGACTCTATCAGGGCCCTACTAGGAGGCAGGATTTACCCATATAATAAAGAATGCAACAACAGTCATGCTCCTTAAAAAATGTGGACCTGTGTAAAATCAATCTTGGGTATACAGGGCTTTTTTCCCAGTACCCCAATCTGGTGTAATTCGCAATATTAAGAGCTGTTAGAGCTAAAGGGGTTTGGTCGGTGGGAAACAGTAGGGATCAGATATTTGTCCCAGCTATATTTGAATCACACTCTCAAATCTTTTACAGACCTACAAATAGAATTTGAACTTCCCAGGACCCAATATTACAGATATCTACAATTGAGACACGCTCTAAATTCTCAATCTCGGCTATCAATACTCAAGCTAACAGAAGATCCCTTACTTACTGATATATTAATGGTGAGAGACAAAAAGGGCATGATATCCAGGTCATACACCAGTATAGTTAATGTCTTACAGTAAACATTTACACTAAAATGTAAGGGAGGTTGGGAGAGAGATTTGGGCATTATTGATGATAAAACTTGGGATTTATGTCCTTCATCCATGACTCAGGTTTCTGTGTCAGCCTCGGAGAGGCTTTCTCATCTTTTTTTGTTGCATAGTGCTACAGAACACCAACTCTGCTGCATTAGTGGGGAAGTAGAGACACTCCTTTTTGCCCAAAATGTGAACAAGAACACAGAGGCTTGTTGCATATAATATGGAAATGTGTGTCCCAAGCTACTCTAATACTGGTCAGAGAGCATAAGTACTATTTCGCAGGTATATAGTTTTGGCTTCCTAGAGACCCTGTGATATGTTTGTTGAGAGCTTTGGAGGAGGAGTCATTGGGTCCAAAAGCAATTGTAACGGTGAGGCGCCTACGATTTATTGCCTGTAAACGAATTGCCCGCTACTAGATGTCTTCACGTGTTCCTACCAAGAAACAATGGGTGGAGCAGGTGAACGCCACTCTTATACGTGAAAAATTTACATATCAACACCCCAATGTGCCCAGGAAATTATTTTCCTTGCGGCAACCATAGTTAGATATTCTGAGACTGGCACCACATCAATTGATACTAACCAGGCTTCTGGAGAATTGAGGGGAGGAATGATGAGGTAAAGTGATAATGGTTGGAGGAAAATTTTCACTGGCTTGTCTGTTTGCTCCCCCCCCCTTCCCCCTTCCCCCTTCCCTCCCTTTCTTCTTCTTTGTAATACATGCTATGTAGCCTACAATGGGTAAAGGTTTTTACCGTAGTGCACAAGATTGCACATCTTGCAAACATTGGTATAGTACAGGGGTATTTAATTAAACTTCATGGAAGTCCGATTAGTAAAATGTTCTTCCAGCAGAGGTCCAGATTGCATTTTTGTGTGATGACTCGGATTCTTTACATCACAGCCCAGGTGTGCAGGCACGACAGCCCATTCATTTGAATGGGCTGCTGTGTCTGCATTTTGCTAGCCCGTTGCCAGCAAGCCACTTCCTCCCGGGACACAAGGGACTGCATCAGTGCATGGATAGTTGGTTAGGACCAGGAGGGCCCTGCAGCTTCAGAGAGGGGATCAGGTGGGGAAATGTGCTTGAAAGACTCCATGAGTTACTGGGGGACCCCAATAAAAAGTGTAACACACTGCTAAGGGACAACACCCACCGCGCTGGCAGCACCACCCTGTCACCAAGCACAAGGCACAGAGCTATCCTCAGCAGAGAGGGAGAGGACCCTAGCAGACTCACCACCCACCGACACAGGCACCTGCAACCACCAGGAGAATCTGTACTATACGTGCGGTGATTAGGAAGCAAAATGATCCAGGAGTCAGCACCAGGGGATAAGGAGGTGCTCCCTCCGCCTAAATCATTGCCCACAGGGCTCCCCCATCATGGCCGCCGCTATTTGCAACGTCAAACCACAAAAAAATGGCCGCCGCACTACACAAACATGACCACCGTGTATAGGGATACACAGGCTTCAACAAAATGGCGGCCCCGCGCGGCACTACGAGATATACAGGGATCCAGAATTGGGAGATTAGGCCTCAAGGACAAATTCAGGAAGGACGGGGGGCCCTAGCAGGAGCCCCCACCAGGTATAAGCCCCCCCTACACAGTTGATTGTCCAGTCGCCGGCAGCACAACCCCCCCGGCCCCCATCGCCAGTTAGCGCCCTGCCTCCATTCTAGACAAGTGACCAGACCACCCAAACAACCCCAGTGTATGTAGAGGGGGGGCAGACTGGGGATTTGGCAAAAACAGGGGGGGTGTCTGCGGGAAGGAGGGGAACCAAGGTTCCGGTCATCCCAAGGAGGGGCCCGCATCCACCCCAAAAACCTCCAGGAGCAGAGGGGGGACGGCTACTCACCATTCCAGGAACCAGGTGGGCACTGCTCCAGACAGATCCTCCTCTCCATTGAAATAGGAGGCTGTCGGCCAGGAGGAACGCTGCAACTCAGGCTGAGGCCAGGTTGTATGCGACCTCACAAGACATTTAACTCACAGGGTCAGCCCCTGTCTAGTGGGGCTATGTCACGGCCAACCTAACGCGGAGCTGAGGCCTGCCCTGCTCGCTGGCCAGACTGGATCTAGATTATCCAGCCCATCCCCCAGTCCGGCAGTAGATAGTAGATCTCACAGGAAAAATCCAGGAGGAAAAAATGTTCTATCTAAAAAACTTTGTCAGGACCAAAAATCTCAGCAAGGAACTAGGTCCTTACTCCTGACTAGGCAAAAAAAACGAAGTTACTATAGCAGGGAGAGGGACTCCCATGGGTGTAGCCAGAAGTTTTGTCTGTTGGGTGTCCTACTCCTGTAGGGGGCAGTATAACCCAATAGTCAAGAATGACAGGAGCTGTGTCCGTCAATAAATAAAAGAGAAATAACATTTTTGGTTAAAGCTTCAAGAAAGTCTACAAGGGTTAATAAATCAAGGCAGTAAAATCCCTATGTAATATAAGTATACAGCCATTCTGATCGTTCGGGAGACAACACAACTGCGGGCAGTGGGCACAAAGGACAACAGGGGGATGCCATTCAACAGCAAGCATAAGCTAGACACACAACATTCTTACTGGCCAATTACAAGGCTCTGGACACACTATTTGGCTGCAAATATTGATTATGTCAAGGCAAAACTTTTTTTTAAGTTTTAGACGCGGGGAAAGTTTATTTCCTCTATGCTTTTACTGCTTTCTAGGGCTTTGTTAAAGAGCCTGTTTTATATAATTTCAACTGGATACAGATTTGCAGTATAAAGTAAAGAGACAGAAACACTGACAGTCTCCTGTGAGTCTTTGTTAGTTACATGCATTATATACTGTACAGTATATGACAATGATAATACAAATAGGCAGATATACATTGATTATAATACTGGTGACTTTTGGAACAGTTACACCATAGGATCCCACATTTTTTGGAAATAAAGAGGATATTTCCTATTCCCATACCTAACTTTTCATAGGGAATAATTTGACTACAGTAGGGGAGGATGGGTTCATCCATTTAAGAGTTATGGCTTTACAGGCCATAAACAATGTTTCTCACAACAATATTCTAGTGTAATTGCACAATACTCTTTAACTAAGGCTATACATACACTTTAAGTAAATTGAGATTATAAGACTAACAGTATCTTAAATACATTAATTTTCTTCTGAATTAATTCACAGCTAGAGCATGGGATGGCTTTTATTCGTGTGGTTAGAGTTGCCCTCTAAAGCAGAATTTCCAACTACAATGAAATGAAGGGGGAGGCATTTGGAGGTTACAAGCATGGATTTACTTACTTTATTCATTGTTGAAAGGCACTGACCAACCACTGCTGGCTATATGCTCATCTGTCCTAAGTCAACCTGAATTCTATAGAACACAAGTCACTAACCCACCCAAAGAGTTTCTGTCCACACCACTGAAGTGATCAAATGATGAGACAATGTTCTGCACAGTTCAGAACTGAAAGTGGAATATTATCCTAAAGTTTATCTCCAGTCTCCAGTCCAGTTATCTCCAGTTTGGATACGGTAGGGAAAGGTCAGAACCTCGCTCAGCTTTCTAGTGTTTTTTCCAAACTACTATGGAAATACGGAGGTCCCCTCTGTGATAATGGTCACCAGGACAGAAAATGAAAAAATTAACAAGAACAAGAGTTGAATGAGGAGCAATCTTCCAATGGTACTCCAGTTTTGGTAATAACTGTCCAGAGCTGGGTACACACTATACGTTTTTTTTTTTTCCTGCAACCCACTAGGCTGAAGGAATAAAAAAACTTACAGATCAACGTACTAACAGATCTCATGTACTTGCAAAGCTAATGTGTTCTGACAAGGGGAGTGCCCCCCACCAGAACACACTGATCAGCGCTAGCAGATCGGGGGGCTGTTTTTTCCAGCATGCTCATTCATCAGAGGAGAACGAGGAGCTGTACACGCAGACCAAATGTTATCCGGTTTCTGCCGAACTGACCTTTTTCAGCTGTGCATACCCAACATAGAAGTTACGGGGCAATCGACCATTTTATTTTACTCTAGGAAACTTCTCTTGTTAGCCTGATGAATGAAATTTAAAAGCCCTAAAGAAATTATGAAATTACCTTCTCTCTATTATTCAAGACTACATCAGGGCAAGTCTATTGAGTAATTGAAAAAAGCTGAAACTCTATAAAGAAACCTTGTCACCAGCTTAAAACAGAAAACAGTGTTTTTACCAGTGTTTCTCTATTCCATAATTTAGTATGTAGCTGTCAGACAGGAGAGGGAAGGAAATACTAAGAAGTGTCACTTTTTAAGTATTTTACAAGGTTTACAATAGCTTTTAGGTTTTTTTTTTTTTTATGTCTTCATGATCAAGGTTTTTAGAGCTAAATAATATAATCTTATGGGAACATTTTTATTGAAATGGTAGGTCTGGCAACAGAGTCTCTTTAAGGCAGGACTAAAGCTGGCCATACATTTTAGAATTTTCCTATTCAATTTCCTGTATATTTACCTTCAGCTATGTAGTGCAAGGGCCTGCCGTATTGCATACAAATTGAAATTGTTTAGGTTTGACATCATATTATATGGTTTTGTTAATTCGAAAGTTGTATAATGTATGGCCAGCCTAAGTGGCTATCAGGACTTGATAAATAACCTTTCTTTACATTGATACAGTGGCAGTGACAATTACCTCTTCCTCCATGTATGGCGGTGACTGAAGGGACAATTCACAGACAAGACACCCAAAACACAGCGGCAACAGCACAAAAATCAAGACAAGAAAACAGCAGTTAGATGCCCGTTCATGCATAAACGTGTGCCAAAAATGAAATACAACAAGCGCTCACAACAGCAATATGATCCACAGTCATGGCTGGTTCTTCTGCTAGTTAGGCAGGGTAACTCCACCTTTGTCAAGATGATTCCCAGCAGTGACTGTGCCATGGTTCTGGAGCACCAAATGTGTCAATCCCGAGATCCCAGACACAGATTGTGGATTCTAAATCAAAGTCTGTGTCCTTCTTCCATACCTCCCAATTGTCCACATTTTTTTCTACTCATCAAGGTGAAGCCCAACACCAGCCAAAACGTATTTTCTAGCGTGTGGGAGGGTTAGAAAGCATGTCAGATTGATCTTTGTGACTCCACTAGGGAGATTCTATAACCCTGTGACTCGAGGACAAGAAACAAGGTAAGGGGCGGGGGACTATAGGAATAGGATGAAATAAAATAGCTGAAAAAATGGCAGTGGTTTTAAATCACCAAACTAAAAATAGTGAATATGTTGCTGTCTCTGTCTTCGATAAAGTTACTTTTCATTATTTCTTCTCTCTTTGAACCCTGAGTCAACAGGACATTAAGATATATATATACTCAGTGGGAGCAAAGACAACCCTTCCACACTTAAAATATCACATACCAATATAAAAGAAAAATCTTTTTCTTATCTCCAAATATGGACATATGTTGTGTTTACAAACCAATTGTAAAAAAATGTTGCAGAATTCTTAATTTATGTAGATAGAGGTATGCCATGCTACAGAAATTGGTGCTAGCAGCATGCATTTGAATCACTGACGACATTATCACAGTGCCAACCACAGCCAATAGTGCATACAGACACAATATATACATATATATATACACATACATTTACACACATCTATAATTTGTCATATAGAATACCTATAGCGTGTTTTTAATAAGTATGAGCCTTGGTTCACATATACGATTTATGATGTGAATTGCATAACATGTCAAGTAACATTGTTTTCTACTGTGGCCATTCACATACATGCGGTTCACTCGCAGTGCAATTTTAAAAAGGGTCCTGTGCATTTTTAGAGCAGCACGGTACGATTTCCCGGATCATTGACTTCAATGGGAATGTTTCCCAATCACATATCTCCTCATTTGTGAACATGATTTTGGCACAGTTTGCTCCCCTCCTCCTCCTACACCTCCCTTCCTCTCCAACACATCTGAATCGCACCAGAACCACAGAACACCTTTGAAAATCGCACTGAAAACTGACATAAAAATTGCACCACATGTATGTGAACCCAGGCTTAGGGATTTATTACTGCTGTGTTTTCAAAGGCTATGTAATGCGAAGTTTGAACTTTGAACTGGATCTTAAGGAGCATTGTTCACTTCTGTTGCTTGTGCAGTATAATCTGTTGCTTTGCTTTTACTTCTTCATATAAACGAATGTGAGATAAACACTTCAGCTCTTCTAATAGACAGCAATCACATAATAAATGGTAAATGTACTAAAGTAATGCAGTCCCCTGCAGCCTCTACTAACTGCAAGATTAGATTGGGATTGTAACCACTATGTTATACTAGCATAAAAACAAATATTTTAAGGGCCCTTTCACACGGGCGTTCCGTATGTCCTATTTTTTTGCGGATGATATACGGACATAATGTATGTCAATGGCATTGCGGATGTCAGCGGATGGTCATCCGCTGACTTCCCATTTTCATCCTTTCAGTTCTGTTCCGTTTTTTGGAACGGAACAGAACCCTATTTTTGTTCCGTTAAAAAAACGGAACGGATGCAAAATCGGATGTCAGCGGTGTCATCTGCTGACATCCGCAATGCCCATAGACATACATTATGTCCGTATATCATCCGCAAACGGATAGGATGATATGCGGACATACAGAGCAGATGACACAAGTGTCATCTTCTCCGTGGAAAAAAAAAAAGTGCCGGAGCGGATCGCAATGCGGTCCACTCCGTGTGAAAGAGCCTTAAGTATAAATGTTTAATCAAGAAGCAATAAAGCAGCAAAAGTGATAATAACAGGCGCAAAACAAATATATCTCAACAACCAATATCTGCATATAAAAGAATAAAACCACTTCCTAAAGTACAATTAAACTTTAAGTTAAAATCATCAAAATATAATCCAGGTGCATTAAAAGAAAAGGAGTATCAAATCTTTGTTTTCTTTGGAAAGCAGTCACAACTTGAACATAAAACTGATCTTCCAGTGAACAGCAAAGAAAAATCCTTTGTCTTTGTGTGGAAGCAGTGGTTTCTCTGCAGAGATCTGTAACGCCCACTGCCAAGTCAAAGTTAGGACACTCTCATTTTCCCCAGAGCTTAGTAAATCCCCTTCAGATTCAGAAGATTTTATTAATCCCAAAGGGAAATTATTAAATACAATTACATGCAATGAAGACAATTATGATCACAATAACGAACGGAACAAGACACAATAATACAATAAAATTACCACTAAGAACAATTTGTACCAAATAAAACTAAATTAAACCTATACTGCAATAAATCATCCATACTATTAAAATACAACATCAAATAAATAACATTTTCATAAATAACATGGCAAAGCTTCACTTTGATAAGCATTCCCAATCAGGTTCAAGAAAAATAAAAAATAAACATTTTTGGTTGCACATGATTGGATGATGGAAATCAGCATAGCTTTACCTCATTTACTAAGCTCTGGGGAAAATGACTGCAGCTGCTCTTGCACTTGCAATGTGCACAGTCTATTTGCCTTTAGTAAATCCACCCCATTGTTTCTTTCTTCATCTACAACACTTCAGGAGGTCAAGCTGAGGATCTGACTATGATCACCATCTTCCGCTGCCAAGGCACTCCAAAATTGCTGTACAAGTTTTAACTTTCTGCAAGGCGAAACCAGCTCAAAGCTGAAGAAGCACATTCTGACCCCCATTTGATGACACTTGGGCATAGTGATGGTCCACTAAGGAACCCACTACTGTACTATAGGACGTTCCCCTGTTAAATATTTAAATTAGTTTATTTTATAAAAAGGGATTTTAAGGATTGCTCAGTGAACATTAATTGTAATACAAAGGTACCCACATCCCAATATTTCATGAGCTGATTTTTTATAGGGTACGCTTACCCTTTTTCTTTGCATTGAAATGGGATCCTTGTGACTCCTGAATATCTTACCTAGACATGCATGGTTTGGGGGATCGGTATCCTGTTTTATGTATACCATTCTTTTCTTTAGAACACGCTCATTGCAATATATATATATATATATATATATATATATATATATATATATATCACTGAATACATGGAAAGGGAAGTGAGGTACATTTATCCTTTGATTTGACCCTCATTTACTTACTACCCCACCGCCTAACCCAGCCTTTGATCTTTTTCTATTTTACCTTGATGGTATGTATACTATGTTGTACATGTCATTGTATCTGCCAATAATGTACCGGAATCTCTTATTATCATCAAACATCATAATACACTGCATTATATTTAGCATTCATAGGGAGCCCCCTGGATTTGCTCCCATGCTCACCCAGGGACAGTAACCTTGGTGCTTCTTCTGGTCTATTGTTTGGCTGGTGTTGACTAGTCTTTTGAGGTAAATGACCTGATATACATACTTTGCAATAACTGTGGAAACAATGGCATACTATTATGAAAAATATATCATGTATTCATGTTTTCAATTGTCATTTATAGTATGTGGTCCCCCTATTTTGCTGTCTTACTCTCCTGAAGAAGCAGGCAACCACAAAACATGTCGGGAGTTTACACGTCTACACCTACAACCTTTTGGGAGGTAGTTTTTGGTCAGCACCCTCCTGTAAGGGTGTAAAGGACTACATAGAGGGACCCTTTTATATACACTCTGCATACGCTTCTGTGATTTTAAATTGGAAGTTTGTTTGTATATGTTCAATAAATATCTTTTTGATTTTATCGAAACTGTGTAATGTCTGAGGACGGTACCGCTAAAATCCTTTTGTCCCAACCTTCCAAACAATTTTTTCTTTTTTCTTGTTTATTTACATTGAAAGTGAAGTCAGAGCTAGGAATTCTATCCAGAAGACCTTCTGTTGGAGTCCCTAAGTGATATAAAACGTCAGCAGATGCCTGAAGCTACCAGAATCCACCCATAGCTGAATTATTAGTTGAATATTGAGATTTTAACAACACCAACCTTCTGCCTGTGACGCCACCCTCTGACTGACTGTTTCCAGCTACCTGCTGCAGTTTTGACCGTTCAATGTGTTCCATATACGTCTGGATCATCTGTGAGGGGAAAACAAAATGACTGATTAAGTCAAACAAAAAATATAACTAAACCTAATATCAAGGGAACAAAGAGTGAAGAAGCCTAAAGCAGCTCAAACTATATCTGCTTAAAATATATGTTATCAAATGTCATCCTAGAATAAAAGGCATTTGTATATTTTTTAACATATTGGTTTGGAATGCCCCCATTTCAGCAATATTGGGAATGTACTCCTCAATTAAGTATGAGTGGAAAGATGGACAATGCATTTGGGCCTGTGGATAGCTACACATCCTGATCTGGAGCTTTTTTGAGGAGTTTTGTGGCATATGTAATTATGTATGCCAGGTAGTACTTCACGGAGGTCCAGGTAAGGCACCTGCCGGTCAATGCCTAGGGCAGGAGGTAAAAGGTATGTTGAGACATTTGTGGGTAAATCCAGCAAAATAACTGAAGGGGGGAAAGGGGATGTTGAGAGGTGTTAGAAGGTTCACAATAGTTCAGAAAATAGGAAATCATCTCTCCTTCTCAAAATTGTAAAAGAAGCTCTCAATGATATACTGTATGTTACATGTCCTGATTGTATCACTCTGCATGCTGTACTGTATGTTACAAACTACTTACTTCTCCACTTTGTATGTTACATTATATATTGCATAGTCCTTACTGCTTCACATTACATGCTGTACTGTTTGGTATTAAACCTGTCAACTCCACTTTGAACACTACTGTACATACCCCCGAACTTATCACTTTATATACAATGTACTGTGTGCATTACATACTCCTGACCTTACCACTCTATTATGTACACTATATGTTGTCCAATCACATTTTAGATATTCTTTCTGTATTATGTGGAAAACATTTTTATATAGATCAATAAATTGTTTAATTTTATTATACATGCCTTTAAAGTTCATTATTGTTCTAGCAAGTTCTCTGTACACTATAGTGTATGCTACACATTCCTGACTACACCACTTTGTATACTGTACTGTATGTTGCAAACACCGGACTGCTCCACTCTCCACTCTACTGCATATCCCATACTCCTGACTGTATGACTCTGTATGCTGTACTGTATGTTCCATACTTCTGACTGCTTCACTTTGTACATTGTACTGTAGATTACATACGCCAAAATTCTCCACTTTTTACATTTTGTTCTACATTACATACTCCAGACCACCCAAGTATACACACTTTGGTATACATTACAGCCTCTGGACTCACTCTGTATGCTGTACTGTTCTTTATATACTCCAGACTGCTCTACTTTGTACACTGTACTGTATGTTACATCACATACTCCTGACCACCTAATCTGTAAACTGTGCAGGTTATTAAGGTTTCTGCTTTTTGTTTTTTTTAGATACGAAATATAGTTGTGGATGGAAGGGAACCCAAAAATAAAAGTTTTGCCCTCGGTCTACCAGTGTATTAATTTGGTACTGCTTCAAACTTCTCTTCGTTAAAAGACAGTTTTTAACTTTGCATACCTCGGTGTGCCGTTGGTGTAAGGCATTGTATTCCTTTTTCATCTCTGACTCTCTTTCTTCTAATCTGGAAACTGGAAGAATGTGAAAACTATCATTAATACCTTTATGGTATTATTTAGAACCCATTACATTTTATATTAACACAAATGGAAAAAAAATGAAGTATACTATAAATATGACCACATTCCCTAAGCTAAGGGGAAATTCCTTTGTAAAGTGCAATTTCCCTTGCACAGTGGACAACCTATTTGCCTTTAGTAAATCAACTCCTTATTGTCCACATTAGGCTTCATAATACACAGAGGGCAGCATGTATAAGCTGACCACTCCAGGAGGTCTCCCAAAGCAGAAAGGAAGGATATCCTTCCTCTGAGTCAATCAGCTATGTGTAATCTGCACCCCTGCTCTTCTGTAGGAAAGCTCATGCATTTGCTTAGAGCATGTCACCTTCTAGTGCAAAGTCATAAAACAAAAACCTATTAGAAATGTTAACGCTTCTGTACTCTATCCAAAACCAAAATGACATGTCTGGAATTGGACTGTTTTTGCTGAAGAAAAGTATATTTAAGGACCTCAACAGCTCAAGCTCTGATTACGTACACAGTTAAATGAGTTAGAAAAGTGACTCCCCAAGTCACCCCTTCCTTTGTATGATGGTCTGAAAAAAACATTGAATAACAGTCTGTAAACATTCAGCTCTCACTGATATATATACTTATAAAAAAATAAATAAATAAATAAAAAAAAAAAAATATATATATATATATATATATATATATATATATATATATGTGTACATACACACAATGGAATCTAAAGTTACATCTTTCCTTACAAAAGGAATTACAATCATAGTAACCACATACTGGGTACATAGTAACCTTACGTTGTAGAAGTGTTCGTAGTGTGTTTCAAAGAGCTGTTTTTATATTTAATGTACATATAGTTTTTCAGTTGTAACCAATGTCAGGTAAATATCGTGAAAGAGTTAGGATATTTAGTGGAAGGAATCTCCAAGAATTTTTAACGTCACCTACTTTGGTCAGCATAATTTTTGGTCTTTAGCTCCTGTTGCCGGGACTGAAATTCCAAGCCTTCCACCTGATATTGGAGGTCCTTCTTCTCTTGTTCAAGAGCATCTTCAAATTCAATAAATTTCTGTAAAAAGAAGCACAAATATTTTATAAGTTGTATATAGAGACATTTTATATGATAAGTACAAAGCAGTTATTTCGATAGCTTTACTTTTAATAATAAGTATGCAGATCAGGAAAGTCAGAGAGAAGTCTGAAGTCCTTATCTGCAAATTTGTTGTCAGTTATGAAGCAAGTGGTTTAGTTGGAAAACCAGGCAACCAACATTTTCAAAATCTTTAATGACAGATTTTCTTAAAAAACTATTTACCTGACCTGCCTATGGGAGATTATAGCGCATACCACACAGCATTGCGCCTTACCTGTTATTACCAAAATAATGCTACCTCCCCCTTTGTTCATTGCTCCATCTAGATTATAGAAATTAATCCAAACTTGAAATTCAAATACTTTCCTGTCCTACTTTAGGCACCACATAGCATACATCTCAGGTTAGTACCTCTGTTCAGGCCTCGGGGTTATGTCACACTAGTGATACTGCCACTGGTGTCAACTCACTAGTCACAGAATCCCCAACATTGAGGTGTTGCTCTACCTCTGCTATCGTGTGCTCCCCCGCTGGCTAATTTTACTTGTACAAGTAAAATTAGCCAGCGAGGGAATTTTCAGATTGCCTAGGAGTCAACACTATAGAAATAGATAATGTTCTCAATAGAGATCCTACTGCTGCTGAATTATTGCCAGAATCAGGATTGCTAGTATGATATAGCCTTACTGGCTAATAGATGACAGTGCCAGAAAGTGTAAAATTTTACAGAAGAGATTGAAAGGTATGTGCACATACGTAGGTCCCCACATTTTAGACCTGGGGCCAGCTTAGTACCATTATCATAATATATGCATTTTAGGCCTGGGACAGCTTAGTACCATTATCATACTGAAAGTGCTGTTGAAATGATTCATTAAATATAACAACTTATTTATTAGTTAGTGATTTTTCAGGCCACTGCTTAACACCCCACAAACTATTTCTTTCTGTTCAATTTCATTTGCATGCTGAGCTTTTTTTTGCTTCACATCTGTTCAGTTATGATGTGGTGGTAACATTATTTTTTACATTTTTGTATATTTTTTATTTTTTAAGGACACGGACATAGTATCACAGTGTACATTATATAATACGTCAACATCGTTTGTAGAATAGGGCATTGGTCAACTGTCTGTGGGTCAAAGGAGATCTACAATACATTCACAAGAAAGTCCTTAAACAGGTTGAATCCGAACAGTGACATAAATGTCAGTATATAGTATCCACCTTTGGTGTTCAAAAAAATTTGTAAAAAAAATAGCTCTAATGAGAAAAGAAAATAAGTCTCATGAGAAAAGAAGAAAAAAGGAACAAATAGAAAAAGGATTGGGGTCAGTGTGGGGATGGGACAAGGGTAGGGCAGAAGGGATCCAAAAGGTGGAGGAGATATGCCGTCAGGCTACTTCCAAAATCAAAGTTTGCCAGTTTTTTATTTAACTCTCCTACTTTCGCCCAGAAATTGCTAAGGTTACTGCATAACCTGATCTGAAGAAGCCCGCTCTTGACTTGCCAGACCAAGTTCCCTTGGATCTTCCAGTGGAGGCCCTGAAGGGCTTTGGTCTCTTTTCAGTTGACCCTAAGGGACGAGAAAACTTCTTATGAGCTGATAAGGATGACCCACGTCTATGGCGAAGGTCCTTGCCCTTATTAGTCTGCGGAAGAAAGGTACTCTTCCCCTCTGTGAGACCTTTAACGATGTCACCCTGGGGTACCACCAAACAGGCGATCTCTTTGAAAGGGAAGATAAGTCAAGGCCTTTTTAGAAGTCTGGTCCGCGGACCAGCATTTGAGCCAAAAGACACGGTGAAGGGCTACTGCTGAAAAAAGCAGAGCCACTAGGGGAGCCACATCCAAATAGGCATCACAGATAAACTGCAGCTCCATCACCGGTGGAACAGTCCACTTCCTAAGAAGGGACTCCTCGAAGTGGTGACGCCTAGTGAAGCGCTTAGGAACCCCAAGGGGTTTGGTAGTCCCCACTCTTTAGTGACAATTCTGTCAAAGTAGGTGGGGAGATGTGCTCCAAACACTCCATCAGTCACCAGGGGGACCCCTCAAAAAAGTGTAAAGCACTGCTAAGGGACAACCCCCAACCCCCTGGCAGACCCGACTGGTTGCCAATCACAGAGCACCAATCAATCCTCAGCAGAGAGGGAGAGGACCCCCACAAGACTTACCACTCCACAGAAACCAGGCACCGCAACCACCAGGAGAATCTGCACTGCACGAGTGGAGATCAGAAAATGAAAGGATCCAGGAGTCAGCACCAGGGGATGAGGAGGGGCTCCCACCGCCAAAAACGCCACCCAAAAGGCTCCACAGACATGGCCGCCGCTGTTTTCTATGGCAAACCACCGCAAAATGGCCACAGGACTACACAAACATGGCCACCGCGCATTGCAGCACAAGGCTACAACAAAATGATGGAACCTGGCTGCTCCCAGGGACCCAGGAGAAATCCCTAGGCCTCAAGGACAGGCCAAGGCAGTATGGGGGGCCATGGCAGGAGCCCCCACCAGGTACAGCCCCCCCCCCCCACACAGCTGATTGTCTGGTCTCCAACAGCGCACCCCCGCCCTTCATCGCCAGCATAGCGCCCTGCCCCCATCCCAGGAGGTGGACCAGACCACCCACACAGCCCCAGCATAAGTGGAGGGGGGTAGGATGGGGGTACAGATAAGGGGGGTGCCTGACGAGAAGAAGGGGAACCAAGGGGTCCCACGTCGACCCCAAAACCCTCCAGGGGGGAGAGGGGGGACAGCTACTCACCATACCAGGCACCAGGTGGGCACCGCTCCAGACAGAACCCCTCGCCATCAAAATGGGGGGCTGTCGGCCAGAAGAAACGCTGTGACTCGGGCCGAGACCCGGTTGTATGCAACCTCGTAAGGTGTTTAACTCGCAGGCCAGCCCCCGTCCGGTGGGGCTATGTCGTGGCTGACCTAGCGCAGAGCTGAGATCTGCGTGCGCTCACTGGCCAGACTGGGGTGACCACTGGATCTAAATTATCCAGCCCCTTGCCCAGTCTGGCAGTTGATTTTACATCTCAAAGGGAAAAAAACAGGAGAAAAAATCTATCTAAAAAGAAAACAATTGCCAGGACCAGAGATCCCAGCAAGGAACTAGGTACTTACTCCTGACTAGGCAGAAAAAAGTGAGTACCTATAGCAGAGGGAGGGAGTATACCCCCTGGGACTGCCCAAAGGCATAGCCAGAGATTTTTTCTGCCTAGTTTTCCGGGCAGTATAACCAAATGGTTAAGAAGATCAGGAGCTGTGTTTGTCAATGAACAAAAGAAAAATGTATTTATTAACCTCCTTGGCGGTAATCCCGAGCGTGACTCGGGGTGGATTTTTCATTGCAGGATCGGTAACCCCGAGTCACGCTCGGGGTAGATGTGCAGAGAGCGCAGCGGTGTTCTCTTACCTTATCCTGGCGATCCAGCGATGATCTCTCATTGCTGAGACCGCCAGCCGAGAGTCCCGCCGCTCCTCTGTCCCTCCGTCGGTGTGATCAGCAGCAATGCTGCATGGGAGCGGAACTAGGGAGGGAAATTCAAAAAAAAAAAAAAAAAAAAAACGTTGCACAAAACACATTTTATATTATATATATATATATATATACATATATATATATATATATATATATATATATATATATGCACATATATATATATATATATATATATATATATATATATATATATATATATATATGCATATATATATATGCATATATATATATATATATATATATATATATACACCGGTATATATATATATATATATATATATGCATATATATATGTGTATATTATATATATATATATATATATATATATATATATGCACACACACACACACACACACATATATATATATATATATAAAATTATATTATTGATTCAATTATAATTAATGCGTTATATATTATATAATATTATTGATTCGATTATAATTCACGTGTTTGTGTTTCAAATTTATCACATCTGGGATGTCTACTAGAGTCTTGTTTTGGTCAGGTTTAAGTCAGTAATTACTAAGAATTGTAGGCCTATAATACATAACGCCAAATTTCCATGAAAACAATTGTATTATATCTTTTATTAATTTTGGATTATCTGCATATTTTGCCATTATGTTATAATTATGGTTTCAATTATTGGTATATCATGAATGAGAGATATTCTTCTTGCCAACTCAACATATAGGGATTATCAATAATATCTATTCAGTCAGTCCCTTTAAAGCAGTTGTTTGTTGTCTAATATTGTGGGATTTATAAATATTTGTTTATATGTTTTTTTCATATTTTGTCTTGCAGGGTTCTGCTGATGTCAGGTTGTTCTGATGTGAGCCTGGTTAGCTATGAGCTTTCTCCACATCGGGTGGATTCGGGCGCAAAGCAGAGGAGACACGCCCCTCCACGGACGTTTGTTCCTCTCCCAGTAATGGGATTAGTGCGCACTGCCCCTCTGGCTGTAGTACCATCTTTCGCCACTCCGGTAGTGACGCAGATGCATTGCGCCCGCACCGGAAGTGACGTCATGACGCTGTTAGCGTCGCACTTCCGGTGGGATCTCTCCCTATTTATAAGCCCACGAGGCGAGGACGCCGATAGCAGCGGCAAATTGTGCCGCAAGCATCGGCACTCGGACCTCCATGCGATATTTATCTCTAATATAGGTAAGCACTAACAACAAAGGAACTTTGCCTTGCTACATTTTATTTACAGTATATCTCTTGGCTATCCAGCTACAATATATCTTCATTATTGTCTTTTTTCCCATATTTTGTTTTTATACCAGCACTGCAGAGCTATCTGGGCTGATACATATTGACCATACCCTTAACCATCGTGCTAATTTTTGCTAGTACCTCCATACTAATACATGGGGGGCATCCATCTGCACTGAATAATGATATAATCAATCATTGGGGTAAACCTGGAGGAGGTCCGATCCACCCTATCTCATCAGAGGGACCCTGATCCCTCTGTAGGATCTGTTGGAGGGAAGCTTTGTTTGTCCTGGCTCACATTGGACGATTTGGGCATCTTGAACCCTTTCCTAGCTAACCTACAATATGACCTAGGTGAGCAAGTTAACACACTAATAAATCCTTGTATATTTGCCTTGATATTAACTTTCAAAGGCATAGCTTGTTGATTATATGTATATATGATGTGTCTTCTTATAATTTTTGTTTTTTCTTCTTTTTTGTTAATGTTCATATTAGAGGCCCTTGCTGCCTAGAACTTTTTGGTTCCTGAAGAAGATGACTGTTTCAATCAGGCGAAACGCGTCGAACCAATTATATTCACACATCCTTAATGTTACTACATGGATAAGTCATTTTTGTGATACATATGTCTACTATGTCCGTGTATTTTGTATATGTTTTTAAATGATGCACTTTCTTTTTGGTTAATAAAATATTATATTTTTAATCTCGTTGTTGTTCACTAATATACCAGCCCTTTAAAGTCCATATCCCCCCTTACTGGGAGTATCACCTGGGTTTCTATCCCACAACCCGGTGACCATATGGTAGCTCCATCTCCCTCTCCCCTATCTTTGATACATTTTACTAATAGGATGCGGGCTTGGTATTAAGGTCTACGATCAACTGTATATTCCTGTTTTCCCAAAATGCATATATATATATATATATATGTATATATATATATATATATATATATATATATATATATATATATATATGCACACACACACACACACATATATATATATAAAATTATATTATTGATTCAATTATAATTAATGCGTTATATATTATATAATATTATTGATTCGATTATAATTCACGTGTTTGTGTTTCAAATTTATCACATCTGGGATGTCTACTAGAGTCTTGTTTTGGTCAGGTTTAAGTCAGTAATTACTAAGAATTGTAGGCCTATAATACATAACGCCAAATTTCCATGAAAACAATTGTACCGCTTTTGGTATGTAATTCCTGACATAATCATACCGCCAGGGAGGTTAAATCTGTTAACAATTCAGATTATAATTTATATTTATTGCCCAACATGTTTTTTTGTTTCATTGCATATTTAACTCTCAGGTTTGACTTGATGAAAGCCAACCTTGACTTCTTTCACTGAAGACGTAACCTCCTTGCAGAATAGAAGGAAAAGGACATACAGGGCTACCATTACCACAACAGATCAACCAAAGTACAATACATAAATCCCAAACAGATAGGATCTGTGACTTGGAAGCTTATCATAAAACACAAATTGGACACAAAAGCAGCAACTTTCTTATGCAATATTGCTTATATCTCACTGTTACTCTTAAATTTATGAACATGAATTTAGCTGGATATAAAATGAAGGAGAGTTATGTAGAGATTCTTTGAAGAAGTTCAATAATAAAAAATATGTTCAGATTCATCGACACTTGAATGATGATAAAGTCTGCACACAATAGCCAAATGTATGAATGGGAAAATTGGGAATGGTAGAATGGGAATCCAGAGAATGTATACAGTACATGGGAAAACATATCATCCAGTCCCCTATCTTTGGTTCCTAAAAGAAAACCATTTGACTGAAAGAGTTGGAAGCCCTTTGAACAACTAGAATGGAATGCCAGGTATATTCCATTAACCAATTTTTTAAAATGAACTATGAGAATACCTTTCCTAAAATCTGAAAGTTCAACTTGTCTGACCAATAGAGTCTTTGGCAAAGATTGGCATTTAGAGGGATCAATAAGGAAGCACTGGACATAACACTAAAGACCCGAAGCAGCAAGAGGCAGGTCTAGGTCCACAAAGCAACAATCCAGGTGTTGCAAGGGCTTTGTAGAGTAGTTAGCAGCAGATAGACAGAGACCCAATGAAAATCTAATACAAGTGAAAGAGACAGATGGAAAACATCAGGTTATGCAAGGTTGGTTACAAAAGAACTAATATACTGTATATACATAATTATAAATCCATGTTTTCTTAACCAGTTCCCGCCCGCGCTATAGCCGAAAGACGGCTACAGCGCTGGCTCTAATTTCCGGGAGGCCGTCTTTAAACGGCCTCCCAGTAACAGGCCCCCCGCGTGCTCCCACACGCGCGCATCGGGGAAAATCTGTGTCGGCTGTGTCCCTTGGACACAGCCAATCACAGATCCTGGTGAATGGCCAATCACAGCGGCCATTTGCCACGTGATCGGAACATCCAATGAGAGATGATCTCAAATGTAAACATATGAAATCATCTCTCATTGCCAGCTCTCCTTCCTCACAAAGAGACTGCGTGTGAGGAAGAGGAGAGCCGATCAGCGGTTAGGGGACACAGAGAAATGTAATCAGGGCACTGATCACCAGTGCCCTGATTACACAAAAGGGAAATAAAATGCCATAACTGCCCACCATCAGTGCCCACAGTGCCTGCCATCAGTGCCCATAGTGCTGCCAGTCAGTGCCCATCAGTGCCTGCTCATCTAGGCACTGATGGGCACTGACTAGCAGCACTATGGGCACTGAGTGTGGGCACTGATGGTGCTGCCCATCAGTGCTCATCATTGCCACCCGTCAGTGTCCATCAGTGCCACCCATCAGTGTCCATCAGTGCCACCCATCAGTGTCCATCAGTGCCGCCTCTCAGTGCCCATCAGTGCTGCCCGTCAGTGCCGCCTCTCAGTGCCCAGCAGTGTCACCTCTCAGTGCCCAGCAGTGCCACCTATCAGTGCTCATCAGTGCCGCCTATCAGTGCTCATCAGTGCCACCTATCAGTGCGGCATATTAGTACCTCCTCATCAGTGCCACCTCATCAGTGCCCATAAGTGCCACCTCATCAGTGCCCATAAGTACCACCTCATCAGTGCTCATCAGTGCAGCCTATCAGTGCCCATCAGTGCCGCCTCATCAGCGCACATCAGTGAAGGAGAAACATTTATTTATTTTCAAAATGTACTCACAGAAAATAAGATCCATAGTGCAGACACAGAACAGCCCTCACACCTCTCAGCCAGGACAAGAAGCCTCCATCTTCCATCGGGGACACGGAGGAGAGACAGAGAAGATCCTCACACAGGTCAGAGCAGAATCATCTTCATGTCTACAGTCTGCACATTACAGGCCTAGGACCCCCCCCACAAGGTGGAATGACACTTTAAGGGGAACTTTCCCCTGATTGTGGACACTTGTGAGCAGGAGGAAGAGAAGCCGAGAGTTGGGAGAGATTTCCCCCTTCATGTCCGGTCACTGTGCTGGGAAGAGTCAGAAGTCACCCAACCATAGAAGAGTCATCAGAGGAGCTCCACATCAACCTCCAGAACAGGACACCATCAGCCAGATCCTGCTTTTGGTCTGAGAGCTTACCATAGGACTATGGGAATTTGGAGCTGAGGATCGTATATAGATTGGATCTAAATGTCTATGTGACCCCCTATAATCAAGGGGTCATATACTTCTGGTAAGAAGTACCTTGCTTGAACACTGGGTGGAAGTGTGGAGGTGGAGGCTTTTAACACTGCAATCAAGTCTTTGATTTTATCATATTTATTGTCGCTGCTTAATGGGCTTTTATTGATTCATTGTTGCTGCTTTATGGACTTTTTTATTTGATATTAAGCTATTATAGAGACTTTTTAACCCCATATAACCACAAATAATATTTACTATTTATATTTGCACAAGCACTTTGATGTACGGCACATGTTGAGCGCAATATATCTACCTCTTAAAATTTGGGAGAAGTTGTAAACTACCCCTAAAAGGAAATAATCAGTTAGCTTTGGCAGAGTCTGAAAAGGTTTCCCTTCACCTCCTGAATGTAATAAGACTTTCATTCACTCCAATAAAAAGCTGCTAAAATCATTTACTCAATTATTGGAACCCAAGTTACAGTCAGCTGCATCTCTTCAATGCCAGACCACTCATGATAGCAAGGTAAGTAGCATGAAATGTACACACAGCAACACAATGATAGATTTCAAAGTCATAAAACCTTCCATAGCGCTTTCATTACTTTGCCAGAGTACCAGAATATTTTACTTCTATCAAAGACAGAAATCTGTTTAGTCGCAAACATACAGCTTCTCTCCATGTAATAAGACAATAAAAAAACTATGTAAGAACCTAAAAAAAATGTTTATGAATGCAATACAGTGTTAATAATATAAACGCAATGCAAATGAATAAGGGGCACTTCAGATAGACAGCTGAATATGACCCTCACAATGCAGGAAAATGTTTACCTCACTCACAGAAGCCTATCAACTTGTATAACAGTCCACGGGCAACTCCAAACGATAATGTGCAATTTAAATTTATCAAAAAAATCATATAGAAAAGCATATCATTTCATACTGGTTCTAGGACCAACCAATACCTCAGCAATTTCTCAAGTGTTTTTGTGTATAGGAACGTCCATGGAAAATAAAATACATTGGTGGAAGCTGGACTGGATGCACTTCAGACTTGTATTAAATAGACTTTAAAGAGGCCATGTCACCAGACCAAACATTTCAACAAAAGTCTTCCCATAAGATTACATACTGTATGTATTTACCAAATTTTGTTAATGGTATTTACAGTATCCCACAAAGTGAGTACACCCCTCACATTTTTGTAAATATTTTATTATACCTTTTCATGTGACAACACTGAAGAAATTGCACTTTGCTACAATGTAAAGTAGTGAGTGTACAGTTTGTATAAAAGTGTAAATTTTCTGTCCCCTCACAATAACTCAACACACAGCCATTAATGTCTAAACCGATGGCAACAAAGGTGAGTAGACCCTTAAGTGAAAATGTCCAAATTGGGCCCAAAGTGTCAAAATTTTGTATGACCACCATTATTTTCTAGCACTGCCTTAGCCCTCTTGGGCATGAAATTCACCAGAGCTTAACTGGTTGCCTCTTCCACTCCTCCATGACGACATCATGGAGCTGGTGGATGTTAGAGAACTTGCGCTCCTCCATCTTCCATTTGAGGATACCCTACAGATGCTCATTAGGGTTTAGATGTGGAGACATGCTTGGACAGTCCATCACCTTTACCCTTTAGCTTCTTTAGCAAGGCAATGGTCCTCTTGGATGTGTGTTTGGGGTCGTTATCATGTTGGAATACTCCAAAGGGAGGGGATCATGCTCTGCTTCAGTATGTCACAGTACATGTTGGCATTCATGGTTCTCTCAGTGAACTGTAGTTCCCCAGATCTGGCAGCACTCATGCAGCCCCAGACCATGACACCCCCACCACCATGCTTGACTGTAGGCAAGACACACTTGTCTTTGTACTCCTCACCTGTTTGCCACCACACACGCTTGACACCATCTGAACCAAATAAGTTTATCTTGGTCTCATCACACCACAGGACATGGTTCCAGTAATCCATGTCCTTAGTCTGCTTGTCTTCAGCAAACTGTTTGTGGGCTTTCTTGTGCATCATCTTTAGAAGAGGCTTCCTTCTGGGTCGAAAGCCATGCAAACTAATTTAAAGCAGTGTGCGGTGTATGGTCTGAGCACTGACAGGCTGATCCCCCACCCCTTCAACCTCTGCAGCAATGCTGGCAGCACTCATAGGTCTATTTCCCAAAGGCAACCTCTGGATATGACACTGAGCACGTGCACTCAACTTTTTTGGTCAACCATGGCGAGGCCTGTTCTGAGTGGAACCTATTCTGTTAAACTGCTATATGCCCTTGGCCACCGTGCTGCAGCTCAGTTTCTGGGTCTTGGAAATCTTCTTATAGCCTAGGCCATCTTTATGTAGAGCAATTCTTTTTTTCAGATCCTCAGAGAGTTTTTTGCCATGAGCTGCCATGTTGAACTTCCAGTGACCAGTATGAGAGTGTGAGAGCGATAACACCAAATTTAACACACCTGCTCCCAAATTCACACATGAGGCCTTGTAACACTAACAAGTCACATGACTCGGGGAGGCAAAATGGCTAATTGGCCCCAGTTTGTACATTTTTACTTAGGGGTGTACTCACTTTTGTTGCCAGCAGTATAGACATTAATGGCTGCGTGTTGAGTTATTTTGAGGGGACAGCAAATTTACACTGTTTTACAAGCTGTACACTCACTACTTTACATTGTAGCAAAGTGTATTTTCTTTAATGTTGTCACATGAAAAGATATAAAAAAATATTTACAAAAATGTGAGGGGTGTACTCACTTTTGTGAGATACTGTACTTGTAAAGGCCTTCCTCAAAACTGCTGTTGGGTACCACCATCTTAGGTGTAACTTTATTTTTCTAGGCTTTTTACCTGCATTTTTTTAAATTGGTGATAGGGTCTCTGCTATGTACACGTGTTCAGGTAAAAGTCTGCATATACATGCATGATCCTTAAAAATCTAATTTTGTGCCCTTGTGGAGAACCAAGAACAAGGTCCCAGTAGTACACATGACCACCACTTCTGTCAAAGTCAGCATTAAGCCCTGCTCTCTCCTAGCACAGATCTTTGCCCCCTGTCATTCACCAATCCAATACCAAAACCTAGATATCAAGTAGTGGCCATGGCAATGGGCTTCTAAATGGCACAGGAGGGGCTTAGCTTGTTATTGCTCAAAGGTAAATACCCTTTGTACAGCCTGGATTACCACAAGGACTGGGAAATTCATCAGTTCAATGCAAGATCTTGAAGGCACAAGAAGTTGCTAGCACTTCAACAATATTGTTAGCCGAGAAACTTTTAAGGCCCTGACAGGTTCACTTTAAAGCAGACATTTACTATCACACACATTGCAGGAAAATCTTCTTGTGAATTCCAAGCATCTCACTAGGATTGTAATGTCACTCTCACCTAAGCACAGCGGGCAGAAGCCAGGTGGTGTCAAGGTCTTACCTTGCTTTCCTGTTGGCAGCCATCTTGAACATGTGCAGACTGCTGTCTCTTATAAACTCTGTTTGCATCATCACTTGTCTGCTGTCTGGGCGTCGCTGAGTGATAATGTTGCACACCTGGCTATATATATCGCTTGATGGCTTTCAGACCTTGCCCTTGCGTTTGTGCTCCAAGGTGCATCACTGCTACCAGTCCTCTGGTCTCTGTGGTTTCTCCGTGCATGACTTGGCTTGTCTGAAGACCTTCCTGGCTCTGGATTCCACATCGGCAGACGACCCCGCATCAGACGATGACCCAGCTTCAGCAGACTATTCGCTTCTGGACTCTATCTCGGCTTGGATGACTACCTGTTTCTGGACTCGATCCTGGCTTGGATGACTACCCACTTCCTAACTTGACCCTGGCTGTTCTTGATTTTGCTCCTCTCTCTTGCTGTGCGATTATTATTGTTGCATAAATAAATTGCTTTATTTTACTTGCATCTTTGTGTGGTCTGGTTTCCTGGCACCCTGACAGTACGCAAGGGCCATGAATCCTGACGATGTGGGTGATCCTATGCTTCCCATGCTGGTTACCAGGCTCGATCAACAAGATAACCTTTTGGGTCAGTTCGCTCAGGCGTTGCAGACGTTGCTTGCACACACAGCACACCTTGCTCCTGGTGCTGCTAGGCCGGTGGTTCAAGCTGTTGTTGCACCCGCTGCTGCTCCTGTTGCCGCTCCTGCTACTGCAGCTGAAGTCACTGTTATCAGAGGGATGACTGGTTCAGCACCCCTCCCACATCGGGATGAACCGAGTCAGTGTCATAGCTTCCTAAACCAAGTGGGCATTTATATTGAGATGGTTTCTTGGGCGTTTCCCTCTGACAGGTCCAAGGTGGGCTTCCTAATCTCGTTGCTCTCAGACAAGGCCTTGGCCTGGGCGAATCCCTTATGGGAGAATGATAATTCCGTGATTCTCGATTACCCGAGTTTTGTTGCCTCCTTTCGTAGGGTATTCGATTTGCCTGCTTGCTCTGCTTCTGCTGCTAAGCTGCTCCTGTCCATTCAACAGGGTATTCAAACCGTTGCCGAGTATGCCATCAAATTTCGTACCCTGGCAGCAGAGGTGGACTGGAATAATGAGGCTCTGGTGGCAGTCTTCTCTCATGGTTTCTCCGATGCATTGAAGGACGAGATTGTGGCCAAGGATCTCCCCGATGAGCTTGAGGCTCTCATTTCCTTTCAGATTTTGATCGATACCAGGCTCAGGGAAAGACCATCGTTTAAGGAGCGCCTGCGGAGGCCTCCTACCATATTGGCTCCTACATTTTCTTGCCCACCCATTCCTCATGGGGATTGTGCGTCTGGCTGTGAATCCATGCAGCTAGGGTTCACTCGCCTTTCTGAGGCTGAGCGGGCCTTTAGGAGGAGGGAGGGCCGGTGTCTGTATTGCGGCCTTGGTGGACATTTCTTGAAATCTTGTCCTACCCATCTGGGAAACGCTCGCACCTAAGATCCTGTCGAGGGCAGATCTTAGGTGGAATTTCCTTGTCCCTGGTTTCCCGTAAAGATAAACCGATAATCACACTTGTTCTCTCCTGGGCAGCAGGCTCGGTGGTTACCCACGCGTTGATAGACTCCCGTGCTGGCGGTAACTTTATTGACAGTACGTTTGCTGCTGCGAATTACATACCCTTGCAGCCCCGTGTTGCTCCACTGGTCATCGAGGCAATTGATGGCAGACTTCTGCAACTGGCACAGGTTACCCACGAGACTGTTCCAGTTGACATGGCTATAGGGGCTGTTCACAGGGAGTCAGCCTGTTTCCAGGTTTAATCGTCCCCACACTACTCTGTTGTTTTAGGGTACCCTTGGTGGGGGGTGGGGGGGGGGGTGTAATGACGACTAATCTTATTCATAGGTAAGATTTCGATCACCTAACAGTTTCTTAGTTAGAGTGATTTTGGGTGATTTTTTCCCATTCAAGTATAAAGTTAATCTCATGATACCGATGCCCTAAAAATTACCCAACCATCTCCAATAGCACAAATAAGGGACTTTTACACCAATTCTTATCAGACCCTGTGATTACAAAAATGCCTGTGTAAACCTAGACAGGTCAGTCTATCAAAAGCGATGCTGTATTTCAGCCTTTCTCAGCCAGCGTTCTGTAGAATCAAAGGGTTCCTCCACAGGTTACTAGGGGTTTGATGAGCAATAGGCAATGGGAGTCTTGGGCGTGCATGCCCACCTTTGCTTTTTTCTGGCTCCTCCTATTGCATTTTCCATAACAAAAAAACAAATTAATAATCCAACAGAAGGACTGAGACCCTTCACAACGATGACTGCAGATCGAGGAACTTGTGTATTGGAACCAATAAAGTCATTGAGAGCTAGAAGAATATGTCAGTAGCTTTTCCTCTCCAGCATTAACTAAAAACAGAAATATTAAGTTTGAGTGGAAGGACCATTCTGCTCGAACATCCTAACTTCTTTAATAAATTCAGGCAAGTTAATTAAAATATGCTGTTATTACGGATGGTGGATATTCATGTCTGAATGAACCAAGAGGAGAGAGGAGAAACTCCTGAAAGACATTACCATATAAGAGAGGAACAACAGTGATAAGGAAAGGCTTTCTACCATGATCATGCCTTTGTTCCCCCAGCAGATGCCAACTGGCGAGGTTCTTTGCTTATTCTAACCAAAAATGGCCAGATCAAACCACAGTCCTCTTAGGTCTTTGGGTACCATTGAAAATGACCATGGTGAGTTTACGATGACAGAAATAAAATAATTCAAGGCCCAGCAACAGGGAAAAAGGAAAACACTAGGTGTGTTTGAAATGGAACTAGTGCAGACATTTTCCTTTATAATTTCAGTCTGGGCACTAATCCATCTTCCTGGACAAATCCTCTGGGAGTTAAAGCTCTAGATATCAAGAACCATACCTAGCAGACAATGTGTATAAGACTGCAGTGGAGCCCAGATTTCTCAACGTTATGGATAAGCACAGTAAGGTAATATGAACTGCTGGCAATTAATAATTTACAGTGGGAATAAGCTTTACAAGTGCTTCCTCCAGGCTGTTTATCCAGAACAGATAAATGACTGCACTTTTACTGCTCCGTCACTGGGTGCCACTATTATCCTTTCCGCTATTTCGTCTATTACCATCTGCTGGCTCAGCTATTTTCCATCACTAGTGAGGGTCAGGAAAGGATCTTGTTTGGCTTTGGGCAAAATTAAATGAATATGTAATGACTTTGATCCAAGACAGTCGCTGAGCAAAAAGATGTTGGAAAAATTAAAGCATAAAGGGAAGATTATTTTATTCATACTTCCTGTAATTGTTGTTTTTTTTTTTTTTAATGCCTGGCCTTTTCTAATGCCAGCAACCGATGAGTCAGATCCCTGAAGCTGACAGTTTGGGATTTGATTCATAGATGCAAAGACAGTTATGTCAATTAAACACTGCCTGTGGTCTTAGGTACAGGGCTGGTGTAATGATGATTGTTAAACAAAGATGTCATTGCACTGCATCTGTGAGAATGTCATCACTTATTTGCAAAAGTAGTCTCTGCTACTGACCTGCCAGGAA
The DNA here is from genome assembly GCF_965119305.1 of Pelophylax lessonae. Classification (NCBI taxonomy): domain Eukaryota; kingdom Metazoa; phylum Chordata; class Amphibia; order Anura; family Ranidae; genus Pelophylax; species Pelophylax lessonae. The sequence continues at coordinate 76,537,665 of NC_138773.1, forward strand.
AGAAAGGGGCTCATTTGGATAAGCGTGTACATGCCCAAGAATATAATAATGCAACAGCCTTGGGGTCCATGGAGGCACTGGGAGTCCCAAATTGGGACTTTGTCATCCTTAGAACATGTGTCAATGGGCTCGTCTTTGCTTCTGGTGGGCTTTGCATTCCCATACAAGTCTCTATGAGTTCAAAATCTACTTAAAGCAGGTCCACTACACTTTCTGAATTCTGGATTATCTCAGAAGCATCTTACATTCATGGCAAACTGATGCCATCAACCATATCATTGCAGTTCCAGTTACAAAAGTGACTTTTGTCTATTGGGAGCTCAGTTTTAAGAAATGTTTCATTTAGGGGCTAAAACAAAAACTCTAAGCTAAAGTAGACCTGAACTGAAAGAACTGAAAGAGTAAAGATTTGCTTTGTTTCATGAAACATCTAAAAATTGTTAATTGTGCCAAAACAGTACCTTAACCACTTAAGCCCCGGAAGACTTTACCCCCTTCCTGACCAGGGCCTATTTTGCGATTCGGCACTGCGTGACTTTAACAGACAATTGCGCGGTCGTGCGATGCTGTACCTAAACGAATTTGGCGTCCTTTTTTTCCCACAAACAGAGCTTTCTTTTGGTGGTATTTGATCACATGTGCGATTTTTTGATCATGCGCAATAAACAAAAAAAGAACATCAATTTTGCAAAAAAAACAATATGTTTCACATTTTTTTATATGAAATTCCCCAAAAAAAATGTAAAAATCAAAATTTTTTAACATTTTAGGCCAATTTTTTTTTACCATATGTTTGGTAAAAAAAAAATCACGAAAAGCGTATTTTGATTGGTTTGCGCAAAAGTTATTGCGTTTACTAACAAAGGGAAAGATTTTTGTCATTTTTGTTGTTTTTTTTTTAACGCGTAATGGCGGCGATCTGCGATTTTTTTTTGCGGGACTGCGACATTAGGGCGGACAGATCGGACCCTTGACTGACATTTTTGACACTTTTGGGGTTACCAGTGACATTACTACAATAATCAGTGCTATACATATGCAATGTTACTGTAAAAATGACACTGGCAGTGAAGGGGTTAACTTTTTTGAGAGGGAGGGGTTAAGTGTGTCCCTAGGGGCGTGTTTCTAACTGTGATTGGCTGTGGCTTGATGTGTAAGAACAGTGATCAAAAGTCCTACATAGTAGAACAGTGTGATCACCATTCCTACACAGGGGAGTCTGACAGGCGGCTTTGTTTACATTAGCCGTCTGCCTTTCTCCCGCTGTCACGGACGATCGCGAGTGCCCGGTGGACATCGGGTCCACCGGGCTCACGCGCAGGGGGGTCCGTGACCGAGCGGGAGCGCGCATTCGGCGGCTCGCTCCCAAAACCCTTACAGGCTAGCGATGTAGCCCATACGTCGCTTTGCCTGTGAGGGGCTGACTGCCGACATATATAGTGGTGCGGCAGTCGGCAAGTGGTTAAAAAATCAACCTTTTGTCTGGAATTTCTGAAAAAAAGCAGTGCACTTCCTGGTATGTGAGGGTGCCTAGGCTCTACTGTGTCTACAGCCTCATATCTTTAGTGCAAGTTCTAAGGCAGTGTTTTTCAACCTTTTTTCAGTCAAGGCACCCTTTAAAAATTATGGACAATCTCATGGCACCTTTTAAACATCGAGGCTTCCCATTCTAAAATGTAAAAATTATTCAAATGGGTTTGCATAAGGCAGCAACATCCACACAAGTAGGACATCCAATGTTAGAGGTGATTTATCTTCCAAAGAAAATAGACTTTTGAAAACTAGTACTAACTAGTATTCCAGTGTTTCTCTTCTACTTAGTTTTTCTCCATCACTTAGCTAATGTGCCCCAATGCTGATGGAGAGAGGCTGGGGAGGTTCAAACAAGGATGTTAGGCAGGCCAGGCGACTGACATCCTACTTAGCATCTGATGCCATTGGGTGTAAAAACACCGGCAGCTAGAAGGTTTTAATAGTGCACAATGAAAACCTGTGGCTCTGAGTAACTAAAAGACAGTTACATTTACAGAAAGGCTTCATCCGCACGTTGGCTTGTATACAATTTTTGGGCAATTTTTAGGCATTTTGCCAAGGCACCACTGAAGAAACCTCAAGGCACCCGGTTAAAAAAGGCTGTTCTAAGGCACTGCTGCCTCTAATTCCTAGTCATAGGAGATTTGGAGTGACATTTGGTGATGTTACTACTGTGCTGCTCAGTGTTGGAGGCTCTTACACAAGGAAGCAAACCCCTGCCCCAGCCAAGATTGCTGCACAGAAATACCTTGCAGAACTAAACATGGTAAGTTTGTAATGGGGACAAACAACTGCAGTGAGAACACATGGAATAGTGCTGACTAGTCTTTTGTCCTCGAGCCACATTTTTTTGGGCAGAGCTTCCAGAGTTCATTTAACCGCTTGCCGACCGCCGCACGACTATGTACTGCGGCGGTCAGCCCCTCACAGGCAGAGCGACGTAGTACTACGTCGCTAGCCTGTGAGGGTCCAGGGAGCGAGCGCGCACCCCCGGAGGCGCGCTCCCGCGTGGTCACGGACCCCCCTGCGCGTGTGACCGGCGGACCCAATGTCCGCCGGTCACTCGGCGATTGTCGCTGCAGAGGGAGAAAGTCAGGCGGCTAGTGTAAACAAGCCGCCTGTCATTCTCCCCTGTGTAGAAACAATGATCATACGGTTCTACTATGTAGGACCGTTGATCATTGTTCCTACAGCTCAAGCCACAGCCAATCACAGTTAGAATCATGCCCCTAGGGACACACACAGCCCCTCCCTCTCAAATAAAGTTAACCCCTTCACTGCCAGTGTAATTTTACAGTAACAGTGCATATGTATAGCACTGATTACTGTAGAAATGTCACTGGTAACCCCAAAAGTGTCAAAAATGTCAGTCAAGGGTCCGATCTGTCGGCCGCAATGTCGCAGTATACCGCAAAAAAAATCGCAGATCGCCGCCATTACGCGTTAAAAAAAAAAACAACAAAAATGACAAAAATCTTTCCCTTTGTTAGTAAACGCGATAACTTTTGCGCAAACCAATCAAAATATGCTTTTTGCAATTTTTTTTACCAAACATATGTAGCATAAAACAAATTGGCCAAAAATGTTAAAAAATTTTGATTTTTACATTTTTTTGGGGGAATTTCATATAAAAAAATGTGAAAAATATTAACAAAATTGACGCTCTTTTTTTGTTTATAGCGCATGATCAAAAAAAATCACACAGGTGATCAAATACCACCAAAAGAAAGTTCTGTTTGTGAGAAAAAAAGGACGTCAAATTCGTTTAGGTACCACGTCGCACGACCGCGCAATTGTCCGTTAAATTCACGCAGTGCCGAATCGCAAAAAAACCCCTGGTCGGAATGGGGGTAAAATCTTCCGGGGCTTAAGTGGTTAATCTTTAATATAAGTAATGTTTTCTTTGCCGGAGGTCTTACAAGGCCTTAAAAAAACATTTCAAAGCCAGTTTTGGAGAATAGCATACCTTTATCACACTTTATCACACTCACTAGTATAAAGTTCTGTTTGTGTTACTATAGACAGAAAGGGGAGTATATTCACCTTAGGAAGTGTGTGGCTCCATTTGCTACCTACACTACTATATATCTAGTCAACTACTGGGCTAGGTAAACAAGGAAAACAACAGTACAATTACTTTTGTTAATCAAAAAGCGCAACTATTATGTTGCTGACAAGTGTTCTTTAAAAAATAATTGCCATTTCATAGGACTCCTATAATTGCAGAATGTTAAAAGTCCTCCATAGGCTTTGCAGTTAGTGAATCATTCCAGGACCATCACTCATTTTTGATATGTAGCCTGAAGCTACTGCGACATGAAATGCAGCTGTTCATTTTAGGATGATGGAGGGTCTGCTGTTGCACTTGTTTCCCCTTATCATCCCATTTACCCCCATACATCGCTTCTCATTGCTCCCCGTGGGCCGTGTACGAACCCTGCTTACTAAAAGTCTCTGATGGCCAAACTACAAATTGAATTTCCAGCAATACTGAGGGCTGGGGACTGAACAGAAGTGGACTAGAGGGTAATAAATGGAAACAGGGAGTAATGGGGCCCCATAAGACATGTTTGACCTTACTTGCTTTATTGAGTATCAGTAGTGTCTATTGAGGGGGACAGATTGACCTAACACTTCCACTTAAATTGAGCTTTCCAGAAAGAAACATTTTAAATGATTAAAATCCTTTTTCCCTATTATAATAAAATAATATATATTTGAGCTTGGTTGGCTGTACTCTACCTGACTCGAAAAGACGGGAATGTTTATCTTATATGGATATTATACGGGTATGATGTTTTCCTCTGTAGTATCTCTGATGTCATGCACTTTCTGGGATTGCTGTTTACAGATACCATTGACTGTACCTTAAAGTGGAGTTCCACCCTAATTTAATACTTACCTCCATCTTCTCGCTCCGGGTCACCTGAAAAAGAAATGGCTAATCGCATATTTTTTTTTTTTTTTTACTTACCTCGTAGCGAAGAAAATATACTTACCTTACTTCCTTCTTCCTCCTTCCTCGGCCGCGGCTCGTCGTCACTTCCTGGCTCTGCAATGATTCCTGGGAGCTGAACGTCATCGCTCCCAGGAATCATTGCGCCTGCACCGGCCCCGACGTCAGTTCCGGGTCGTGCGCGTCATCCCCTTCCTGGGAGCTGAACGTCATCGCTCCCAGGAATCATTGCGCCTGCACCGGCCCCGACGTCAGTTCCGGGTCGTGCGCGTCATCCCCTTCTAAACAGCTTCTGGGCATGCCCAGAAGCTGTGGAGGGATGACGCGCGCGCACCGGAAGCGCTGGACAAGACGTTTTCAAGGTAAGTATTTGTCCTAACAGGTAAGTGCAACCCGGGACAGATCAGAGGCTAGCCATTTTGGAAGTACTAGCCCTGACTGTCCCAGGGGTATTTAAAAAAAAAAAAAAAAAATCCAGGGTGGAACTCCGCTTTAAAGTATTTTTTGTTACTTGTTTTGTTCTTTTGTATGACTTAAATAAATAAAGAATTTGAAAAAAAAATAATATATATTTATCATCAGTGGTAAGTGGTACTTACCTTACTTCCTTCTTCCTCCTTCCTCGGCCACGGCCCGTCGTCACTTCCTGGCTCTGCAATGATTCCTGGGAGCTGAACGTCATCGCTCCCAGGAATCATTGCGCCTGCACCGGCCCCGACGTCAGTTCCGGGTCGTGCGCGTCATCCCCTTCCTGGGAGCTGAACGTCATCGCTCCCAGGAATCATTGCGCCTGCACCGGCCCCGACGTCAGTTCCGGGTCGTGCGCGTCATCCCCTTCTAAACAGCTTCTGGGCATGCCCAGAAGCTGTGGAGGGATGACGCGCGCGCACCGGAAGTGACGGCGGGGCCGGCGCAAGGCATCGTGGGACCGAAGAAGGCGGAAGAAGACGCCGAAGGGGATCTCGCTGGCTTCAAGCTGCCCACATCTGAGATGGCAGCGCTGGACAAGACGTTTTCAAGGTAAGTATTTGTCCTAACAGGTAAGTGCAACCCGGGACAGATCAGAGGCTAGCCATTGTGGAATGTACTAGCCCTGACTGTCCCGGGGGTATTTAAAAAAAAAAAAAAAAATCCAGGGTGGAACTCCGCTTTAAAGTATTTTTTGTTACTTGTTTTGTTCTTTTGTATGACTTAAATAAATAAAGAATTTGAAAAAAAATAATATATATTTATCATCAGTGGTACAGAAAACCTAGAGTTGGACTTTATTTAATTTTTGGTGACATTCCCAATTTTAACTTGCTTGCAATTTTATATTTTGTAATATGTAAATATTGTAATATGTAAATTTGTATATGCTGAGATGACTATAGTAGTGGTCTGTATATCCATGCTTTCATGGATTTGACGTGGTGGTAAATGTAAAGGTGTATTTACCTTTTCAATATGACAGATCTGCATTTTTGTCCATTTAGATCACAAAGTATATCACCTTATCTATATAAAATATGGTGAAGAAATCAACTATTTCTATGGCGTGTACATACTTTTTCACATGACTTTCTGTCCTATATTTTTCTTACTGAAACGTCTGCCATATGCACAGATCAACAAAATTCTCCCTATTATATTAAGGTAATGGTTCTCACCCACCTGCTGGGTAGAAGTTAGTGAAATAGGGAGTTTTTAGCTCTTTGAAATTTTGGTAAACATAGGAAGATTTTGGAAATATTTCACCTTTTTAGCAAAGCGCTTTGAAATTAAAGCGATTGTAAAGGTAGACATTAAAAAACAACAAACAAACCTGTCTATACTTAACTGCTCTGTGTAATGGAAGTGCACAGAGCAGCCGTGAACCTCCTCTTCTCTGATCGCCCCCTGGTGCTCCTGACCACTTCTCTCTGTCCAGTGCCCCCATGGGAAACCGCTTCTCATGGGGGCACCCATGGGTGCTTGCTCCTGAGCCCCGTTGCTGCGTCCATTGAAAAGACAGCAGGACTCCCCCCCCCCCCGCTCCCTCATCACTGGCTTTGATTGACAGCACTGGGAGCCAATGACCCCTCTTTCCCCAGCAAAGCCAGAAAGCCAGCGAGACCCGGAAGTGAGGGGAGAGAAGAGCTGCAGACGTGCACAGCGCTGGATTGAATGTGGGCTCAGATAAGTATAAGGGGGTGAGGGGGGATGTTGATACCTAAACATTTTTTTACCTTAATGCAAGGAATGCATTGAATTAAAAAATGTTTAGGCTTTAGAACCACTTTAAGAGGGAAGGCAAAAACAAGGTGCTTTTGAGGGTACAGTGAGATTTAAATGGGCCTGAAGAGTGAAGAGAGCTTCTCTTAGCTAACCAGGACCTGTTCTTGTCCCCCTTTATTAGCCTTATAATTAACTTTTAGTTATTATCTTTTTTTTTTCTAGAAAGAAAGCCAGGAAAAAAAGAAGTGAAATTAAAAAAAAAAAAATGAATAATTTGAAAATTACACATAAAAAAAAAATTGTAACATAAAAAAAAAAAAAAATTAACTACCTTAAATACTCCCCCCCCCCCCCCCCCCACAAATCCTGAAAAAAAAACATACTCCCTAAATAGAGGGAAAAATTAGTAAATAGCTGGAATATCAGTTTTGAACTCTCCCTGTAAGAATAAAATATACTGACTATAACAGTCAGTCCCACAATCTGCTAATTGCTAGATAGCATAACCTTTTTACCTCCAGAAAGGTCAGCTTTAATGATATTTTTACACCTCATTATTGATTTAGTCGGGCCATACATGTGACTGATTCAAGCATCACTAACAATAAGAAGACCATGTTTCCTCAAATCGTTTACAGGGAGCAATATTTTCTCTACAGGCAGCAATAGTTACCTACAAGTTCTGCCTTTTAAAAGTCAAATAAAAAATCTATTGCCTTCTTATAACCCTATAGATCTGAGCCCCTACATTTTGTGATTTCAGTGAAAATGCTGCTTCCTGCTGCCTCTGCAGTGCCCTGTGTTGGCAGAGATGAGTAACGGCCACACCTCCCGTCACAAGTTTCCTCCCCAGACTTGGAATGCAGAAGAAGTGAGTGGCACTTTAGACCAATTAAGACATTACATGATCATTACATTATTCAAAGGGAAATCTCACAAGGGGTCACAGATTGGTGTCAAATTTCTGACAAATATTTTAACTCTTACCACCTCTATCCAAAAAAAAAAGAAAAAAATGTTTAGAGTCATGCTTTAATGAAGCAAGGGAGAAGCACTACCAGGATGCATGTTTGTCTATATTTCTCTACCAAAAAAAGATTTTCAGCAGTTGGATTGTGCTGCAATAAGATTTAGATCCGCAAAAAAAAAAAAAGGTACAACACTCTATTACTAAAGAAAAATAAACAGACAAATCACCACTACTATTAAATAAGACATAAACCCTAAGGGGCAATTTTCCACTGGTGTTACATGCGTTGCTGTGAAATTATTTTAAACACCACTTCAATGCACTAAACTAAGGCGAGGCACATGCATTGAAGGGTGTCACAACACCCGAAATCGCACAGTAGTGTGATGTGTTCGAAAATGTGTGGCATGTCTGAATCAATGAGAGGACTACTTGGGGTTGTTGTTAAAGTGTTACTAAACCCAGGAGCCTGCATTAACTATATCTGGTCTCCCACAGTACACAGAACATGGAAATTTTAGTAAAAATAGACTGCTAAATAAGTTTTCTCATCAGCAGTATATAGGAGTCTTATGACTTCTATCAGTGTCTGGTTAAAGCTTGTAGGAGGAGTTTTCATTTAACTCTGATTGTCCTATGAGGCTGCAGGACCCCTGACCCTCTGTCTGGACAGTGCTGATTAGCCCTGTGGCCATCACTCGCACCCTCCTAAGAAAAAAAAAAACTCTCTAGCATTACACAACAAACTGAGCATGTGCAGAGTGACCCCAAAGCCTCTGTCTTATCAGAGATGATTGGGGACAGTGATATAAGAGGATCAGAGAGATTAACCCCTTAGGTTCCGCAGTGAGTATAACATGCATGCCTTACTGCATATACAGACTGAATAATTTACTGCTATGGGTTTAGTAAAGCTTCAGATGGGGGTCCTGGGAGTGGGGCGGGTCCTTTCACTGGCCATTGTGGGATTGCATGGGACCAAGTGAGCAATTGCAGTAGCGATAGGCCTTATGGCCACTAACTTTTTCTGCTGCCTGTTTAGTGGAATAATGTTGCCCCTTTTCAGGGATTACCTTGGACCCATTTTCTTTGGAAACACCCCCCCCCCCCCCCCGCCCATTTAGGATTACAAATAACTTTAATATAGAACACCTACCAAGGGCTGTGGTCCCAATGTAAGCAGGGCTAGTAGGGTAATCAGGGACTTTGTCTTCTTTAGTTAGGCCGTATGACCGTATACTGTGCCTTACTGTGTAGTACTGTTAGTACTGTGTTTCTGGCTTTATTTACATTACTATATATTGTGCTATTATACTGTTATTGTTACTCGAACCAAATATCTTCTTGCAGGATTTTTTATATTAATAAAGCCTTCTGAAACCTATAGGGTGTGTCAGTGAGTCCTGGGTCAGTTCTAGGCAGGTCATTATTAAAGCAGGACATACGGTCCTGATCAACACAGCAGCTCCTTGGGGGTTAATTCCTTTACAACTGCCCAACACATATGTGCGGTAGCAAAAGGGTGAACTTTAATGCACACACATTGCACATATGCGTACCTGTGGGCTCCCAGCACAAAGACCAAGCTGTCAAAGACAGATCTCGGTTCAGACTAAAGATCAGTAGCCGGTGGGACCAGCTTCTGATCATGTGACCAGTTTGACAGTGGATCCTTCCTGCCCCCCTGGGCATTCTGAACCATTTAAAGGGATGCCAGGGAGGGCGGGAAGGTATTAAGTGTTAAAGTTGCATGTCATTTCTCAGGACACAGCTGTTTTTTTTGGGTTGCAGAAGCCACTTATAGTCTCCACTAGGCAAGTATGTGACAAGATGACAACGCAGGAGCACAATTGGAGACTGTGCCGGGACAAGGTCATCCAGCGCCCAGGGCAAAGATGCCAAACTGCGCCAACCCTCCTTCCCTTAGTGTTAGGGTCAAGGTGCCCCCATCCCTGCAATAAACCATTGCGCCCAGGGAAGCCGCCCCTCCTGCCCACCACAGGTCCCGGCCCTGATTGGAGAGCAGTAAAAAGAGTGTTGTCACAGGAAGCTCCTTTATGGCAGGATCACCATGTATTATTTCAATGGAAGCTGCTAATTTAAAAATTAACAATGACTTTGAAATGACTAAACCTAATATGAGGATGTTAGTGATTGGGTTTACATATAATTCTTTCCACTCTTAAACATCAATATTTGGCAATTAAACTTAACTGAGAAACATCCATATGAACAAAACCGTATTCGGATTTTACTTTGTCCAACACAATGGCTTGAGGCTTGATACACTGGAAATCTGCTCTAAAGTGGATTAATGGACAGACCCAGCCCAGAGTGTCTCCAGGGACTGATGCATCGACCTTCATGCATTATTCCCATCGTATCATATTACTGCTCTCTGCAACCCTTTCACTCCCAGAATGCTCTGCAGCAGGTGGCGCACCACTGACTCCTGCCACAAAACAAATCTACACAATGTACATTAACCAGACCGTCTGTTACAGAGACCATCCATGCAGCCAGCCAGGATGGAAACCCAAAAGAAGAAGAATTATAGAATCAAATAGCTTATCATACAGTATCTTAATAAAAAAAAATACACAGTATATACAGTGCCTTGAAAAAGTATTCATACCCCTTAAATTTTTTCACATTTTATGTTACAATCAAAAATGTAAATGTATTTTATTGGGATTTTATGTGATAGACCAACACAAAGTGGCACATAAATGGGAAGTGGAAGGAAAATGATAAATGTTTTTTTTAAAAATGTTTAAAATAAATAAGTGAAAAGTGTGGTGTACATTTGTATTCAGCCCCCCTGAGTTAATACTTTGTAGAACCACCTTTCGCTGCAATTACAGCTGAAAGTCTTTTTGGGAATGTCTCTACCATCTAGATTCTAGAGCATGGGTGTCCAACCTTTTGGCTTCTCTGGGCCACATTGAGTGTAGAGAAATTTTCTGGGGCCGCATATAAAATATAAAATATAGTTAAGGTATATAAGTAATAAAACGCCACCGTGCCCTTCCCGCACTGCTGCCCCCCCCCCAGCACTAATTTAACACAACTAGAGGATGATCCCTTCCAAGGCTGCCTACAGTCAGTTGGATGCCACTGTGGCCGTTTACCCGACCCGACTTCCTTCTTCCCCATCAAAAAAAAAAAATTGTCAGGGGGCAGTGGGCCGCATTGCCTGGGGCTCTGGGCCGCATGCGGCCCCCGGGCCGCAGGTTGGACATGCCTGTTTTAGAGAGTAAGATGCTTCGTTGGTCGCAAATCCGACTAAAGGCACTGATACATGCACATATACTCTCCTTGAACCTAGGGGGTTTCCTAACCTAGAGGTGATCCTTATCTCAATCATACATGCTTTCCCTAATTTTGGGGTCTATTTGCCTGTATTTAATCCAGTGTCATTTCCTGTTATGTGCTATTACCACCCTGCTATGGTTCACTATGTTGGATGTATTTTCTCTCTTTTCGTTTTTCTGTTGTTTGTAACGAAAAGTTTATCTAATAAAAATTATCTGATTTAGATTCTAGAGAGTGATATTTTTGCCCATTCTTCTTTGCAAAATAGCTCAAGCTCTGTGAGATTGGATGAAGAGCGTCTGTGAACAGCAATTTTCAAGTCTTAAAAAAAATAAATACTTGCGCTATAGTGAGATTAAAGTGGAAGTATTAGCAGCAGTTGTGCACCAAGTGTTAATCACTTGTAAACATGAAAAAATATAAAAACAGCGCTAGCATCAAATAAACATATGAAATAAACAAAAAAAAAAGTCCAAATAAACTGATGTAATCAATATAAAGCGCTCCAATCGTCTTTAAAGTGCTGAAGTGCTCCACATAAATTCATTCTGTGATGTGACACACACCCTTTTGTGTCCCTCCTTACCAGAATCAATGGACCCCCAGCTTTTCAGTCTGGGAGTCAGAGAGGTTTGGTAAAAAATAAGACTGATGGGTCACAAGGAACGGATCAAGGACTCCCCTGTAACCTCTTAGATGTTCCAAATAATCTTCAAGTGCAGAACAAAGAGAAGGAGCCGTTAGTGAAGTACTGTAGGGTTGCGATCTAATTGCGCAATAAAAACATACTTACAACACAGTAGTATTAAAACAGCATGTGAATAACAATATGCTCCTGCGAACGCTGTAACCACCATGCGTTCCACGGCAACCTGAAGTGACGTCGTTACAACTTGATGCTGGAAATTACATCAGCACGGACCCCCTTGATGACGGCCTGTGGGAGGGCAAAACGCTTTGACGTAATTTCTGGTATTGAGTTGTAAAGACACCACTTCCGGTAGCCGTGGAATGCATGGCTCCATAACCATAATGTGCTTCTTCTTGAGCCACTTTTTTGTCACCTTGGCGGTAGATTTTGGGTCATTGTCATGCTGGAAGACCCATCCATGACCCATCTTCATACGCATAACAATGGCAACATTCTAAACATAAAAGTCGGGATCTTGCAAAAAAACTGGTGCTCCTGAGGTAGGGTGGGATCTTTGGACACGGCACACGACCGGGCAACCATCAGAACCATACAGCACCTAATTGGCTATTTCATCCTGCTTACAAACCCTTCTGAGGATGCTTCTCTTATGATGCTTTCACATGGGCAGGATGCATGTTTTTCTTGTGCAGCTGCTTGCAAAGAAGCTGTTGAAATCAATCATAGGTGGCCAGCTGCACAGACCTACATAGATCTCGAAGTGCATCCTGATATGTACATCTGAGTCCAATGCATGGATCAGAATGAAGATAGACTGTGTTGTGATCCATGCATCAGTCCATCATGGATGTACAATTTGGGATACGATTCAAAATAAGTGCAGGTCCATGCAGCCAGCCATCTGCCATTGGTTTCCACAGGCTGCCTGCATGCGGCAGCATGGAGCACCTGTGCATCCCTAGCAGGTGAGGACGGCCCTTTGCACGGGATACAAATTGGTACACCTGTGTGAATGAGGCCTTATTACTCTGAGATTGATCATGTGATTACAGCAGGCTCAATTGTATTAAATCAGTCTTGATTTATATCACAAGATAATATGCAAAGAAAATATACTCTTCGTGAACAGCAACAAGAATATAAAAACAATTCAGCAGAATTCAAAAAACAAAACAAAAGATTGTTTACTTCTGATTATGCAGTGATGTCAGCATGGGGCTCTTGCTGATGCGTTTTATTATAAGTTACATCTTCTACCATGCCCTGGAAGAAGTCATTTATGACAAAATGTGTTGGGCGGAGCCCCATGCCAATGTCACTACGTTTTATCATAAGTTACATCTTCTACCATGCCCTGGAAGAAGTAATTTATGACAAAATGTGTTGGGCGGAGCCCCATGCGGACGTCACTACGTCATCGGAAGTGAACAATCTCACGTTTTGTTTACCTTTCTGGATTGCTTTTCATACAATGCACAATTGTCTACAGTTGAATGTAAGTGTAATACTTTTTATTAAAGTTGGGTTTTAAAGATTTTACACTATGTGGAGCGTGTTTTGCTTCCTATGAGAGAATATATATTGGAGGTTGGAGTGCCTATACAAGTGTAAACCCAGGCTGCATTCATTTGGATCCAAGGTGCCTGGTGGCTGGATTGATTCGGATAAAAGTTGCTGAGTAATAATATAATCCAGATATTTTGGATGAAAGCGTCTTTTGACTTCTCTTTATAGAGTTTTAAAATTAGCTGGTGAGCGTACATCTGTCACTAAGGGTAGTGGCAATAATATGGATCTTCTTTGAAAGCAATCATGCTGGTGGATGTAATTTACTCAACTGGAGTGGATCGCTTTTCACCATACGAACATTATTGTGTTGATATTCTTGTTGCTGTTTACTAAGGCCCTTTCACATGGGTGATCTGATTAGGTTCAGCCTGATTGGACCCTCCAGTCCCTGCTATGGAGCGGCGGATGTCAGCGGACACATGTTCACGGACACTCACCACCATCCAATCCTGTCCGGCAAGAACAAATGGATGGGGGACCTATTCCCCATCTGTCTGGTGGATGGGATGGCATCAGACGGAAACAGACATGCTGTCCGTTTCCATCTGATTTCCCCATAGAGGAGAGCAGGACTGTGTCCAAGTCTGCTCTGCGTAGCGAAGCAGTCACGGACCTGTCATTCCCTGGCTGAGCAAGCGGATCCCACTTCACGGTGGTGCCTGTGTGAAAGAGGCCTTAGAAGAAATTTTCTTTGCACATTATCTTGTGATATAAATCAAGTATTAATCATGTAATTAGCATAACAGATCTATTACTTTTGTAATAACTGTGATAGAATATCCCCCAGAACTGTTGCAGTTTGTGATTATTATTTTTTTTTCTTTTAGCACAAGCACGATTATACATATTTTTTTCTTATTAGTTAGCTTTACACAGAGGTCGGGAACCTTTTTGGCTGAGAGAGCCATGAACACCACATATTTTCAAATGTAATTCCGTGAGAGCCATACACTATATTTCAGGGGTCGGGAACCTTTTTTTTAATAATCATATTCATGGGCCGCAGCTATACAGTGAGTAGATGCTCCCGTGTGAAAGTACCTGGAGTCCGGTCGGGAAGAAAGCAGAGCAGGCAGGTATGCAATGAGGCCTTAGTGGTGAAGCGCCTGCAGGCCTGCGAGTGATGGAGGTGAGTATAGGCCCTGAGAAAATGGCGGCCATCCGCTGAAGGCCTCAGAAGTGGATGTGAGAGGCAGTTCCCGCGGGTCACCGGGTGTCAGAGGGGAAGGAGATTGTGTCTGTCGGGGGACAGGGAGCGGATATCAGGTCTCCTTACCGGGCAGTGATTGCCAAGGCCCTCAGATGCACAGCACACGAGTCGGCGGCGGTACCACGAGTAGGCCGCGGGGTTCGTAGTGCGGCAATCCGGTCACCCAGAGACAAACTGAGGGTAGCGGTGGTAGCACACAAAGTGTACCATTGATGGGTGCAGAAATCTCCTACGCGGATGGCACTGGATTGAGTGCGCGGAGCTCTGGGACTACACGTCCAGCGTGGCTCACGTCCGGACATGCCCCCCTTTTTTAAAGATTTGTCTGCGAGCCAGATGCAGCCATCAAAAGAGCCACATGTGGCTCGCGAGCCATAGGTTTCCTACCCCTGCTTTACAGTATATAATTGTATTTTAACCTTATTCTCAGCTTTCTCTGTGGACTACAGGACCCCATCCATTTAATGGAGAAGAAAAAAGGTAGATTGGTTCAGTAGTCCTAAAACACATCCTGTCTTAGGACAGGAAGTGTGTTACTGGCAGGATCACCAGGTAAAAATAAAGGAAAAAAGCCTGAAAGAACTAAAGCAGTCTGTACATCTAAGGACCGTTGAGCTAAAAATATTACATTTTTTTTATCCTTGGGTTTGGCTACATTAAAAGTTTGAAGAAGATTGAAAATATAGACAAACAATGACCACAACTGTCGTTCAGAAAAAAGACAGTCTGAACATTCTGCTCAATCCAGGTTTCTTTTAATGAAACCACTGAGCTAATTTTCTTTAGACAAATGGACTTTTGAAGAAAATCGCTCAAACAGCACTTAAACCCTTCACATCCATCAGTTAACATTTTCTGGCTTATTACTGCCAAATTACATCTGTCAGCAGTCCTGACCAGAAACAGGGTTGACCTAAGCCTAATGACAGAAAATAAAATGGGTAATAAATGGCAAAATAATGTGACAATTAAAACGGAACTCCAGAAAAATATTAAAGACACAAAATACTACTCTATGCTCACAAATACTTCATTAAATGTATTCCTGTAAATGCAAGAGAAGCGGCACTAAAAGCCAAAAAGTTGTGATGCAGTGCTAACAAGGGATATTCTGAAAGGAGGAGAGAGCAGAGACGAGAGAGATTCGCTCATCAGTTTGCTGCTTCTCCTTTCACTGTCCAGTCACAAGACTTGTAAGTGTTACTTAACCACTTGCCGACCAGTCACGTTGACTGTACTGCGGCAAAGTGGTTCGTTATCGTCTGGCGACATAGACCTACGTCACCAGACATTCCCCTCTCTCGGCAGCGCCGCGCTCCCGCTGTATTCAGTTACAGCGGGAGTCGGGCCAGCGGAGGAGCGGCGGTGATCACCGCCGCTCTTCCCCGATCATCGGGAATCGAGTGTGGAGATCCACCCGCTTGTGTAAACAAAGCAGGCGGATCTCCTAAGTGACAGACAGGGTCAGATTGCAGGATTCAGCATAGCTGAACCTGCGATCTGTCCCTGTGTCACTCAGTCACCTCCCCCCACACATGTCAGTAAGCACCAGGCGTACATTAACCCCTTGATCACCAATAAAAATTAACCCCTTCCCTGCCAGTGTCATTTTTACAGTAACAGTGCATATGTATAGCACTGATTACTGTAGTAATGTCACTGGTACCCCCAAAAGTGTCAAAAATGTCAGTCAAGGGTCCGATCTGTCCGCCACAATGTCGGAATCCTGCAAGAAAAAAAAAAAATGCAGATCGCCGCCATTACTCGTTAAAAAAAAAAAACACCAAAAATGCCAGAAATCTTTCCCTTAGTTAGTAAACGCAATAACTTTTGCGCAAACCAAAGCATGGTTGTTAAAGTCACTGTTGAACCTAAGTGGTTAATCCTCTGCATTGTGTAAAACGGCTGTTTGATCCTGTCTTTTCCTCCCCTTCCAAAACATATCCAGATAAGACAGAGTTACTGGAGTCAGGCTGCACACGCTCACTTTGGTGTGTATTGCGAAATAATTGTGTTTAGCTCTTTGAAGAGTGCATGTGATCAACACAGGGCCAATCAGCATTGTCCAGACAGAAGGTTGGGGTCCTGCATCCTGATGGGACAGCCAGTGCAGTATGAAAACTCCTCCTACAGCTTTACCTAGGCACTAATAGAAATCACAAGACTGCTATATACTGCTGATGAAAAAAGGTATTTAGCAGTTTATATTTACTAAAATGATTGTATTTCCATGTTCTGTGTACTGTGGAAGACCAGATATAGTGAATGCAGGGTCCTGTAGCAGAATAAAGGGTCCTGCCATGTCAGACAGGACTATACTGTGTGGCAGAGCTGTGTAAATGTCAGGACTGGAGACTTCAGAAATATAAATACTTTGGCAGAAAAAAAACATCTCTCATATAAGTATTTAATCTGTTCTGTTGTCAACTCATTTTTTTATTTTCACTCGCTTTCAGCTGCGGTGACAATGGTCAGCAGAGCAAATAGCGAGAGAAATAATGGAGACACAGACAGCAAATAAAACCTGGCACCTTACCACCCTATTCAAAATAGAAAAAAAAAATTGGCCATAGATATACTATACTTTATGCACTGCCACACGCTTTGCCCAGGCTACATACAGGGGTCATCAGAAAGCTAAATCCCCCCATCACCTGCCTAGGATTTGGCACTCAGCCAATATAGTTAGATCTGCCTGTGCTTCAGTAATCCACAATGACAAGGATGGGGATTATTCCAAATACAAGAACTGCCAGGTATTTACTTATTATTACCCAGCCGATGAATATTTAAATGCAGAATCCTGTGGGAAAAGTCAATACAATTTCTGACAAAAACCAACGCCGAGAGTAAAGAATAGGGAAAGTCTCCCGGGTACCTAGAGCAGAAGGCTGCTTTATCCAGGCTCATTATTTTATTCCTCAATCATTTGTCTCATCAAATTGTTTGGATCATATACATAAATATCATTAAAGTGTGCAATATCGTTATTTTTTTGTTTTTTGCAATGTCACCATGCCCTTGAATCGGCAAGTTGGCAGTGTCTCTATCTATAGCTATACTTTTTGTTATATGCAAATCTGGAGTATATCTAAAGCCAAACCTTTTTTTTTTTTTTTTTTTTTTTTTAGATAGAATAGGAATGTTTAAAACCCCTTTTAGACATTTTACTATCTTTGTTCAATTTGGGAGACCTTCCTTCACATCCTGTCCTGTTGACACAACAGGAAGTGGGAGGAAATCTCTCCAAAGTGAGGATAATTCCCTCTTAGACAGTTGTCACCAGAACACTTTTCCTCATTGGTAGGTGTCCCCTCTATTGAAGTTCTAGTGGCAGCTATAAATTTTGGATTTTTCCTGACATCGGTCATGGTGACTGTGACAAACCCAACCGGGACAGGGCTTTTTGGGGGGGCACTAGGGGCTTGCCTTCTACCCACTGATTATGGCCCATGGAGGAGACCGGGGATTTTGTCTGCTTCTCCCAATCAGAACATGGAAAAGAGCTCAGTTCAGCCTCTGATCCCATGGAGAGAGCAGTCTATTCTCTAATGATGGACAACAATGTGATGAACGCTGAGAACGAGGCTTGGATTCATTCTCTGAATAAAGACAATAAGGCTGGATGGAAAGGTGTAATATTAATCTTGTACAGGTTAATGGTAAGAGGAAATATGGTGGCCCTCCTTTTAGACTGGATTGGAGAATCTTCTAAATGATTCCACTTTTTCAGACTGCTAGAACTTTGTATGAGTTTTTTCTTATGATGACTTGTCTAGTGGACAAATTAAACAAGTTATGGCTGGTTAATGAGATTTGGACAGCCCTGGGTCTTCTTTCTGGGGAACTGGTGCCGAATTGTCTGGGTGGACATTGACCTGAATCACTTAGGCTTATTTAGGTGACTAGTTGTAATTGAGCTTACTGTTTAATTAGATTACTGTCTATTTTAGCTATTTATTAGGTGTACTGTTAGATGTACTAATAATATTACTGTTTACAGTTAGCCTTGTTTAGGATAATGTGATCAAGCTCTTATCTGTTTTTTTGTGGTATACATACTGTGTGAATTTACAATAAAGTCAGTTCCAATTTGCACCTAAGCTAGTGTTGTCTAGTTCTTGGGGCAATTCTATGCTATAATAAATAATACCTGGTTCCTGGTTTCAGAGTAGAGGAAGCTGTATCTTAATAGAGGCACCCAGTTTGGGTGCGGGGGATCACAGTGACAGCAATCGGTGGCCAGAACGCATTTAGAGAGTAAATCTCCCTTACAGGGACACAGAGAGCAATTATGGTTATTTCAAATTAGGTTTACACTATATGGCTAAATGTTTTTGCAGACCTGCTCATCACACCTATATGAGGTTGTCAGGCATGCCCCTCCCAAACCATGACCATAGTATGGGGTTGACTCCCTCCTTATGGCTACAGCAGTCTCTACCCTTTCATAAAGGCTTTCCACAAGATTGTGGAGTGTGTTTGTGGGAATTTGTACCTGTTCAATCAAAAGAACAGTTGTGAAATCAAGTACTGATAAAGAACAAAAAGACACAGCTCTCAATAAGCATTTCAGTTCATCCCAAAGGTGTTCAGTAGGACTGAGGTCAGGGCTTAGTGCAGGAAACTTGAGTTCCTCCACAGCAAACGCATCAAACCGTGTCTTGATGGAGCTGGCTTTGAACACAGTGGTACAGTCATGTTGGAAGAGAAAAGGGCCTTCCCCAAAAGTTCTTTGCACACTGTGGCATTAACAGTAAACTTCACTGGGGATACCCGTGCCCAATAATTTGTCGGGGTATCCATCCACATATTTTTGACCATATAGTATATATTGATTAGGATGTGCATCTCACTTTAATTAGTAGTCAAGAAAGTATTAGTACTATTAACTAGTTAATATAACCCTCCAGAATACTAGAACAGAACTATTTAGAAAAAGGCCATTTAAAGTGTTACTAAACCCAGAACCTGCATTCTCTACATCTGGTCTCCCACAGTACACAGAATATGGAAATGCAATTCTTTTAGTAAATATAAACGAATAACTACCTTTTCTCATCAGCAGTATATAGCAGCCTTGTGACTTCTATCAGTTTCTGGTAAAGCTTGTAGGAGGAGTTTTCATTCTCCCCTGACCCTCTGTCTGGACAGTGCTGATTGGCCCTGTGCTGATCACATGCATTCTCCCAAGAGAAAAAAAAACTCTCTAGCAATACCCACCAAACTGAGCATGTGCAGCCCATCCCCTGGCTATGTATTTATCAGGTTATTTTTGAGATATCTTTTTTAGATATGACTGTGTATTTCTTCAAACATATGAGTGCAATAACTTTTAATAAATGTTTTTTATTGTAAACGGTATCATGCTATGTGCCCTGTGTTCCCTTTATATATGTGGTTCCCATGTGTCTTACTGCGAGTACATTTTGAAGGTCTTCTCTGATGGTCTGCACCTGGTGGGTTTAACCCTTTTACACGCATTTGGCTTTTCCAGTGATTTGGAAGCCAACATCATCTGGTAAGCAGCCACTTGTCTCTATGTTTCACTGGGGGCTTCTATTTGCTTTGCCGTGAGATGAGCGCCCTCTCCACCTGCATGCTGGGACATGTGGTTCTTCTATACAGCACAAAGTTTTTTACCACTGGTTTCGTTTTTCTCTTAATTTATGGACCTTTATATGGACTCTTCACATTTATATAAATATAATATTTTTTGATTCATGTGTAAATATATTCAAGAATTTTTCTAGCGCTACACGTTTTTTTTATTATTACTCAAGTGCATTTGTAACGTATTTTAAAGTGTTGTAAAGAGTGTGGTTGGTCGCCATTGAGATAGTCACCTATCCTAAAAAGACCCTTATAAAGCCACCATTAAAATGGCATCGGAGTCATTCCAGGAGAGAACTCAGGATTGCAAAACAGGGGGCCAGTGGGGTATGTGGAGATGACAGGGGTTTTTGATGTTTTACTCCATCCCAAACCGCTAGGGAATGAGACAGGGTAGGGCATAAAAAGGGGATATAAAAAAGAGTAGATCTAAAAAAACAACTAAGGGCTCTTTCACACGGTCCGCCTTCGTAGGCGGATCCGTGCTGCTCAGCAGGGATCGATCCGCCGATCTCCGCTGAGCCAGCGGACGACAGCTCCGTCTCCACTTGCAGTGCGGAGTGGGAGGTGTCACAGCCCCCACTGCTCTCTATGTGGGATCGGATGAGAGCGGACCGCCTGTCCGCTCTCATCCAATCCGATCCCTGAAAGGATGGAAAAATAGGGTTTCCATCCGTCCAGATTTCACGGACAGGAGCGGATGGCAGCGGGTGTCAGCGGAGGTGTCTCCGCTGACATCCGCTGCCCAATAGAGCTGCATGGAGGATCCGATCAGATCCGCCTAAAAAACTGACAGGCGGATCTGATCGGATCGCCCATGTGAAAGAGCCCTAAATATGCCTGTCTGTCACATTCTGTCAATATCTTCAATATTTTTTCCAAATTCATTCAAGTATGTTCATTCTGGCTTCTGACTTCACCTGCTGCATGCCTGTTTGAGGTCAAAGTGTAAGCAGGTGCAGTCTGTTGTCTCCACTGCAAGTGGCCCTCAACCCCAGCTGCAATGCAGAGGGAGAGGAGGTCATGGGGAACAAGTTTTCTCTATGTCAATGTTTCTCACTAGGGTAACGATCCAATTGGATG
Source organism: Pelophylax lessonae (assembly GCF_965119305.1). Classification (NCBI taxonomy): domain Eukaryota; kingdom Metazoa; phylum Chordata; class Amphibia; order Anura; family Ranidae; genus Pelophylax; species Pelophylax lessonae. Next base: position 76,558,762 of record NC_138773.1, read on the forward strand.
CTGGCTGCCCATGTGACTCTGGCGGCCATCTTAGTTGTGGCAGAGTCTATTTAAGACCCTAGCCCCTGGGTTTGTTGTGCTTTGTGTGAGTGGGTAGAGTAGATAAAGATACCCTGTCTGTGAGGGACAGTACTAGCGATAGGAAAAGGTTCCTGACAAGGAGGGAAAGCTTAGGGTCACATCTCTCTGGATACCTTCCTGATTGGGCACAAGATGCCCAGGCCGCATTCTGTCCCCTTTCAACAGACGCTGTCAGTTCGGCTGTTACCTGCTTCTTCATGTTATTGGCACTGTGATTGCGCTCGGCTGGGTAGCTGTCACACGGGTTTGTTGAGAACTGTTGCTGTATTACTTAAATACAAGTTTTCCATTGCCCCTGACTATGTGAATTATTGCTGCCACACCACGTTGTACCTCTCCTACAAGTGTCTCAAAAAGTATTGATAAAGGACACAGTTTGGCAAGTAGTATTTTTACAAGGAGATCAGTGGTGGCAGTCTACTTATTTATTTTGGTGCGGGGTTCTAAAAACACTTTATCAAAGGTTAGAAATTCACATTTCAATTGTTGGTTATTCTTCAACACAAGTCAACTGATGGCGTTCTAATTGGGGGTGGGGGGTTAGTGATAGATGGATCGCATCCTTGCTGTGCCGTTAGCTCCTGACTCGCTTGTTGCCTCTTAGACCATGGATCAGAGTGACAATCTGAATGTAGAGCCAAGAGAAGTCTTAGGCTCCATTTTAGCTTCGATGTGTCATACAACACAGCTGAGGGAAGACCTTGGAGGACTTTCCTCACTTTGCCGTGCGCTGCTGTATGTAACATCTAGGAAATTCAATTTTACAGGGAGAGGAAGGAATTTTTGCTGTGGTTCTGACCCCTGTCTTCTGCAGTACCTACTCCAGACCTTTGATCTCTGTATTACATACTTTTGACACCAGCATTGTGCATTACATACTACTGACCCCTGTACTGTGTGTTACATACCCCTGAACTCTGCACACTGCATTACTTACTCTGCGAGTAGGTTATATACTACTAATTTCTGCACTTATGTTATGTATTCCTGACCCCTACACTCTGCATTACATACTACAGACTGCTGAACTCTGTGTCTGTCAGTGCTAATCAGTGCCACCCATCAGTGCCGCCCGTCAGTGCCGCCCGTCAGTGCCGCCCGTCAGTGCGGCATATTAGTACCTCCTCATTAGTACTCTTCATCAGTGCCCATAAGTGCCACCTCATCAGTGCCCATCAGTGCAGCCTATCAGTACCCATCAGTGCTGCCTCATCAGTGCACATCAGTGAAGGAGAAAAATTATTTATTTTCAAAATTTACTCACAGAAAATAGGAAACCTTTTTTTTTTTCAAAATGTTCTGTCTTTTTTCTTTATTTTTTTTTTTTTTTGTAAGAGATAAAAAACCTAGTGGTAATTAAATACCACCAAAAGGAAGTTCTATTTGTGTGAAAAAAATTATACAAATTTCACATGGGTACAGTCGTGTTGCATGATTGTCCAATTGTCATTCAAAATGTGAGAGCGCTGAAAGCTGAAAATTGTCCTGTGCAGGTGCACTGTACTGAAGTGGTTAAATAACAAACATGTTATACATACCTGCTCTGTGCAATGGTTTTGCACAGAGCAGCCCGGATCCTCCTCTTCTAGGGTCCCACACCGGCGCTACTGGCTCCTCCCTCCTGCCGGGTGCCCACACAGCAAGCAGCTTGCTCTGGGGGCACCCAAGCAGGTGCTCTCCCAAGCCATGGCTCTGTGTGTCCATTCATACATGGAGCCATGGCTCGGCCCCGTCCCCTCCGTCTATTGCTTGGCTGACTGGCTGTAATTGACAGCAGCGGGAACCAATTTCTTCCGCTGCTGCCAAAAGCCAACCAGGAGTGCAAGTCCCCGAAGAGGCAAGGCTCTCATGGACATCCCTGGATCCAGAGGGGGCTCAGGTAAGTATTAGGAGGGGGCTGCTACACACAGAATATTTTGTTTGACCATTCTTCCAGAAGCACATTTGTGAGGTCAGGCACTGATGTTGGTTGAGAAGACCTGGCTCGCAGTCTCCGCTCTAATTCATCCCAAAGGTGTTCTATTGGGTTGAGGTTAGTTCCTCCACCCCAAATTCGATTGTCCATGTCTTTAAGGACCTTGCTTTGTGCACTGGTGCGCAGTCATGTTGGAACAGGAAAGAAGCGTGAAATTGTTCAAAATGTCTTGGTATGCTGACGCCTTAAGAGTTCCCTTCAATGATTTGGAGCAGTGCACAAAGCAAGATCCATAAAGACATGGATGAGGTGGAGGAACTTGACTGGCCTGCACCTCAACCCAATAAAACACCCTTGGGATGAATTAGAGTGGAGACTTCAAGCCAGGCCTTCTCTCCAACATCAGTGCCTGACCTTACAAATGAGCTTCTGGAAGAATGGTCAAACATTCCCATAGATACACTCCTAAACCTTGTGGACAGCCTTCCCAGAAGAGTCGAAGCTGTTATAGCTGCAAAGGGTGGGCCAACTCAATACTGATCCCTACGCACTAAGACTCGAATCGTATTAAAGTTCATGAGTATGTAAAGGCAGAGTTACCAATACTTTTGACAATATAGTGTACATTCTCTAAATTCTTATCACTAGAACACTGCAAAAAACAACTGGGGTGAGCACGCTATTGGGTAAAGGGGAAGGCCATGTCTGCTTGTGTAGGTACAGCCAATTTTTTATTTTTTTTATTTTGAATAGAGTGGTGAGGGGTTAGAACTCTGTCGGTTTATTATATCTATCTTTGCTTCTGGATGGGAGATCAACCCTCTCCATTTGTCCTGGGGACCTTTATCTCCAATACAGAAGGGAGTAGGAAATCCAAATTTTATGAGTTGTCACAGGAACAAATGAAGAGAAATTGTCCTTATAGGGGTACTTGTTTTGGTGACAACTAAGAGTATATATCCTCTCTCTGGAAAGATTTCCCTGTATGTCTTGCAGTCTTTAGGTCAGAAAGTGAAGGAAATCACCCCCACTGTACTTTTACCATTTTTTTACTCTATCCAAAACTAATAAAATATATTTTTATAATTTACATACACTTTAAGAAAGCACTGACAAGACAAGATAGGACTAGATAGCCTCATTTACCATTGTAGATATAGCCAGGCAATACAGCAGTGTAAAGCAGTTGTCTTACATTATCTATATTGCTATTTCATCAATGTCAGACGCCCACAGAAGGACATTTTATTGATTTCAGTTCACAGTTTCCTGGAAAGGAAATTTGTATTTTTGATTCTGTTGTTGTAGGAAAAGAAAGATGTTGAAACGTCAGGACTACTATCGTCTTCCCAAGGCCCCGGTACTGTGGGCATAAGCCTGGAAATGCCTTGCTGCTGGCAACCTTATCTGCCTCTAGCCAACTCTGGTGCAAAAAGGCCAGGAACAGGAGACAGAAAATAATTGGCCAAGCTCTTTCTGCATCCAAACTGCCGCATATCCTCAACATCGTTAACGAAAAAATTACTCTATCCTTAAAAAATAAACAATGTTAATTATTTCTGCTTATTAAGTCCGAGTTTTCTAAGGCAGTGAGATACTCTGAGTGGATGTTCCAATTCCTCAGCATTTTAAAGCTGCCATTGGGTGCAATCCCAACTCTGTTGTAATGTTTTGTTTTCTGAATGTCCCCCCCAAGTAGGTGAAAACAAAATCAGCTTTGGCTCTAATACTCACCTTCAATCTGGAGTTGTCCCCGCAGTAATCTCTTTCAACCACAAGATGTCCTCAGTTTTCCTGAGAGCACATAGCAAGTGCAGGGCATCATGAACCGCCCTCCCGAGGGGGCCCCACAAGGGCACCCTGCATTCACAATGTGCAATGGTGCAGAGAGTTGCCCTGATGCCATTCCATCAACATTAGTCTCTGTAGTTTTTGGTCTCCAAAGCTACAAGTACTAGGTAGGCTTAGCAGGTTGGTGGAGACGTGAAGGAAAAGAAGGTGCAGCTGTTGGCAGATGACCGTTATCTATAGCCAAACCCTTTTTAATTTCAATTTTGGATAGAGAAGGAAGTCTGTCTGTAGGTTGGTGGGTCAGTTAGTGTTTGAGTCAAGTCACCACTCACCAGTGGAAAAGCTAGGACTGCCGTAAAATTCAGCAGCTACCTAAAGGAGAAGTACAGCCAAAACTTGTTTGGTTGTACTTCTCCTGTGGATTACAGGAGTACAGCTTGTTCTGCATTTCTGAAGCCTGCTGTCGGCTGAAGTCACAGAGCCGGTCCAGGCTGGGGGCAAGTTTGTGACAATATGGTTGGGATCCGCTAACAACCCTGGAGCGGCACCTGGCTCAGCCTCTCAGCGAGGACCTGGCTTCTGCCCCCCTCCACAACCCAGCGATCCAGTAAGCGCAGGGCGGCAGAGCATAGAGCCGGTGACTGACAGTTCTGAGAACTGAGCGATCAGGAGTCTTTGATCAATCAGTTCTCTTTCTTAGAGCCCGCGGGGGAATGATGCTGCACCCACCTAGGTAAGTATGATTCTTCAAAAAAAAAAAAAAACATTCAATACTTAGTAATAAAGTATAAATCCACCCGAACACTAAAATTCCTGCATTTACAGACATCCACCATCTAACCCTAGCCTATTTAGCCCTGTAAAGAAGAAATCAGTATACTTACCTTTTTTGAAGCTGATCCGACCCAATCCAACGCTGTGTAGAGGACACAGCTGACACCGGAAGCCGCATAGTAAGTCTATGGGTGAGGTAACTTCCCAATTCATTTCACAGCTGTTGTCAGCTGTATCCTCTGCAGAGTTTCCGCTGCTGGAAGCCGGGTTGGATCAGCTTCAAAAAAGGTATGTATACTGATTTCATCTTTACAGGGCTAAATAGGTTAGTGTTAGATCGTAGAGATCTATAGATGCAGGGATTTTAGTTTTACTGTAGACTTATCCTTTAAGCTTGCCATATACTGATAGATTTTTGTTCAAACTTTCATATGGGAAATGTCATCAGTACATAATGCCATCAGAAACTTGAGAAACGTCATTCAAAAGTATCTCAAAATTTTGTCCGCTTTTAACATTTGATTTAGTAAAGAATGCAATTTCCCATACAAAAATCACATACATTATTCGAAATGTGTTTATTTTAGAAAAAAATTCCATTTTGCCCCTCCCAATTTTCTTGAAAACAAAAATGTTCGACCAAAATTCTACTAGTTTAGGGCCAGTTTTTGGGGGTTTGAGCTACATACAACAAAGCAGAAAACCTCTGTGAAAAATAATAAGCCCTTTCATTTATCAGAAGCACTCATTTTCACCACCTCAGGAAGCCATAGATGGCCCATCATCATATAAGGGTCAGACTAGGTTCACACACATGCAGGTCATGCATGCTGCGTTTGCCTGGAGCATAGTAACCGATTCAGGGAAATGGGAATTGCAGGGAGATCGGAAAAACCGATTGCAGGGAAAGTCCCTGACCCTGTGGCCACAAGAAACCACAGGGTGCTGCAGCACCATGTGGTTTTGTACACCCGAAAACACACCACATTTTCCGATGCATTGGGGGTGCCATTAAGAATTAATGGAACTCCCAGGTGTCTGCTCAAAGTAAAAATATTAATAATCCTGTGAGCTACTATCTATAAAACCCAGTGGACTAAGCTGCTGGCATTGGTCACAATCCCACTAATGTGCTAACTTAATCGATTTATAGAAATGCTGCGCTGACAGGTGCTAAGAACGACAAAAAAACAAATCAAATATAATGGTGTAATATAATGGTGCGAAAATTACATAGATGAAGCAAAAATATTCTGCAAAATAACAGCTTTTATTATAATATACTGTGTGCAATAAGTGCAATCACCATATATTAACAAAATTGTCCATGCAAGTGTAAATAAATTCTTCCAATGTGATAATCAAAGCAACAGTGCTTGATCCGCCGTGCTATTCCTTCTCCGTGCACTAAGCATGGATGTGCCACCTCAATGGGCTCCCGCCCAGAGGATTATTATCACCTGGGGTAATGTGACCACTGCAATTAAGCGTGATCTAAAACAGTCTTTTAGCCTAAGGGCTCTTTTCACGGCGGATCCGTGTTGCTCAGCGGGGATCGATCCGCGATCCCCGCTGAGCCGGGCGGATGACAGCTCCGTCTCCGCTTGCAGAGCGGAGAGGGAGGTGTCACAGCCCCCGCTGCCCTCTATGGGGGATCGGAGGAGAGCGGACCGCTTGTCCGCTCTCATCAGATCCGCTCCGCTCCGATTACTGAACGGATGGAAAAATAGGGTTTCCATCCGTCCAGATTTCAGCACAGGATCGGATGCGGATGGCAGCGGGTGTCAGCGGAGGTGACCTCCGCTGACACCCGCTGCCCCATAGAGCTGCATGGAGGATCCGATCAGATCCGCCTAAAAAACTGACAGGCGGATCTGATCGGACCGCCCGTGTGAAAGAGCCCTTAGGCCCCTTTCACACATACAGTCCGTTTGTCCGTTTTTCATCCATCCGTTGACGGATGAAAAACGGACATCAATGTATCTCTATGTAAAAACGGATGACAACGGATGATCATCAGTTAACATCCGTTTTCATCCACTTCCGTCAATGTCCGTTTTTTTGAACGGATGAATGCCCTATTTAATAGGGCATTCATCCGTCAAAAAAAACGGATCGGACGAAAAATGGATGACAACGGATGACAACGGATGAAAAACGGATGACAACGGATGAAAAACAGATGACAACTGACGAAAAACAGATGACAACTGACGAAAAACAGATGAAAAACAGATAACAATGGATGAAAAACGGATGAAAAATGGATTAAAAACGGATGGAAAACTGATACATTTTGACGTGACTGAACTGATGAACTGAACGGACCGTATGTGTGAAAGGGGCCTAACAAGCGGCTACATTCAGCTCCAACCTCCTTTAGGCTTTTCTCATAGGGGATTATGGTATCCAGACATCATGAATAAAAGATATAAGAAAACCAATAGTGCTTATATCCTTTAATAAAAAATGAATTTATTAAAACAAAACACAAGGTACTCACTCTTTCATGGTGCCACCAGCACACCAAACTATCACAAGTATTAACAACAAGCTGAAGATAGATTGTTGTTGGGAAGATCCAGTATGAGACATCTAAGCAGACGCCTTACAGACACTTGCCAGCCACCAGCTCCACGCTGGTTCTTTGGTGTCGCCACTGTCCTGGCCCCTCCCCTACGCGTGTCGACACAGGGTCATGTGTCTTCCTCAGGGATATTTCTTATAAGGGTCAGGCTAGGTTCACACACATGCAGGTCCTGCATGCTGCATTTGCGCGGGGCACAGTAACCGATTCATTGGCTGTTGTACCTGCAGAGAAAGTCCCTGATCCTGTGGCCACAAGGAACCGCAGGGTGCGAAAACACACCACATTTTACGATGCATTGGGGTGGTCATTAAGAATTAATGGAACTCCCAGGTGTCTGCTACAGAGCAGTGTATTTTGCCTGCAAGTCGGGGAATGCATGCAATGAGCACGCTTTCCCTGACCCGCATATGTGTGAACCTAGCCTAATGGGGGCAGGATTGAACCTCCTCGTGTCCACCTCAATTGTCTATGGAAAGTTCCCACAGAGGCAAACAGGAGACACAGCAAACCAGAACATAATATACAATGGGAGATACGAAGTCATACCTAAAAATACCTTTAAAGCCTATATGACAAGTACTGTAAATCGGATTATTATTTTTACCAGAGTTGTCACTGTCCTGGGAAATACAGCTATTTGCTATTCTCCTTTTGTATGAGTATAATATTATGCAAATAGTTGCAGCATAGTAAATGGAGTGTGACAACTTATTATAATTAGTGACGATTCAATCAGAAAAAATAACCGAATGACAAGATTTTTATATTCTTCTGGATATCTACGAAAAACCGTCTGATCCATAGACAATCATCCGGTCCAGGAATGAGGACAATCCTGAGCCATAAAACATATAAATCCTAGCTGACTGGACACATCTACTGCCATATGTTCAGTCACATCCAAAAATTGCAGTTTGCTGTTTTGTCTGATTTTTCAAATCAATTTGCTTATCTTTAAAGCAAAACGACACTGAATCTAAACACCACAAGCAAAAAAACGCTGTTTAATTCATTGTGAATATAGGAAACTTCCCCATCCATCCATGTCTCCACTCTTTTTTTTGTTGAGAAGTCACTGTGAAAAACACCCGCTAGCATTTCTGGCTGTGGCCATCCTGAGTAAGGGCAGATGATTTATATAGAACTTACTTCCTGGAATCCACCTGCCCTTTGGCTCAGGCATGCAGGCAGTAGGGTGTGCTTAGTTGAGAAAGCTCCTCCTCCCCTCCTAAAGACTTCTGGGATGTATGACATTATTTGCCTAGGCCAATAAGTAATTTAAAAAAATGCCAGTAAAACAAATGTCATGACAAATAAAACTGTGCAGCTACAAAGAGAAACACCAGTTCCAAGCGTGAAGTGGTGGCGAAACGTCAGGTTGTAGCTCCTGCCCCATACCATAGCTCCCAACTGTCCCTGATTTGAGGGACTGTACCTGATTTGGAATAATGTACTGTATATATACAGTATTTATATATATATATATGTATGTATAAAATGCAGTTTATAAAATGCAATTTTTATCTTTCAAAAAGTGTTCCCAGTGCTAAACCTTTCATACAATTTCTAAATTCCTGCATCTGTAAATTCCAAAAGCCAATATAAAGTAATAGAAGAAGTGTTAAAAAAAAAAAAAAAAAAACTTGTGGGGTCAATTGATCATTTTTTTGTACAATTCTCCTTTAACCGGTTGCCGACCACACGCCGCCTATATACTGCAGCAGTGTGGGTCTCCTAGGCAAACCGACGTATGGGTGCGTCGGTCACGCGCCTGCAGCTAGAGGGCGAGCGCGCGCTTCCGCCCCTGCTCATCAGCGGGGAAGCCGATGCACAGGGCAGGCGACTCCGATTGCCGCCTGACACCCGCGATCGCTCCCCGCTGAGAGAGAAGAACGGTTGGCTGTTGTAAACACAGCTGACCGTTCTTCTCCCTGGAATGATCATAGACCGCCTGTGATCCTTCTATATAGGATCACAGGTTTCTATGATCATTCCACAAGCCACGCCCCCCCACAGTTAGAAACACGCCCCTAGGTACATATTTAACCCCTTGATCACCCACACTGTTAACCCATTATTACAGTAACAGCGCATATGTATAGCACTGATTACTGTAGTAATGTCACTGGTCCCCCCCAAAAGTGTCAAAAATGTCAGTCAGGGGTCCGATGTGTCCACCGCAATGTCGCAGTTTCGCAAAAAATCGCCAATCGCCGCCATTACTAGTAAAAATAAAATAAATAAATAAATAAATAAAAATGACATCTTTCCCATAGTTAGTAGACGCAATAACTTGTGCACAAACCAATCAAAATACGCTTATTGCAATTTTTTTTTAACAAAAATATGTAGCAGAAAACAAATTGGCCTAAAATGTTAACAAACTTTGATTTTAACATTTTTTTGGGGGGGAATGTTATATAGCAGAATGTGAAAAATATATTTTTTTTTTTTTCAGAATTGTCTCTCTTTTTTTGTTTATAGTACAAAAAATAAAAATCGCACAGGTGATCAAATACCACCAAAAGAAAGCTCTATTTGTGGGAAAAAAAATTGTGGGACAATTTTATTTGGGTACAGCACCGCACGACACCGGACGAATTGTCCGTTAAAATAACATAGTGCTGAATCACAAAATATGGACTGGTGATTAAAGCGGAGTTCCAGCCTCAAAATGAACTTTTGCCCATCCGCTTGCTCTACATAACCTGAAAAAGAATTGGATAATCACAATTTTTTTTTTGATTTACTTACCTTGTTTTTAAAGAAAATATACTTACCTTCCTTCCACTTCCTCCCTCTGCGGCCGCGGCCCGCGTCGTCACTTCCTCCTTGCATTGACTCCTGGAAGATGAGCGGCATTGATCCCAGGAGTCAATGCGCCTGCACCGGCCCCGCTCGTCACTTCCGGTGCAGGCGCGTCATTCCCTGCTGAACAGATTCGGGGCATGCCCAGAAGATGTAGAGGGATGACGCGCCCGCACCGAAAGTGACGAGCGGGGCCGGTGCAGGCGCATTGTGGGACTCCGACGTCACCGAAGAGGACACCGAAGAGGACGCTCTGGCTTCAGCTGTCCACACCTGAGATGGTAGTGCTGGACAAGACATTTTCAAGGTAAGTATTTCTTCTAAAAGGTAAGTGAAACAGGGGACAGTTCAGAGGCTATCGTTGCCCTGACTGTTCCGGGGGTATTTTTATCGAAAACAATTTTTTGAGGGTGGAACTCCGCTTTAAGGGAGAAAATCTTCCGGTCCAGAAGTGGTTAAAGGGGGCGTGTCAGTGGGTGTGTACTATGCCTACATACTTTTGCTAATAGGTGTCCCACATTCCCATCTCAGAAAGTTGGGAGGTGTGCATACCTACTACTGGGATTTCCAGCTTTCACAGGAATGGCACATACATACTTACATTGATCCAAACGTTGCCAAACCTATACTCCAACTTTAAAGAATTTTGCATTGTCAGAGGTATTTTTTTTCTCCCTAAACATAAGTTTGTAACTTAAAGCTTTTACTCTCCCAACTATTTTAATTCTTATGCTGCTACCGACTTTGGGCGACTTTGAAGTCGCCCGTGCAGCATGACTTCATCGTGGCTTGCAAACGACTTCTCATAATAGAAGTCAATGCAAGTCGATCCGACTTCGCCCAAAAGTAGTGCAGGAACCTATTTTCTAAGTCGGAGCGACTTGATTAAAACGGTTCGATTGCACAGCATGGCGCTACTTGTCAGGCAACCAAGTCGCCTGACAAGTCGGAGTAGTGTGAACCGGTGTTCCGTGAGAAAACCCTACCCGTGAAAATTCCCTACCCTCGTCACTTCCGGTGCACCTACGTCGCACCTATGTCATGGAACAGCTGAGCAGGTTACCATTGCGCATGCTCAGAGGTCCGGAGGGTAGGGAATTTTGATGGGGTAGTGTGTTGTAACGTTACACCGCATCACCTGTTGCCGTGGTAACATTAAAACATCTCGGCTGCAACATGAAATCATCTCCGCTCCTACCCCTGTCACTTCCCTGATCTCGGCTACTAAATGTAAAAGCGGAGGCGGGTGTATGAAAATATAAATCACGGAGCCGAGATGTTTTAATGTTACCGCGGCAACAGCTGATGCGGTGTAATGTTACAACACACTACCCCGTCAAAATTCCCTACCCTCCGGACCTTTGAGCATGCGCAATGGTAACCTGCTCAGCTGTTCCATGACGTAGGTGCGCCGGAAGTGGCACCGGAAGTGACGAGGTATGGAATTTTCACGAGGTATGGTTTTCTAACGTTACACCGGCTCTTATACAAGCTGTATACTCACTACTTTACATTGTAGCAAAATGTAATTTCTTCAGTGTTGTCACATGAAAAGATATAATAAAATATTTACAAAAATGTGAGGGGTGTACTCACTTTTGTGAGATACTGTCGTTTTGTACACCTCTAAATACAGCACTATAGTAATCAACAGGCTCATGCACACAGCTGCATTGACATATGGAAATACGCACTGCGTTTTGTGGTGCACAAAAAATGTAGAACACAGCTGCAAATTTTATGCACGTAGATCTTCAGATTATACGCACATATGTGTATAAACACACTTCTAGGCATATAAACGCACAGAAATGAGAGTACACTAGGTGTATATTTTATGCAGGATCCTGTAGCTCAACTTTTCTTTCAAGAAGAAAATACATGTCTAAACGCAGCATTTTTTCTGCCTGTGTGAATGAGCCCCATGACAGAAGGAAATAAATATTGAACCAAGGTTGGTCATAAACAACTCTTTTTTTTTTCCACTCGCCAGCGGCTTTTAAAAAAAAAAAAATAAGCTGATTCCTCTATCCACACAAGCGAAGCGGAGATGGAGGCAGTGTCAGGAAAAGGTCATGTAGAGCCCAGAGCAAAGATGGCAAACTGCACCCCACCAAGATGTATGAGCATTATGTGTCAACAATATTACCCCCACAAAAACACTGAGCACTAATCTGCATGCTTACCCCTAAGCATTAATTTCCCCTCCTCCCAGTATGAATCTGCCCCCAAATCCTCTGCCCCTAAAATTTCCCCTCCCAGTACACATCTTCTACCCCCCACACTTCAAATCCTTCCCCTCCAGCACAAATTTCCCCCAAATCTCCTAGCAATCTACTCCCCCCTTTCCCCCCCTCCTAAACACAAATCCTCTTGGATCACCACTCTTAGCAACCCCCTCCAATTTCCTACCGCCCACCCCAATTTCCACTCCTAAAACAATACTTTCCCCCTGAACACCTATTCCAACACAAACCCCCTCCTATCTCTTTGTGGTACCCCCCCCCCCCCCACATGATACCACAGTGCCCAGGGCAGCCGTCCCTGCTGCCCACCCCTTGATGGAGGAATTCTTCATCTGAACCTGCCGAATCTCGATCCCTCTGTGGCCAGATTGAGAGTTCAGTAATGTCCCTGCACTTGTACTCCAATGAGATCTGTGAGTCCCTGCGCCTTGGTGGCAGATGGGAGTTGTAGTCTTCCCAATCACAGATCTCTATGAATAAATGAGATGTCTGTGCAGGTGGAGCTACGCACAGCTGTGCCATATTCGAACAAAAACAGCAGACTGCAGAGGGAAGCCCCCCGTGATTCAGGTAAGTGGGGGGCTGGTTGGGGAGTGTGACCGTGTCTCAGGTTACCCCCTAAATATGGGTGTAACATGGGGTATGATTTTAAAGGTGGAATGCGTATTTAAAATTGCTCTGCCAGCATCCACACAAAACTGAAATATCAAGTTTGGATCAAGTTGGATTTCAAAAATCTGCAAATCCATAAGGGTGCAATCACGTGTGCCGCTACTCTGAAAAGCGATCCTTCCTAGGACCGCTTTTAAGAGGTGTTTGACAGGCAGTTAGGAGGTGTTGTATCGCCTCATCACCTCCTGATTTACCCCCTGAACCCTGCACTAGCACACTGCAACCATGTGCATTGCATAGGATTGCGGGATACATACACGGTGGCCCAATTCACTGGAATGGGTCGCGATCAACCCAAAGCAACAGGGGGAATAATTCCTGCTGCAGTCACAAAGCATCACATCTGCGTCATATTCTGCCACTGAAAAGGAGGATAAAGGGGAGGTAAAACCGCAGCTCAACCGCTGGGTTCCCCCCTACCACCACCACCACCACCACCACTCAACTGCTGTCATTTAATGGAAATCTATGCGTAAATTATACTGTGTACTTAGTGACACGGTCACCAACAGATCATGCTGGGACCTGTGGTCTTAAGACAGCTGGAGGCCACCAATATCTTTAAAGCAAAGACAAAACCTCACTGGTGATCTACTTCTTAAAATGCTAGATACCCAGCTGTCTCTGGCTGTCACAGACCTTAAACCAGCAATGCAGCAAGTGAAGTCTGATCATCTGATCGGCATGCTGGGTCCAAAAATGTTGCAGCCTTTGGCTCGTACAGACAGCCAGGCAGCTAGCATTTTCAGGAATCCAGCCTACAAGTTTCATTTAATGCTAGTTCCATCTTTAAGTCTTACATAGCTATGCATACATACAGTGCATCCGGAATCCGGACTTTTTCCACATTTTGTTATTCTACAGCCTCATTCTAAAATGGATTAAATTCATAATTTTCCTCTAAATTCTACAAACAACACCCCATTTTTTTTTCTCTTTAATAAATTTGCAAAGATTTCAAACAAATTTCTTCCACATTGTCATTATGGGGTATTGTTTGTGGAGTTTTGAGGAAAATAATGGATTTGATCCATTTTGGAATTAGGCTGTAACATAACAAAATGTGGAAAAAGTGAAGCGCTGTGAATAAATTCCGGATGCACTGTATTGTCTATATATCATTCGTATGCTTAATCCTTTGTCTCCAGAGGAGAAAGGACACAATTTAAAATGATAATAATTTAAAAGGAAATAAATAATAGGACATAAAATTTCCTAATACACACACACAGGTTGTGGTTGTACAAACCTTATCCCATTTAGGCTCACCATACATACTACAATTCGATTGTAAACTTTCATTTTCTTTTTTTTTTTTTTTTTGCTTTTTAAATAACAAACATGCCTATACTTACCTGCTCCTATTCTTCCTAATCTGTCCAATAAGGAGAGCAACAGAGGCTTGAGCTACTGCGCTCATGCACATCACTGGATCGGATCGGGCTCAGGTAAAAAAAAAAGGGGGATTCTGGGGGGGAGCTGCAGCACAGAAGGTCCATTGGGGGTGCAGGAGCGCGGCCCCCCCCTATCCATGTGCCCGGCCCCCTAATCTATTGTCACACGGATTCTTCTCCTGGCCATTCAGGAAGTGGGTCCTGAAACCCGTTTCCCGATTGACCGAAAGGAGAAGCCATGCCATTGCCCGAAGAGGAGAAGGGAGCAGAAGCAGGAGACTGATGAGTAGGCCCCCGCCACCGCCGCCGCTGCTGCTGACTGCCCTCCACATGTCCAGGGTGAGTGAGCCGGCGACCGGGGGGGGGGGGGTTGGGGGTGGTATGGTGTGCGGGCTGGTGTGGTCCGGGGGGGGGGGGTGTATACCAGCCGCCACTGATAGAAGGCATTATGGGGAAAAACCTTAAGGCTTTACAACCACTTTAAAGCATGCCATAGATTGTGATTTTCTTAATTGTTCGATTTCCCCATCAACACATTCAGTGTTGATGGGAATCCCTCCTACTGAGCTATTGTGTTCTCTCTGCTCGGAAAACACAATGATTATTGCTGGAACCAAAAGCTGCTGGCAGTAATCACATGTTAGATATCGAACATGCTGGTTGTACCCAAGTCTATTGATGGATCTACTACAGTCAACTTGCCCATAGATGGATCAAATCTCTGCTGCTGAACCGGCTGGGATTCGAACATCAATGGCTGGGTTATGGCTACAGTATATAGGTGTGACAGTGCACATGGGTTTTTGCATGTTTTGGTCCATCGCATTTTCAGCAGCCTGTTCATTTCAATGGGATTCTCTACACACAAAATTACACGCTGCACCAAACACGCGGTACTTTGATATGTTTTGACACGTGATTTCTCACGTATGTTAGCTAGGTGTGTTGGAGTGCCACTTGACCTAAATGCTGTAAATGCAGACATCAGACTATAATTTCCTAAGTAAGTTGGATTCTGACTATACAAATCTGAGCATCAGAGATCAATAAGTAAAACCAAACGTCTACAATCATGTTACAAGTTCATTGTACACTGTAATAAGTTTAGACTGACTTCTACAAAAATCTTTACGTGTGTGGAGTTCAAAAACATTCCAGTCCAATCATAAAATTTGATGAAGCTGTAAATGAATTGGATGAGGTTTATAGTAGATCAGAGAGTGTGTGCAGTCTACAGTTTTATAGAATGTTCTCTATGGCAACCAGAAGGATTATACAATCAAAATCTTTGTGTGTATTGTGAAAGGTGACCATTCAAGCCGTAGTAGTTCATTGGTGTCATGCTGCTGGCTGTGCCAGCTGGCGTTGGCCCCAATACTATGCAGGGACCCTCAAATGTGAGGTCAATCAGCTAAAGATCAAGGAACCCTTAGCAACTTCCCGAGCAGCCACTCACACAGGGTTTCATGGAACCCTACGGTTGATAGGAGTTCCTTGAATTGTAGCTGATTGACCTCCCATTTGATGGTGACTACATATTTATAGGGCTGTTCTATAGGGGTGTCTATAAGGGTGGCATTTTGACCACTAGCCACCAAGGGACATTTTTCCCATTTAACCCAAATGATTTAGTTTTAGAAGGAGTTCCAAAGACCTGAAAAAAATGTCAATGGTTCTTTTGGGGTAGAAAGTTTGAGAACGGCTGCTCTGGAGGAACTCTAGCGTTCCACTGAAACCGGGTTGAGAATGGCTGCTCTATATTGAGATATATATATATATATATATATATATATATATATATATATATATATATACATAGGGCTTTTTTTCAGTGGGAACGTGGGGGAATGCAGTTCCGGCACCTCCAGCACTGAATGTATGCCATGGCAAGGGGTGCTGGAGGGTCTACTGATGCTGGCTACTGGGGGTACTATTGATGCTGGAGGCGATCTATTTTTGCACAGCAATCTATTGTTGCTGGTGGAGGATCTTTTGATACTGGGGGTTAATTGTTGCTGGAAGGGATCTACTGTTTAGGGAGGGGTCTACTGTTGCTGGCTGCTAGAGAGTCTATTGATGTTGGCTGCTGGGAGATCTTTTGCTGCTGCTGGGGGGGGGAGTCTATTGCTGCTGGCGGTGGGGAATCTATTTTATTGCTTTTCTTGTGATCATAACCAAATTCCATACATTCCACTACAAAATTATACTTGGCTCTATATTCTCTAAAAGGGACTGTACTGGAAGCTGGGTAGGGGGTGGATTCAAGGGTCGGTGCTCGGAGGTGGGTAGGGGTGAAACAAAGGGTTAGTGCTCAGAGGTGGGTAGGGGGCGGAGACACAAAGTAACTTAGAAGGGGGAGTTCCTGCACCTATTCTCTGAGGAAAAAAAGCCCTGTATATATATATATATATATATATATATATATATATATATATATATATATATATATATATATCGACATCATTGTACAGGATTTTCCCAAAATCCTGCAATCTGACACAACCAAGAAATCAAAAGCTTACTCATCCATTATCAAAGTCATTCTGAGTGTCAAAAGATTAGTCATAGTGTGAATCACAAAACTTACAACAACATAAAGAGAGCTCTGAAAAGCACAGTGGAGTGTAAGCTGTGAGGACCAGTGACTCAGTAGCCATGATACAACATTGGCCATTTAGAAGATCTGCACCCACCTCTTCCGCCTGCTTCCTGAGGGCCTTTTCCCGTTCATACTGCGTCAATAACTGCTCATTATCCTCCTTCAGAAGCTCCAATTCCACCTCGTGTTCTTGGTTCTCGGTCAGGACAGCATCCAGGTTCTCCAACACGTTGACCACCAGGGGCATCAACTCCTTGACCACCTCTTCGTCATAACACTGGATCAGACGCTCAAACTCCCTGTAGATGCTATTGGCCAGCCCCGACACCCGTTCTGACATAACCGACCCCGAACAGTAGTCATCCTGGTACACCACCCCATCGTCTATCTGTATTTCCATCATCTTGGCGGCTGGTCTGGCACTCCAAGGATAACACCCAATAAAAGAAGGTTACCACCTTTTAGATCTGTCCCGTTGATTTCTAGGGAAATAAATCCCTTTTTAGCTATTTCTATCCTTTCCTTAAAAAAGAAATCAGGTGCATTGATTTGTTTTTTTTTAAGACAATATGGAATCAGTTCAGAGTTGACTGTCTATCAATGAATTGGGTTGTCCTTGTTCTTTTTTTTTTCTTCTTGTTATTAGTGCAATATATAAGATAAAAAATAAATAAAAAGGTTAAATTCTTCAAAGGACTGTCCGCTTATCTTCACTTAAGGTGATACTTTAGGTAAATGTCTACATCAAATGCTACATGCATGTCTCCATGTACAGTATATACAAGCAACCTTGACGTGGCCTGCTATTGCTATAAGGGTTTATATCTGTGCCAAGGTAACGCAGCGCCGCTCTCCATCTGACTTCGCTGCCCCCAAATCTGTGCAAATCTCTTATCGTTCCTCTTCTTCAGCAACCTTTACAATCATAGCTGTCTTGTTGACGGGCCCGGCAGCAGCAACAACAAGCCAAGATGACGTGCAAGAACACCGATTTTCACCTGCAAATACAGTCAGTGCAAACATTTACCCACCAAGCTTAGAACATGCAAGATTTATGAATCAGAGGGGGGTTAGGGCATCCTTGCCTACGTACATGTACTTGATTGACGCCAGATCCTAACAGTCCATCCCTGCCGGTAATTAAAGTAATGGTTTATACGGAGGTTACGTCCATGGTATGGATGGTCTCCAAGGCAGAGCCCTGAAATAGATGCATCTTCCTTTTCTCGTATAGGATCCGTGCACCTGATTCCTCTCCCTCCCCCACCCTGGATGCAAAATTCCTGTCTGTAAAAATGGATAGAACACACCTGCAGCGGTCCTGGGGCTGATCCTGATGATGATGATGATGTTGCTGCCTAGGTGTCACAGGGACCCCTCCATCTCATTATAGAGGTGATGGTGGTCCCAGCAAACAGAGGCACCTCCCAGCTCTGCTGTGTGTAGGGATAGGAGGCAGGCTCTCCCCTCCTTCCTCTGACAAGGCTGCTGATCTGACGTCAGGCTTGTCTGCATTATGGGTAAAGAATACAGCTGATTCACTCCCAGCATCTCCCGCACTGCAAAGCCATTGCCTGTTTGCTATTGGAGGACAGAGCAGGAGGGAGGGGGGAGGCTGGCTGCTGGTACCTAACCAGATCCTCCCTGTGCTGCCTCAGATACCATCACATGCATCGTTAGCTGTGCAAGTGTCACTAATGAAGAATCGAGGAAGCTGCATCTTAGTCTTTAACCACTTAAGCCCCGGAAGATTTTACCCCCTTTCTGACCAGGGGGTATTTTGCGATTCGGCACTGCGTGACTTTAAAGGACAATTGCGCGGCCGTGTGACGCTGTATCTAAACGAATTTGGCATCCTTTTTTCCCCACAAATAGAGCTTTCTTTTGGTGGTATTTGATTACCTGTGCGATTTTTTGATCATGCGCTATAATCAAAAAGAGAGCGACAATTTTGCAAAAATAACAATATTTTTAAAAAAATTTTATATTAAATTCCCCAAAAAAAAAAATGTAAAAATCTAAATTTTTTTAAATTTTTGGCCAATTTGTTTTCTGCTACATATTTTTGGTAAAAAAAAAAATCACAATAAGCCTATTTTGATTGGTTTGCGCAAAAGTTATTGCGTTTACTAACTAAGGGAAAGATTTTTGTCATTTTTGTTGTTTTTTTTTTTTTTTAACGAGTAATGGCGGCGATCTGCGATTTTTTTTTGCGGGACTGCGACATTGCGGTGGACCAGTGTTAATTTCGTCGACTAAAACCGACTAAAACATTTTCGTCGACTAAATGAACACAATTTTAGTCGACTAAAATACGACTAAAACTAAAACAATTCAGATGACTAAAATACGACTAAAACTAAAATGGCATTTTAGTCATAAGACTATAACTAAAACTAAATTGAAATTTGCTGCCAAAATTAACACTGGTGTAGTGCTGTGCTAGTGCATGCTCAAAGCTTAATACCATAAATAATAACATATTCGATTTTTCACTCCAGGACCAGCAGTAGTATATAATGAGTTTGGAAATTGTAGAGAAATGCTTAAATTATGCATTACAAATTACAATTGAACTACACCCATTCGATTATAGATGACTAAAATTAGTTTTATTCGACTAAAATGTAAGATTGTTTTAGTCGACTAAAATGTACTGGAGTTTTAGTCGACTAAATACGACTAAAACTAAAACACTTGCAGAAGACTAAAATAGGACTAAAACTAAAATGCCATTTTAGTCCTAAGACTAACACTAAAACTAAATTGAAATTTGCTGCCAAAATTAACACTGCGGTGGACAGATCGGACCCTTGACTGACATTTTTGACACTTTTGGGGGTACCAGTGACATTACTACAGTAATCAGTGCTATACATATGCACTGTTACTGTAAAAATGACACTGGCAGGGAAGGGGTTAACTTTATTGGAGAGGGAGGGGTTAAGTGTGTCCCTAGGGGCGTGCTTCTAACTGTGCAAGGATGTGGCTGTGTGTGTAACAGCACAGATCAACGGTCCTACATAGCAGGACCGTATGATCTGTGTTTTTACACAGGGGAGAGTGACAGGCTGCTTTGTTTACATTAGCCGCCTGCCTTTCTCCCTTCACAGCGGACGATCGCGAGTGACCGGCGGACATCGGGTCCGCCGGTCACACGCACGGAGGTGTCCGTGAACGAGCCGGGGCGGGAGCGCGCCTCCAGCGGCGCACGCTCGCCCGCTATTGGCTCCCAGGCTAGTGACGTACCGGTATGTAACTGGCAAGTACTCAATTTGTCTACTTTCTGCTATAAAACATATCCAATAAAAAAAACGTAAAAAAATTCATTTTTATTCATAAATTCAAGCCAATATGTCTCCTGCTACATGTTTTTGGTAAAATCCCAATAAGCGTATATATTGATTGGTTTGTGCAAAAGTTATAGCGTCTGCAAAATATGGGATATTTTTGCGGAATTTTTTAAAATTCCTTTTTACTAGTAATGGCGGTGATCACGACTTTTTGCGGCGGAAAAAACATACACTAAGTGATACTTTTACATATACACAACGTTCGACCTGTGCCAGTGAAAAGGTCAAGTACATTCGGTCTTATGAAAAAAGTTTCAACTGTGGCTGTAGTTAGTCTTTTTAGGAGGTATGCAAGATAGTTCAATCCCTGGGGTTAGTGGAGATGGATGGTGGAGGTGGCTGCAGGCTTCATACAGAGCTAGAGGGACTCTGCAACAGACAAAAAGGGGTAGGAGAAGAAAAGCAGCGCCACCTCAGTGTAGATTAAAAGGTTATTTATTACATAAAAACAATGCAGTAACTCACACAGAGGAAATCGTTGATCAGCAAATAAGGATGGTTCATCTGCAGCACTGTAGGGATGTTAGGTAAGTACACTGTGGCAGCCTTGGTCCTGGCTGGGCCGGTGGAGTCCGACAATTCCTTACATCCAATAGTGGCAGGGGGGTGCTCGAGCTCGGAGCATGCGCCTGAGGAAGGAGCACGCATGCTCTGAGCTCAAGCACCCCCCTGCCACTATTGGATGTAAGCCTGGATACTGAACGCTGCCAGAAACACAGGAAGTGTCGGACTCCACCGGCACAGCCAGGACCACGGCCGCCACAGTGTACTTCCCGAACATCCCTACAGTGCTGCAGATGAACCATCCTTATTTGCTGATCAACTATTTTGAGTTACTACATTGTTTTTATGTAATAAATAACCTTTTAATCTACACTGAGGTGGCGCTGCTTTTCTTCTCCTACCCCTAAGTGACACTTTTGACACTTTTTTTGGGGACCAGTGACACTAATACAGTGATCAGTGCTAATAAATATGCACTGTCACAGTACTAATGACACTAGCAGGGAAGGGGATGACATCAGAGGCGATCAAAGGGTTAAATGTGTCCCTAGGGAGTGCTTGCTAACTGTGTGGGAGATGCTGTAACTGTGGGAAGACAGAGATCCATGTTTCTGCCTAGCAGAAACACAGAATCTCTATCTTCTCTTCTCACAGAATGGCGATCTGCCTTGTTTACATAGGCAGACCGCCATTCTGCCTCTCTCGGAAATGATCGGCGGGTCTGCTGGATCTGCTGATTGGCCCCCGCTTTGTCCAATCACAGAGGGAGCAGGTCGCTGGCAGACCCAGAAGCAGGAGATGACATAACTGTATGGGATTTCGCGCAGAGGAGTCGCTGCCCCGCAGTATATGTATGTGTTCAGGTTGCAGGGCCGGCCCTAACATGGGTCCCGCTTTGTCTATTGGACCCAGGCGGAACGTTGAGAGGGGCAGCAAATTGACGCCCAAGATTTTTTTTTTCAGCAGTTTTTTGTGTCATCAGTTAGCGGTGCATTACAGGTGGCATTTCCCCATCTCATACTGCCGCCTGTAGTGCAAATTGATGAGTATGAGGCCGAGCGTCTCCTCTTCATAACATTCATCGCATGATCGTGGTGTGCGCAATGACATCAGCGCACTCCATCTCACGCAGGGCAGGCTGGATCTTCTAGGGCGGTGCTCACGGCAGACACAAGAGAGACAGGAGGACTGAGGATAGACACCAGGTTTTTGGTGGACCGGTCTGGTGGTGGGTTATGGAAGAAGAAAACAGTATATAAAATATTTTTTAAATTTTATATTTATATAAAATAATGGATGTGGGGCCTTTTGGTGGGTGTAATTTTTTATTTGGGGGGGGGGGGCAGTATTTCATTCTTGGACCCGGGCAGGACAATGTCTTGGGCCAGCCCTGGGCGGTTGCCAAGTGGTTAAAATGTTTAACAGATGACTACGCCCTCCTTAACTACATCCCATCCGCGCTACAGCCTATATACGGCTGCAGCGCGGACTCGGATTTTCGGGAGGCCGTTTTTAAACGGCCTCCCAGAAGCAGGCTCCCCGCGCGCTCCCGCGAGCGCGCATCGGGGAGAATCTGTGTCGGCCGTGTCCCTTGGACACGGCCGATCACAGATCGTGGTGAATGGCCAATCACAGCGGCCATTCACCACGTGATCGGACCATCCAATGAGAGATGATCTCATATGTAAACATATGAGATCATCTCTCATCGCCGGCGCTCCTTCCTCACACGGAGCCTGCAGTGTGAGGAAGGAGGGGGAGCCTCACAGCGCTGGGGACACAGAGACATGTAATCAGGGCACTGATCACCAGTGCCCTGATTACTGCAAGGTAAAAAAACATACACACATTGCCCCCAACAGTGCCCACAGTGCCCGCCATCAGTGTCCCCCATCAGTGCCCACAATCAGTGCCCATAGTGCTGCCAGTCAGTGCCCATCAGTGCCTGCTCATCTAGGCACTGATGAGCACTGACTGGCAGCACTATGGGCACTGAGTGTGGGCACTGATGGTGCTGCCCACCAGTGCTCATCAGTGCTCATCAGTGCCACCCGTCAGTGTCCATCAGTGCCATCCGCCAGTGCCCATCAGTGCCGCCTCTCAGTGCCCATCAGTGACGCCCGTCAGTGGCGCCTCTCAGTGCCCAGCAGTGCCGCCTCTCAGTGCCCAGCGTGCCACCTCTCAGTGCCACCTCTCAGTGCCCAGCAGTGCCGCCTATCAGTGCTCATCAGTGCCGCCTATCAGTGCCGCCTATCAGTGCCGCCTATCAGTGCTCATCAGTGCGGCATATTAGTACCTCCTCATCAGTGCCCATAAGTGCCACCTCATCAGTGCCCATAAGTGCCACCTCATCAGTGCCCATCAGTGCCACCTCATCAGTGCCCATCAGTGCCGCCTCATCAGCGCACATCAGCGAAGGAGAAAAATTTATTTTCAAAATTTACTCGCAGAAAATAAGAAAAACTTTTTTTTTTTTTTCAAAATTTTTTGTCTTTATTCTTTTTTTTTGTAAAAAATAAAAAACCCAGAGATGATTAAATACCACCAAATGAAAGCTCTATTTGTGTGAAAAAAATGATAAAAATTTCATATGGGTACAGTGTAGCATGACTGTGCAATTGTCATTCAAAGTGTGACAGCGCTGAAAGCTGAAAATTGGCCTGGATGGGAAGGGTGTTTAAGTGCACAGAAGGCAAGTGGTTAATGACCGCGCATCCCTGCCAGTTTCAGATCATGGAAACTGGATG
Organism: Pelophylax lessonae; assembly: GCF_965119305.1. Classification (NCBI taxonomy): domain Eukaryota; kingdom Metazoa; phylum Chordata; class Amphibia; order Anura; family Ranidae; genus Pelophylax; species Pelophylax lessonae. Next base: position 76,582,236 of record NC_138773.1, read on the forward strand.
TTGGCTTTGAAATGGGTTTCTGTAACTCCATTTTCCGTAAGGTCCTTTCACACAGGGGGTTCAGTCTGGATCCATCTATCAATTTTTCCAGACAGATCTAGACTGAACCGCCATTTAGGTCTATCGGTGAGAGGATGTAAACGGACATACGTCAGTTTCCATTTTTGTGGCCATAGATGGATGTAAATAAATTACACCTATTGACGTCTGATCCGCTTATAACTGTTTATCATCTTTTACTTTTCTCATCTCATATAACACTAGTTTCTTCTACAACTAAAAAAAAAAAGAAAAAAAAAGGGCACGTAAGAAACAAATGCAAAAACAGATGTAGAGGAAAAAAGAAAAAAACGAAAAAAAAAAAAAAAACAGATGTAGACTGCTATAAACTGAACTGAACTAAACTAAAGACAAATATGCGGACTGATGTAACCTCAAAGTAAGTATTTATCTTTTTTTTTTTTATAGGCCCATTTCACACAATCCGTCCAATTGGGTCTGCCTGTCCATTTTTCAGGCAGACCCGATTGGACCTTTCACTCTCACCTATGGAGTGTCAGATGTGAACAGACTTGTGTCCGTTTACACCCGCCTACCTCCAATCTGATCCGATCTGCTAAAAAAACAGAAGGGGTTCCGCTCCCCTCCATCTGGGCAGTTTAGATCAGAGGGCAGTCATGAGTAAACAGGCCGGCTGTCCGTTTACACCCGACCGCCTATCGAGTGGAATGGGCTGTGTCCGTGTCCACTCTGCATAAGCGGAGCAGACATGGACCTGTCCTCCACCTGTTCTGCTCTGCTCAGCAAGGGGATAAGTGGATAGATCCCCTGCTGAGCAAATGGATTTCACCCCGTATGAAAGGAGCCTTAAAAAGAGAAAACTCATTTGGCTGTACTTCTCCTGTGGATCACAGAAGTGCAGTTCATTCTGCACTCCTGTGACCTGTTTTCAGCAGACGTCGCAGAACCGGTCCAGGCTCAGGCAAGATTGCGACAAGTTGTAATCCAGCTAGATGCCTGGACCGGCACTCGGCTCGGCCTCTTAGCAAGCTGCTGAGAGCCTGAGCCGGCTGCTCCCGCCCCCTTCACAGCAGAACGAAATGCACTCCTGTGACTTGTTTTCAGCAGAAGTCGCAGAGCCGGTCCAGGCTCGGGCAAGATCGCAACAACGAAGTCTGGATTCACCTACATGCCTGGACCAGCCTCTTAGTGAGCTGCTGAGAGCCTGAGCCGGCTACTCCTGCCCCCTCCACAGCACAGCGCTCCAGTGAGCGAGGGGGGCTGCAGAACAGACCACCACTGACAGTCACCGGCTCTGCTCTTGGAGCTCTGAGAATCGAGCAATCGTGGTGTTTGATCGCTCTGTTCTCAGTGTGCAGAACAGACCACCACTGACAGTCACCGGCTCTGCTCTTGGAGCTCTGAGAATCGAGCAATCGGCGGTGTTTGATCGTTTGGTTCTCAGTGTTAGAGCCAGCAGAGGACAGATGCATGCGGACTGATGCTGCCTCCACCTAGATAAGTATTATTCTGAACAAAAAAAAAAACTAACCCTATACTTCTCTGTTAAAAAAAAATATGACTGAGCTGATGACACCCACGTGAAAGAAGAGCCATTGTGCTATAGCTAACAACATTTTGGGACTTCATTCACACCAATGCATTGTGGGAACGAATGCAAAACTGCTTGCTTGATTGCTTTCCCACAATGCGCAAAAACGCGCTGCCCCTTTGCAAAATCCCGGTGGTGCCATTGATTCGTAATGGCAGCCCCATGCGTCTTGCAAACATGCATGCAAAAATTGTGCAAGCACCTTTTTTTCATGTGTCTCATATAAAGGGAAGCCCATTCAAATTATTGGGCTGCCCAGGAAAACGCACAAAAAAAAAAAAAAAAAAAGAAAAAAAAAAACGTGCTTGGCTGCAACTCCTGGTGTGAAATGAACTAGAGGCTCATGTCGACAAACATTGCTTTCCGGAGTTACGTGTGCGTTTTATAAAGCAGGTTAGCAAAATCCTATTGACTTTACTTGACCAGCACATATGGCAGTCCAGAGCTTGCATTTAAATGACAAACGCAGCTTTTGGAAAAAAAAAAAGCTGCATTTGACCTGTTTTGGCAGTTCAAATGCACTTCTTTAGGACACGCTGCATCAAAAGAAATGCACAAAAACGCAAAGCAGGTTAAATGCAGCCTTAGAATTGCCATGTGTACTGCCCATGTGAAGTCAGTAGGAAAGTCAGTCCAAACGCATGTCAAGCGCAGGAAACCACGCCTGTTGCCATGAGCCCAAAGCAGGGAACATGCAGCCTTCCCTTGTCAAATACAATTTCCAATCAGACACAGTTGCATAGAAAATTATTATTATTATTCAGGATTTATATAGTGCCAACAGTTTATGCAGTGCTTTACAATATAAAAGGGAGACAATACAATAAAATACAAGAGGATTAAGAGGGCCCTGCGAAGAAAAGCTTACAATCTAATGGGAAAATGCAGCATTTGACTAGAATGTCTATGAAAAAAACTCTAGAGGGAATGTAAACCGTATGCATTTACAGTAATATTTATCAGGCAGTAACAGAAATAACAAATGCTTCCAATGGTATAGTTAGCAGAGAAAAAGAGAAATTTATTGTTAGGATTTACATAAACCTAGGCTAGGTTCATACTGTCATGGTAGCCCAGCTGTGTAACACACCAAAAAAAAAACCACAGTGCACCACAACACATGGTTACCACATTTCTCGTTGAACATCAAAGCAGGTCCATTGACTAGGTGCTTTGGGGTGCCGTTAAGACTGAATAGTGCTGCAGCACACCAATGTGCTTTTTTGGGTGTTGAGGAAATGTGTGGGTAGCCACAGAAAAACTGTGTGAACCCAGCCCATCTGTCAGTTGATTTAGTCCAGGAATGGAGTATTTTGTACCCTGTGTTGCTGTCACTTTCTCATAATGTCATTGTGCACAGATACCCCTGTAAGAGGGGGAGGTGTACACCCCTAGGGGCAGATGCAGCAACTGCAAGCTATTATTTTTCGAAAAAAGTAGAACGCCACACTTTGGCACTTTCTGAATAGCAACCTCCTAATGCATAAAGTACAGAGACACCGTGATATTATTTAGCTGTAGCACTGCCCCCTAGAGGACTGCTGAAGAATGACACTTTTGGATTCCCCTGGGTTACCCGTAGCAACTGCTTGCAGAAAATGTAACACTTTTAAGTTCCTTGCTCAGTCAAAGATCAGTCCAGGGGTTGTTGTTTTTGTGGTTTTATTTAAATTGGGATGAGAGAAGGGATGAGTGGGATACTTCAACTGTTAACTATTCACAATGCTGGGGACTTTAACTTGAGAATGTGGCAAGGCCACTACTTCATCCTGCCACTTGAATGAAGATAAAATAAGTGTTCCTTTAATAATTCTCTTCAGGGTACTCCCCTAGTACCCCCTTTCTCTCCTGGGCTAGCTGACACCCGTCCACTGACTCTACACTCTGGAGTGGTCCCCTTCCTGGGCAGACCCCTGGGAAAGATTCTCTGTACTCACGACACTGTTTTTTCAGATTCTCCAATGCCCCAACTCCTGTAGTCAGCACTCCTGGACCTCTGGGTTCAGCCTCACACACCCGGTACACCAGGCTGACTGCCTGTGACCACCATCAGCTGCTGCAGAAGAGGAGGCAGCCGCCACCCTCCTTCTGGGACCTGGCTTCCCGCCCAAAGACCTCTACCTCATGTGCCCTTGGCTTTTTGTACCCTGTCCCATAATGCACCACTATCTGTGCCAACCCCTGGGACAGTACCAAAAGCCTGTGTGTCATTGGTCAGGTTTCCTTCAGCATCCAACGGGTCTCCCCATTGGATCAGCTGGGGAAACTCCCTGAGACCAGATGAATAGACACTGAGCACACTGAGTAGACCTATCCTGCTCCCTGATAAGCAGAGTGCACAAATGTTTTACCTACCGCTCTTCTGTTAAGCAGAGAGAGCCAAAAACGATACTCTCTTACCTAGCACGTGATTAGGAGGGTGCTACATCCCATTTAAGAGAGGCATGTTGAGCATATCCTACTCTCCACCAGTACACCACATCTCCCCATGATGCCACCTGTTGTGCACATTAACAGGACTTTCATTCTTGACTCCCAGGCCAGGCTCAGATCACCCCAGAGTCACAGCAGGCTCCAATATAGAGACTGAGCCGTGAAGTGGGGACACTGGCCACCTCAGTCTGTCACCTCATCGGGGATGCTGATACCTGCCACAGACACTCGCTTCACATACTGATTGCTAACTTCTGTATTATTGCCGGTACACATTATAGCTATAGCATATATAGATGTCTGGCATTGCATGTGATTCGCACCACACTGCTCTGCAAATCACATGTGATGTCTGTGTGATGCGAATTCAGCCATACAGACTGTATGGCTGAATCCACAGCACATTTGGACCAAAGTCATGCAGGACCTTTTTTTGGTCCGCACCAGAATCGGATTGCATGGGTATTCACACCTATGCAATCCGATTCCTGTTTGACTTGACAGTTCGCACTGCGATATGCAAACTAATCTGGGAGTGTCATTCACTTTGTATTAACACTCTCAGCATTCTTCGAATATGTCAGTGTGAACTGTCTGCGAGTCGGGTGCGATGCGGGAACCCGCTGTGGATTTTCAGGGTTCTCACATCGCACCAGTGAAAACCGGCACTTGGTCATCCAAACCGTGAAGGTTATGTGTGTAGTCCACTCTGATATACGTAACTACAAGGGTTAAACCATTACACCGATTCTACATGAGCTTGAAGCTCTCAACCCAGGGGGTTTAATGGCTTGTACTCCCTAGATTCAGATCCTAAAGCCTTGTACACACCATCAGATTATTGGATACATTTTTGTCCATTTTTTGTTGCATGCTAGTCTCATATGGAAAGTGAAGAGGTTACTTTCATACAAAATTCTCGTACGACAGAATTCAACTTCAGAAGTGATGTCATGTGTTGAATTGTTTTGTAATTATTCTTTTGTTTCCGAGCATGTCTAGTCCTTCTCTTACGATTTTGTTCAGACGAAAATTGTACTAATTAATCGAAAATCGGACATTGTGTTCACTTACGATAAAAATTTTATAGCCTGCACATCCAGTTTTTTGTCGTGTGAAAATTCGTAATCAGCTGTCGAGAGCACTATACTAACGATCCAAAAATTGACAGATCGTTTGTCATGCGAAATTTTACTTCCGATTTTTTTGTCGCATGTACGGGCCTTAAGGGTACACATAGGCTACACTTATTTAATTCAATGGGTTTGGTGAGTATCTCATGAGTTAAGGGCTGCTCCGTCCCTTCTCACTAAATACAACAGAAGCATCTTCCATGGAACTTTATGGCAGGCAAAAAATATTGAAACAACATGATTAAAAGAGAAAACTTTTTTTTATACAAAAGGTTAAAATTGCATCCATGCATAAAATTCTATGGTCTAAAAACTATACAGAATTATCTGATTATCTCCCAGCTAGGAGTAACCACAAAATACACTTCTGACTTCTTCTCATTGAGCCCACATTGACATGTCAAATCGCATGCCAAATCAGGGCCTATTGCTCCGTCCAAATAAGTGCGACGCTGACTTTGCGGCGCCGCACTGATTCCCAATAGGAGTTTCTGCACTACTTTTGGCGACTTCGGGGGGCGAATGTCAATAGAAATCTGTGCAGCAACCCACACAAATGTCTGTCAAATCGCTCCGAAGTCGGGCGGAAATTCCGGTTTGAAATTGTGCCAGTTCAGCTGAACTGGCACGATTTCCATCCCGCCCTCAGTGTGAACCTAAGCTAAAGGACACAATCACCTTCTTCACTTAGAGTATTTTTTACTGGCAAACTTGGAATACCATGTACAGTTTACATTATTATTCACATACATGTACCATTGAAGGCATTCAATTGGCTGTGCGACTTGGTTGAGGTAACATGGCGGTGCTGCCGGTTGAAGCACTGTCCTTAGCGGTATACATAGCATAGGTGCAAAGAGAACATGTGTGGCCCATACCTACGATGGATATGAGGCCATTAGCAATATGGTTCATGAGAATGTGGATCCCTGGCCCTATTGAAGGTGTTACAGAGAAAAAAGATGTAATACATCATAGCACTACTCCTCACAGGTCTTCTTCCTATATCAGACTCTCCCATGATGTCTGCTCCCCTGCATAAATGCCCTTTTCAAAGGGGAAATTACATACCTGCAGGAGAAATGTGTCACACATGACCCAACCTCTGCAGAGATCAGCCAAAATATTTAAAGTACCTCTACACCATAACAATTAACATAGGCAAAACACAACAGAATAGTGACATACAGTAGAAACATAGAAACATAGAAACATAGAATGTGTCGGCAGATAAGAACCATTTGGCCCATCTAGTCTGCCCAATATATCTGAATCCTATCAATAGTGCCTGGCCCTATCTTATATGAAGGATAGCCTTATGCCTATCCCATGCATGCTTAAACTCCTTCACTGTATTTGCAGCTACCACTTCTGCAGGAAGGTTATTCCATGCATCCACTACACTCTCAGTAAAGTAATACTTCCTCGTATTACTTTTAAACCTTTGCCCCTCTAGTTTAAAACTGTGTCCTCTTGAGGTAGTTTTTCTTCTTTTAAATATGCTCTCCTCCTTTACCGAGTTGATTCCCTTTATGTATTTAAAAGTTTCTATCATATCCCCTCTGTCTCTTCTTTCTTCCAAGCTATACATGTTAAGGTCCTTTAACCTTTCCTGGTAAGTTTTTTCCTGCAATCCATGTACTAGTTTAGTAGCTCTTCTCTGAACTCTCTCTAGAGTATCTATATCCTTCTGGAGATATGGCCTCCAGTACTGCGCACAATACTCCAAGTGAGGTCTCACCAGTGTTCTGTACAGCGGCATAAGCACTTCTCTCTTTCTACTGCTTATACCTCTCCCTATACATCCAAGCATTCTGCTGGCATTTCGTGCTGCTCTATTACATTGTCTTCCCACCTTTAAGTCTTCTGAAATAATTACTCCTAAATCCTTTTCCTCAGATACTGAGGTCAGGACTGTGTCAAATATTCTATATTCTGCCCTTGGGTTTTTACGTCCCAGGTGCACTATCTTGCACTTATCCACATTAAATTTCAGTTGCCAGAGTTCTGACCATTCTTCTAGTTTTCCTAAATCCTTTTCCATTTGGCGTTTCCCTCCAGGAACATCAACCCTGTTACATATCTTTGTGTCATCAGCAAAAAGACAAACCTTACCATCGAGGCCTTTTGCAATATCACTTATGAAGATATTAAACAAAATTGGTCCCAGTACAGATCCCTGAGGTACCCCACTGGTAACATGACCTTGTTCTGAATGTTCTCCATTGACTACAACCCTCTGTTGTCTGTCACTCAGCCACTGCCTAATCCACTCAACAATATGGGAGTCCATGCTCAATGACTGCAGTTTATTGATAAGTCTTCTATGTGGGACAGTGTCAAAAGCCTTACTAAAATCTAGATATGCAATGTCTACTGCACCTCCACTGTCTATTATTTTAGTCACCCATTTAAAAAAATCTATAAGATTTGTTTGACATGATCTCCCTGAAGTAAACCCATGTTGTTTTTCATCTTACAATCCATGGGATTTAAGATGTTCCACAATCCTATCCTTTAATAGGGTTTCCATTAATTTGCCTACTATTGATGTCAGACTCACTGGTCTATAGTTGCTCGATTCCTCCCTACTACCTTTCTTGTGAATGGGCATGACATTTGCCAATTTCCAATCTTCCGGGACGACTCCTGTTACTAATGATTGGTTAAATAAATCTGTTAATGGTTTTGCCAGCTCACCACTAAGCTCTTTTAATAATTTTGGGTGTATCTCATCAGGACCCTGTGACTTATTTGTCTTCACTTTAGACAGCAATCTTAGAACGTCTTCCTCTGTAAAGACACATGCATCAAACGATTCATTAGTCATCCTTTCAAGTGGAGGTCCTTCTCCTTCTTTTTCTTCTGTAAAAACTGAACAGAAGTATTCATTAAGGCAGTCGGCTAGCACTTGCCTACACCTTCATCCACATGTAGCACCCTCTAGTGTGCAATGTAGTGAGGTAAATTTATGCTGACCTTGTGTGAGTCTGATAATTTGCTGTGGGTTCAGTTTAAGGTCAGGCTAAAATACTCTGCAGATCAGTCCTCTATCGCCTCCCCCTGGTTCTGGATGTCTGTGTAAACTTCTAGAAGCTAGTGGGTGGAGGTAAGGAGGCTGGATCTGAATGTTGATGGGAGTTTGGACCAATCCCCAGGCCCATAAATATTGAAGAGCCTGGCCAGTTTGGTGGTCTTGTGGAAGATGGAGTGTTAAGGCTGGATGTCATGAGGCCTGGAAGGGAACCCTGGGGCTGGGGGGCTCTGTCTCCAGGCTGGAGCTGAGGAAGGAAAGAGATTGATCTCCCTTCAGTCTTATTCAGAAGACACCCTGGCTGGCAAGAAAAAGACCTGGACAGCATGAGGCCTGAACAGTAGTTTTATCTAAAGCAGCAGTATTTAAGGGACAGTGTGAGTACCTCTGCACCCCAGGGCCTACAAGCGGTGGTGTATTTAGGATTTATGCTGTCCTAGGCCTGACTAAACTCGTGCACCTCCTAATTTAAATATGACCCATCCCTTCCTGTCAAGGCCACACCCCTTCCTGTTTACAACCTACCCTAACATTTTCCTGTGGGGACACTAGTTCTGAGGGATGTAAACGGGGAGGGTGCAATGAATTCCCTTAAATTGCAGAGATTTCCTCTCACTTCCTGTTTGGTTATGGGCAGGAAATGAAGGGAAATCTCCACAATGGGACAGGGATGGCAAAAAATAAACTGACAGGATCCATAACCCTCCCTTACTCTATCCAAAAAAAATAAAAAAAGTGTTGCCCATAATTCTAGTTCACAAATTCTTCTAAATTTTATGACGAGGACTAAGAGGATATAACCATGCCAGTGGTGCAGCAGAAAACATATAGCACAGTGATAAGGGTAGGTGGTCCAGGCATTGAGCAAAGGAAGGATTGGGGGCAGGAATAAATAAATACATCTATTTTACACATCAGCAATTACCAGAAATAAAATTACGATTTCTTATTATGTACAACTGACATAAGCAAAGGATTGCAGGAGAGTCCTACTACCTACCTGCCAGGTACAGGTGACCATGTCAGTGTCCCTTTTCTCTGCACCATCCCGAGATTAAAAGCCCTTTGGCAGCTAGGTAGGTGCCATGCAAGTTTCATCCAAATAGCATAGCTTTCCTTTTACCTTGGGTAATACCTACTTCCTGTATTGATTACCAGTACCTGATATCTATGGTAAGTCACTAATAATATATAGCAGCTCCTCTGCCAAAGGCAATCAAACCCCCCTCCCCCCCCCCCCCAGTTGCAGAACGGTGGCCACTTACATATGGGGGCGCTAGACTGATTTCTCTCCTGGCCCAGTCCGCCCCATAAGACTGGTGCATCACTAAAAGTGTAGCGCAAGCCGGAGGGGACTCTTTCTGTGCTGCCCCCCTGCAATATGATGCCCTAGGCCTGGGCCAAGATACAACATTGCCTACAAGATAGAAGGCTGCCAAATGCAGCATGCTTTCACAGGGACAGTGTCTCAGCTAAACCTAAGTGGGCTGGTATTATCTGCAAGTGTTGGAACTTTGTGAAGTTCTACTAAAGAAATCTTGCTACTGATCCATTAGAGACTGCTATTATTCTGAATGGAGTACAGTCCAGGACCTGCATTTTGTGTACATAGTGAAGGGGGTTTGTCCTTAAGTTGTTCTACCAAGTCAAGTTGGGCATCCCATAACCCCTTTTCCCCATCCAAGTTGTTTTCCCCAATAAAAACAACAAAAACAAGCCATTGAATGGTTTTCTGTTTCTGGATGCAAGTTGGAAAATTTTGGTTGCCTGGCTGTGCAGGAATAGGGGGAACCAACATATAGCGGGTGCCCAATTAATGGGAAACTCTTATGGATATGGAGAGACCAGATCTGCCTGTCCTTTAAAAGGGGCAACAAAGGGGAGGCTGCAACCTAAGGGGACATGACAACTAGGTGTGGCACATACCCAGTAACAGATTCCAGTGTATAACACAAGACTTCAGATTTCTGTCGTTTGTGCCAGTGCAGTCCAGCCGATTCATTATTTCCACCTCTACACAATTTTTGTTAGTAGAAAAGATTTGTGCACTTATAACTGAACTGCTACCAGAGTAGAGTGATAGCTTGATTTTCTAGTTATTAATTCTAAGTGCAGTGACGCAGTGTGGGCAAACTGTCTTTTCAGCCTCTTCATCCCCAGCCTTGGTATGCCTTGTGAGGCTATGATGTCCAGTGTTGTTAGTATGATCTTAAAGTAAAAACTATAGGCAAAACTTTTCTTCACTGTGTCCCATTTTGGAGATTTCCCTTCACTTCCTGTCCCATAACCAAACAGGAAGTGAGAGGAAATCCCTGAAAATTAAGGGAATTCTTTAGGGACCCCAAGGTCACCATAACTAGTGCCCCCATTGGAAGATTTCCCCTCAATTAATTTTCTGGGGGACAACCCACAATTTAGGATTTTCTTTTATTTTGCCTTTCAATTATAATGGTAAACAGGAAAAATAGAGAGGGTAAATCTCCATACAGGGGCACAGACAGCAGTACAAACTGACAGGGGTTCTAATCCATCTCCAATCTATTCAAAACTAAAAGAAAATAAAAATATTTTGCCTTTAGTTATATTTTAAAGCAAGCTAGTCTACTTGGGTAGGGGCAAAGTACAGCTGGTCTAAAGAGGCCAGGAAATAGGATTGCCACCTTTTCTTCAAGCCAAACCCAAACACTTTAGCGGTGCAGGGCAATTTTTTTTCTCATAGTATACACTATAGTATTATAAAAGACCTGGGACACCTTTGGGTGGCCCAAGGATAGTAGTAATGCAGCGCATTAAGTGCACCACGGCGAACAGTGCGTATGGCCAAATTGCTCTTGCTGACATCATCGCTCCGCCCCCCAGTGATGCCGAACCTGCCCCCAGACAGCCGCCCACAGCTCCTGGATATCAATAGATTTTTAGGTGACTGTCTTGGTTACTTGGGGAGCCACAGGCCGACTGAAACCTAAACACATACAGTATCTCACAAAAGTGAGTACACCCCTCACATTTTTGTAAATATTTTATTATATCTTTTCATGTGACAACACTGAAGAAATTACACTTTGCTACAATGTAAAGTAGTGAGTGTACAACTTGTATAACAGTGTAAATTTGCTGTCCCCTGAAAATAACTCAATACACAGCCATTAATGTCTAAACCGCTGGCAACAAAAGTGAGTACACCCCTAAGTGACAATATCCAAATTGGGCCCAATTATCTATTTCCCCTCCCGGTGTCATGTGACTCCTTTCATGGTCTCAGATGTGAATGGGGAGCAGGTGTGTTAAATGTGGTGTTATCGTTCTCACTCTCTCATACTGGTCACTGGAAGTTCAACATGGCACCTCATGGCAAAGAACTCTCTGAGGATCTGAAAAAAATAACTGCTGCTCTACATAAAGATGGCCTAGACTATAAGAAGATTGCCAAGACCCTGAAACTGAGCCGCAGCACAGTGGCCAAAACCATACAGTGGTTTAACAGGATGGTTCCACTCAGAACAGGCCTCACCGTGACCGACCAAAGAAGTTGAGTGCACGTGCTCAGCGTCATATCTAGAGGTTGTCTTTGGGAAATAGACATATGAGTGCTGCCAGCATTGCTGCAGAGGTTGAAGGGGTGGGGGGTCAGCCTGTCAGTTCTCAGACCATGCGCCGCACACTGCATCAGATTGGTCTGCATGGCTGTCATCCCAGAAGGAAGCCTCTTCTAAAGATGATGCTCAAGAAAGCCCGCAAACAGCTTGCTGAAGACAAGCAGACTAAGGATATGGATTACTGGAACCATGTCCTGTGGTCTTATGAGACCAAGATAAACTTATTTGGTTCAGATGGTGTCAAGCGTATGTGGAGGCAACCAGGTGAGGAGTACAAAGACAAGTGTGTTCTGCCTACAGTCAAGCATGGTGATGGGAGTGTCATGGTCTGGGGCTGCATGAATGCTGTCGGAACTCGGGAGCTACAGTTCATTGAGGGAACTCTGAATGCCAACATGAACTGTGACATACTGAATCAGAGCATGATCCCCTCCCTTCAGAGACTGGGCCACAGGGCAAAATTCCAACATGATAACGACCCCAAACACACCTCCAAGATGACCACTGCCTTGCTAAAGAAGCTGAGGGTAAAGGTGATGGACTGGCCAAGCATGTCTCCAGACCTAAACCCTATTGAACATCTGTGGGGGATCCTCAAATGAAAGGTGGAGGACCGCAAGGTCTCTAACATTCAGCAGCCTGTGATGTCGTCATGGAGGAGTGGAAGAGGACTCTGGTGGTAAACTGTGAAGCTCTGGTGAACTCCATGCCCAAGAGGGTTAAGGCAGTGCTGAAAAAGAATGGTGGCCACACAAAATATTGACCCTTTGGGCCAAATTTGGACATTTTCACTTAGGGGTGTACTCACTTTTGTTGCCAGCGGTTTAGACATTAATGGCTGTGTGTTGAGTTATTTTGAGGGGACAGCAAATTTACACTGTTATGCAAGCTGTACACTCACTACTTTACATTGTAGCAAAGTGTCATTTCTTCAGTGTTGTCACATGAAAAGCTATAATAAAATATTTACAAAAATGTGAGGGGTGTACTCACTTTTGTGAGATACAGTAATTCAAAACCTGGACTGTCCGGATGAATCCTGCACAGGTGGCAACCCTATCAGGAAATAATAACCCAGGCCTGGTAGTGGGGTGCAACAGTCCAGTGATCTGAGTGACAGACAACTTACTATCAGGCAGGGTTTCCTCCAGCTGTTGGGCAGTAATGCTCAATCCTAGATCACGATGGTATAAAATGTTCTCATTTGAAAGTAAATCTCTTTGCTAGAGAACATATTATATCAGGGTATGTGTGTAACTCACATAGTGGGGATGGCTTCAACATCCACAACAAAGCCTGCTAAAGAACAAGCATAGGACGCAACAGATGACGTTCTGTCTAGCGCCAGTTTCATACTATGGTCCAGCCCAAGGTCACACAGGCTGTAAGAGATCTGCCCTGTGCCAATTATGAGATGACAGAGACACTGCTGCAGTAGGCTTTTCTGTAACAGATGAATATTGCTCTGCATCTTCCATTCAGAAATGGTCTGGAGCAATTAAGGAGGAATCTGGTCATTATCAGCTTGATGAGGATGTCACAAGTCTTGTCTCCTTCCCACAACCTCCTGATCCTGCATTGAGATTAATTGACTCCTTCACATTAGTCCTTGTCCCATGGGAAGCTCACAGTCTAATGCAACTTGTACCACAGTATATATAATAAAGGGCCAGTATTTAAAATGAAAACCAATAACCTACCTGTATATATTAGGATTGTAGGAGGAAATTGATATATACATAAAGAGGAACCTACAAACTCCATTCAGATAGCCTCCTTGGTGGATATTTATCCCAGGATCCTAGAGCCACAAGGTAAATGTGCTAACAAATCACCCCCCATACTGCGCTATACGATGTTTCACATTGTGCTTTAAAGAGGACCCTGCATTAAAATGCAAGTCTGCTAACGTTGCAGCTGACCACCCCCGAATTGAATACACTAAGTGAAGCTATACAAACATTATAGTGTATTGTGAGGCACTTACTGGCAGGATTGTGTTGGGTTGCCACCTAGGTTTCTAACGTACATATGGTGAGGAATTACAGTGTTTGTGTCTGATATGGAGAAAACAAACATTTTGTTTTCTCAGTTAATAAAAAATTCTGGCCTAGGTCCTGAGGCCTGGAGGCTTTGTAGAGCACTGAGTGGGATAAATTCTTCCTTCCGAATTGCACCTGTTAGATAGTTCTTATTAATTAGTCTCAGTAATCCACAGACATTTTTATTGGTGTAGCCGAACTTCTGGGCTACAGCGAAATGGAGAAGGAGACATTGCCTTTTATTATTTTCTTCCTCTATTGAGGTACCAATGTTATGCTGCACCATTCACCTCCGGCCAGCAGGGGGAGAGCTAAAGCCAAGTAAGCCCATAGATTTCTATGCAAAGCGGTGAGAATTGCGGGAGTTCGGGATGGCAGCCATATAATGGAGCCAATTGACTCCTCACACTACAGATCCCATTGGCACCGTACAGTAGGATATTTGGGAAATGATTTTAATAAAATGCCTGTTAAAGTTCTTTCTCTTGGTGCTGAGGGAGCAGAACCTCTTTCTGAATATTCGCCTGCCAGTGGGAGACCATACCAGCAGAGAACCGAGCCTGAGACTGGGAGTGAGGGCACCTGGGACAGTGCAGCACCGCCCACATTGCAGCACCTACACTGTTACTGCAGGAAGACTGGAGCATCCACTTACCCTCTGCTTCCCACCACTGATCACCAGAGGACTTTGGGGAGAGACTGAGGGAGCTCCCCCTTCTACAGTGAAAGGTTACCGTAGCATCCTAGAGGTAGTTAAATGGCTATTTGCCCATTGATGATATTGTTAGCAGGAACTAATCCACTGAGAACATGACACCAAGTGTACTCAATCCATACCACACCCATACTGCACTCCATACTGCTCTTAATTTAAACCAAGACTGCACCAATACAAAGCCTGTACCAAGCCTGTACTGCATTATATCGTACCTGCACTGCATCTCAACCTCATCTATCTTGCACCTGTGCCAAGACATACCATTACGTTTTCTATACTTATATACTGCATGCAGCAGGGGCGTAACTACATAGGTTGCAGGGGTTGCAATTGCAACCGACCCCATGCTCCAGGGGGGCCTGTGCTGCTCCCCTGTACACCTGGATAGAAGGGGGCGGCGGGGGCAGCATGTAGAGAAATCACTGTCCTCGTTTTTCCTTCTGTAGCTGCAGGAGATAAATGGAGGAGATTGGTTACTCTGTATGCTTCCTCTGCCACTCCTCCTATCCAGTTCACTTGTGTTCTGGGTCCCTGTGTGCTCCCCTGGTCTCCCCCCCCCCCCCCCCCACTGTGCTCCCTTCTCTCCTGCCGGTTTCTGCAGGGGATGTGTGACAATAGAGAACCAGGAAGGGGTCTGTAAATATGTAATTTACCAGCTCCTTCCTTTTCTGAATGGACAGTTATAGTCAGTGACATTGTAAAAAAATAAAATAAAATGATAAAAAATAATACAATTAAAATACCAAAAAATAAAAACTGCTGACACCAGTAGGTGAACTTCCAGGATCGCAAAGGTCACATTTGCAACCAGGCCCTGGCATTCCACCACTGTGGGGCATCCCCAGGATGGCAGGAAGGGGGCCCACTGCAGAACTTGTGAAAGGGTCCCGTTGCGGGACTGTAATAAAGGGCCCTGCAACGAGATTAAAGGGCCCCAGGATCAGTGGGAAGAGCCCCAGGCTTGAAGGGAAGGGCCCAGGCCAGGGGTCCGGGGGGCCCTTCACGGTTTCTTGCACCAGGCACCTTTAGGTTCTAGTTACGCCTCTGGCATGCAGATTAGCTGTGACTGTCGTTAAGTGCACCAACAATCTAAAAGGGCCCCAACGATAGCAGGCAAAAGAACACCTCAAAGCACTGCCCCTTCCGTAATAGATATTATGAAGGTCCCCTTTGTTCCCCTGCCAACCCCCCCCCCCCCCCCCTCACCATCCTCATTTTTTTTGGACAGTGCTTATCTAGTCTGTCTAGGACTAGCATTGCTGCCATAAATGCGCACTGGCAGTAAAGTTTCAGCACTCTGTAGATTTAACATTAGGCTGGCCACACATTATTCAGATTTCTTACAATTTCCTGTACAATTTTCTTTAGATTTACCTTCAACTACGTAGTACAAAGGCCTGCCTTATAGGATACAATTGAAAGTGTTGTTTAGTTTTGACCTATTATATGTTTTTTGGTAAATCTAACAGAAAATTGTACAAGAAAATTGAACATGTATGGCCAGCCTTAGTCCTGTGCAATGCTGCACTTGAGGTGGCCTTGTTATGCTGGCCTTGCATCTATGCTGATCTGGATGCCCAATGTCATCTAATGCCTAGTCCTTACTGTTAATCACTTTGTATGTTTCCAGCAGGGAGAAATTTGCACTGGGAGGAGGGTGGAATTTTAGCATTTTTGTTTGGGGAGAATTTTGGAGTGCAGAGGGAACTTGTGCTTGTGTGTAAGCATGTGAATATACAGATTAGTACTGGATTTTTTTTTTTTTTTTTTGAGGGGGAGGGGGTATTTTTGCTGAGTGGGAAAGTGGGGGAGAGTATTGCTTGAAAGGGGGAGTATTGCTTGCTCCCCCCCAGAATAACAATGCAGCCATTTAAGGGTGTCTCTATTGATCCTTCATCCAGACTGGGGGCACTCTAATACAGGAGGTGTGTTACTGGTTTGATCACCAGGTAAAAACAAAGGGGAAAAAAGCCTAAGGGCTTGTTCACACCATAGAAACGCAGTCTGGTTGTGTTCCGAATGATTTTCTGCATGCAGGGCCATCTTACCGAATAGGCACTCTGGGCAGTTGCCCGGGGCCCCACTTGCCCAGGGGGCCCCAACTGCCCAGCAACCCAGCCCCAGCCAAGCATTAGTCCCGATTCCTGTGCATCCTGCCACCGAACTTAGCAGGTGGCAAGCACCTGTCGGCCCTGCACTGCTGCCAGGCCACTTGGGCCATGGAGGGGGAGCCCACAACTGCAGGAATGCCTGTCTGCCTCCAAGATAACAGGAGCACACAGGACAATTGAGTCTGACTCCCGTCCGTATGTGGATTCACCGGACCCAGCCGCCGAACTTGGAAGCTGTTATTAGCCTGGCACTGCTGTACCAATAAATATTGGCTTATCGATTATTTGCATTTTTATTCTCGTGGGTGATTGTATAGGCGGGGCCCCAGTGCACTGCATTGCCAGGGGCCCTTTAATTCTCTTCTTAAGATGGCACTGTCTGCATGCGCTTTTTATGACATGTTTTTGGTGTGTTTTTGACGCGGTCCAGTGCTTTTTTCCCTCTTTTTTTTTTTTCTTAACCCTAAACATGTGTGCTCGACTGCGTTTTTGGTGTATTCCGTTGCGTTGCTTTATGTGTTTTACTGCGTTCCAGTATAGTCCAGTGCAGGAAAAATGCAGCATGTTCTACTTTTTTTCTGGAACTAGAAGGCACTAGAACTAACCGCACTGATGCGAACTATGTCATTGAAAACCATATGGACCAGTTTACACCACATGCAGTCCAATGCGTTTTTTTCTGCATCAAAAACGCATGGATAGTAGGTTATATGGTTTCCAATGGCATCGTTTACACCAGTGTGGTCAGTTCCATAAAAAAAAAAGTCGAACATGCTGCATATTTCCTGCACTGGACTGTACTGGAACACTGTAAGGGCTGGTTCCCCCCACAAAAACGCACTCCAGGTCTGTTCCAGATGCACTTTCTTGTGTGTGTTTTTGATGTGATTCCAGATCCTTTTTTTTTTCTTCTTTTTTCTTGTTTTTTTTTTTTTTTTTCACTGTACTGGGATTCATGTTTCTGATGCTTTCCAGTACATTCCGGTGCATTTTTGATGCGTTTCACTGCGCTCTAGGAGAGTTCAATGCGGGAAAAATCCAGCATATTCTACTTTTTTTACTGGAACGCACTGTAACTGACTGCACTGGTGTGAACGATGCCATTGGAAACCATATAACCTACTATCCATGCGTTTTTGATGCAGAAAATGCGCACTGGACTGCATGTGGTGTGAACTGGCCCTAAAATGCATCAAAAATGCACTGGAACGCACCGGACCCCAGTACAATGAAAAAAAAAAGCAAAAAAGCATCTGGAATGCATCCAGAAATGCATTAAGAATGCACTGGAATGCACTGGAACGCATTAAAAGCGCACCGGACCCCAGTACAGAAAAAAAGAAACAGGAAAAAAAGAAAAAAAATAGCATCTGAATTGCATCTGGAAACACATAAAAAAATGCACCAGAATGCACTAAAAACGCATTAAAAACATGCATGCAAAAAGCATTGTGGACGGATCTGGAGTGCGTTTTTCTGATGTGAAGCAGACCTATAACTTCTATCCATGCGTTTTTGAAGCACGCAAAAGCACGCACTGCATAAGGTGTGAACTGCCCCTAAAAAACGCATTTTGCCTCACTGGCCATAATTAATAGCATAAAGAACATATACTAACATGTGCGCCCTCTAGTGGACACGTTCGGCTCGACTGGCTATGAATAGTCACGAAGAGGGTGCGCCCTCAGGTGGACGCGATAGTACAACGGGCTGTGATTGTTCTCCTCCGCCCTCTGGCGGCCATGCTTAGTACGGCGTTCTCACTGTCGGTATAGGAAGAGCAGAGGGCGGGGTGATCAGAGTGTAGACACTGCCCTGGGCGGCATTCTATGCCTGTCTATCATCCCCAGGAGGGCGGAGCCAGGGTGCAGCTGTGAGTCTGTGCGATTGTCCTGGGATCAGGTTGGTGGTTAGTTTGGTTGAGAGGTGGGGGTGGGGGAGGGGAGATAGAATGTATAATTGATGTGTTGTTATGTGTGTGCAGGGAGGACGGAGAAGAAGCCATGGCCGTACCAGCAGAGAGAGGTCAGTGATCACCGGAGGGGTCACCAGGGGGGTTCCAGCTGAACTCAGGCCATGTGACTGTGCGGTCATGTGATCAGTTTAAATGGCCAGAAGTCACGTGGGCTGGATGAGCATGGCTGATGGAGGGAGGGATCCTGGGATCTCTTTATATTGTACAGATAGGAGGATGATGATGATGGGAGGAATATTGGGCTGGGGGAGATTCTCCCACCGTAGTATTCATTCCAAGTTTATTCCAATGATAGATTGTCCTCAAAGTTAGTCCCTAAAGACTGACACACACAGATTTAGCAAAAGTATCTCATATGTGTTCTAATTTCTAAAAGTGGTGCCGTGTGCGCCAAATTCACCTATCTGTCTAGCCACTTCCCTACCGAACCAATCCTGACTCTTCTCCCCTACCGAACCAATCCTGACCCTTCTTCGTTACCTGACCAATCCTGACCCTTCTTCGTTACCTGACCAATCCTGACCCTTCTTCGTTACCTGACCAATCCTGACCCTTCTGCCCTACCGGACCAATCCTGACCCTTCTGCCCTACCGGACCAATCCTGACCCTTCTGCCCTACCGGACCAATCCTGACCCTTCTGCCCTACCGGACCAATCCTGACCCTTCTGCCCTACCGGACCAATCCTGACCCTTCTCCCCTACTGGACCAATCCTAACCCTTCTCCCCTACCGGACCAATCCTGACCCTTCTGCCCTACCGGACCAATCCTGACCCTTCTGCCCTACCGGACCAATCCTGACCCTTCTCCCCTACCCGACCAATCCTGACCCTTCTCCCCTACCCGACCAATCCTGACCCTTCTGCCCTACCGGACCAATCCTGACCCTTCTCCCCTACCCGACCAATCCTGACCCTTCTCCCCTACCCGACCAATTCTGACCCTTCTACCCTACCGGAACAATCCTGACCCTATCCCCTACCGGGCCAATCCTGACCCTTCTCCCCTACCGGGCCAATCCTGACCCTTCTCCCCTACCGGGCCAATCCCGACCCTTCTCCCCTACCGGGCCAATCCCGACCCTTCTCCCCTACCGGGCCAATCCTGACCCTTCTCCCCTGCCGGGCCAATCCTGACCCTTCTCCCCTACCGGGCCAATCCTGACCCTTCTCCCCTACCGGACCAATCCTGACCCTTCTCCCCTACCGGACCAATCCTGACCCTTCTCCCCTACATGTAAATATCTAAAACATTTTTGCTACAAAATTACTTATAACTAGGGTTGCACAGATACTGTTTTTTATTGGTGAGTACGAGTACTTACCGATAACGAGTCCTGATACATTGCTGTGCGATTTGTGTCAATACAAAAAAATTGGCGCAAATCTCACTGCAAAGAATCACATGCAATTTCCGTGTGTGTGTTTTATATAGAAGCGCCATCTAGTGGGCAGTTTAGAACTCACAAAATGAATGCACAACAAAAGTACAATACTGTAGTCCAAGCTCAACTGTGCTGTTGTCAAAAAGCATAGGATTAAAATGCTGGGAAACTGAGAATGACAAAAGGCTGACGCACTAAAAGACTATGCATGGACTGGAAAATAAGATGGCTACAATAATCCATGGTCAATCACCATTGAAATGCTGATAATTTATTGTAGCTTTAAAAGAATAGAATTCATATTATAGACATAGCAACGTTACCATGCAGATTGTGAAGCTAACTCGGGGGTGGGGGGGGGGTCAGGGCGCCGACCGCCAAGGCCGCAAGATGGAACGGGACAGCAGGATGACTTTACTCGTGCAAAAAGTGCGGTGCCCAAAGGAGGAAGCCACTGGGACCCACTAGAGCTGGAGGTATCGGATTAAGCATCGGAGCATTTGCATGAGTACAAGTAGTCTAGTATCTACTAGTATCGGTATCCGTGCAACCCTACTTATAACCCCCAAATAGTATATATACATTTTAGTATGAAAGATAATGTTACGCCGAGTAAAAATCTACCCAACATGTCACATTTTAAAATTGTGTACGCCCGTGGAATGGTGCCAAACTATGGTACTTGTAATTCTTCATAGGCAATGCTTTGACTGCCTTTATGGGTTACCAGATTAGAGTTACACAGGAGGTCTGGTGCTGGATATATTACTTATGCTCTGGCATTTGCGACGATGCCTCACAAGTGTGGTGCGATCACCGTTTACATATGTGTGCGGGACTTATGTATGCATTCACATTTGTGCGTAGAGACGGGGGGCGCTTTAAAACGTTTTTTTTGTTATTTATTTTAGCTAAAACTTTTTTTTTTACATGGTCTCTATAATTAAATTTTTTTTTTTTTACTAACTTTATTGCTGTCACAGGGGATGAACAGCATGGGCTGCAACAGGTCCTCTTTATGGAGAGATCTGGGGTTTATTAGATGCCAAATCTCTCCACTGGCTTCCAATGCAGCTGATCAGACACCGATCAGTCTGATTGGCTTCTTTCCTAGCCGCTAATGGCCAGGTAAACAAAGAGCCAAAACCATAAGTGACTAAATCTACGTCGTTACTGTTTTCCAGGGTCACAGATGGAGGAACAACATTGGTTCCTCTCTCTCTGTGTAGTGCAGCCGTTGATCCCAGGCTCCACAATTGGATGGGAGAGGTCGGGAAAGGTGGCGGGAGTAGGAGGGGGACCCCCTTTTGCTACCCACAGATGTGATCAAATGGCTGTTCTTCTGCTTAAGAGGGAATCACTGGCTGAAAACTTTGATACCGGGATGATGCCTGTAGGCATCATCCCGGTATAACCACTTCAACTCAAGGATGTCCATGGAAGTCCTTGGGTGGAAAGTGGCTACAGCTTGTACTTGATTTTGGCGCACACTGCACCACTTTTAGAATGCACATGAGACATGTTTCTGCTCCAACTCTCTCTCTGTATGCCAAAAGAGAGTTGGTCCCAATTACTTCCACTTTGGTAAGATAAGAACTGGTCAGCATTCAGTATACCACAATGCAAAAGTGGCACATTTTAGGACTACCTGAATTTGGTGTAGGGGTTGTTGCCAGAATCACAGGTGTCACAGATGCTTCATGAATTTGGGGCAATACATTAACGAGGGATTAATGCCAGAAAAGCGGCACATCGGCTTTATTGAATTACCCCCCAATGTGTTTTGGGAACTCTTCCCCCTTCAACAGGAGTTCAAAGCTGACCTTTGGCAGTTCACTCCACTTGCAATGGGGGGGGGGATGCCACACATCTTCGAAAATGCTGTACCATTGGGTTGGGTGCGACATGGTTTATAAAAGTCACGCCTGGCGTATGTTTTGCGCATTCAGCAGCCCATTGAATTTAGTGGGCTGCTGAAATTGTACTGAACAGGAACACTCTATGAAGGACCCCCCCCCCTTTTATATTTTTAACTTTCTTATGGTCTGCATGTTACACACCCACCCCTCACCCTTCATTTCCGCCTAGATGAGCACGGCATGCTGTGCTCCTGGGATATGCACATTACCTATCTCAGGAGGCATTTATGTGTCTAGGCCACGGATTCTCTACCAGGGTTCAATGGCATCGTAGGGTTCCTTCAAAGGTTTTCCTTGAGCAATTCCTGCTTCTCAGATAAGTTCTGACTGATGTCATGGATCTTTTTAGCTATCTGTAAGGGGTTATTCTTCCCAATGACCATTACACCAATGTATCATGGGTTGTAGGTATAGTCCTTTTTAGCCGGGGTTCCCTGAGACTGGAAAGTTATTTCCAGGGTTCTTCTGTGTTGAAAAGGTTGAGAGAGGCTGCTGTAGGCTGTAGTGTCATGTACAACTCTGACTTCTGCTCACCTGTGCAGTTGGTGCTGACTACATTATACAAGTTGAATGAAAGTTAAAGTTAGCGGAGGAAGGGAAGTCTCTCCTGGAGTGCTGCTCTGGGGATTGAGTTCCTTCTGTCCTTCTTACTAATGCACTTGCGCGCCACATCAATCACCCTGGTTAGCTTCCCCCCCCCCTTTTTTATTTTTTTTATTTATTTTTTTTAATCTCCATTTCCCCCCTATCATTTTCTGTTTTGGCGCCCATAGTTGTCCTTTTGTCCCTTTTTTGTTCTTGTTCCTTTTTCTCTAAAAAAACAGAAGCGTCCACCTGTGCAAGCCTTGGCATATTGTCTACAGTTACCCCCTCATTTTTGGAAGTGAGAAGATAATATGGGTTTTAGTGATGTCGAAATATCTTGCATTTCTGTATCTTGCTTTATATTACCATGCCATTTTTGGATTGTCTTTATATTATGTGTGACATTGCAACTTTTCTGTTGTACATTGCTCTGATGGATGCTTTATTTTTTTATATAAATAAGACATTTTAAAAGAAAGTTTGAGTTTGTTTCGACTGAAGTATGCAGATCAGAGCAGGTCACTATCCCTGTAGCTCCTCCGTTCAGTAAAACATTGTGCTTTCTTTTTAATGAATGCAAGGTACTCTTTGATTGGAGTAGGGGAGGTTGTGACATTCATCAGCACCTCCTCCAATCACACTGCACCTTGCATTTGTTGAAAATGAGGCATTTACTGGAGGATCTGGAGTGGTACCTAGGCTGAGACGAATGCATGGTGCAGTGTGATTTGAACATCATGATCTTTCCTCCTCCAATCACAGAGTGCTTTGCATTCGGAGGTGTGAGCAGCCTGATGTGATCTGAGCACAGGAGCTGGAACTGTTAGGCTCCATGTAGACGGGACTTTGTTAAAAGTCCCTTGAATGCTGGAATTTTTTTAGGACGTTTAAAATGTCCGTTGTGTCGTGTTTGCAGCCGCGTTTAGCGGGCGTTTTCGTTTAAAACTGTTTCTAGAGGTCAAAAAAATCATTCCCCTTTAAAATGGAAAAACGTGAGCGCCAAACGCGGGTCATCGCGTTCGGGCGCGTTTTTGCGTTTGAAACGCCGGGAAACACACGTTCGAACGCAAATAATTGCGTTGCAAAAAACGTCCATGAACTCAACTGCCTGCAAATGACTGTAAACGACCCTGTGTACATGGACACATAAGATAACATAGAGGAGGGTTCAGGGGCTTCTGAAAAAAACGCCCAACTGCTCCAAAACGGCCATTTACAACGTCCCGTGTACATGGAGCCTAACTCTTAGCACTCAGCATTGGGCACTGACTGCACTGTACCAGGTGTGAGTGTAAAGACGGCTATACAATACACTATTAGATTTTTGAACAAATGTTCATACGGATATTCGCATGAACATTCTTAGTACATTTGATGACTTGACTAACATCGCTTTAAAAGTACTTCAAAATTTCGTTTGCTTTTAACATTTGATTTTGGAATGCGTGGACTTTCCTAATCTCAAACCACATGCACTGTTAGAAACAATTTAGTTTGAAAACCTTTTCCTACTTTTCTGAATTTTCTGATTAGACCCCACCAACAATTAGAAAATCAACCAAACATTCTTAAAATGAAAAACATGACATAAAGTACATACATGTATATTGATGTAAAGTGCTTTTAGAAGCCGGATCACCCTACAGATGGGTTTCCTGTGCATTTTGCTGCCTCAGCATCAGATTGTCATGTTGACAGGTCAAAGGCTAAAAAGCTTTGCTGGTTTTTGTAAAATCTGCATTTTTGAAAGCTGATTTTGCTGCTCCTTTTGAGATGTAACCCTTGTGTCTTTTGAACTGCGGAACCCAGGACAGGGACAGAGGTCAGCAGTAGAGATCTACCCCCGACTAAAGGGAACCTGTCAAGAATCAAAGCACTTGTCCTAATGTTTCAGTGTTATTCTTCTATTTTTCAAATCTTTTCTTGGCAGATCTGCACAGGGAAGATCCTGAATGGGAAAAGGAAGTGTGGTGGTGCCTTCCCATTTGTCTCTTGCGCTTGGAAGGAAGATCTCTCCTTAGCAGATCTGCACAGGGAAGATCCTGACTGGGAAAGGAAGTGTGGTGGTGCCTTCCCATGTGCCTCTTATGCTTGGAAGATCTCTTCTTGGCAGATCTGCACAGGGAAGATCCTGATTGGGAAAGGGAAGTGTGGTGGTGCCTTCCCATGTGCCTCTTACGCTTAGAGCTCCCCTTGGCAGATCTGCACAGGGACGATCCTGACTGGGAAAGGGAAGTGTGGTGGCGCCTTCACATGTGCCTTTTGCGCTTGAACATGCAGCGAGGAAAGGCCAGAAAACCAGAATTGAATTCAGGCCTTCATTTAATCAGTAGAGTGTGGCGGTCACTTGGCAACAGTCATGAGCAGTGATTCGAACATGGTCATGTTTGAATACCTTAGGGCAGTGATGGCGAACCCATGGCATGCATGCTACAGCTGGTACGCAGAGCTTTCTCTGTGGGCACGCAAGCGCATACTGACCGGCCATCACTTTCACATCACCTTCCTCAAAATCCTATATGCGAGTGAGCCTTCATATTAGCCTCACTCTGTGCTCCCCAGCGCCACCTGCTGGATGCTCAACAAAGTCAGAGAAAGCGATAGAAGAAGCCAAACAAAGTGAAGAAGCGTCTTCTCCTTAGTCCTGTGCCAGATCAGTCCCTGGCAGCCTCCGATGAAGAAGCAGGTGGAGGACATGGAGGACGATAAGCTGGAGCTGGGCACCCAGAGGGAGCGCTGGATCAACTTTATCCGACAGCAGTGTCAGCCCCAAGGAGGCGGCCAAACATCTGCTGGACTGCTAGTGAGTATCCTGCTAGAGGAGGGAGGCCTAGCATTGGGTCTCTTTACTGGGGCCATCCTACTGGGGGCCACATGGACTGGACACCCTGATGGGTTGCATGGTATATAAACCTGCACACACAGCTATAGGGGGGGTTTGAGGTTTGGTGGACCATCTATGATAGAATCCATCTGATCTCCATCAATAGTACTACAGCACACAGGGGCAAAAAGAACAGATAAATGTAGATGGAATTATACCATGGCCAATGGCACTTGCTCTTTTAGCTGGACACAGGGCTGTAGGAGCTTCCTGGGGTCACCCAGTGTTGGGATCTAGTAAGGAGAGGCAGCAGTAGGAAGAGGGAAATCACAGGCACCACCAAAAGGAGAATCTGCTGCCAGGCACACTGACACTGAATGCCTGGAGCCAGGTGAGTGCTGAACTGACTGCAATCCCTCCTGGGGTGGGTGATCATCACCTGGGGGGCTGGGTGTCTGCATCAGAAACAGTAAGAGGAAAATATACAGAACTTAATGTGAGCGTGCTGTGATGTCTAGGGGTGAACATGGGACACATCAGGAATCATTGGGATGTGTCATGAGGAGGAGCAGTGATCTGATTACAGCTATGTGCTATGACAATCCTCCAAACACCGTATAAAAGGATAGACCATGTTGTCACTCTAAAAAACACACTCAAGGGCCCAGGCACCATACACATGCGTTCCACTGACAAACACGCACAGCATAGCCAAAGATGGTTACAAAACTGTTTTCTAAAATAAAATCTCAGTGTTGGCACTTTGAAAAAAAAAAAATTGTTCGTTTTGTGTTGCAGTTTGGGCACTCAGGCTCAAAAAGGTTCGCCATCACTGCCTTACGGTCATCCTGATTTCAGCCAGCCCTGATTGGGAGTTTTTACATTGCATAGATAATGATATATAGATTGGCTGGGTTCTGAAATCAGTCGTTTACTGCAAGGGAAAGTTTTTTATATGACTTATTCTGTGTGCCTAATGTTGGGTTTTTATGACTTTCTCACAATTTTTGAAGTCCATGTCACCTCGAAGGGGGCCTACCCAGCATGTCTCTGGAACATTGTTTGTTCATACGCTTACCATGTAGATCTTCACTCAAAAATAACATTCTAATCCTCCTTTCTCCAATTTATTAAAAAATTACCTTTTTTTTATTATTTTTTATTTTTTTTTACCTAGGCTAGAATGTTTGTCTGCAGCCTCCTGGGATACCAACATCACCAATCCCATTACTTTCCACCATACAAAAAACATGGTAACCGACACAGTGCCAAATCTGCTGCCATGTCTGTTTACTTGTTCTATAAATGGCGGAAAGGTATGCTCCCTGGGACATTGGTATTCCAGAAGGAATTACATTCCAGTATTCATAGAACAACACAGCTCCAGATCTCCATCTGTGCATGTATGAGATCTGGTGCTGCTCCATTGGAGGGCCAGCTGCAAGAACCAGGAAAAGACAGCCAGCTCCCCATGATGTAAAAAAGAAGATATTGGTTTGAGAGAACAAAGCTGGAGCCATTGGGCATGTTAGAATTAAATTAAAGTGGTAGTCGGCAGCTTGTGAAAAAAAAAAATCCCTGTAAGGCAGTGTCATAATGTGCTAGTATGCATCACATACTAGCACACTATAAGGAACTTACCTTAGAATGAAGCCCTCCAGTGCTGTGCTGTCACCACTGAGAGCGCTGACATCTTCCTTTTGAGTTCGCATCCTCTGGCTACATGAGTGGCCTGGGGGGGTTACGATGATGTCACTCCGGCGCATGCGCACAGGAGCTGAGGTTTCTGGCACGGCTTCTGATGGTCTGGCACTGTAGTTACTCTGAATATCTCCTAGACCAGTGTTTCTCAACCTTTTTTCAGTCCAGGCACCCTTTAAAATTATAGACAATCTCAAGGCACCCTTTAAAGGTATGGACAGTCTTGAGGCACCCCATTCTAAAATGTAAAATACTATTCAAATAGTATTACATAATGCATCAGCATCAAAACACGTTGGACACCCAACATTAGAGGTGATTTATTCTTCCAAAGCAAATACACTTTTGCACATTGGTACTGACTAGTATTCCAGGGTTTCTCTTCTCCCTCAGTTTCTCTCCATCAGTAAGCTATTGTCACCCCAGTGCTTGATCCACCTTCTGGCTTGTATAGAATTTTTGATCAATTTTTAAGCATTTTGCCAAGGTGCCCCTGAAGAACCCTCAGGGCACCCCAGGGTGCCTGGGCACCCTAGTTGAAAAAGGCTGTCCTAGACAGTGCAAGTTTAGGAGATATTCACAGTACCTACAGGTAAGCCTTATTATAGGCTTACCTGTAGATAGAAGTGGTGTAACAGTTTACTAACACTTTAATGAAGCATTACAATTAGGTTGACCTGTCAGTTTTTAAAGGGGGCCCAGTTTAGACGCTCCATTCACCCCTATGGACCAGCGGGTGTAAATAGGCTTGTGTCCGTTTACACCCACCTACCTCTGATCCGATTTGGTCTGCTAAAAACAAACAGAAGTGGTTTTGTTCTCCTCTGTGTAGGCAGGTCCGTTCGGATGTAGTCACGTGTAAATGGATAGCGGATTCCATTTACTCTTGGCTCCCCAGACTCTGTCCATGTCTGCTCTGCTCTGCATAAACTGAGCGCACACAGACCTGTCATCCGCCCGCTGTGCTACAATCAGCATGTAATCCGCAAACAGATCCCCTGCTGATCAAAAAAGAAGGTGCCCATTTGAAAGGGGCCGAAGCATTGAATTTAATTCTGGTGTGCCACCATTCCTGCGATACATGACCGTACTCTACCACCATTGGCCATATTCTCATCCTCCTATATGGACAGCAGTAAAAACCTGATATAAATTATAATAGTTCTCTCTAATTTTAACGCGTCATTCACATAGGTGTACTGCTCCATATACCCGTGCAGAGGGCCGTGTTTACCCATTTAGGTGTTCTGTACTGGCAGCCTTCTGAAACCAATGACAGACGGACAGCTGCACGGATCTCCCAAGTGTATCCCCGATTGTACATCCGAGCGGGACCAGTGCATGGATCAGAAAGCATTTGGTCTGCATGTAGATTAATGCAGCCGTCCACCTAGTTATTGATATTAAAGTGGTTGTAAACCCTTACATATACCCAGTGAAGTGTCCAGCCTCAGATGAAACAAATCCTCCTACGTAAGTTATACCTGTTTATCTACAGTTCAAAGAATTTAAAAAGCTTGTCTGAGCTTTTAGAAAGCGGAGGTCAGGGAGCTAAAGTTACTCTGCAGAGGTCAGTGAGAGCTGATTGGAGGAAAGGGACACACCCCCTTTAAACAGCACACAGGAACATCGCTGAGTCTGGCAATCACAGGCTGTGTGCTGGAGCTCCCTCCCCTGTTACCTTTTTTTCTCTTGGTATGAGGAAAACCTGCCAGAAGTGCTGATAGCAGAGGAACAAAGCAGCAGTCTAAAATGAAACACAGTGCTCTGGATTGAGACAAATACACACTATAGAGGGAGATGCTTTGTTCATATTTCATGTCTGAGGTTTAGAACCACCTTAACATACTGCCTGCATGCAGCTGCACAGAATCCTATGCCTCCCATGCAGTAAACATGGCCATCTGCATGGGTGTACAGAACGGTGCATTGTTATAGGAGTTATTTCAAATTTCTTTACCTGTTTTTTATTGCTTGAAACTTTTCTGTAGACTTTCTCTCTGTTGTAGCTTCCTCGTGCGTTTATTGGGTAAACCTGGTTTCTTGAATTGTAACCATTTGGTGTCGTCTGTGCAGTAATAAAATTGTCCTTTTGCTTTTGCAGGGTATTACCGCTTTGTGGTTCTCTTTTTCAACTGCATGCTCACCTTTGGCTCCTATTTCTGCTTTGATATTCCCAGCGTTCTGCAGGATCAGTTCCAAGGGGTAAGTGTTGGGGCTCATTTCAAAGACGTAATAAAACTATCCTAACATTCACGTGAGTGTCCATCCAAAACTTTTAGACAGTGGGTAAAGCCAACTATACATGGATTTAAATTCGGCAGGGACTGGCTGAGATTCGATCTCTGTATGGGCAGGCTCATTGTACCCAAGTCAATCCATCGATTTGATTTATGTAGAAAAGGCCTGTAGGATTTTATTTTTTTACATTTTATTACTGCTGGTGTCTATAGCTGGCCAGCAGCGAGCATGGTGTTCTGCCGCCCGGGAAAGCTCCCTGTGCCCCCCATTGGCAGAATACAGTAGTGCAGCTGGAGTCAGCGTTGATGGGGGAATCAAGCATTTTTCTTTCCTTCCACTCGTTTTTGAAGGAAAGAAAATCAAGTAATTTATGGGCTGCGTAAGAGTTAGAACTCCTATCTGGTTTTCACTATAGAGGACTCAAAATGATTTTCCCTCACTTACTGTCCTGCTGACAAAAGTTTTATCAGACAGGAAGTGAGGGGAACTCTCCAACAACAACACAAATTGGAAAAAAAGGTGAAGCTAGAACCCCTGTTAGAAATTGGTGTGCTCCTCTTGTAGATTTCCCTTCACTTCCTGTATAATAACACATGAGCAGGACAAGCAGAAAAACTGTCTAATGGTGGCCATACATGCTTCAGTTTTATTATCAGATTGATGTGTGATTTGATCAAAATGGCTGAATTTGCAAGCAATTGAATAGCCAGAACGTTCCTTTCTGATTGCTATAGACCCAATTTAGATCAGATTAGATTAAACTGAATCAATCGACCAGGGCCGAATATTATCAATCGCTTTGCATTGATTGGCAACACTGAGATACTTTGTTCATGTGTTTTGATTGATCAGGTATGAGAATGCATGGTGGAAACAGAGATGCGATCTATGACTTGCATTCTTAAGTTACGATTGCATCTTAAAGCGGATCTTCACTGCATCTGAGCACCAAAAACACTATCGGATACATTTATAATATTCAAAGCAAACTACCCCATCCATCCATGTCCACATGCTTTATTTTGCTGAGAAATCACTTTGAAATACAACCTTCTAGTATGTCTGTCCATGGCCATCTTGAGTATGGGCAAATGATCCGTGTAGCATTTACTTCCTGGAATCCATCTTCCCTTAGCTCATACATGCATGCATGCAGGAGAGTGTGCTTGTCTGGAAAAACCTCTCCTCCCCTCCTGAAGACTACTGGGATGTATGTCATCATTTGCCTAGGCAAGAAACCAAGAAGTAACTGAAGAAATGTAAAAAAAAATAACAAAAGTTCAAAACCAGAAAATATAATATACACTGCTCAAAAAAATTAAAGGAACACTTTTTAAAAACACATCAGATCTCAATAGGTAAAATTATCATGCTGGGTATCTATACTGATAATGACTGGGTAATGTGTTAGGAATGAAAGGATACCACGTTTGATGGAAATGTAAATTGTCAACCTACAGAGGACTGAATTCAAAGACACCCCAAAAAAATGATGCAGCAGACTAGTCCATTTTGCTGGAATTTCATTGTAGCAACTCAAAATGGTTCTCAGTAGTTTGTATGGCCCCCCACCTGCTTGTATGCATGCCTGACAACATCAGGGCAATCCTAATGAGACGACAGATGGTGTCCTGGGGTATTTCCTGCCAGATCTGGACCAGGGCATCACTGAGCTCCTGAACAGACTGGAGGTGCAACCTGGCAGCGTCTGATGGACCAAAACATAATGTCCCAGAGGTGTTCTATTGGATTTAAGTCAGGTGAGCGTGGTATCAATTCCTTCATCATCCAGGCTGCAAACTCTCGCCACAAGAGGCTGGGCATTGTGGTGCAGCAGGAGGAGCCCAGGACCCACTGCACCAGTGTAGGGTCTGACAATGGGTCCAGGGGTTTCATCCTTATGGCAGTCAGGGTGCCACTGTCTTGCCTGTAGAAGTCTGTGCGTCCCTCTATGGATATGCCTCCCCAGACCATCACTGACCCACCACCAAACCGGTCATGCTGAACAATGTTATAGGCAGCAAAACTTTCTCCATGGCTTCTCCAGACCCTTTCACGTCTGTCACATGTGCTAAGGATGTACCTGCTGTAATCTGTGAAAAGCAGAGGGCGCCAGTGGCCGACCTGCCAATTCTGGTGTTCAATGGCAAATGCCAATCGAGCTCTTGATACTGTGCTGGGAGACACAGCAAATCTTCTGGCAATGGCATGTATTGATGTGCCATCCTGGAGGAGTTGGACTGCCTGTGCAACCTCTATAGGGTCCAGGTATGGCCTCACTACCAGTAATGACGCTGACCCTAAGCAAATGCAAAACTGGTGAAAAACAGTCAGAAAAGATGAGTAGGGAAAAAAGTATTAGTGGCCTTCACCTGCAAAACCATTTCTGTTTTGGAAGTCTTCTCATTGTTGCCCATCTAGTGCACCTGTTGATAATTTCATAAACACCAAAGCAGCTGAAACTGATTAACAACCCCCTCTGCTACTTAACTGACCAAATTAATATCCCAGGAGTTTTATTGACTTGATACTATACTATACTCTGCATAAAAAGTGTTCCTTTAATTTTTTTGAAAAGTGTTCTTTCCTATCAATTTATTAAAGAGGAAGTAAACCCTCCTCTGACACTTGTACCTATAGGTGAACCTATGATAAGGCTTACCTATAGGTACTGTAAATATCTCCTAAACATGTACCGTTTAGGAGATATTTACCTTACATGCAGCCAGTGACGTCACTGGCACATGCGCTCTGAAGGAACGGCCGCTGGTGCCGTTCCTTCAGAGCCCGTGCCGTAACCGTCGGCTCCCATGCGCGTGCGCGGGAGTGACGTCACCGCGGCTCTGGCCAATCAGATGGCCGGATGCCGCGATCCCGGAAGACGGGTGACTGGACATGTCGCCCGTCATACAGGTGAGCGGGCGGCGCGGCGGGGGCTCGTTCTAAGGCAAGTATTTCATAATGAGCTAGTATGCGATGCATACTAGCTCATTATGTTTTTCTCTTTCAGGTTACAAAAAAAAAAATATATATGTATGTATATGTGTGTATATATATATATATATATATATATATATATATATATATATATATATATATATATATATATATATATATATATAGGTTTACAACCTCTTTAATACTAGCAGCATGAAGATTAAAAACCATCAATGTTGATTGGGAGAGTGAAGTTCCACTTTGCCGTGTGTTTGTTCATATCGATTAAATGGGTTAATGACTATGGATCGATTATTCCTATTGGAAGAGATTGATTGGGGAAGTAATCAATGATTTATCGACGTGTGTATGGCCACCATATCGGACCCCCGGCTAGCAGTAAAAACAGGACAGAAGTTTTATTCTTTCTTGTTGTATCCAAAAGTAGAAAAAAATACATTTTTAAAAGGCAACTGCAGTAAGCTGCATACAGAAATTATCGCTTTTAATTTTGACATTTTTGTTACCTGTCAAGAGATTTGTAAAGGATTGCATGTACACACAGCCAGACTTTTGGTGCACTTTGGACATTGCAATCCCTCATTAGAAGACATATTGGATAAGATGTTTTTGTATATATTCCCATTCCTGTAACTCTCCGTAATGTCTTTTTCTCCCATCTCTCTGCATTGTTTCCAGAACCTGACCTGTAACGGTAGTCAGCCAAATGGGACGCACCGTAATGGCAGCACTGGCTGTGTGGAGGGGCTGGGCATGACCCCAGAGCAGTATAATCTGCTATACGCTATATATGCCTGGACGTGAGTATACGTGACTTTATTACACTGCTACGAATAGAATAATTGGGCTTGTCTATAAAAAAGATCCAAGAAACAGTCTGGTTCACTGGGCAATCCATTCGCCTTAAAGCCCTACTGAAGGCTTTTCATTATTGTTATGAAGTCAGACTGCACAAGTAAATGTTTTTAAAAAAAAAAAAATAATGTGTAAGTGCCTAAGGCCCCTTTCAAACGGGCGATTTGATCCGATCCACCTGTCAGTTTTTCAGGCAGACCTGATTGGATGCTCCATGCATCCCTATGGGGCAGTGGGTGTCAGAGGAGACCTCTCTGCTGACACTCGCTGCTATCCGATTCCGATCCTATCCGGACGGATGGAAACGCTATTTTCCATCCGTCTGGAGGATCGGATCGCATGAAAACGGACAGGCGGTCTGTTCTCCTCCGATCCCCCATAGAGGACAGCAGGGATCTGACCGCTCCATCTCTGCACACAGAGTGGAGATGGAGCTGTCATCCGCCTGCTCAGCAGGGTTTGGCAGATCGATCCCCCCTGCTGAGCAGAACAGACCCGTCGGGCAGGGCGCCTTAGTGCCGGGTCAGACTTGTGCGATGCGGGAAGGCTGCGAATTCGCAGCCTGTTCCCGCATCGCATCCGCACAAGAGGCAGTTCACACTGCCATATGCGATACGCTGGGGCTGTCAATGAAATGTTAACGACACCCCCAGTTTGATCGCATATCGCAGTGCGATCTGACAGTTCGCACAGGATCGGATCACACAAGTGTGATCCACTGTGCGATTTGATCCTGATGCGGCTGAAAAAATGCCTCATGTGCGAGTTGTTCGGGTGCAGTGCAAATTTAGCCATACAAAGTGTATGGCTGAATTCGCACTGCACATCTGATCACATGTAATGAAGGAGCAGTGTGCTCCGATATTACATGCGATCGCCGCACACGCGGAAGTGTGAACCGGCACTAAAACTGTGTAATGTACGCATTTATATATTCTCTTGTCCCACGAGGCCCATATTCCACCCCAAATAAATGTGCAATTATTCAAATAAAGTAATTTTGTTTGTAATATTGTAATAAATACCTATGTCATCACTGGGTCTGCTTGCTGGTCAGTGTTCAGAGTTTGATGGAAAGGGCTGACAGGCTCCTGTAAACTTCAAAGCACGCTTCTTTCAAGAGTGTGTAGCACTGCCCCCTTAAGAGCTGCTGATATTTCACACTTCCTGGATTCCCCTGGGTTACCCGTAGCAACTGCATGCAGAAATCTTATACTTTACTTTCTTGGCTCAGTCAATGATCTGTCTGGGGTTTGTTGTTTTTGTTGTTTTATTTATATTGGGATAGGAGAAGGGATGAGTGGGATACTCCAACCTTGAACTATTCACAATTCTGAGGACTCCTTAACTTGAGAATGTGGCAAGGCCGCTGTTTCATCCTGTCACTGGATGAATCTGAGGTAAAATGTTCCTGTATGTATTTCTCTTCAGGGTACTCCCCCAGCACCCCCTTTCTGTGTACCAGCCGACACCCGTCCACTGACTATACTCCCTGGAGTGGTCCCCTTCCTGGGCAGACCCCTGGGCAAGATCCTCTGTACTCACAATACTGCTTTCCAGATTCTCGCAGTGCCCCAACTCCTCAGTCAGCTCTCCTGGACCTTTGGGTTCAGCTCTACAATGCTGGTTCACCAGGCCGACTGCCTGCGAACATCACCATCCACTTCAGAAAAGGAGGCAGCGGCCCTCCTAGGACTCTGCTTCCCGCCAAAAACCTTTTACCTCATGTGCCCCTGGCTTCATATACTCCACCCCACAATGCACCGAGAAAACTGTCTGTGCCAATCCCTGGGGCTGTGACAAAGCCTGTGTGTCGTTGGCCAGGTTTCCTCCACTGTCCAATGTGCCTCCCCATTGGACACAGTGGGGACACTCCCTCAGACCATATGAATCACACACTGAGCAGACCTAACTCACAGATCCTGCTCTCTGTTAAAGCGGAGTTTGCCCCCCCCCTTCCAAAAATTTAAAGTCAGCAGCTACACATACTGTAGCTGCTGACTTTTAATATTAGGACACTTACCTGCCCTGGAGTCCAGCGATGTCAGCACCGCAGCCGATGTTTCCATAGGCTGTCGGGTGCTGCCGCTGCCATTGCCGGTAAGGGAACCCCGGCAGTGAAGCTTTGCGGCTTCACAGGCGAGTCCCTACTGCGCATGCTGCGCATTCGGATTGGAGGAGGGGGCCAAAATTCCCAGGGACGGAGCTGTATCCTGGAAGTGGGAAAGGGTACCTGTCAAAAACAGGTACCCACCCCCCCCCTCCCCCCTATAAGGTGCCAAATGTGGGGGGGGGGGGAAAGCAAAGCAAATGAGCGGAAGTTCCACTTTTGGGTGGAACTCCGTTTTAAGCAGGGTGCAATATAGAATTTACCTGCTGCTCCTCTGATGGGCAGACAAAGCCAAAAACTATACTCACTCTCTAGCACCTATCTAGGAGGGTGCTACAAGTGTTATATGAAAGAACACATCCCTGGTATCCCTTTAGATGTTCATGCTCCTCCTCCCTGTTGACCACTGGGTACTGGAGACTTCAGTAGCTTGAGCATGCATGTGTAAAGTTATGCTGGGGATGTGTTCTATCCTATAATGCTCAGAAAAAAAATGATTGATGGTAGAAAGGAGCCAATAGCTCATAGAAGTGGGCAAAGGCTGAATGGATCAGGAGGACCTGGGGAATGATAATGATTGTTGTCATTCATTCATCAGATTAAGGCAGGCTCAAGAAGGCCACCCCCCCCCCCCCCCCCATCTCTGATTAAGATACTGAAGAAAGGAAAGACACTGCTCCAGGTGTATAGTGTGTGGTGATTGCCAGGAGATAGGATATCCAATAGAGTGTTGGCCCCGGCCCGCCTCCGTGGGAACACTTGTAGGAAAAGAAATAGCCGCACATCCAGGGATTCCAATAGGTTTCACATACCTCTTTTTCCAAAAAGTTGCAATTGAAGACACCAAAGACACCAGCATGAAGTCTCGTAGACGCGTTTTACACATACATCTTGTGCTTAATCATTACCCATCCCTGATTAAGCATGCATTTTTTCAAATCAAGTAATTTTGTTTTTAATAAATACCTCTATTGAGACCTAGTGATGCCATCACTGGTTCTGATTGCTGGTCAATGCTCAGAATTTGATGAAAAGGGCTGACAGGCTCCTGTAAACTTCACAGCACGCTGCCTGAAATCTTCTTTCAAGAGTGTTAAATGAAAGAACACATCCCTGGTATCCCCTTTTAGATGTGCATGTTCCTCCCTGCTGACCAGTTGGTGCTGGAGACTTCAGTTGCTTGAGCATACATGTGAAAAGTAATGCCGGGGATGTTTTCTATCATATAATGCTCAGGAAAAAAAAATGATTGATGGCAGAAAGAGCCAAAAGCTGATAGAAGTGGGCAAAGGCTGAATGGATCAGTAGGAGATGGGGAATGATTGTTGTCATTCATTTATCAGATGAAGGCAGGCTCAAGATGGTCGCTGCAGCTTCAAGGGGATATGTGGAGATCTACATTTCCGTGGAATTGAGAGTAATCAGTTTTAACACTGGAGAGTGGTCTTGCTACAAGTGTGGGAAAAAGATAGGATTGGAGTTCGGCTTTAAAACTGTTAGAATTTACGAATTTACTAATTTATTATGTGCTGGCAGCGTGAAGGAGATCGGACTGTTGCTCTTCCACAGAGCAGTCTTGTTCTCCAGTGATCTGACATTCCCTCTGCACGGCACTCTAACAAACAATGCTCATTCTTTGTGTTGTTGATTGGGGAATTCATTGTGCAGGGAGCTGTGTGGGAGCAGCAGGGATCTCTAGGGTGCTACTGCAGGGCAGCTTTCTACAGTTTTTTTTTTTTTTTTTTTTTTTAAGGCAGAAACATAATTAAAAAAAAAAAAATGCCAAATTCTTTACTCATTAAGCAGCTTAACTATAAAGGAATATTTAAAAAAACAAGACTTCGTGCCAGTTCACACTTCAGCGATGTCAACATCACATGTGACTCGAAGTGCACTGCTCTGCAAATCACATGCTATATCTGTGCGTACAATACAGATTGTATGGCTGAATTTGCATCGCATTCCGACCAATGTTGCACAGGACCTATTTTTTTGGTCTGCAGCAGAATCGATCGTATGGGTGTTCACACCTTATGCGATCCAAATCATGTCCGAACTGACAGTTTGCACTGCGATATGCGAACTGATCTGGGGGTGTCGTTAACTTTGGATTGACACACCCAGCGATTCACATATGGCAGTGTAAACTGCCTGCGAGTTGAGTGCTATGCTTGAACCCGCAGTGGATTCGCAGGGTTCCTGCATCGCATATGTGTGAACTGGGACTTCAGGTGTTCTTTAACAAATGCAATCAGATTGGTTGCTAAGTACAAGAGTGCATTTTTCATTTATTTTTCGTATGCATAAAGTCAAGGGTAACCTCATGTGTTCATATTGGGTATTAGTGCCGGTTCACATTTGTGCGATCACAGAGATCGCATGTAATTCGGAGCGCACAGTTT
This sequence comes from Pelophylax lessonae, assembly GCF_965119305.1. Lineage (NCBI taxonomy): Eukaryota > Metazoa > Chordata > Amphibia > Anura > Ranidae > Pelophylax > Pelophylax lessonae. Next base: position 76,619,870 of record NC_138773.1, read on the forward strand.
GCACTGCGACAGGTTGTAATGTATCCCCTAAATCCACGTCCATGAAGCAGATTTATCTGATAGATTTTCATGTTGGTTCAGGGGCATTGAAGCATTTGGGGCAATTGTCAGTAATGTACCTGCACTGGGAGTAGCAGGAGGCCAACTCTTGCACAATATGGTGTCCTTTGCATACATGTGAATGGTAATTGAAGGGGTAAGACTGAATCACACTAGACAGCACAATATCCAGAAGACTGCAACCTACATTTTATACTCTGAACTAGTTGTTATATCTTGTTCATAACAAATATAGTTGCAAATTATGTTCACAAATCTCCTCCACATTTCAGCTTTTCTGTGTTTTTTTTTTTTTTTTTTTTTTTTTTTTCTTCTCTTTCTCAGCAATGCGTTGGTTGTGATCATGGCGGGGTTCCTCATCGACAAGCTAGGGAACAGATGTGAGTTCTAAAGCATTTATTTGTGTGTTTATATGGATTCTTCAGTAGATTTAAAGATCAGTTATGGTGATAATATAATTATATATATATATATATACATACACACACTCTGCAATAGCTGGGGGACACTGAGAGCCAATCAGGTGTGCTGCATGCACATGTGCTGACAGGAGGAAATTGCCAGTCCATGGGCTTATTTGTCATCTGTAGCATTTTAACTTTCCAATCACAGACCTAGCTGTGTTACCCCCACCCACCAACCTGGCTGCGCTGTGTGGCAGATCTATGTAAATCTACAAACTGAATAAACAGAATCACGAAGCCTTACAAGTATATCCACTCCTGTATATGTAATTCAAGTGTATGAGCTGTATGCCTGGAGTTCCGACTTTAATTTGAATATTCTAAGAATTAATGCATGGTAGATGTTCCTGAAATCTGCTGATCCCTCACTCTGCTCCAGGACTGAATAGACCTATTGAATGCTTGTTCGAATATAGGAGACCATAAACAAAAAATTTATGAAAGAATTTAATAATCAGATTTTATTGCATTTACTAACTGAAACAATAGCTGAATGTGTAGGGTTATAAAAGAGACAAAAATGTTTTTAAAAATGCATGCTTTTGATTTATTTTGCCAGTCGGGCTCTTCCTCTTTTCCTTCCTGACCGTACTGGGCTCCTCCATTTTTGCACTGGGATCACACTTTAAAGGAACCCCCTACTTGCTGCCTCTGATGTTAACTGGACGCTTGTTGTTTGGCTCTGGGAATGGATCACTGACAAGTAAGGTGCTATAAATCTCTCCCAAGATCTGGTATTGTTCTTTAAATGCAGAATAAAAAAATTGCTTTGGTGACATTTTTTCCTGTTTATTTCCTGGTGCATGATGGGAGAACATAGCTACTCCTGTGAAAAAGTAAATACACACCATGGAAAATGTTGACTGCATTCAAATTGTGCCTAAAGATAAATGTGATCTACTTGAACAAATGACACATAATATTGACATGTGTATTCATTTCCATGATCTAAATTAACAGAAATGTAGATTTTAGGGATAGACTGATATGGTTTATTCAGAGCCGATAACGATATTTTGGTCACAACGTATCGGTATGGGCTGATATTTTGTACATTTAAAGTTTTGAAAAATAAAGACAATTTTTAACACAAATCTGGTACTGAACATGTTAATTTTTGTTTAATCCTTTAATGGCTGGCTTGCTGGCACCCTGAGGTGGGTGGCTGTCTGGCAACTGTGGTGGGTGGCTGCCTGGTAAAGGGCCTGTGGGCGGCTGGCTGGTACAGGGCCTGTGGGTGGCTGGATGTCTGGCACCCTGTGGTGGGTGGCTGGCTGTCTGGCACCCTGTGGTGGGTGGCTGGCTGTCTGGCACCCTGTGGTGGGTGGCTGGCTGTCTGGCACCCTGTGGTGGGTGGCTGGCTGTCTGGCACCCTGTGGTGGGTGGCTGGCTGGCACAGGGCCTGTGGGTGGCTGGCACAGGGCCTGTGGGTGGCTGGTACAGTGCCTCTGGCTGGCTGGTACAGTGCCTCTGGCTGGCTGGTACAGGGCCTGTGGCTGGCTGGCTAGTACAGGGCCTGTGGCTGGCTGGCTCGCTGGTACAGTGCCTGTGGCTGGCTGGCTGGTACAGGGCCTGTGGATGTGGGTGGGTGGCTGGCTGGCACCAGGCTGCTGTAGGTGGGTGTATGGCTGTGATACACTCCCACGAGACTAGTCCCGACTCCAGACGAGGGAGGCGGCCTAAGAAGGAAGAATGACGTCCCAAAAATATCAGCCAGTTCCGGGGGGCCGATACCGATATATTGGGGAAAGTGCATGTCGGCCCCAGATGTATTGGCCTCGGTCTATCGCTAGTAGATTTGTCATATGGAAATGCAAGTACACCCCTACATTTACCACCACTTAAAATCCCCAAAAAAATTAATCTGATCTATGCCAATGATTATTACCTCTTAGGGAGTATGCAGGTGGAAGCTGTCTTATTTAAACCTCAGATATCTAGGCAGCACAGTTTTCTAAGTAGTTAGCATTTCCGCCTGGTAGAACTTGGGTTCAAATCACAACCACGGCACAACCTGCTTGGAGTTTGCATGTTCTCACTGTGCAGTTTTCCTCTGGATACTCTGGTTTCCCCCCACTCTTTAAAGACATGCTGGTAGGTTAATTGGCTCCTGTCTAAATTAGCCCTAGCATGTGTATGTACAGTATGAATGTGAGTTAGGGACCTTAGATTGTAAGCTCCATGAGAGCAAGGACTGATGTCAATGTATAATATACATGCAAAGCGCTGCATAAATTGATGGCGTAAGTATAAGGAGAAGGATAAGTATCTGTAATAAATAAATCTAGGGTTTGTTCTCTTTGCTGTTCATTTGTGTAGCGTCATCATGCCAAGATCAATATAGCTCTCTAGGCCCTTCATAAAAAAGATGTGGGTGCCTATGAGTCTGGAAAAGGATTTAAAAAGATTGCCAAATATTTTGATTATTTTCCCTACAGGGGAATGAATGTTTTATACGTTTTGTAAATTTTCACAAAATTGCTAATTTTTCAAGGACCTAAGCTAAACATTTGCTAAAAAAAGTCTGCAAGAACCCCAGAATTTCATAGTTGGGTATTCAGGTAAATTGCAACAGTTGGGGTCAAAGTACATGCATCTACAATCTAAATGGGATTGCATCAATTCAACCTGCATGAGAAGTGTGTTAGGAAACAGCATTTCCTGTCCCGAAAAAAGGCAAGATTACAGTAAGAATATTAGAGTAAGATTACAGTTTGCCATTGAACATATAGGCAGAAACTAGCCCTTCTGGAACAATATGTTAAAAATTGATCAAAGATAGTTGTTTGGTCTCAGTGATAGTAGACCTATTTACCGCAAACCACAGACAGTATTTCAATAGATGAACCTGATACCAATTGTGACGCATGGTGGTAGGAATGTTATGGTTTGTAGTTGCTTTAAAGTGGTTGTAAACCCACTTTGGTGACATTTACCTATAGGTAAGCCTATATTAAGGCTTACCTATAGGTGCTGTAAATATCTCCTAAACATGCACAGTTTAGGAGATATTTACAGTGCATGCAGCCGATGAAATCATCGGCGCAATCGCTCTGAAGGAACGGCCACCCGTGCCGTTCCTTCAGAGCCCAGTGCATGCGCAGGAGTGATGTAATCGCGAACAATGAAGCAGGGTCGCCGGACATGTCGGCCGCCCTGTCGCTGAGCAGGCGGCACTGCGAGGGCTTCGTTTTAAGGTAAGTATTTCATAATGAGCTAGTATGCAATGCATACTAGCTCATTATGCCTTTTGTCTTTTACAGGTTTTTTTTCTCCTTCCTTTTTTTTTTTTTTTTTTTTTTTTTTTTTTACTTCCTCTTTAAAAACATGCCATCTGTGCAAAAGTTGAAGTTGAGCTTGAAATGAGTCTTTCAACATTATCATGATCAGAAGCACGCTAGCAAATTCAAGAATGGCTCAAAAAGAGGAAATAGAACCTAGTGAAAGCTCTGATTTGATTTCTGTTGAAATTTTCTAAGGGGATTTTGAAACGGGCTGTCCATGCAACTGTTCATTCGTAGGCACTGTTTGAATAAAAGATCAAATGCTTGCCTATTCAAGTATGTTTGTTTGAAGATGTCAACAATTTTTATGCGGTGTACTTAATTTTTCACGTAACTGTATATGTATAAATGGACAATATATGGTTTTCGTTGCACCCAATGTCCTCCAATGTTGAACAAGGTTTTCTTTGATTTCTTCAGTTGTACAGAATCGTATCACAGCCTTCTGGTTCAAAGGCAAAGAGCTGGCACTGGCCTTTGGTTTGACCCTGTCATTCTCCCGTTTGGGTAGTGTTCTTAACTTCTTCCTCACCCAGAGGTTTGACGAGCACTTTGGAATCCAGTGGACCCTTTGGGGAGGTGAGCAGCTTTTTTAGAGGTAACCTATAATTTTTTTTAGTCCGTTTTTTTGTAAATTCTTTGTCCAAATCCATAATATAAAGTATCTAAATGCAAATTCCAGCTCCGTAGTCTAGTCAACGGTCGTGCTGCTGGGTCAGGCTGGGACAGGGAGGTGTCCTCTGTCTCAGTCTAATCCATCTAGTGCCTCCTCTGTCTTTTCGAGCTGGTGCCCTTTCTTCAGTCTTATCCAATTGTGCCCCCTCTCTAAGTACTATAGAGCTGGTGTCCCCTGTCTCGGTCTGATCCAGCTGGGGCCCCCTGTCCCGGTCTGATCCAGCTGGGGCCCCCTGTCCACACTTCTCCATACTTAGCTTGCCATCCGTGCATCAAAAAGCACCTGCTTTGACCCTTTTGGCACAGATGCTTTGCTTTGTGACATACTAATCAAAGGAGATTTCTTGCAGTGCTTATTTAGATATTTGTTTGCAGGAACCATTTTATGTGTCCTGGGTTTCTGTTCTGCTGTTACCGTCAGTGTATTAGATAAAGTGGGCATGAAACAGTTGGGTCTTGATGGAGCCATCCAAGAAGAGTCCAAGAAAGTTGTAAGTAGTAGTTCCTTCAATCCAGGTATTTATATGGATGTCCCACAAAACTTTGCACCATCTATGTTTAGGGCCAGATTTCTATTTCTGATTTTTCCTAGGCCCGCTGTCTTGTGCCAGCCCACATCCAGCTAGCCAACATTAGTATTATATGAAAAATATCAGACATCATTGCAACACAAGCAACAGAAAGGTGCACATGTACTCACTTTTATACAGAGGAGAGTTCTAAACTAGGAACTAAGCTTTTCAGGATGGCATGTTGATGTTGCTCTAGTAGGTGTCAGTAATAACAATTAAATGTGATATTTTTTTTCTTCTCACCGTACAGCGAGTGCAGGACATTCGGCATTTACCACTACGATACTGGCTGCTGGTCCTTACCATCATGTTCTTCTATAATGGGGTCTTTCCATTTGTGGCAGATGCCAGGTAAATACTGTGCAGTACAGGGTTCGTCATGAAAAACCTGGGGAAAAGTCATGGAATTTTAAAATTGCAATTTCCTGGCCTGGAACAGTTTTGGAAAATAATTTAACCCACAAAGTTTTGGAAAAGTCATGGAAATTTGTTTCACAATCACTGTATATTCGAATATGCAGAAAAGAGAGAAAGGTGCCACTCAGTGTAGCCAGATATAAATAATTTTATTGACACATATTAAGAAATACATGGAGGTAAGCATCTACCTTCATAGCTTGGCGTCCTGGGTCCACGGTGTTTCCGTCCCTGAGGCTGGCCAGCAGCCGGGAGATGACACTAGGGGAGAACCAATCAGGGGACTCAGTCAGATCGAGGCAGCGGTGAAGCGCATACCTGCACACTGGAGGGCCGCAGGAACGTGATGAAGCGCGGGTAGGGGGGGGTTTCGGAGCACGCGTGAACCACTCCTTAGGACACTACACTGAGTGGCGCCTTTCTCTCTTTTCTGCCTGTTCGTGGGACTGTTGCTTCGGCCTAACAAAGAGCTGCCCTCGATGTAAGCGCCGCATTTGTGCATCTGTGCCATCCATGCCAGTCCGGCTGCACCTTATCTATCATGACTGTACACTACAAAGTTTGTCATTTATTTTAGTCAAAATATGCCCGGTGTAACATGGATTTTCTTCTTATTATTTAACGTGTATACATTATTATTTCATTATTATTTCATTTTATGAAACATTAGGTTAAGAATATTTACTTGAAGTCATAGAATTTTATTGGAAAAAATGTGTACAAACCCTGGCAGTATATATCTCTAGAATCTAGATTGTAAGTGATTCTCTTTGTTGAAAACTAACACTGTTTTCTTTAATTCACCAGCAAATTCATTCAAGACAAATACCCAGGATATGACCAGCAGACAGCGTCCTATATTGCTGGAGCTGTATATGACAGCTCTCTGGTTCTATCTGCAATTGTGGGGATACTAATTGTAAGTGTCGTGTAATACCCATTATGCAGCTTTCTGATCCACGGCTGTGTTGTCATGTCTGCACTGTGGCTACAGCCCAACCTGCATGTGGATCATATTTGGACCATGCGGTTTTCCTCCATGCAAACAGAACATAGAAAATTGGCTAAAAATATCCTCTACCTGCGCACCCTAAAGTGAATGACTAAACAAAAAAATACATAAATTTATGTGCAATAAAATCGATTAACTCAAAATGAGTTATATGAAGCAGCTGGTGGTCGTAAGGCTTCAAAGCCTGAAATGTGAACAAAATCAAAATTGACAAACCGCGCTCCTACAGTAATGGGTGAATCCAATATATACCATATTAGACTATAATAAAGTGCATAGAAATACCAAAGTGCTGTGTGGAGTCATTCACTTTAGGGTGCGCAGGTAGAGGATATTTTTAGCCAATTTTCTATGTTCTGATTGCATGGAGGAAAACCAAATGGTAAAACCATTGTGTATATATAAACCAACAAATCTAGTGCATTAAAATGTCCATTAACACCAAGGTGCTCATATACGTGCAATACATAAAATTGCAGGGATCTCCTCTAAGTTCTCCATTAAATAAACCGTGATCTTTGTGCTCTTGTCCAACATCATTAGGTAAAAAACCTACTGACCAGAGGTAAGCTTGGGTCTCACATTATAGAGTTTGACGAAGGGGACCCTCATAGCAATAGAGAGGCCCCTTGAAACGATCCACTCCAAAAAAACTCCAAAAACGATGCACCATAAATCGAAGGAAACAGAGCAAAAGATATTGGATGTAAACATAATTTTCTGTACCAGAGACAACGATCACCAGGACTAATAGACTGGGCTATCCTCCCTGATGGGACACAGATGGCAATAAAACCCTGACAGGGATTCAAACCCTTCCCTTGCAGAGCTAAAGATTTTGTGTTTACATACACTTTTCAATTGATTCTGAAACTTTATAGCAGTGCAGAAAATGACAATGATGGCACAGTGCTGCAACTTAGAGCAACCAGTCAGAATTCAGTTTCTAAAGTTATAGCACCAAAAGATGACTTGTGATTGGATGCATTAAAGAAGATCCATTATTTTATCTATTACAAGTTCTTACTGTAAATAGCTCCTTCAATTTTACACAGCACTTTACATAGACATTTTTCATTCACAGTAGTCCCTGCCCTCAAGGAGCTTACAATCTATGGTCCCTAACTCACATTCATACATAATGTACACATACTAGAGCCAATTTAGATAGGAGCCAATTAACCTACCAGCATGTTGGAGTGTGGGAGGAAACCCATGCAGGCATCTGGAAAAACATGCAAACTCCAGGCAGGTAGTGCCATGGTCAGTATTTGAACTGTAGGCAGAAGTGCTAACCACTTAGCCACTGTTTTGCCCTCTGATTATAATTTTTATTTTAAAGTTCTGTCACCTATGGGACAAAGTAGTTCTAAACATGGGACAAAGTTCTTCATCTACCATGTAGAAGTGATTTTTAACCCGTTATGAGGTCCAACCTGCCTTCCTCTCCTCCAGCCGCGGTCTATATGACAACAGCTACAAAGGAGACGGCTGATTCAAAACTGCAGCTTGTCTCGGATCTGACCATTTTCAAGGAGGGGAGATGTCAGCCCTGCATTCCTCTTGCTATAGGGCACAGAACTGTAAAATAAAAATGATGATGATAGATCTACTTTAAGTTTCTGTACTTCTTCATATGTACTTTGCAGGACCAGAGATAAAGGAATTGGTATTGGTAAACCTTTTTGCCATTGCATTGACTCTACATGCAGGTTCTGTGCCAGTGCTGCTTGGCCTATACCAGAATGTTGTTCTCTTTCAGGACTATCTGGGCATGAGAGGGATCCTGGCCGTCCTCTGTGCGATCCTGACGTTGCCAGTTTTTGCTCTCCTGGCTTTTACCTTCGTCCCTCCGCTGGTCTCTACCCTGTGGCTCGGGGTGACATATTCCTTTGCTGCGGTAAGGCTATAATGGTTCCCCTAATCATGGCATGCCATTCACTCGAACAATTTAAGTAAGCTTGTGGGTGTAATTTAGTTACAGTAACAGATGACAATTTCAGGGTAAATTCTGTCAAGTCAAAAAGTGCCAGGGACAGGCAGCTCTAGACAATGTAAAGGTTTCTAAAATCACCCGGTCAACCAATGTGTAAGGGTATCAGTGTGCAAAGTGTAAAGCAAATAGAGATAGTGGAGTGGAGTGTCATTGCTGGCAAGTGGAGAGGAAGTTTAACTTAACTGGAAAAAACAAGGGGGGGAATAAAAACAAGTAGGAGGCCTAAAAGATAAGGGAGAGAGGGGGGATAGGGTTGGGTGGTAGTGGTGGTAGGACCCATTGGGGAGAGCTGGATCTCAGCCCTAAGTGTGGATCTGGAAGACAAAGGTGTAATTGACTTAGTTTTCTGTCAAAATCCACTAAAAGTTAGTTTCTCTTACGTCCTCCGACAGTCGCCGCCTCTTCATATTCGTCACATATGGGGTATTAGACTTTGCTCCGAAGGAGTAGCTAGGCAACAGAATATGTTAACAATAAAGCTTTAACATATCCCACCCTCAAGGGGTGGTCCCCTCAGTCAATACCCTCCTACTTCCTGCAACCATATCTCAGTTTTAATGTCTAGCTTGTCAGGAGTGGCTGGCTCTCTCTGTGCTGGGACTTTTTGTCCCAGACTCTTTCTTCTTTTTGATATTTTGTTTGAGTTTTCTCTCTGCCTTTACTTAGCTGTTATTTTTGTCAGCATTAGTTAGTTCTTCGGACGAAGAGGATCATGCGGACTGGGTCTCGGGCTGATCCCCCTGGTCGCAGGTCGTGGGTCAGTGGCTTCCCAGTCTGCCATCGAGCGTTCAGCCAGGTATCGCTCCTGGCACAGTGAACGACCCATCCCTGTTCGGTGCAGGGATGATTGGTGAGGTGGCTACCTCACCGGACGCTGTGCGGTTTCTGAACCGCCATTGTGTGCGTCTTGAATTGCGACTCTCCCTGCCTCATGTGCAGCGGCTTGTTCGCCTGTGCGGGTTCCCCACGCCATGTGAGGTAAGTGTATCTATGTGGGGACCTGTCTGTCTGGGGGGGTCTCAGTCTGGGACTGTGTAACCTGCCTTTAATCACACTGCTTGTCTCCCTATCTCTCGGCTGCATGCTGTGGGCTGCAAGGGGGGGGGGGGAGCTGTATGACACTGAGTATGTCAGGCTGGGCAGTGTGAGGAGCTGTGTGCTGTGGGGCATGTTTTTAATGGCATGTTGGGGCATATACAGCGATCGCTGCGGCGATCTAACATGTATCCATATAATGGGATAATATTGTGTGTGATTTTATGCACTGTGGAGCGGCGATTTCGGCGCCAAACGACGCCATTTTACCGGCGCCCGCTCCGGCCGCATGGTTTACATGCACGGCGGCCATTTTCTTGTAGCCTCCATAGGCTTACATAGAGCGCCCTGGCAGCATCACTTCCTCTCTCCTGGAAGCACCGATCGAGGCAGCAGCAGCAGCGGAGTCTCCTCAGGTTTTATCCTTCTATTCCTGTGTTCCATTGCCTGTATTCAGTCTGTATATTCCCTGTGGGGGTCTCATTGTGCCTGAGTGTGGTGCGGTGGGCTGCGCTTGCCGCGCTTGCTGTAAGGGGGCAGTTAACCCTTGGTTGTCTGGCATACAGGGGCAATGGATTCTCAGGAGGGCAAGTTTCCCACAGTATTGGTGGAAAGCCAGGGGACCGCTGTTTCCCCCCCAGGGGGGGATTTAGCCACTATTGTGGCTGGCCTTGCTGCACAGGTGCAAATGCTGGTGGCTGCTCAATCTACTAAACGGCCCAGAGTTGCTCTGTCCTCTGATTCTGAGGGTGAAGGTGATGGGGCTGTTCTGGCGGGGACCCCCCTATCGGGGTCCCGCTCCTCTCTTGATCTAGTGGGGTCTGAGGTAGAGGCTGAAGTTGAGGGGGTTGATAATTCTCCCCCTGGCTCGCCTGAAGAGCTTGCAATCATGGATGAGTTGATTGCTTCCATTAAGCAGACGCTACGTTTGCAGGACGAGGTGTGTCCCCCAGCTGCCTTGGCGGCTTATGGGACGCAGAGAAAACGCAGGACGCCGCAGGTTTTTCCCTGCAATGCTGATTTTCAGCGCGCTGTTAAGGACCAATGGCGCGATTTGCGCAAGCCTTTTGCGGTGCCAAGTAAATTTAAGCTGCGTTATCCTTTCTCGCCTGCCACTGATGAACGGTGGTGTGTGCCTCCGCCGGTGGATCATGCTATTGCGGTTTTGAACAAAGCCACTGCGATCCCTGCAGAGGGATCCCCTGTTTTCCGTGATGCCACGGATAGGAGACTGGAGTCTCTTGCCCGTCATACTTATTCTGTTACGGGTTCTATGCTTAAGGCTCTGTTTGCTTCTCTCATGGCGGCCCAGGCGATCGCAAGTTGGACGCAGATGCTTAGGCGCGTCCTAGTGGCCGATTCGGCCTCGGCGGCGACCCTGGATATGGTGGATCAGATCCACCAGGGTGTCATGTATCTGTGTGATGCGGACCTGGACCTGATTCCGTTGGCCGCGCGTGTGCACAGCGTGGCGGTGTTGTCTCGCCGCCTGGTTTGGTTGAAATGTTGGTCGGTGGACCAATCTTCACGTAAAACCTTAGCCAATCTGCCTTATGATGGGTCTCGCCTTTTTGGGGAGTCCCTGGATGTGTTGATTAAGGGGATTACCGGGGGTAAGAGCACTCTCTTGCCCCATTTCCCCAAGGCTAAGGGGGCTTCTGGGAAGAAGCATGCTCAGTTTCGGCCCCCTCAGGGGTCCTTTCGTGCCTTTCGGCCGCACTACAAGGGCAAACCGTTCAAGGGCCAAGGCTCTCAGAAGAAGCCCTGGTCTGGGAAACAGAAGTCCGGTCAATCCGGACCTGCGGCCCATAACAGTTCGGCCTGAAGGGGCGCCCTCACCCAGTTTTGGGGTGGGGGGACGCTTGCTCGGTTTTCTTCAGCCCTGGTTGGCCCGTGTGAGGGACAGATGGGTTCTGGAAATCGTTCGATCTGGTTACAAGATCGAGTTTCTCTCTCGGCCGGAGAGCAGATTTTTTCCCTCAAATCTTCAACTGTCTCCAGAGCGCCTGCGGGATCTGCACCTGGCGGTGCGGGACCTGAGGGCTCAGGGAGTGGTGGTTCCGGTGCCTCATCGGGACAGATTTCGGGGGTTTTATTCCAATCTGTTCACCGTGCCCAGAAAGGAGGGCAAGGTTCGTCCGATTCTGGACTTGAAAGCTCTGAACCGCTCTGTGCGAGTTCGCAAGTTCCGCATGGAAGCCCTGCGCTCGGTGGTGGCTGCCCTGGTTCCGGGGGAATTCATGGCCTCCATCGATTTGAAGGATGCGTACCTTCACATCCCCATATTCGAGGGTCATCAGAAGTACCTTCGATTTGCCATTGCGGAGGATCACTACCAGTTGGTGGCGTTGCCCTTTGGGCTCGCCTCGGCTCCGCGGGTCTTCACCAAGGTGCTTGCACCGGTTCTGGCATTATTGAGAGCCCAGGGCATTTCTGTCCTGGGGTATCTGGACGACATTCTGGTTCGGTCTGCGACCAGACAGGGTCTGGAGAAGGACCTGTCTGTCACAATGCAAACTCTGCAGGAGTTCGGTTGGACGATAAATGTTCCAAAGTCGACACTGAGTCCGTCGGTTCGTCTCCCCTATCTGGGAATGATACTGGACTCGGTGCAGGCGAAGGTCTTCCTGCCGGAAGACAAACTCAGGACTCTTCAGGAGGAAGTCAGGTCCCTCAGGGACGTTCCACACTCGTCTCTGCGGACGGGTATGAGATGTCTGGGATTGATGGTCTCGGCCTTCGAGGCGATTCCTTTCGCGCAGTTTCACACGCGGGGTCTCCAAGCGGAGATCCTGTCCAGGTGGGACGGGCGACCTCAATCACTGGATCTTCAGATCTCGTTGAGTCATCGCACCAGGGAAAACCTTCTGTGGTGGCTCCAGTCCCCGTTGGTGTCCGGGGGCAAGTCTTTTCGTCCGATCTCGTGGACGATAATCACCACGGATGCCAGCCTGTCGGGCTGGGGTGGTGTTCTGGGCGTTCTGTCCGCCCAGGGGACCTGGTCGGAGGGGGAGTCTTCCCTTCCGATCAACATTCTGGAATTGCGTGCGATAAGGCTCTGTCTTCATCGCTGGACGGACCGGCTGCAGGGCTGCCCGGTTCGGGTGCAGACGGACAATGCCACGGCGGTGGCCTACATCAACCACCAAGGGGGCACCAGGAGTGCCCGAGCGGCTCGAGAAGTGGCCGACATTCTGTCTTGGGCCGAGACTCATGTCCCGGCGATAACGGCGGTTCACATTCCGGGAGTGGAGAACTGGCAGGCGGACTATCTGAGTCGCCAGACCCTGGATCAGGGGGAATGGTCTCTCCACCCGGCTGTCTTCCAGTTGTTGTGCGCGAAGTGGGGTCTTCCAGATGTGGACCTGTTCGCGTCTCGCCTCAACTACAAGGTGAAGAGGTTCGTGGCAAGGACGCGCGACCCTCGGGCAGACGCGTCGGACGCGTTAGTGGCCCCGTGGCATCAGTACAGGCTGATGTACGCGTTTCCACCGATTCAGTTGCTGTCCAGGTTCCTTCGCAGGTTGCACTCGGAACGCAGCACGGTGATTCTTGTGGCACCGGACTGGCCTCGCCGGTCCTGGTACGCAGACCTCGTGAATCTGGCGGTCGACGCTCCTTGGCGTCTGCCTCTTCGAGACGATCTACTGTCTCAAGGACCGATTTACCATCCTGCTTTACAGTCGCTGGCTTTGACGGCCTGGCTGTTGAGACCGAGGTCCTGAAGGAGAAGGGTCTCTCTCCAGAGGTCGTTCATACTTTGATCAACGCGAGGAAGTCTTCCTCGGGGAAGGTTTATTACCGTACTTGGAAGGCCTATTTTGCCTGGTGTGAGTCCAGGGGGTTTTCACCCCGCACGTACTCGGTTTCCCGTGTGCTGTCTTTCCTTCAGACGGGTGTCGATCAGCGTTTGGCGCTGGCTACGATTAAGGGTCAGGTGTCGGCGCTGGCCGTTCTATTTCAACGTCCCGTGGCTTCCAACTCCTTGGTTGGCACTTTTATTCAGGGTGTGCGGCATCTGGTTCCTCCTAGGAGGGATCCTTTGCCCCCTTGGGACTTGAATCTAGTTCTGTCTGTGTTACAACGTGCTCCTTTTGAACAGATCAGGGAGATCTCGTTGTCTATGTTGTCCAAAAAGGTCGCCTTTTTGGTGGCGATCACTTCGGCTCGCAGAGTGTCGGAACTGGCGGCTTTGTCCTGCAAGTCTCCGTACCTGGTTGTTCATTTGGATAAGGTGGTCTTGCGACCTAATCCTTCTTTTCTACCGAAACGAGTTTCGGAATTCCATCTTAACGAGGATATTGTTTTGCCTTCGTTGTGCACGAAGCCTAAACATCCAAAGGAGGTGAGATTGCACTCTCTGGATGTTGTTCGGGCGATAAGGGTTTACCTTAAATCGACTGAGTCTTTTCGTAAGACTGACTCCTTGTTTGTTCTTCCAGAGGGTCCTCGGAAGGGCATGGCGGCTTCCGCCTCTACCATTGCCAAATGGATCAGGCAGACCATTGAACAGGCCTATGCCTTGCAGGGGAAGGTTCCCCCTGTGCCTGTGAAGGCGCACTCTACTAGATCACTGAGTACGTCTTGGGCCTGCCGTCATGGGGCTTCTGTAGCCCAGGTGTGTAAGGCGGCGACTTGGTCGACCGTACACACTTTCACAAAATTCTACAAAGTAGATGTTCAGGCATCGGCGGATGCTTCCTTTGGCCGCAAGGTTCTTAGTGCGGCTGTTCCATAGGGTCCCTTATTGGGGACTCCTGGCTGTTGGGATAGCTTTTTTGTATCCCCTGGTTTTTTTGTCTTTTCCTGGGTTGTTGCTCCTGTTGAGCACTTATTTTTGCTGTTGCCCAGCTGGTTTCCTTCCTTTGGTAAGGTTCCTTTCTTTGATGTGGAGACTGCGTTGCCTTTCGGCGCGGATGCGTTTCCCACCCCTCATGTTTGCACTGCTTTGGGACGTCCCCATATGTGACGAATATGAAGAGGCGGCGACTGTCGGAGGACGTAAGAGAAAACGGAATTTTTGTAAAATCTTACCTGTAAAATTCCTTTCTCTGAGTCCTCCGACAGTCGCCGCCCCCGCCCCTCTTTTGGGGTTTGAATGTATACTCTACTGCTATTCCACTAAAACTGAGATATGGTTGCAGGAAGTAGGAGGGTATTGACTGAGGGGACCACCCCTTGAGGGTGGGATATGTTAAAGCTTTATTGTTAACATATTCTGTTGCCTAGCTACTCCTTCGGAGCAAAGTCTAATACCCCATATGTGACGAATATGAAGAGGCGGCGACTGTCGGAGGACTCAGAGAAAGGAATTTTACAGGTAAGATTTTACAAAAATTCCGTTTTTTGATCCAGGGTGAGTGTACATTATTGAATTTTAGGATTGTGTTAGTAAGGATTGCAGATAATCGTGAAACATGTTTTTTATATGACTTTAAAGCTAAACTCTGGAAAGGGGGAGGTGGCTAGCTCTGGCTGTCTGCGTTGCGCTTAAAGGCGGAGTCAGCTGTCAGTCAGGCAGCCAGGTAGATCCTGAAAATATTGCAAAGATAGATCAGTTAGAGTATTAGTTTCATACTGTATTGGATATATCCTTCTAAAATGACTAGGATGTAGGTCATGTGATCTCCGTGAAAGGTGTAGGTCGGGTTGGCTGATTTACTCCTTTTGCAGAGATTACATGACCCAATTTCTAGACTGCTGGTTATCTGGGTGGTACAAGAGGGGACCTGGAGCAGCATTTCTCCAAGAAAATATTTGTTTCCTGGTTGTGATTAATTAGATGGTCCAGAAAGACTGGTAGTACAGCATTATGTTAAAATGAGAGTGTTGGTTCATTTTTATGACAGTGATATACCAGTAGTACATCCTGAGTTCACTGGCTTCCCAGCTGATAATGTCTGTTTTCTACCCTCAGGCCAGCATGTGGCCCTCTATCCCTCTCGTGGTCCCACAAGCTACCCTCGGAACAGCCATGGGCCTGGCTACCTCTGTGCAGATGATTGGTATTGGAATTTCTAATCTTATTGTTGGCAGAATCCTTGGAACTAAATCCAGGTGTGTCCAAAATCTATAAATAACATTGACGTTTTACATAGAACCATCATATCAGTCTGTGTGGAGCTTACCCTTAACAATCCCGCTGCCAACACACACACACACACACACACACACACACACACACACACACACACACACACACACACACACACACACACACACACACACACACACACACACACACACACACACACACACACACACACACACACACGCAGTAGGCATAGTTTGTGAAGAGGTCAATTACTGAACCTGTATCATATGGGTGCTGAGAGGAAGTATTTATTTATTTTATGTGTTACAGGTACTTGTATAGTGCGGTTCAATTTATGCAGCACTTTACGTATACATTGTACATTTCACATCAGTCCCTGCCCCAAGAAGCTTACAGGCTAAGGCAGGGCTCAAAATTTCAAGTCCTGAGCTACTAGCCTGACCTTAAGAGTTACTCACCACCAGTTGCCCCACCCAACCCCCCTCCTGCCCAGCCCCTAATCCTGCCCCTAAACACGCCCTCATAAATGTATCTCATGAAATTACACTAGTAAATGTTTTATGCAGAATTAAGTTACAAAATTAATATTGGCAAAAACTTGATCAGTGCAGCGGGATCACAGGGAGGAATCGGGAAGAGAGCCAGCCTGATCAAACAGAGGATCTCCCACTGTGACATAGCCTGACTGTGAAACGCTGGCTGCTGTCAAACAAAGTCGCACCTTCTGGACCGGCTCCTATGATAGACGTCCCACTACTTCAATTTCCCGCCATTGGACCAGCGTGCTGTCTATCATAGAAGCCAGTTCAGGAGGCAGGACTTTGACAGCAGCCGGCATTTCAGATCCAATCTGTGTTGTAGGAGGAGTTCCCCTCTCTCTGAGATCGGCTCGCCCGGCTCTCCTCTCCCCACACTCTCCTGGCCAATCACTGGGAGGAGAATCGGCTCCCATTCAACCCCGCCCTGTGGCTCCACACTCGCCTTCAGCTTATTTCCACTTGCCAAATGCAAGCAGGAAATTTTGAGGGCTGATGTAAGATCCCTAACTCCCATTCATACATACACATACTAAGGCCAGTTTAGACAAGAGCCAATCAACCTACCAGTGTGTCTTTTGGAGTGTGGGAAGAATACCAGAGTACCTGGAGGAAATCCACTCAGGCACAGGGGGAACATGCAAATTTCAGGCAGGTTGTGCCATCGTTGGGATTCGAACCAAAGATCCTAGTGCTGTCAGGTGGAAGTGCTAACCCCTTGGCCATTGTGCTGCCCAGGAAGTTTACCCAAACATCAGGGGAAAGGGGGGGTTTGTAAATACAATGTTTTAAAGGTCTTTGTGGAAATTGTTCAGTTGTTCTAATTTATTTGATTTCCTTTTGTCTCTAGTGAAGCGAAGATCCCATTGTGGCGCTGGCAGCAGATGATGATATTCATGTTGGCAAATACCATTGCTTGTATAGTGACCTCTGTGACCTTGAATATAGTGGATAAAAAACAGGTAATAGTTGCATAGAAAGCCGATCGGTGACGGCATAGAACACTGAAACACTGTATAGAATGATGTGAGCAACCAATCACTGTATAGAACGTTGAGCAAGCATTCCCTGCATAGAAAACTGATTTTGTGTAATATTCAAAGAAAGTATTGGTGTAATTGATTTCTAAAAAGTTATGATAGTTTTGTCAAATTGTATCAGCTGATTTTATCATTGCACATGGCCAGCATTAGAGTCATGGCACACTTGCAATTTTATCGCTCTGAGGTTATTTTTTGTGACAATCTGCTGCTGGCTACAATACTTTATTCAGCTTCAGATTACTGGTATATGATCACGAAAAGTTGCATTGGATAACATGCTTAGGTACCAGAGCAAGTGTGCAAAAAGCCGACTGCTCAGGGACAGTAATGGTGGTGACACACACCTTTCATTGAGGGAAGTTTACTTTTTCTTGGAAACAGAAACTCTTAAGGCAATCAATCTGTACTGCTGTAGAATGACTCATGTGACAAGTATAACAATGTGTTATTACGTCCTTCGCTGATCTCTTCTTTCTGCATGTCACCAGGGAGGCACACTGAACAAGATGTCAAAGAGAAGACCTCAGACAGAGCCCGAATCCAGAGATGATGCTGACAGAACACCTATCCTGACTGATGAGGATGACCGCAACTCTATCAACTAAATTAGAGGATCACCAAACCCCAACGTAAAGGAAACCGCTATGAGATCTGTACGATGGTTGCATTGCAGAGATCACCTGAAACTGCTAGTTGCCTAGATTCATGCTGACCCTTCATTTTTTTTCAAGGCGCAGACTGGAAACCAGTATAGGTTTAAGGATTTTTGATTGTCATTTGCTGCCTTGCTGGTCCAGGCCATTGAACTCTGAAGCATTGAAGCTAAAAACAGCCAGACAATTAGCAATTTCAGAAGAGGACCAGCAATGGCAGCTAGCAGCGTTATCACATGACAGGTGCACTTTAATGCCTCATAGCTCCTTTCTAACCAACAATACATAAAGCAGAGCCGTGATCGTTATACTCAGCAAATTACATTTATCATTTCCCTATACTGGTTGTAGAAGTGTCCGTTGTATTCATTGAGGAAACTGTAGACACAACTCCCATTCACGTGCAGGGCTGCATTTACCATAATGACACACGTGAGCCAGTGCCTTGTAAAAGTGACTGGACGGCTGCACACTTCTACATAGCTAGGAGCCAGGAGTAAAAAATGCTATAGTGGCCAAGAATTTGTTTACATGCCACCACTGTCACTGACTTCGTTAGGTTGGTGGCAGCAAAAACATTACAGTTCAGGAAACATTAACCTTTAAACATTGACCTGGCCGTGCTGTGAATAAATACAGCAGATGTTGGTCACCGGGTGCCAGCCAATAGTTTTTCCCCCAGCACCCGGCGACCTTCATGATTAACACAGGACAGAGCCCTGGCTATGTAAACAGAGCAGAACCTCGTCCTGTCAGCGGGGAAGTAATGGATTTTGTTTCCCGGCAAAGCAAGCAATGATATCTATTACTTCCCATAGTAAAAGCACCTCACACAGTACACAAAAACACTGGCTAGGCAGAGATTTAACCCTTTGATCACCCTAGATGTTTAACCCTTCCCAGTCAGTGTCATTAGTACAGTGACAGTGCATATTTTTAGCACTGATCACTGTATTAGTGTCCCTGGTTCCCAAAAAGTGTCCGTGTCCGAATGTCCACCGCAATATCGCAGTCCCTCTAAGTCACTGATCGCCGCCATTACTAGTAAATAAATACAAATTCCAGCATATATTCCATAATTTGTCGATGCTATAATTTTTGTGCAAACCAATCAATATATGCCCAATGGGATTTTTTTTTTTTTTTTTACCAAAAACATGTAGCAGAATACATATTGGCCTAAATTTATCAAGGAATATGATTTTTACATTTTTTTTATTGGAAATGTTTTCTAGCAGAAAGTAAAACCTATTGTTTCTTTTTCAAATTGTCGGTCTTTTTTTGCTTATAGTGCAAAAAATAAAAATGCAGAGGTGATCAAATACCACCAAAAGAAAGCTCTATTTGTGGGGGGAAAAAGACATAAAATTTGTTTGGGTACAGCGTTGCATGACCGTGCATTTGTCAGTTAAAGGAACGCAGTGCCGTATCGCAAATAAGTGGCCTGGTCATGAAGGGGGGTAAATCTTTTGGAGGTCAAGTGGCTAAATTAACCCCTAGTGTCCTTTTTTATATTGATTACAAATTTTACAGTGAAGTTCACCTGAAATTATTTTTATTTGTTGTTCAATAGTGCGGTATGTTCTCCCTCTAGTGGCTATCTGTGTGTCAGTCAGTACATATGGCACCCTTGCTGAATGAGTGTTGAGGCAGGATGGGCCAGCAAGGAACATTTATTAGTAGCAGGGTAGAACATTGTGCTGCTTGATTGAAAGAAGTGGGATGAGTTAGATGGCCTGTCAGGTTTTTATTGATATGTGTCCTTTCCTATTCCTGTCTTGGTGACACCCAACCCGGGGCATTGCTGTCAGCTGGATTGATTGTTCCCTTTTTCTGTTTTCCACTGTCCATATATTCTTCTGGAAATCCACCGTGAGGTTGGTAGCAATGAAATCCTGGCAGATGATCTAACCCCTTTTGGCTGCAGACCCACTTTACATGATTATCTATCTATACTATGAAAACACTAAAGATTTCCTTAAATAGGTGCTACTTGCACACTTGATCATTTCACCGTAGATTAACATGCTGCAGTGTACATGGCTGGAAGGGACAGTGTGGATGGCAACAATGGGAACATTGCATTGTCTGAACGTTTTCTGCAATGATGAAGAACCATATAGCCACTAATACTAAAGCCCTTCGTACACCTCCATTACATTGTTTGTTTGTACTATGCTGAGCTGGGACATTTGTGCAAGGAGCTTGTCTAGGGAGAAGCTTGGTTTCTGTAAGAAGCTTGGAAATTTGCTGTATTTTGTGTAATATAATTTTCCACGATGATCGTAGGTGCCATCTAGTGGCCATAATGCAGTATTTTATTTTTTATTAAATTTTTTTAAATACCTCAACCAGGGAACCAGGGAAAAAAACAAACACACTATGGCCATCAGATGGCGCTTATAATCTCGGCTCATTACATTATATATATATATATATATATATATATATATATATATATATATATATATATATATATATATATATTATGTGTGTGTGTGTGTGTGTGTGTGTGTGTGTGTATATATATAATATACTTTTTTTTTTTTTTTTTAACTACTCTTTATTTAAGGGGTTACAAAACATAGCCTTGGGGCATACACCGGCTGTAGTACATTAACATAACACTTTATCACATCAACAAATATAAAGTGAATTGCCTTAACCAAACCTTAGATGCTCAAGTCTACACCTTGAAAGGCGTCATAAGGAGAATAGCAGATCATACTCGTGTCTCATCCCTCGTTTTTACATCCTGATCATATAATAAAATACAAGTAGTTCCCTGTCATACTACTGAAAATACAGTACAAATGGAAACTTTCTAAATTGTAAGCTGTAATGAGCAGGGCCCTCTAATTCCTCCTGTATTGAATTGTA
Organism: Pelophylax lessonae; assembly: GCF_965119305.1. Lineage (NCBI taxonomy): Eukaryota > Metazoa > Chordata > Amphibia > Anura > Ranidae > Pelophylax > Pelophylax lessonae. The sequence goes on from NC_138773.1 coordinate 76,640,552, forward strand.
TTGTCTTCCCTCATATTGTAAAGCGCCGCGCAAACTGTTGGCGCTATATAAATCCTGAATAATAACTTGCTGTAGGACTAACTACCAACCCAGATTTAGATCATTATATTACACAAATTTTGGCACAATTCATTGGGCTGTGTGAATTTTTTTCACATTTGTACAGCAAAGTTTTTATACATTGATTCCCAAATATGAACTGTTTTACTTGTATATTTGGGATTCCGCTCAGCTACTTTGGATTGCCACTTCCCTGCTACACTATAAAATGGTGACACTGCTGTTACCTACTACAACAGTTTTTTTTGTCACCTTTCTGATGTTGGACTAGGAAAATCCATCATCACACTGTTGAGCTCCCCAGTTGCCTACTGGGCACTTTCTCCCTCTTCCTGCCTAGGCCAATTTTCACTTTTTAGCGCTGTTGCACTTTGAATGACAATTGTGCGGTCATGCAAATGCTGTACCCAAAATAAGTTTTTTTTCAGAGCTATCTTTTGGTGATATTTAATCACCACTGGGTTTTTTATTTTTTGTGAAAAGACAGAAAATTGTGAGGGGGGAAAAAAAAGGTTTTTCTTACTTTCTGTAATAAAATTTTGTAAATAAGTAATTTTTCTCCTTCACTGATGGGCACTGATGAGTCTGCACTGCTATGCGGCACTGACTGGCAGCACTGTTGGGGCTGCACTGAAAATCAGGACCCTGATAAACAGTGCCTTGATTATCAGTGTCGATGTCCCCTGTGTGGATTGCCGCTTCCCGGCTTTCCTTTCCTCATGCACGGTCAGCGTGAGGAAAGGAATGGCGATAACCGGCAAATATTGTTAACACTGTGATTGGACACAGCTGATCACATGGTAAAGTGCCACTGTGACTGGCTCTTCCGCCTGATCTATGATCTAGGGCGGTGGAAAAGAGGTTAAACTGTCTAAATCCCTCCATACTCTAGCCTCCGTGCCTGAAATATGTTCTTTGCCAGTCCACTAGAGCCCAGTTGGCTCAGATTTTGGTTGTGCAGTTGTGAAAATATAACGGGGAAGATTTTAGGCAGGTTTACACTTGTATCACCAAATATGTGCCATTTTTTTAAAGTCTTATTCAGATGTCAGATTAGTGCCATCCTTGTGCAGGGCCGCTGACATGCACACATGCATCCACCTCGCAGTTGCATGCAGGCATGCAATAGAAGTTTGATGGACAAACAGCGCTGGAATGGACGCAATTGCATGTCTAAGTTTGACAAGTAGGCAGGAATGGAAACACCACCCTGAACTAAGAGGCTCTGCGTTCGGATCCATGCACCCGCTCCTGCCTGCAGCGCCGAGGTGGATGCATGAGCATATGCCATTGGCTCTGCATGGAGAATGACACTTATCTAAATGAGCCCTTAAAGATATTAAACTAAACTAAAATTTCTGTTGATTGGTATACTGGTGGTTATGGTGGCTTTCTGTATGCAGGTGTCCTACTGTTAATGGTTAATTGAGTTCTAAGGTGTCTGTATTACAGATTCACAGGGTCCTTAGGTAAAACCCACAAGTGGTGCTGACCCCACAGCTTCTTAGCAACTCTACGCTGAAGTTTCTGTGCCATCTGCCTGATCTTTGGATTATAAAAGGACATCACTGCTGAGCTTTCCTTCAAACTGCCTGAACCCCTCACTCCCCAACCCCTAAGTCTTCCATTTGCTAGAGCGCCTGCACTATAGCAGGAATAGACACTGTATGTGTTCATTTTAATGATGGGAGATTCTTGAGCATTTTTTTAAACAGCTAGAGCTTACTTTGTGTTTCCAAGGGGTACTAGCAGATTATCTCGTTAAGTGTGATTGGGAGGGGGACTCAGTGTTGCACCTCAGCAGAGAATCTGCTGATTCCACAAGGAAAGCAAAGGTTCTTCTCTGCAGCATCCAAGTTGTGGCTGCTTTCTAAAGAAAGTGAACTGTAAGAACTTTAAAGGATAAATTCACCTTTTGAACTACCACAGCGCTGTTGAGGGCTGTGGTAGTTCAATAAGTCTTCCTGTCACTTTGGAGATTACGAAAGCTGGTGCATACAGAGTCTGGTGAAGCTGTGTAGAAGTAACCAATCAAAATCTAGGTTTTCTTTTCAAAGCTTAAATTTGTAAAGTCAGAAGGTTTTTTATTCTGATGTATTCTATGCATTAAGATAAAAATCCTTCTGTGTGTAGCAGCTGCCCCAGCACCCCCTAATACTTACCTGAGCTCCATCTCTATCCAGCGATGTCTAAGAGTCCCTCGGCTGTCTGTGACTCTTCCTCCTGATTGTCTGAGACACAGCCATGGCGCTATTGGCTCCCGCAGCTGTCAATCAAAGTCAGATAGCCAATCAGGAGATATAAGGGGCGGGGCTGAACCACAGCTCTGTGTCTGAATGGACACACAGAGCTGCAGCTCAGCTCGGGTTCCCTCATAACAAGCTGCTTGCTGTGGGGGCACTCAATAGGACGAAGGGGATAGGAGCAGCAAAGATGGACCAGAGAAGAGGAGGATCTTGGCTGCTCTGTGCAAAACCAACTGCACAGAGGAGGTAATTTTAATATGTTTGTTATTTAAAATAAAAAAAAAAAGAGACTTTACAATCACTTTAATTGAAGAAGCTGATTAGTTACTATGGACAGCTCCACTAGATTCTGCATGCACTAACTTTAGTAAATCTCCCCCAATGTAACTGCCTGGCCATATCGGAGGTATGGTAAGACAGATACAGACAGTCCTCGGGGCCATGGCTTTACACCCACGATCTGCTGATCGTGGTTGCAATGCTTTACAGCAGGGATATGTAAACTGTGGCCCTCCAGCTGTTGCAAAACTACAAGTCCCATCATGCCTCTGCCTCTAGGTGTCATTTTTGTGGCTGTCAGTGTCTTGCTATGCCTCATGGGATGTGTAGTTCTGCAACAGCTAGAGGACCACAGTTTGCATATCCCTGCTTTACAGGTTCATAACCAAAAATAATGCTTTTTTTTTTTACATGCAAAAAAAATTTGCATTTTAATGTTTTTTTTTTTTTTGTAAAGGTGAACTCATCCTTTAACAACCTTTGTTGGATGTTGGACCTCTGCAGGGAGAACACTGCTTCCACACCAAGCAAGGGTCCTTCTATAAAACATGCCAACAGGCTTGGTTATTGTCAGGTTGTAGTGGAAATATTGCTTGAATTAATTCTGTCTCTGTCCTCTACTGCAAAACCATATTGCTTATTCTGCATTGTGGTTAACCCAGCAGTTGGCCAATAACTGGAATTCTGGTTGGTTAGATTGGAGCAGGCAAGTATTTTAATTCAGGAACAACCACTGAATAATAACATTTGTTTTGGACGGAACTGTCCTTTAAAAAAATCGTAGAAGAAGCAGCCATCTGATGTAGCTGTTATAAGGCGTTTCAGCCAGATAGTGTATTGACCAGAGTGTTGGAGTGAGAGTGTCAAACTTGAGGAGCATGGCTGTTTTGGGCCATATTCTATTGTAGTTCACTCATCACATTATGTACTAAGTGCACTTTCTGCACTAAGATTAGCCCTATTGAACAACCTGTGCAAAGGATGCTTACTATCTTCAATCTTATAGCAACTAATTCAGCTGTTATTTTTCTAACAGAGGTGAAAGGCATCTCATTGTTGGCTGCTACAGGCCATTGTTTACAAAGTACCCCCCGGGGTGAGAGTCCTCTAAATCCAGGGGAGGACTGGGCCAGGGGGCAGAGGGGCATTTGCCCCCCAGGCCGCTCTTGAGGCTCCGTAAAAAGGCTGCACTGCTTCTGCAGCAGACATGCCTAAAGGATTCCTGGTGAAGAGAAGTAAAAAGTCCCCGCCACTGACCTACTGAGTGCGGTGTGAAGACAAGGACAGAGTACAGGCCTCACCCCCCCAGCATGGACGGTGTAAACTGTGTCTGAGCAGAGGCCGGTTCCATGCCCCACTGGAGACTCTTCTGCCCCAGGCAGCCTCGACCGAGCTGTCCCAGCTTCTCCCAACTGCCCCCTACTGACCAGGTCGGGAACCCAGATTCGGCCGTTGGGTAGAGAGTACCTGGAGCGGAGCTTCAGCCTGGAATGGGGGTCAGGAGGAGGCTGGGAAGAGGTAGACTGTGAGGGGGGGGGGGGGGGGGGCCGAGTCGCTGCACCATGAGCCTCTGGTTTGTACTTGCCCCCTGGGCCAAAAGTTGCCAGTCAGCCCCTGTCTAAACCTAAATTTTTATTTTTTTGGCCAACAGTACAGGTACATTTTATAGCCAAACCTGCAGCATCTTATACTTGTCTATTTACCTACAACAGGAGGGAGAAGAATTTTCAACATTGAAAAATGTCCCCCTAGTTTCTGTGGCGAATCAGATATTTTGGATTTCTCTATTATTAGCACTGGAGACCATGGTCACCAGGACAAGTCGGGTGGATCCCTTCAGCGGGGACATGGACAGCAATAAAAACCTTGTGTATGCAAACCATTGAGAGCACCAAACCAACGTTTTTGGAGTTTAATAATTGGACCAGTTACATTTAAAAAGACTAAAATGCATGAAACCAATGCATTTTGGGGGCCAGAAAACATCCCTCTACAGCTGGGCTTGGAACAATTACCTGGAGTGTTTGGTGGACTAGAAAATCCTCCTGGGCAGGCAAATCTTTAACAGGGATTTTGCAGAACGTTTAGTCAATGATTTTACCATTCAATCAGTTGTGCGAAAAAGGAGTTTGTGAAAAAGGACCCATAGGCCAAGGCGCCTGGAATAAGGTTTGTAAAAATGGGTAGGAGTCCTCAGCTTTACTGTGAAGATAATTTATTTTACCAAATAAAATGTGTTTTGTGGCTTAAATTTTCAGTTCAGGGTGAAATTAAGCCTATTTGGGTTTTGAGCAATGATGTCACCAGGTGTATTGCGGGCTTTCCCGTGCCTTTCCCCTTTCATGTGTTTCGGGCCTCGCTTGATTGACACCACAACCTCTGAATATAATATTCGGCCACTGACATTGGCACAATTATTGACGGCTAGTTCTGCTCTTCCTACAGATTGGTCTGCCCAGGAACATTTTTTGAGGCCATCAAACACTCCTGTACACGATCCTGAAGGGGGAGGTTTTCTGGGCCAAAAATGCATTTGATGCCTTTATCTTTTTACTGCAGCTGGTTTAATTATTAAAAACCAATGGACTCTCAAGACAGTTTGTCACTCTCATATGTTTGATTTGTCCAAACGCAAGTGATCAGGCACATGGAATGATCCCTTTTTTGAAAGTTTGTGCCCAGCGCCTCACTCTTGCCCCTTTCTGAGCAGTAAAACCTTGCACAAGTTATAATCCTTCCCTACTCTATCCAAAGCAAAAAGTTTTGTAAATACATATATTTTAAAGTACACCTGTCACTTTGCTCTGCATAGTTATCACAGGTTTACTTTGATATGTGCATATATATAACTAGTATTCTCCAAATAATCCATTATGTTTTTATATTGCTGTAATTAATATGTTTTATATGGTTTACTATTTTACAAAACTTACTGTTGTGTTGAAATAACTACAGTATACAGAAGTAATCCCCTGTGGTCCAGATAGCACTGGCTGGGAACCTCTGCTGTAGGCAGTGCCTTCACCTCTTTAGTTTCAGTGTTCTATATCCCTGCTATGTGAAGTTTACTGCACAGTAAAACCTGCATGTATAGAGATTAATTACATCCATTTTCTTTTTTTTTTTTTTTTAATACAGGTACTGGTCTGAATTGCTATATCATATCCCACAGTGCTACTGAGGCACTTTCATTGGTAATCTGTTAAATAGCATCTGCAGAATACAATTTGATTGGCTACCCTAAGTTCACGAATAATTGCATTGCTGCAGTATGCCCTATAAGGAGTGTGACTCGTCCTACCTATAACCCCTCCTAATTACTGAGAATCATTTGAATGAAGACATATGGGCAGGGTATAGTGTCATGAAAAGATCCAGCTAAGATACATTGCACTTGGCTTATACTAAAAGGAAAAGGCTACCAACTAGGGATGATCTTAGCCTGGGTTCACACTAGTGTGTGCGGAACACTGCATGTGATTCGCATAGGAATCACATCGCATCTGAACCAAAATGGTGTAGGCCCCTTTTTTCTGAACCTGAATCGCATTCATTGCGACATGCGATTCTCGCAGTCGCACTGCGTTTTGTGATCTGTTTGGGTATATCGCTAATCTAACATTGACACCCGCAGCAGATTGCATGGACGCCGTGTGATTGCTATGCAGTGCAATGCGTGACACAGTGAATCTTGTGTGTTTCCCGCATCCCCTCAGTGTGAACTAGAGCTTAGGCGTGTTCAGATCCTAGTCCGAACCCACCTGAGCGTGCCCTCCAGGAAGCAGTCACCAGGACTGGACCAATCATCTGCAGCCAGGGCATTCCTCCCCTCCCAGATGTATGCATACAAGGGGTGTGTATGTGTGGCTGTGAGGTCGGGAATGCCTGGGCTATTTATGATGGGCCAGTACAGTGATAGCTTCTTAGTGGGCTTGCTCAGGTGGGTTTGGACTAGGATCCAAACATGCCTGAGCTCCTCCCTATTACCAGCATTCACAGATATGCAAATGTTTTAAGAGATTATCAGGTAATAAAATAAGAGGCAGGGCTCTGATTACAAATGGAGCCATTTTTATACAGATAGCCAACTTCCTGTCTGTAAAACCCTTTATAGGACCATGCTTTAAAGGATAACTGTCAATGAGGTGTAAGCTCTAACGAGCAGGGCCCTCTAGTTCCTCCTGTTTTGAACTGTATTGTCTTCCTTCACATTGTAAAGCGCTGCGCAAACTGTTGGCGCTATATAAATCCTGTATAATAATAATAATAATGAGGCAAAGTGTGAGTATGTGGGGATTTCCAGTCATTCTCCAATGCCCCGACCCCTACTGAAGCAACAGTGATGTCAAGCTTCATTGTCAATAAGATCACTGACCCATAACTTATCTTAAAGTCTGAGAACCATGGCTTCCATTTGAGATTTAGGAACAGTTCGTGAGAGAGTCCCTTTTAAAGCAATCCTTTTATATATAAATAAGTTTATTGCTTAATAAAGTTGACTTATTCGACAGGGTCTCAAAGCAGAATAATAATAATAAGGCTGACAATAGGCTGTTCTTGACACAGGAAGGGTCAGTACAGCAAGTAATACCAACACTCCATATCAGTACGGGAGCTTTTACACATTTACAGTGGGTACGGAAAGTATTCAGACCCCCTTAAATTTTTCACTCTTTGTTATATTGCAGCCATTTGCTAAAATCATTTAAGTTCATTCTTCTTCCTCATGAATGTACACATAGCACCCCATACTGACAGAAAAACACAGAATTGTTGACATTGTTGCAGATTTATTAAAAAAGAAAAACTGAAATATCACATGGTCCTAAGTATTCAGACCCTTTGCTGTGACACTCATATATTTAACTCAGGTGCTTTCCATTTCTTCTGATCATCCTTGAGATGGTTCTACACCTTCATTTGAGTCCAGCTGTGTTTGATTATACTGATTGGACTTGATTAGGAAAGCCACACACCTGTCTATATAAGACCTTCCAGATCACAATGCATGTCAGAGCAAATGAGAATCATGAGGTCAAAGGAACTGCCTGAAGAGCTCAGAGACAGAATTGTGGCAAGGCACAGATCTGGCCAAGGTTACAAAAAGATTTCTGCTGCACTTAAGGTTCCTAAGAGCACAGTGGCCTCCATAATCCTCAAATGGAAGACGTTTGGGACGACCAGAACCCTTCCTAGAGCTGGCCGTCCGGCCAAACTGAGCTATCGGGGGAGAAGAGCCTTGGTGAGAGAGGTAAAGAAGAACCCAAAGATCACTGTGGCTGAGCTCCAGAGATGCAGTCAGGAGATGGGAGAAAGTTGTAGAAAGTCAACCATCACTGCAGCCCTCCACCAGTCGGGGCTTTATGGCAGAGTGGCCCGACGGAAGCCTCTCCTCAGTGTAAGACACATGAAAGCCTGCATGGAGTTTGCTAAAAAACACCTGAAGGACTCCAAGATGGTGAGAAATAAGATTCTCTGGTCTGATGAGACCAAAATAGAACTTTTTGGCCTTAATTCTAAGCGGTATGTGTGGAGAAAACCAGGCACTGCTCATCATCTGTCCAATACAGTCACAACAGTGAAGCATGGTGGTGGCAGCATCATGCTGTGGGGGTGTTTTTCAGCTGCAGGGACAGGACGACTGGTTGCAATCGAGGGAAAGATGAATGCGGCCAAGTACAGGGATATCCTGGACAAAAACCTTCTCCAGAGTGCTCTGGACCTCAGACTGGGCCGAAGGTTTACCTTCCAACAAGACAATGACCCTAAGCACACAGCTAAAATAACGAAGGAGTGGCTTCACAACAACTCCGTGACTGTTCTTGAATGGCCCAGCCAGAGCCCTGACTTAAACCCAATTGAGCATCTCTGGAGAGACCTAAAAATGTCTGTCCACCAACGTTTACCATCCAACCTGACAGAACTGGAGAAGATCTGCAAGGAGGAATGGCAGAGGATCCCCAAATCCAGGTGTGAAAGACTTGTTGCATCTTTCCCAAAAAGACTCCTGGCTGTATTAGATCAAAAGGGGGCTTCTACTAAATACTGAGCAAAGGGTCTGAATACTTAGGACCATGTGATATTTCAGTTTTTCTTTTTTAATAAATCTGCAACAATGTCAACAATTCTGTGTTTTTCTGTCAGTATGGGGTGCTATGTGTACATTCATGAGGAAGAAGAATGAACCTAAATGATTTTAGCAAATGGCTGCAATATAACAAAGAGTGAAAAATTTAAGGGGGTCTGAATACTTTCCGTACCCACTGTATGTAAATCCTAATTCTGAACGTTATTTATATAATCGTAACCTGTCATTTCAGGTTTGCTGCTCCTATAATTATTACTCATTGAGGTTTTGTATATTAAATACCAAGCCATCTTTGATGATTATAAAGCAAATAAAATTATACCCTTTCCAAAACGTCCTGCAGTCTTTAAAAAAAAAAAAAGTTCCTTGGCCATCCTGTTTCAGGTGTTCTAAAAGCTGAAAGCTCACCGATTGCTATAAGGAGCAATTACTTTTATAACACTTAGGCCCCTTTCACACTTGTGTGACTTGTCCTGCTATTTGGGACTGCAAAGTCGTACTCCATGATTTCCAATGAGTACCGTTCATATCTGTACCACTTCAAGTCTCAATGACTTTAAAGTAGTCCCTGCACTACTTTGGAACGATTTTAATGCGTTTTGAGGGCTAAAGACATAGGAAATGCTTCAAGTCCGGTCAAAATCACGGTAAAATTGTGGCAACAAAATTGTGGTAAAATCGTGTGACTTTTAGGTCGCACAAGTTTAAAAGGGGCCTTACACAAACGCTCTGCTATTTCAGTGGCATGCATTCACCGAGTGAACTGATTCCCTCTCATTTTCCTGGGTAGTTAAACACTTGCCGACTGCCGCACGACTATTTACGTCGGCAGTCAGCCCCTCACAGGCAGAGCGACGTAGGGCTACGTCGCTAGCCTGTAAGGGTGTGGGAAGCGAGTGCGCGCTCCCACTCTCGCGCGGTCACGGACCCCCCCCGCGTGTGTGCCCGGTGGACCCGATGTCCGCCGGGCACTCGCGATCGTTCGTGACAGCGGGAGAAAGGCAGGCGGCTAGTGTAAACAAAGCCGCCTGTCAGTTCTCCCTGTGTAAGAATGATGATCAAACGGTTCTACTATGTAGGACCGTTGATCACTGTTCTTACACACACAGCCACAGCCAATCACAGTTAGAAGCACGCCCCTAGAACACACTTAACCCCTCCCTCTTCAGTACAGTTTACTCCTTCACTGCCAGTGTCATTTTTACAGTAACAGTGCATATGTATAGCACTGATTACTGTAGTAATGTCACTGGTAACCCCAAAAGTGTCCAAAATGTCAGTCAAGGGTCCGATCTGTCCGCCCCAATGTCGCAGTCCCGCAAAAAAAAAAAAAATCGCAGATCGCCGCCATTACGTGTTAAAAAAAAAAAACAACAAAAATGACAAAAATCTTTCCCTTTGTTAGTAAACACAATAACTTTTGCGCAAACCAATCAAAATACGCTTTTTGCGATTTTTTTTTTTTTACCAAACATATGGTAAAAAAAAAAAATTGGCCTAAAATGTTAAAAAATTTTGATTTTTACATTTTTTTTTGGGGGGGGGAATTTCATATAAAAAATGTAAAAAAAAATTTGTTATTTTTGCAAAATTTACGCTCTTTTTTTGTTTATAGCGCATGATCAAAAAATTGCACAGGTGATCAAATACCACCAAAAGAAAGCTCTGTTTGTGGGAAAAAAAGGACGCCAAATTCGTTTAGGTACAGCGTAGCACGACCGCGCAATTGTCCGTTAAAGTCACGCAGTGCCGAATCCCAAAATAGGCCCTGGTCAGGAAGGGGGTAAAATCTTCCGGGGCTTAAGTGGTTAAGAAAACAAATTGGAAGGAGCTGGTTACTATGGGTAGTTTTTTCCTGCTCTGAATTCAGCAGCAGTGCAGCATGGTTGCCTCACCATCACATGAAGGTGCATTAGGTGGCATTCACTGGAAAGCTCAACAGGTATTTGTGGGACTATGACAATTATAAGTATATTGGCACTTACAATTTTAGTATAAAAAAAGGGAAAGCAGGGCTTTACCGCTGTTGACTCTGTAAAAAAATACAACAATCTTAAAAATTCATACTTTATTCATATCAAGTAAAATTAATACCAATAATTACAAATGGAGTCAATACAAAATTATTGCACACATTTATTGAACAATCCAATCCATAAAAAGTCACCCCCCCCAATCTAATGAAGCTCGACCTCCCACAGATCTGCTGTAAATACAGTATGGCCAATGTGCACACAGGAGGGTACAGAGCTCCTCCCAACACGTTTCGCCTGTCTGGCTTCCCCAGGCATATTAGGTGAAGAGAGTTCAAGTAGGTGAAAAGATAGATTGTAGTCTCAGAGGGGATTACGAGTATTCGTCTCAGCCGGGCAAATGGTTTGCCAATGTTTCAAAAAGAAATCATGTAAAGTGAGGGAAGGGCACAGCAATGTGTGTCCATGTTCAAGACCGGAAGAGGGAAGTGATCCACCCAATCCCGGGTGTCCAACCCAGTCAAGGAGGGAAGGGCTCAACTTCTTGGAGATACCACAAGGCCTTGGCTCCAAAGGATTCTATAATGGAGGGAACAGATCTTATCATCCAAGACCAAGGGATAAAAATGCACAGTGCTTTCACCCCAGCAGTAGTGTCAGATCCAAAAAGTACTTTTAAACACTACAACTGGTTCCAAACACCATATCCTCCACTTGATCTTACAATTTTAGGTGGTGCAGCACACATTTTTTTAAAGTGAAGGCCATAATTCTGGGCTTTTTTTTGTATGCAATAAACACAAAGTCAGACTTCTTACTGGGCTGTGTTGTGGTTGGGAAATTAGAAGAAAATATACATTCTAATGGATTCTACACAATCTCTAACCTTCATGTAACATCAAAGATATGTGGCACCTTATAACTAGCATCCAATGTCACTTGTCAACATTACAGTACAAACTTCAATTATCAGTAAGCTGATATGTTTACTATACAGCACGTATCATTTCTTTCCTATAAACAGATATGAACAAGGATTGGCTGTTTATGCACAGATAAAGAGCCATTTTGTTTGGGCCAAATGAATAATCAAAAGAATGGCAGCGCTTGCCTGGATAAATTATAGGAACATACATACGCTATCGTCAAGCATATCGGGACTTCTGCCTTTACATGCACATGAATAGCATCCCAGTCTCAGTGTTTTATTAAATACATACTGCAGTCAGCCCTGTAGGGACTGCATTGCTATATACAGTATGTACATCTACACTGTATTGTCAAAAGTATTGGGACACCTGAACTTTAATGGCATCCCAGTCTTAATCTGTAGGGTTCAATATTGAGTTGGCCCACCCTTTGCAGCTATAACAGCTTCAACTCTTCTGGGAAGGCTGTCCACAAGGTTTAGGAGGGTGTCTATGGGAATGTTTGACCATTCTTCCAGAAGCGTATTTCTGTGGTCAGGCACTGATGTTGGACAAGAAGGCCTGGCTCGCAGTCTCTGTTCTTTTTCATCTCATAGATGTTCTATCGGTTGAGGTCAGGCCAGTCAAGTTCCTCCACCCCAAACTCGCTCATCCATGTCTTTATGGACCTTGCTTTGTGCACTGGTCCAAATCATTTAGTGGAGGGGGGATTATGGTGTGGGGTTGGTTTTCAGGGGTTGGGCTTGGCCCCTTAGTTCCAGTGAAGGGAACTCTTAAGGCATAAGCATACCAATATATTTTAGACAATTTCATGCTCCCAATGTTGTGGGAAGAGTTTGGGGAAGGCCCCTTCCTGTTCCAACATGACTGCACACCAGTGCACAAAGCAAGGTCCATGAAGACATGGATGAGTGAGTTTGGGGTGGAGGAACTTGATTGGCCTGCACAGAGTCCTGACCTCAACCCAATAAACACCTTTGGTAAAAATTAGAGTGGAGACTGCGAGCCAGGTCTTCTCATTCAACATCAGTGCCTGACCTCACAAATGCCCTTCTGAAGAATGGTAAAACATTCCCATAGACACACTTCTAAACCTTGTGGACAGCCTTCCCCAAATAGTTGAAGCTGTTATACAGTCAGGTCCATAAATATTGGGACAGCCACACAATTCTAATCTTTTTGGCTCTATACACCACCACAATGGATTTGAAATGAAACAAACAAGATGTGCTTTAACTGCAGACTTTCAGCTTTCATTTGAGGGTATTTATATCCAAATCAGGTGAACGGTGTAGGAATTACAACAGTTTGTATATGTGCCTCCCACATATACATAAGGGACCAAAAAGTAATGGGACAAACGGCTGCTCAGCTGTTCCATGGCCAGGTGTGTGTCAGTCCCTCATTATCCCATTTACAAGGAACAGATAAAGAGTTAATTTCAAGTGTGCTATTTGCATTTGGAATCTGTTACTGTCAACTCTTAATATCAGCCCTCAAATTTTCCACTCGCCTGCTCGCATTTTGCGAGTGGAAAATTATGTAGGGCGAGCTCCGGTCAGGAGAAGAGAGGAGAGGAAAGCCGGCCGAAGGATTGGATAATGTAAGAGCGGCGGATCATGCCGCTGTAACAGCTTGTAATTGCCGGGCGCTCGTTGACATACACAGTCCCGCCTCCTAGCCCGGCTTCTTTGATAGACAGAACACCTGGCCAACCAGGACGTGTGACGTCAGTGTCACTGTGTCAGTGAGCGCCCGGCAATTACAATTAAAGCTGTTACAGCGGGATGATCCGCCGCTCTGACATTATCCGGCCAGCAGTACTGATGGAGAGGGACAAGCCGATCATCTCAAGGCCAGAGCCGGTACAAGGGGTGGATGGGAGGGAGGACGGCTGCCCTGGGTGTCTGTGTCATGGGAGGTGGAGGAGGCGCTGCTAGGAGTGTTTCTGTGACTATACTGTAAGTTGACAGGAGAGAGGGGATGTGCTCTCTCTCTCTTCTCGCCGGGCTTCACACTCCTGTCAATAGCGGTCGTCACATCGGGACTTCTCCTCACCTTAAAGAGTCGGAGTGGAGGTGGAGCGGAGGAGAAGCCGATTCCTAAAGCTTTGCACGGACAGCTGGCGGGAGAGATGCGGCTGCAGAAGGGGTAGAAGATTGCGGCTCAGCAAGGACACTGGATGTCAGATCGGGACTATACAGAGTTTGTTATCCTCTCTCCTCCGAGTCAAAGAAAACAATGTGGAAAGGGGGCGGATAACAAACTCTGTATAGTCCCGATCTGACATCCAGTGTCATTCCTGAGCCGCAATCTTCTTCCCCTTCTGCAGCCACATCTCTCCCACCAGCTGTCCGTGCAAAGCTATAGGAATAGGCTTCTCTTATTCTCCTCCTCCGCTCTGACATATGAAGAGGAGAAGGAGCCTCAGAAGAGGAGGATCACAGAGTGATGTGCCGCGCTGTATCTGAGGTCTGCATGCTGGAGGAAAGGGAGAACTGCACTGGGGACACAAATCTTATCCTGTCACCTCCCAAATTCCCATCTCAGCACAATCCCCCCCTCCTAGCACAACCCCCCATCTCAGCACAGTCGACCCCCCTCCTAGCACAACCCCCCATCTCAGCACAGCCCCCCCCCCCCTCCTAGCACAACCCCCCATCTCAGCACAGCCCCCCCCTCCCATATTGATCCCACCTAGAAGTAATCATCTTCTCCCCACCCCTCCTGCTACAAATTCTCTCCCCAAGGACAATCCCCCAAAAATTATTTGTACTAGGAGGGGTGGGGAGAAGATGATTACTCCTAGGTGGGATCGATATGGGGGGGAGGGGGGTTGTGCTGGGATGGGGAATTTGAGAGGTGACAATATAAGATTTCTTCTAGCAGGGGAATTGGGGGGGAGGGTGCTAGGAGAAGTGATTCGTGCTGGGGGGGGGGGGGTGGTGGGTGAGGATTTGTGCCAGGAGTGGGGATTGTCCTTGAAGAGATTATTGGAATGGGGTGGGGGGATGGATTTGTGCCAGAACAGGAAGTCTTGGGGCTGTTAAAAATGGGTATTTGGGGGGGGTTGTGCCAGTAGGAATAATGGGGGTTTTTTGTGCTAGGGGGGGAAATTTTGATGGGGGGAGGATTTGACGGGTAGGATTTGTTCTAGGAGGTGAAATTGGGGGGGGGGGTACTAGGAGGGTGATTTGAGGGGTTCCAGACCCTTGATGGGCACTGATTAGGCTGCACTGATGGGCACTGAAAACGTTATTAATATTTATTTTTGTAACCTCTGCATTAATGCAAAAACATTTAACAGTGTAATTTTATGAGATAATTTATAAGGGCGTGTTTAGGGGCAGAATTAAGGGCGGGGCAGGGTAGGAGTTGGGTGGGGCAACTGGTGGCGAGTAACCCTTAAGGCCTGGCTAGTAGCTCAGGACTTTAAATTTTGAGCCCTGTTAATATGATATCCAAAGAGCTGTCACTATCAGTGAAGCAAGCCATCATTAGGCTGAAAAAACAAAACAAACCCATTAGAGAGATAGCAAAAACATTAGGTGTGGCCAAATCAACTGTTTGGAACATTCTTAAAAAGAAAGAACGCACCGGTGAGTAGGGATGGCCTTGTGGTTCACCCGGCGGTCGGTTCGCGGAGAACTTTGCTCGTTCGCAGTCTGCCGTTTTTTGCGAACATATGGCGTTGTTCGCGGCGGCCATATTAAAGTAACTACAATGAGGGGGGGCGAAGTGGGACTTTAACGGTGCAAAATGATGGAGAAAAATCTGAATTCTCAAAAATTGTACATTTTATTACACATAGAAGGTGAGGACAAGACAATACATC
The DNA here is from genome assembly GCF_965119305.1 of Pelophylax lessonae. Classification (NCBI taxonomy): domain Eukaryota; kingdom Metazoa; phylum Chordata; class Amphibia; order Anura; family Ranidae; genus Pelophylax; species Pelophylax lessonae. Next base: position 76,655,962 of record NC_138773.1, read on the forward strand.
AATATAAAATGATAAAATCAAGAAAATGCACTCGAAAATATCAACTCTACATGTTTCGCCATCTTCATAATAGCTTCTTCAGGAGTTTTCATAGATATTTCTTGAGAGTGAACATTTCTAGATAACAGAAGGAAAAACATAAAAGACATGGCATGTTTATGTACATAGGGCATATCTCAATGGTCCTAAAATTGGATGCCCAATTGATTTAAATATTTGAAAAACAGTAATACAAGGAAAAAGTACCTTAAAATAACCTGAACCCTTTCTTATGCCGGAGGTGGAGGCAACACAAGTGACGCCACCAAAGCGAGCACAGAGGGGGAGGGGAACCGAGACATCCAACCTCTTAAAGTTGACCCAGTTCGCACATGAACCGGATCGCACTGGGGTGAACCCCCATGCAATCCAATTCTGCTGCGGACCAAAAAAAGGGTCCTGTGCGAGTTCACTGCGATTGCAGTGCAAATTCAGTCATACAAACTGTATGGCTGAACTCGCACTGCACAGACATCGCATGTGATTTTAGGAGCAGTGCGCTCCGATTCACATTACATGTCTGTCATCGCAATAGTGTGAACCGGTGTTCTCCCAGAATGCTATACCCCCGTCACTTCCGCCGAGCCCCATCCCCCCCAAAGCCCTATAGGGGTATCCTAGGCCAGGCACTGGGGAGGAATGGGGCCCTATAGGGGTATCCTAGGCCAGGCACTGGAGAGGAATGGGGCCCTATTGGGGTATACTAGGCCAGGCACTGGGGGGGATGGGGCCCTATAGGGGTATCCTAGGCCAGGCACTGGGGGGGATGGAGCCCTATAGGGGTACACTAGGCCAGGCACTGGGGGGATGGGGCCCTATAGGGGTATCCTAGGCCAGGCACTGGGGGGATGGGGCCCTATAGGGGTATTCTAGGCCAGGCACTGGGGGGGAGGGGACCTATAGGGGTATCCTAGGCCAGGCATTGGGGAGGAATGGGGCCCTGTAGGGGTATCCTAGGCCAGGCACTGGGGGGGGGATGGGGCCCGATAGGGGTATCCTAGGCCAGGCACTGGGGAGGAATGGGGCCCTATAGGGGTATCCTAGGCCAGGTACTGGGGGGATGGGGCCCTATAGGGGTACACTAGGCCAGGCACTGGGGGGGTGGGGCCCTATAGGGGTATCCTAGGCCAGGCACTGGGGGGGATGGGGCCCTATAGGGGTATCCTAGGCCAGGCACTGGGGGGGGACCTATAGGGGTATCCTAGGCCAGGCACTGGGGGGGGGGAGGGGACCTATAGGGGTATCCTAGGCCAGGCATTGGGGAAGAATGGGGCCCCTTCACACACAGTGAGTGGGAGGTAATCACACGGTGTACTTAGAACCGAAGGAACTGCTTTTAATACATTCATTACACGGCCGCACATCCGTCCCGCCTCCTCTCAGGTCTCCTAATCCTCCCCGCCCCCTGTAAGAACTCGATATTTGCCTCCGTACCGCCTCCTCTCAGGTCTCCTAATCCTCCCCGCCCCGCCCCGCCCCCTGTAAGAACTCGATGACGCCGTCCCACTTCAGCCCCTCCTCCTGCTCAGCTCAGCTGTTCGCTAAGTCTTAGAATTTCATCGGACCTTGAAAACTGTCTTGTGCGCATGCGCACTGGGGCTCGCACCAGCTGGGTTATGACGAAGCGTCACCGGAAATGACGAAGTCCGGAATTTTCACGGGTCCGACAAAATTTTAGAACACCGGCGGAAGTGACGGGGGTATAGCAATCTGAGCGGGTATAGCATTCTGTCAGAACACTGGAACTCCAGGTCAAAGAGCTCTTTATTCCTAACAAGTTTCCTGATGGAATGCTCCCCTGGGATAAGATCATCAGAGTGACACAATGCCTAAGCAGAGGAGAATGTGTATATGTGCATAGCAGTTCTAGCACCTTTGCTCTTTCATTTTCAAGTTTGCGTGTTACATAAATGTAGTACCCTACAGCTAGGTAAATGTATAGTGGGCCTTGTCTACCTAACAGCAGGGGCATGATTTCTTTAGGTCAGGGTGTCATGAGTTCCAGATGTGCCTTCTGAAGGGAGAGTCTCCCCACTGGCTCCTGTGAGAGGCTTCTCATAGGGCAGTGGAGGAAACCCAATCAGGGGACACATTCAGGCCAGTAACTACCCCAGAAGGCAGATTATGCCGCAAGGGATTCTGGGAGTGGGTATAAGTTTGGGGGAAGTGCGTGACACGGCGTCTTTGGCGGGAGCAGATTCCCAGGAAGGAGAGTGCGGCTGTCTCTCCTCCTGTCTGAGGAAGCGGATGTCTCGGGGTGTCGCCTGAGTGTCCAGAGAGTGCTGAGTGAGCTGAGGGGATCCGGTGTGCCGAGAGCCTACGGAGAGAGAGAGAGAGAGAGGGGTCCAGTCCCAGGAAAGCCTACACAGGTCGTGAGTACTGAGGATTGCCCCTGGGGGTGTGCCTAGAGTCAGAGGAGACCACTCCGGACAAGGTTCTGGGATCCAGTATTAGCTAACTGTAAAGGGGGTACCTAGGTTGAGGACCCTGAAGTTACAGAGGAGGTACATAGTCAGTGGACCCTGTAGAGTTAAAGAGGGCGCCTTCAGTTTGGGCCCTGAATTGTACAAAGTACCAGTTGAGAGTTGCAGCCATACAGGAATTCACAACAAACTACCTCAAGCCAGTGCAAGGCTGGAGGGAGTAGTCAGTGACTTTGCAGTGCAGCAGTGTCAGTAGTTCAATACTTCACAGTCCTGGGTCTTCCGGACTTAAGGTCGAGGATTCAGCACTTCTATCAAGTTACAGTGTGTTCTGAGTGTCAGTGAGCGTTGGCTAGCGTCGGCTGGCATCAAGGCATCGTTAACAGACATTTTCTGGATAAAGTCCCAAGTTGTATTTAGTTGAGCCTAAAGGAGTATCCCACTCATTCCCTTCTCCCATCCCCTAAATACAATAAAACAAAACAAAGATGCCGGAGTTGGCAATGTCTCAGTTCTCACACCCAGGGTCGCAGCTCACATGGGCTGGAGAGGTAACCGGTAACAATGGCAGACCCACATCAAGCTCAATGCCTGGAAAACCTGCTACATAAAGGTAGAAGAAGACTAGAGTGCTCTGCTCATGTACTTTGAGCTAGTTTACTCAGGCCCAGAACAGTTGGGGGATGGGGGTTGGTAGCCAGGTGCAGTGATCTCCTAAAGTGAACAGTAAAGTTGGGACAAAAGTAACAGCAGAAGAGAGAAAAGAGCTGGGAGGAAGCGCAGGCGCTGCTGTACTCTCCCCCTCCAGCCCCTCCCTCTTTTCAGAACAGTACTGCATTTTACATTGCTGCACCCTATACAGTGCCCTCCTGCTCCCTGTACTGTGCCCTCCTGTCCTCCCCTGTACTGTGCCCTTCTGCCCACACCCGTATTGTGCCCTTCTGACATCCCCTGTACTGTGCCCACCTGCCCGCCCCCATACTGTGCCCCCCTGACCGCCCCCTACTGTGCCCTCCTGTCCCCTGTACTGTGCCCTCCTTCCCGCCCTCCATACTGTGCCCTCCTGCCCGCCCCCCATATTGTACCCTCCTACCAATCCCCATACTGTGCCCTCCTGACCTCCCCTGTACTGTGCCCTTCTGCCCGCCCCCGTACCGTGCCCTCTTGACCTCCCCTGTACTGTACCAATACCTGGTTTAATGATCATGGTATCACTGTGCTTGATTGGCCAGCAAATTTGCCTGATCTAAACCCCCATCAGACCCAACAAAGCAGGCGAGCTGAAGGCCGCTATCAAAGCAACCTGGGCTTCCATAACACCTCAGCAGTGCCACAGGCTGATCTCTCAATTTTTCTCCTGCAGCCCCTGAATGCCTGCAGGACAGAGAGAGGAAGAAGGCTTTCAGGTGCTGCAGGAGAAATAAAGAAGAGATTGAATCTTCTTCTGTATCTGGAGCTGGTCCTCCTATCCAGAGGCACACATAGGGAGCTGCACTTACTTTCACTCCTATCCAGCGTCTCCTCCAGATTCCTTCCCTCTTCATGGTCACCTGACCTGTAGTTTCTGCCCTCCCCAGCTCGACAGTTGAGCTGAACTGGCGGCCTGCCAGCCGGCCGCGGACAGGCTGAGTGAGTGGCGCCTGCTCAAAGAGCAGCCCAGCTGCCTTGGCCCCACAAAAACATGCAGCCGGCAGCAGCCCTGGCCCACTGGGTGAGTGCCCAATGTGCCCTATGACCAGTCCAGGCCTGTGTGTAACGCATCTATACAAAATTTATATGTTTCACCTTTTGAATTGAATTACTGAAATAAATGATCTTTTTGATGATATTCTAATTTTATGAGATGCACCTGTATTTCAACCATGTATTCAGCCTCATTGACCATATAGCATATATATTCTAACACATGCGCCCTCTGGTGGACTCATGAGGCACGACTGGCTATACCTAGCAAGACATAGAGCTTTTTTTTTTCAATAGGCGCCCTCTGGTGGACATGCGGTGGACATGCTAAGTTCATCCTGGCTGTGAATATTAGTGAAGTAAGCGTGCCCTCAGGAGAACTGGCTTTGAATGGTCTACTCCTAAGCAGGCGCGCCCTCTGGCGGCCATGATCAGTACAGTGCTCTCATTGTCGGTATAGGAAGAGCGGAGGCGGGGCGATCTGAGTGAAGATATCGCCCTGGGGGGGACTCTGTACCTGTTTAGTATCCCAGGAGGGTGGAGTCAGGATGCAGCTTTTATATAGGTCAGGCAAGGTCCAGGAATGAAGTTAGTGGTTAGTTTGGGTGAGTGTGAGCGGGTGAGAGGTGAAGATGTGGAGATAGAATGTATAATTGATGTGCTGTTATGTGTGTGCAGGGAGGACGGAGAAGAAGCCATGGCCGTACCAGCAGAGAGAGGTCAGTGATCGCCGGAGGAGTCACCAAGGGGGGGTTCCAGCTAGTGGTGTTAAGTTCATGAACGAATCGTTCTTTTGACACAAAAAAACAACGGCCTAAATTTAGATACGGGTTTCCTTACTCATTATCCTACAGTTATGACCTCCTCTGTGACTATCAACCTCCCCCCAGTCTATAGCTCTCCCTCTGTCTTATCTCACTAACTATGCTAGATTTATTACCATTGCCATAAACATTTGTTTATGTTTGTTTTCTTTTCTCTTCTTTTTTTTTTTTTCTTTGGCTTAGAGCTTGTGGTTTGTTTTTTTATTTATTATTTTTTTTACCACTCTGCTAAATATTTTGTGACTCAGTACTGCTTGGACCTTGATGAAGTGGACATACCCCGAAAGCTTGTCATGAAAAATTGTATGTTAGTGCAAATATAAAAAGTATCACGGACAGTACAGAATTGTTTCAGTGACCTGGATGACCCGGCTCATCTGACTGGACTGACTGGTATGAAACAGTTCACATGTGTCTGACTCACTCAGCAGGAGAGACAGGTCTGGTAATATGATTCTAGAGCACAGGTTTCAAACAGTAGGCCCGCGGGCAGAATCCATCCCTCCAGGCCATTTCATGTGGCCCTCGCACCTCTCCTGCAGCTGCTGCATCTCCCTCATCTCTGCCCCTACCTTGTCTCAGCACTCTGTAAATTAGAGCGTCAGCTCTGCAGGACACACCTCTCTATATACTGTATCTTCTCTGTATATTAGAGCGTCAGCTCCGCACGACACACATCTCTCTCTATATACTGTATCAGTATCCTCTCTGTATATTAGAGCGTCAGCTCTGCAGGACACACCTCTCTCTATATACTGTATCTTCTCTGTATATTAGAGCGTCAGCTCTGCACGACACACAACTCTCTATATACTGTATCAGTATCCTCTCTGTATATTAGAGCATCAGCTCTGCAGGACACACACCTCTCTCTCTATATACTGTATCAGTATCCTCTCTGTATATTAGAGCGTCAGCTCTGCAGGACACACCTCTCTCTATATACTGTATCTTCTCTGTATATTAGAGCGTCAGCTCTGCATGACACACAACTCTCTATATACTGTATCAGTATCCTCTCTGTATATTAGAGCATCAGCTCTGCACGACACACATCTCTCTCTATATACTGTATCAGTATCCTCTCTGTATATTAGAGCGTCAGCTCTGCAGGACACACCTCTCTCTATATACTGTATCTTCTCTGTATATTAGAGCGTCAGCTCTGCACGACACACAACTCTCTATATACTGTATCAGTATCCTCTCTGTATATTAGAGCATCAGCTCTGCAGGACACACATCTCTCTATATACTGTATCTGTATCCTCCCTGTATATTAGAGCGTCCTCTCTGTATATTAGAGCATCAGCTCTGCAGGACACACATCTCTCTATATACTGTATCTGTATCCTCCCTGTATATTAGAGCATCCTCTCTGTATATTAGAGCGTCAGCTCTGCACGACACACAACTCTCTATATACTGTATCAGTATCCTCTCTGTATATTAGAGCATCAGCTCTGCAGGACACACATCTCTCTATATACTGTATCTGTATCCTCCCTGTATATTAGAGCGTCCTCTCTGTATATTAGAGCATCAGCTCTGCAGGACACACATCTCTCTATATACTGTATCTGTATCCTCCCTGTATATTAGAGCATCCTCTCTGTATATTAGAGCGTCAGCTCTGCAGGACACACATCTCTCTATATACTGTATCTGTATCCTGTCTGTACATTAGAGCGTCAGCTCCGCTCGACACACATCTCTATATATACTACCTCTGTATCCTCTCTGTATATTAGCTCTGCAGGACACACATCTCTCTATATACATATATGCTACATATTATTGGTAAAAAAAAAAACAAACACAATAAGCGTATTTTGATTGGTTTGTGCAAAAGTTATTGTGTTTACTAACTACGGGAAAGATTTATGTCATTTTTATTGTTTTTTTTTTTAACTAGTAATGGCGGCGATTTGCGATTTTCTTGCGGGACTGCGACATTGCGGCGGACAGATCAGACCCTTGACTAACATTTTTGACACTTTTGGGGGTACCAGTGACATTACTACAGTAATCAGTGCTATAAATATGCACTGTTACTGTAAAAATGACACTGGCAGGGGAGGGGTTAACTTTATTGGTGATCAAGGGGTTAAGTGTGTCCCTAGGGGCTTGATTATAACTGTCAGGGGCGTGGCTTGTTAGATCATCACAAAGACATACGATCCTACATAGCAGGATCGCATAGCCTCTGTCATGATCTAAGGGAGAATGACAGACGGCTGTGTTTACATCAGCCGTCTGTCTTTCTCCCTCTCCTGTGAGAGATCGCGAGTGGCCGGCGGACATCGGAGCCGCCAGTCACACAAGCGGGGATGTCAGTGAACGAGCGGGGGCAGGAGCGCGCCTCCGGCGGCGCACGCTTCCCCACTACAGGCTCGTGAGCGAGTGACGTACCCATACGTCACTTTGCCCAGGAGAGGCTGACTGACGCAGTATATAGTCGTGCGGCAGTCGGCAAGGGGTTAAATAATTGCCTTTGCATTCTAATATTACTGATTTTAGTAGTGGTGCATCAAAATTAAAATTCCGGTGCTAAAACCGAAAATTCGGGATGCACTTGGCCAAAAACCGAAACTGAAATAGGCAGTTTTAAAAAAAACATTTTTTTAATTTACCTAATGTGGCTGGCGTTTTTTGCTTTGAAGTCAATGGGACACGATTTTAGATTGAATTTACTAGGGGGCAATTTTGCATTGAAGTCAATGAGACACAGAACACCATTGTTGGCACCCCCATTATTACATCAGATGTCAAGAACCCCCCCCCCCAACAGAAATCAAGTCCCCATCCTCCCTTACATCACAGTGCACCCCCCTTCTTTATTGGAACTTCATAAAACAGCAACATGACGCAAACTATGTAACCTTGGTCAGCAAACGCGTTTCACACTCCTGTGCTTAATCATTGCAATGATGATTATTGCATGAGCAATGATTAAGCATGAGAGTGTGAAACGCATTTATTTGCTGACCAAGGTTACATTGTTTGCGTCATGTTGCTGTTTTTATGAAGTTCCAATAAAGAAGTTGTTTTATCCCTGGAAGTGTCGCCAATCTCTCTCCTTCTTCCACATATACTTGTGGTTGCAGACCAGGCTGGTACCTGGGTTTGTACAGCTGCGAGGGATCTTCACGGGCTGCCTAGATCTGTGTTACCTCCCTTTGTCTTGTATTGCAACCCCCCTTACCTTGTGCTGCTGCTGGGAAGAAGCTGGGGGTGGGATGCAGAAAGTGCAGGGTCTGGAGGAGGACCAGAGGAGGGCTAAAGTCAGCTGCTGGAATCCGCTGAATGTTGATCACAGAAGGTGGAGACGATGGGGTGTTGCGGCTGCTCAGAGGTGCAGGATCTGTAGGAGGAGTTCTGACCTCTGCTCCAACTGCTGAGACATGGGGGGTGGTTCAAAGCCTTTCCGCAGCTTCAAGAAGCACAGGATCTACCAGAGGAGTTCTGTACTTTCTGTTGCCGACTGCTGAAACAAGGTTTGGGGCCCTGTGTTTGACACATATGCTGTAGAGGATTTCCTTTGTTTCATATCTGAGGTTTACAACCACTTTAACATAGTGGCTGCACGCAGCTGCTCAGAACCCGGTGCCTCCCATGCAGGTAGACATGACCATCTGCACTGGTGTGAATGAGACCAAAAACTTAAAATGATATGATAAGGAGTTACTTCAAATGTCTTTGTTTTATTGCTTGAAACCTCCTTTTCTGTAGCTTCCTTGTGTGTTAATGGATGAATCACAGTTGGTGTTGGTGAAATAATATAATTGTCCCATCACTTTTGCAGGGTATTACCGCTTTGTGGTTCTCGCCTTCAACTGCATGCTCACCTTTGGCTCCTTTTTCTGCTTTGACATGCCCAGCGTTCTGCAGGATCAATTCCAAGGGGTAAGTGTTGGGGTTCATTTCAAAGATGTAATACAACTATGCTAACATTCATGTGTGTGACCATCTAAAACTTTTTCTCTTTCACTCATTGACGGACACAGCTCCTGATCTTCTTAACTATTGGGTTATACTGCCCCCTACAGGAGTAGGACACTAGGCAGAAAGTCTGGGTTTGACTATGGGCAGTCCCAGGAGGATATAATTCCTCTCTCTGCTATAGGCACTCCATTTTTTTTTCTGCCTAGTCAGGAGTAAGGACCTAGTTCCTTGCTGGGATCTCTGGTCCTGGCAATTGTTTATTTTTAGATAGATTTGTTTTTTTTTCCTGTTAGATCTACAATCAATTGCTGGACTGGGCCACCGGCTGGATCCAGTGGTCACCCCAGTCTGGACGCTAGGTCGGCCGTGACATAGCCACACTGGATGGGGACTGGCCTACAAATTTAACTCCTCGCGAGCTCGCATATGACCGGGTCTCAGCCTGAATTGCAGAGTTCTTCCTGGCCGACAGCCACCCATTTCGATGGAGAGGAGTTTCTGTCTGGAGCGGTGCCCATCTGGTTCTTGGTATGGTAAGTAACTGTTCCCCCTCTCCCCCTGAAGGGTTTTGGGGTGGACATGGGGCCTCTCCATGGGTCGGTCAAATACCCAGGTTCCCCTTCTTCCTGTTAGGCACCCCCCCTCATCGGTCCGGTGGCCCCTGTGGGCCATCTCACCCTCCCCTTTGTTCCCTGTCCTCCAGAAGCCTCCTGTTGAGAATCTTTGGGAGATTCCCGTGCTTACGCTGTCTTAGGTGTCCTTTTTGGTGGCTATCACTTCTGAGCGCAGGGTGTCGAAATTGGCAGCGTTATCCTGTCGTTCACCCTATTCGGTTGTTCAGAGATAAGGTGGTTCTTCGCCCCTGTCCATCGTTCCTTCTAAAGGTTGTCTCTGATTTTCATTTGAATTAAGACATTGTGTTGTTTTCCCTGTGCCCAGTGGCGGCCGGTCTATTGAGGGCGCAGGGGCGCCGCCCCCCCATTCATGCGTCCGGCCCCCTAATCTGCATGCAGGGGCGCCGGACGCATGGAGCTTAACCACTTGCCGACCAGTCACGTTGACTGTACTGCGGCAAAGTGGCTCGTTCCCGTCCAGCGACGTAGACCTACGTCGCTGGACTCCTCCCCTTGTGGGCGGCACGCGCACGCCGCCGGAGGCTCGCTCCCGCTGTATTCAGTTACAGCGGGAGTCGGGCCAGGGGAGGATCGGCGGTAATCACCGCCGCTCTTCCCCGATCGTCGGGGAATCGAGTCTTGAGATCCGCCCGCTTTCTCCTAAGTGACAGACAGGGTCAGATTGCAGGGTTCAGCATAGCTGAACCTGTGATCTGTCCCTGTGTCACTCAGTCACCTCCCCGCACACACGTTAGTAAGCACCAAGCATACATTAACCCCTCCCTCTCCAATAAAATTAACCCCTTCCCTGCCAGTGTCATTTTTACAGTAACAGTGCATATGTATAGCACTGATTACTGTAGTAATGTCACTGGTACCCCCAAAAGTGTCAAAAATGTCAGTCAAGGGTCTGATCTGTCCGCCGCAATGTCGCAGTCCCACAAAAAAAATCGCAGATCGCCACCATTACTCGTTAAAAAAAAAAAAACCACCAAAAATGACAGAAATCTTTCCCTTAGTTAGTAAACGCAATAACTTTTGCGCAAACCAAACAAAATACGCTTATTGTGATTTTTGTTTACCAAACATAGGTAGCAGAAAACAAATTGGCCAAAAATTAAAAAAAAATTGATTTTTACATTTTTTTGGGGGGGATTTCATATAAAAAAATGTGAAAAATATTGTTACTTTTTCAAAATTTACGCTCTTTTTTTGTTTATAGCGCAAAAAGCTCTGTTTGTGGGAAAAAAGGACATAAATTTCCTTTGGGTACGGCGTCGCACGACCACGCAATTGTCAGTTAAAGTCACACAGCCGAATCGCAAAAAGTGGCCTGGACGTAAGACAGCAAAATCCTACGGTGGTAAAGTGGTTAATGGGTTTTTTTTTTTACATCACCTGATTAGAGCCAGAGGCTCTAATAGGGCGATGCAAAGGGTGGAGCTGGGGCACAGAGCAGTGCGCCCCGAGCCCACCCATTGTGTTACAATAGTGAATGAAAATTCGCTATTGCCACACCGATCCTCCTCCTGGCCAATCAGGAAGCGCGTCCGATACGCGCTTCCTGATTGGCCCCAAGGCAAACCCCATGCCATTGGCTGAGGAGGAGGTGGGAGCGGGAGGACCCGAGGAGACGCGCCGCCGGGACTGATGAGAAGTTGACGTCAGGACACTGATGAGGAGCCACCCACAGCCACTGCTGCTCCAGGTAAGTAAGGGGGCACGCACGCTGATCTCTGCATTGGGGGCATGTATGCTGGTCACTGCATTGGGGGCACTTACGCTAATCTCTGCATTGGGGGCATGTATGCTGGTCACTGCATTGGGGGAACGCACACTAATCTCTGCATTTGGGGCATGTATGCTGGTTACTGCATTGGGGGCACGCACGCTGATCTCTGCATTGGGGGCATGTATGCTGGTCACTGCATTGGAGGCACGCATGCTGATCTCTGCATTGGGGACATGTATGCTGGTCACTGCATTGGGGGCACGCACGCTGATCTCTGCATTGGGGACATGTATGCTGGTCACTGCATTGAAGGGGGCACGCACGCTGATCTCTGCATTGGGGTCATGTATGCTGGTCACTGCATTGGGGGCATGTACGCTGGTCACTGCATTGAAAGGGGGCATGTATGCTGGTCACTGCATTGAAGGGGGCATGTATGCTGGTCACTGCATTGAAGGGGGCATGTACGCTGGTCACTGCATTGAAAGGGGGCATGTATGCTGGTCACTGCATTGAAAGGGGGCATGTACGCTGGTCACTGCATTGAAAGGGGGCATGCTGGTCACTGTGCATTGAAAGGGGACACGCTGGTCACTGTGCATTGAAAGGGGGCACGCTGGTCACTGTGCATTGAAAGGGGGCACGCTGGTCACTGTGCATTGAAAGGGGGCACGCTGGTCACTGTGCATTGAAAGGGGGCACGCTGGTCTCTCTGCATTGAAAGGGGGCACACTATACCTTATTTACTGAAGGCCCCTTTCACACTTTTGGGACCTCAAAGTCACGCAATTTTTCACAGCGTTTTTTGCCGCAAAGCAATGCCTATTACATTTTTCTGTTTGTGCCCCCCCAAAAATTTTGAACACCAGCCGCCACTGCCTGTGCCCCAGGCCTAAACATCCAAAGGAAATTGCTTTGCGTGCCTTGGTAGTGGTTTGGGCAATTAGGGTGTACCTGGCAGCTACGGAGTCTTTAGGAAGTCAAACTCACTATTTGTGCTCGCGGATGGGCCTCGGAAAGGGTTGTCTGCTTCCTCTGACCATTTCCAGATGGATCAGACAGACGGTGATTCAGGCCAATTCTATCAAGGGTCAGGTTCCTCCTTTCACTGTCAAGGTGCACTCTACTCGGGCGCTCCGTGACTCCTGGGCTTTCGTTCATCAGGCGTCAGTGACACAGGTTTGCAAGGTAGCCACTGGGTCGTCGGTGCACATTTTCACAAAGGTCTGCCGCAAGGTTTTGCAGGTTGCTGTTTGGAAGACCTGATCCTCTTTGAGGGTGTACTGTTTTTCTCAGGTGGGCTCCAGTTGTTTCGGCTGAGCTCCTGTTTACCTGGTTGGCTATAGTTTAGGCTTGGGAATGTATTTTTCGCTGTTCCCACCCCTCATGTTTAAAACTGCTTTGAGACGTCCCAATGGTTAAGAAGATCAGAAGCTGTGTCCATCAATGAACAAAGGAGAAAATTGGATTTTTGACTTACCGTAAATGTTCATTGATGGACACAGCACCCACCCCTCTGTGGAGTTGTAATTCTTCTGACACTGCTTGTAACAAAACTGAGTACCTATAGCATCAAGAGGGAGTAGACCCCCTGGGACTGCTCATAGGCATAGCTAGACTTTTTTTTCTGTCAAGTGTCCTACTTCTGTAGGAGGCAGTATAACCCAATGGTCAGGAAGATCAGGAGCTGTGTCCATCAATGGATTTTACGGTAAGTCAAAAATCCAACTATTTTTTTTTTTTATACAGTGGATTATAACTGTCTAGTTTTGCTATAGCTGAATGATGGCTACAGTG